>NC_057361.1:65203444-65827674 GCF_016509475.1 Prionailurus bengalensis
AGGATACTTCTATTTTTAGTTTTTTGAGGAACCTTCATACTGTTTTCCAGAGTGGCTGAACCAGCTCGCATTCCCACCAACAATGCAAAAGAGATCCTCTTTCTCTGCATCCTCACCAACATCTGTTGTTGCCTGAGTTGTTAATGCTGGCCATTCTGACAGGTGTAAGGTGGTATCTCATTGTGGTTTTGATTTGTATTTCCCTAATGATGAGTGATGTTGAGCATTTATTCATGTGTCGGTTGGCCATCTGGATGTCTTCCTTGGATAAGTGTTTGGATGTCTTCCTTGGAAAAACATGTCTTTTGTCCATTTCTTAACTGGATTATTTGTTTTTTGGGTGTTGAGTTTGATGAGGTCTTTATAGATTTTGGATACTAACCCTTTATCTGATATGTTATTTGCAAATATCTTCTCCCATTCCATCAGTTGCCTGCTAGTTTTGCTGATTGTTTCCTTCGCTGTGCAGAAGATTTTATTTTGATGAGGTCCCAATAGTTCATGTTTGCCTTTGTTTCCCTTGCCTCCGGAGACATGTTGAGTAAGAAGTTGCTGCAAGCAAGATAAAAGAGGTTTTTTCCTGCTTTCTCCTTGAGGATTTGGATGGATTCCTGTCTTACATGGAGGTCTTTCATCCATTTTGAGTTTATTTTTGTGTATGGTGTAAAATAGTGGTCCAGGCTCATTCTTCTGCATGTCACTGTCCAGTTTTCACAGCACCACTTGCTGAAGAGGCTGTCTTTATTCCATTGGATATACTTTCCTGCTTTGTCAAAGATTAGTTGGCCATACGTTTGTGGGTCCATTTCTGGGTTCTCTATTCTGTTCCATTGATCTGAGTGTCTGTTCGTGTGGCAGTACCATACTGTCTTGATGATTACAGCTTTGTACTATAGCTTGAAGTTTGGGATTGTGATGCCTCCTGCTTTGGTTTTCTTTTTCAAGATTGCTCTGGCTATTTGGAGTCTTTTCTGGTTCCATACAAATTTTAGGATTATTTGTTCTAGCTCTGTGAAGAATGCTGGTGTTACTTTGGTAGGGATTACTTTGAATATGTAGATTGATTTGGGTAGTATCAACATTTTAACAATATTTGTTCTTCCTATCCAGGATCATGGAATATTTTTCCATTTTTTATGTGTGTCTTCTTTAATTTCTTTCATAAGCTTTCTATAGTTTTCACTTTATAGACTTTTCACCTTTTTGGCTGGCTTTATTCCTAGGTATTTTATTGTTTTTTGTGCAACTGTAATTGGGATAGATTCCTTGATTTCTCTGTCATTTAATTGTTGGTGTATAGGAATTCAACCGATTTCTCTGTGTTAATTTTATATACTGCAACTTTGATGAATTCTTGAATCAATTCTGGCAGTTGTTTGGCAGAATATTTGGGGTTTTCCATATAGAGTATCATGTCATCTGTAAAGAGTGAAAGTTTGACCTTCTCCTGACCTATTTGAATGTCTTTTATTTCTTTGTGTTGTCTGATTGCAGAGGCTAAGACTTCCAATACTTTTTTGAATAACAGTGGCGAGAATGGACATCCCTGTCTTATTCCTGACCTTAGGGGGAAAGCTCTCAGTTTTTCCCCATTAAGGATATTAACATTGGGTCTTTCATACATGGCTTCTTTGATCATGAGGTATGATCCTTCTATCTCTACTTTCTTGAGGGTTTTTATCAAGAAAGGATGCTGTATTTTGTCAAATGCTTTCTCTGCATCTATTGAGAGGATCATATGGTTCTTGTCCTTTCTTTTATTGATGTGATGAATCGCATTAATTGTTTTGAGGATATTGAACCAGCCCTGCATCCCAGGTATAAATCCCACTTGGTCGTGGTGAACCATTTTTTTAATGTATTATTGGATCCTGTTGGCTAATATCTTGCTGAGGATTGTTGCATCTATGTTCATCAGGGTAATTGGTCTATAGTTCTCCTTTTTAGTGGGGTCTCTGTCTGGTTTTGGAATCAAGGTAATTCTAGCTTCATAGAAAGAGTTTGGAAGTTTTCCTTCCATTTCTATTTTTTGGAACAGCTTCAAGAGAATAGGTGTTAACTCTTCCTTAAATGTTTGGTAGAATTCTCCTGGAAAGCAATCTGCACTAGACCCTTTTTTTTGGGGGGGAGGAGATTTTTTTTGGTGTGTGTTTCATCTTTTAATTCAATCTTTCTGTTTTCTGTCCCATTGTAACAATACAAATCCAGCCTCCCCTGGTTTTTATATCACGTAAGTTAACCTTACAGTTGATTCATAAAACATATCATCTCTACACACTTTCTCCAGGACAACTACTTCTAATTTCCAACTAAAGTACAAAACTAGAAATAAACAAAAAGTTATCTGCAAGCACACAGAAATGTAGTTTAGCCAGAGAACAAATCTCCAAACTAAAGAAATAGGTTAAATATTTTTGGGGAAGAAGCTAATCACGATGCTGAAAGACCACTCTAATTTCTCAGGGGTTCAAGGCTTCATGCAATATGGAGTATATTAACACATCTGGCAGACTTATGCCTCTTAAATATTTCTCTGTTAAATGTCTATAGATTACAATGAATCTCTCTGAAGTTAAACAATTATTATTGCTCAGTATTCTCAGTTATGAAAAATGATACATGTTAATGAGGGAAAAATTAAATCTGCTCTTGCTTTATTTTATATATTTAGGGTATAACACAATGCCTGGTATATATTGTTGCATTTTTTAAATTATTTTTTTTAATTAAAGGAAAGCAAAACAGTGTAATAAAGAAAACAATGTAATAAAAGCTTTCAAATCCCAACACACAAAATAATAAGTTATATTTTGGAGAACTGCCCCCTAGGCATCACTCCATGTATTTTTATGATATGTATATTTTATATCACATTTAAGAGTGAACTTGTATAAAGTGTATATACATTTATACTGTTTCCACAGTTTCATTGAAATGGTATCCCATTACACAAAGGAGCCACTTTTAACCCAACAATGGATGATGGCCAAGTCTTTTGCATTTCTTTTTTTTAATATGAAATTTATTGTCAAATTGGTTTCCATACAACACCCAGTGCTCATCCCCAAAGGTGCCCTCCTCAATACCCATCACCTACCTTCCCCTCCCTCCCACCCCCATCAACCCTCAGTTTGTTCTCAGTTTTTAAGAGTCTCTTATGCTTTGGCTCCCTCCCTCTCTAACCTCTTTTTTTTTCTTCCCAATCCCCCATGGATTTCTGTTAAGTTTCTCAGGATCCACATAAGAGTGAAAACATATGGTATCTGTCTTGGGAGATTTTTGATTATTAATTCTAATTCCTTACTGGTTATGGGTCGGTTTAAATTTTCTATTTCTTCCTGTTTCAGTTTTGGTATTGTATATGTTTCTAGGAATTTGTCCATTTCTTCCAGATTGCCCATTTTATTGGCATATAATTGCTCACAATATTCTCTTATTATTGTTTTTATTTCTGCTGTGTTTGTTGTGATCTCTCCTTCTTCATTCTTGATTTTATTTATTTGGGTCTTTTCCTGTTTCTTTTTGACCAAACTGGCTAGTGGGTTTTCAATTTTGTTAATTCTTTCAAAGAGCCAGCTTCTGGTTTCATTGATCTGTTCTACTTTTTTTTGTTTTGTTTTGTTTTGTTTTGTTTTGTTTTTGGTTTTGATAGCATTAATTTCTGCTCTAATGCTTATTACTTCCTGTCTTCTGCTTGTTTGGGGTTTTACTTGCTGTTCTTTTTGCAGCTGTTTAAGGTGTAAGGCTAGGATGTGTGTCAGAGATCTTTCTTCCTTCTTTAGGAAGGCCTGGATTGCTATAAACTTTCCTCTTTCCTCTTTCCTTTGCTGCATCCCAGAGGTTTTGGGTTGTGGTGTTATCATTTTCATTGACTTCCAGATACTTTTTAATTTCCTCTTTAAATGCTTGGTTAGCTCATTCATTCTTTAGTAGCATGTTCTTCAGTCTCCAAGTATTTGTTACCTTTCCAAATTTTTCTTGTGGTTGATTTCGAGTTTCATAGTGTTGTGTTCTAAAAATATACATGGTATGATCTTGATCTTCTTGTGCTTGTTGAGGGCTGATTTGTGTCCCGGTATGTGGTCTATTCTGGAAAACGTTCCATGTGCACTGAAGAAGAATATATATTCTGCTGCTTTAGGATGAAATGTTCTGAATATATCTGTTAAGTCAATATTGTCCAGTGTGTCATTCAAAGCCATTGTTTCCCTGTTGATTTTTTGATTAGATGATCTGTCCATTGCTGTGAGTGGGGTGTTGAAGTCTCCTACTATTATGGCATTACTATCATTGAGTTCCTTTATGTTTGTGATTAATTGGTTTATATATTTGGTTGCTCCACATCTGGAACATATATGTTTACAAGTGTTAGGTCTTCTTGATGGATAGTCCGGTTGACTATGATATAATGCTCTTCTGCATCTCTTGATACAGTCTTTATTTTGAAGTCTAGATTGTCTTATATAAGTATGGCTACTCTGGCTTTCTTTTGTTGACCATTATTATGATAGTTCTCCATCCCCTTATTTTCAATCTGAAGGTGTCTTTAGGTCTAAAGTGGGTCTCTTGTAAACAGCATATAGATGGATCTTGTTTTCTTATCCATTCTGTTACCCTATGTCTTTTGATTGGAGCATTGAGTCCATTGACATTTAGAGTGAGTACTGAAAGATGTGAATTTATTGCCATTATGATGCTTGTAGAGTTGGAGTTTCTGATGGTCTGATGGTGTTCTAATATTTCTAATCTAATCTAATCTTTCTAATCTTTGTTGCTATATATATATATATATACACACATATATATGTATATATGTGTGTATATATATATATATATATATATATATATTCATCTTTTCTCCCCTCGGAGAGTCCCCCTTAAAATTTCATGCGGGGCTGGTTTAGTGGCCACAAACTCCTTTAATTTTAGTTTGTATGGGAAACTTTTTAACTCTCCTGCTATTTTGAATGACAGCCTTGCTGGATAGAGAATTCTTGGCTGCATATTTTTCTGATTCAGCTCATTGAATATATCCTGCCACTCCTTTCTGGCCTGCCAAGATTCTGTGGATAGTTTTGCTGCAATCCTGATCTGTCTTCCCTTGTATGTCAGGAACTTTTTCTGCCTTGCTGCTTTCATGATTCTCTCCTTGCCTGAGTATTTTGTGAATTTGACTATGATATGCCTTGTTGATGGTCAGTGTTTGTTGAATCTAATGGGAGTCCTATGTGCTTCCTGGATTTTGATGTCTGCGTCTTTCCACAGGTTAGGAAACTCTCTGCTATGATTTACTCACATAACCCTTCTACCCCTATTCCTCTCTCTTCCTCTTCTGGAACCCCTATCATTCTGATGTTGTTCCTTTTTAATGAGTCACTGATTTCTCTAATTTTTAAATATTGCTCTTTTGCCTTAATCTCCCTGTTTTTTTTTTCTGCTTCATTATTTCTCTATATGTTTGTCCTGTACATTGCTGATTCTCTGTTCTGCCTCATCAGTCCTTGCCGCCGCAGCATCCATCCGTGATTGCAGCTCAGTTATAACATTTTAATTTCATTCTGATTATTTTTTACTTCTCTTATCTCTGCAGAAAGGGATTCTAATCTATTTTCGACTCCAGCTAGTATTTTTATTATCATGATTCTAAATTCTTGTTTAGATATCTTGCTTGTATCTGTGTTGGTTAAATCCCTGGCTGTTCTTTCTTTTGGGCTTATTTTCTTTGTTTTTTTCATTTTGAAGAGAGAAAAGGAATTAATGAGGTAGAAAAATTAAAATTAAAAAATTAAAACTTAAAAAAATATTAAAATTAAAAAATTAAACACATACACACACACAAAGGATCGAATGAATGATGCTACATCTTAGGTGTGTTTTGGTGTGAGCGTTGAAGGAGGTTTGACAGGTTAGAGGAAAAAAAGGGGAAAAAATGAAATCGTTTGAGAATTTAAAAAAATGAATACACTGAAATAGACCAAAATGAGATGATGGGAGTTACATAGAATTTGAAAAAAATTACACAAAAGTAAAGAATGTAGTAGAAAAAATTAAAGAAAAATATTTTTAATAAAAATTGAAAATAAAAATGATTTTTTTGTCTTTCTGTATTCACGAAAAAGAAAAGTGTAAAAGAAAAAAGAAAATTGAATACATGGAGCGGCTAACAGATTGAAATAGAACTGAAATTACTTTGTTTTCCACTAGAAGTCAGGCTATGAAGCACTTTATATTCCATAAAATAAGTAGGTGGTGAGACTTGTGTTCTTGAAGAGAGAGGTTGGCCCAGTTAGGCCGAACTCAGTGTAAAGGCTCAGTTCTCCAATAGATGGAGCTTGTAGCCTACTGGGGTGGAGTGTTGTGGCGCTAGTAGGTGTGTATATGCATGCACATAAAAATGGTGTCACCCAGCTACCCAGGCGCTAGTATCGGAACTCTGTTCTCCCAGATCAGCAATCGTGCACCCATTCTCTGTCTTCAGTTTTTGTCCATTCCCTGCTTTTTCACTGTCCGTGACCAGGCCCCAGGCAGTACCTCTCGCCCGAGTTTTGTCTTAGATGCATCTGTTTTCCCTGGCCCCTTACTACTGAAGGACTGTGGCTTTGACTCATTCTTCCCCTCTGTGGGAGGGTCTCACTGAGCAATGGCTGAATGAGCAAAGGCCAAATGTCAGCTGCACCCAGGAACGCTTGCTGGCCCCTGCTGCCAGGTGCCAGCCCGTCCCAGAAAATGTTCACAAGACAGTGTAGCAGCAGCGTTTCAGGGATTATGGAAATCACAACACACATCTGGCACCAAGATTCACCCTTAAAGACCTTGTTCCAGCACCAGCGAATATGGCCGTTTTCTGGGGTCTGCTGGGACCAGGTGGCTTCAACCGTCTCTACCAAATGTCCTTCCAGCAATGGAACCGCTTTTCCCCATGTGACCCGAGAACCTCCCAGACCCCATTCTGTTCCTGGGGATTTGCCCTTCCCACCAGAGCACCGCAGAGTTGCAGCCTTTGCACTCCCCTTGTTTACAGTCTTAATGAAATTTAAACCCTCTCCTGCCTCCTTTCTCCCTTTTTACTTTAGTCACTGTGGCTGTTTCCAATTTTCCCCTTTCCCTCTTGCTGCTTTTTGGGACGGGTGCTTTTCCCATATCTTCTCCTTCCCCATCTCCATCCTCTCTCTGCCCACAAAAGCACCTCCCTCCCTGTGGCTTCTTGCTCCCCAAGTTGACCTCTCCACACCGTGTACCTGCTGAATTCTGTGGTTCAGGTTGTGCAGATTATTGTGTTAATCCTCCAATTAGTTTTCTAGGTGTGCAGGATAGTTTACTGTTGGTCTGGCTGTATTTCATGGGCGCGAGACACAAAAAACTTCCATGTTATTTTGCCATCTTGGTTCCTCCTGGGTTTTAATTTTAATTATATGTCCACAAGGGGGCTAGAGTAGATGATCTTAATATGAGGCATACTTTTTGGAAAGTGCTTTCTATACTCCCAAACACTTTAGAAATATTAGTTTTTGGTAGTTTTAGTGTTAGTGTTATTTAAGAAGACCTTCAACTCTAACATTTAATGTTACTTTTTCAGAATGATTGAAGGTCATTATAAACATCAGTTATCGTACTGTATATATTGGCTACTCAGAGAGGTATTAAAATTTGCAGCTATTCAAATTTTGCTTGTATGTACCACTAAAATGGCCTCATTGAATTTTAATTATTTTATTTATTTATTTATTTATTTATTATTTTTTGACAGAGAGAAAGAGACAGAGCATGAGTCAGGGAGGGACAGAGAGAGAGGGAGACACAGAATCTGAAACAGGCTCAAAGCTCCTAGCTGTCAGCACAGAACACGGCATAAGGCTTGAACTCACAGACAGCGAGATCATGACCTGAGTCGAAGTCAGATGCTCAACCAACTGAGCCACCCAGGCCCCCCTAATACTTATATATTTGATTTTATCAGAGCTTCTTTCTCCACATTATTTTCTTACTTGTTGCCATGGTCAGTGGACCTGTCTAATGAAGTCCCTTACTTTTCAATTAATTCCTAATCTTTTGTGGCTTTGAGAACACACTAATCAAGCTAGTTATTACAGAGCTGAAATTTAACAAAAGTGAGTAAAGACTGCTTATTTTATTTTATTTGGAGACAGTGTGTGTGGAAAAGTGAAAACATCCTATGGAATTAGGTTTTAGTTTGTGGACTTTATTGTTGCAGGGAGTATGGCTGGAGTTGCAAAAGATGAGTCTGGAAATAAAATGCAGTTAAGTGAAGATCCTCATACTTGAGTCAGAATGAGGCCCTGACTCCAGAATGAAGCTTTTTTTTTTTTTAAATTAGGATAATTGCTAAAGACTATATGCATAAAGTCTGCTAAGAAAGTGTGTTAATCAATCTAATGGTTTAACTTTTCAAGGTTGAATTTCAAGTTAATTGGTTTCCATAACACTAGGAATGATCAAGTGTGAAGGAGGATCTGGCCCTGGACAATGTTAATGGCTCTAGGCATTCCTTATAAGCAGAAGCTGGTTCAGCTGTGTAAACATGTCCTAAGGCCTTGCACTTTATCTAGCTCTTCTGTTTTGAAGTCTTTTCCTTTGTTTGATGCTTCTCTCCTGCATCTCCCACATCTCCCCCTTTTTCTTTCATTTGGCAAAGCTGGAGGGTGAAGACAGAGGTTTGTGAGGCATATTCTCAGTTTCTCCGCTGTCCCCTTCTCCAGACTAGGTATAGGCAAAGCAATAAGACAAAGATCAATATAAAAATACAAATCTCAGAAAAGCTTAGGGTTTTATATAATTCATTGGATTCAATTCCGAGATTCGATTAGTTATCTCAGATAGAGACAGAGCACCAGAAATCATCTCAAGTTTATTTTTGAATGTTTCATAGATGTCCTTTTGCAATTGAGTTATATCAGCAGAGGTGTTACCTTGATTAAGAAGGTGTCGATGCACCAGGTCCCATGATATCTTAGATTGATTATATACATGGGGAGTGACACAAAAGGTGGTTATGTTCCAATCACATTGAAGCTTTATCTGTTGTTGTAAACGAATAAATTGATCTCCTAGAAAATGAACAGATTGTTGAAAGTCAGATAATTGGCTCTCTATTGGGCTATCAATCAGCCGTTGGCTGTTCCACAGCCTTTCTGAATCTTGATGCCAGTTTTGTACAAAGTGGGTGGTTTGTACAGTCTGATTCAGTGCAAAACCAGCTCTTGCTGCTGTAGCTGTAATAGTTATAATCCCAAGTACAGCAGTTACCAGTAAACCTACAAACTATTGGGTGCAGTGTAAGACTTTTCAATATCTCATCTATGAGAAACATTTCAGGGGAGTGTTGCCAAGACTGATCCATGATTACAGGCATCCAAACCCCATTATGTGCCTTAAGGATATATAAGCTTTGTTTTTCCTGGTTAAAAGAAATAGTAGAATTAAGACAAGTATAAATGGAACAATTATGGCAAGTAAGAAGACTGTTATCAGGGTCCCAATGAGGCATGCCTAACATAAACAGAAAAGGAAGTCTGACACATGCTTGAATTTTATGAGTCTCATTTAATCTAAAAGAGATGGAGAATTTATTTGAAACATTCATTAAGTGGCCTTTCCAAGTGGCCATGCCTAATAATCCAGTGCCAATTTCCGAAGTTCTGAATGAACTGGCCCATCAGGTAAACGTGGGCTAGGGGGAGTCATCCCTCCTTCATGCCATACAATGAAGGGTCAGATGTTGCATCTGAAATGATGTCATCTTGATATCAACGCCATCAGACCTCTTTTTTTGGAGTATTTGGTAGGAGCAGAGCCTACAGAAGCCCAATTAATGACGTTTCCTTTGGAAGTATTAAGTAGAACTCTACCAACCTCTCCTCTACAGAGCTCCCAATTAACCAATTCCTTTCTTATGATCTTATGATCTTTCTTAACTGACATGGAGGAAATTTAGGAGGGTGATTGTATGTAATTCTTTGACGTCTCATGGAGACTCCCTGTGGTAAGTACAATATAGAGACATTAGTCCTGTTATAGAACCAGGCTGGAATGCTGGCAGAAAACCCAAGTGGCACTCAGAGATCTTGGTGGATCAGAGATTTATTTAACACTGGCAGGCTCAGAGGAGACTGTTTCTCCAAAGGTCTGAGCACCAAAGGCAAGTGGGGAAGGTAATTTATAGCCATCAGCTTCCATATTTGTGGGGTTTTTTGTGTGCACAGCAAAGGAAGAAGTAACCAGAGGAGGGGTCTCTAAACTAGAGACCAGAGTCTGTTTTATCCCCATAGACCATCTTGGGCATACTTTATTACTTCTCCAACATTCCCCCCTTTGATGCCTTAAAAAAAAACAACTTTTAGTAGGCATCGCTTTTCAGTTTTACAGGTTGGTACTCTCAGAAGGCTAAGATTTGTGAAGTAGTTTGGTGAGCAGCAGTGTTTTCAATAAAATGTACCATGGCATTCAGTATACTGGGGCAGATGGATAAAAGTAAAATTATGGAGAGAAGGGGCCCCGCCAGGGCAGGAAGCCAGGATGCCCAATCCGTGAGATCCCATTCTTTCCATTGATTGATACTTTCCTGTTGTCTACGTTGAATTCTTTCCTTGAGTTCCTTAACCGTAGTCATAACTATTCCTGACTGGTTTACAAAATAACAACATACCTCCCCCAGAAAGATGCAAGTCCCTCCTTTTTCTGAAGTAAGGAGGTAGAGGGCTTGCCTATTTTGGAGGGTCACTGCTGCCAGAGAGTTTATTTGGTTTTGTAAGGTTACCAGAGAATCTGCCACCCATTCCATGTCTTCATTTATCTCTTGAGACAGTCTATGGTATAGTCCTATGGATGAACCTATCCCCCCTATTCCAGTACCTATTCCTGTCTCAATTCCTCCACCTATCAGAACAAGTAGCAGGACTGCCTGTTTAGCCCGGGACTTGGGGCTAAAGGCTGTTAGGAACTGATCTTCAGTGTATACAGATATCTCAGGGGTTAGGAAGACAGAATAACATATCTGAGTCCACTTGGCCTTTAAGCATCGGTAGGCTGAATTAGAATACAGATAGAACACCCCAGGGGTTAAACATAGGGTTGTATTCCTCTTCAAGGTTATATTTCTTCTGCATAGAGAGGTACCGTTCATACCTTCTGGGACTGTACAGATTCGATTGTCCACATTTGTGAGACAGACCCCAGTGGCCAGGGGTCCAATTAAGACAGAGGTGTTGGGTTTGAGATTTTAAGAAGCTTCCCAGGTCAAAGGGATGGGAGTGGCTAAGTAAGCCATTCAGCTAATGGGAAAGCACATCCAGCAGGTTTGGGAGTGATTATCTTTTTTATGGAGGATATGTAGAGTAGTGTTGGCCCAAAGCTGGAGTGGAGAATTGGTAAGCATTTGATTGAGGGCTGAAAAGTTCAAACCCTCGTAGGCTGCCAGGGGAGTGGTCGCCTTTATGGCTTGTATTACCCTATCCTGGGTGTCCTTTATAACTTTTTGAAGGGCCCTCTCTTCCACCCCTCCCCCGTCTGAGATCCCCCATTAAGTAAGGTAAGTGTAGCAAGCTTGCTTCCCTCTCTGGAGGCCCTTGTTGTGACATGGGTTCCTGACATTTTGGGTTATCTCTACGGTCCAATGTTTAGTCCTTGAGGCACCAGGTGACTGACAGAGTGGGTGTTTTTCCCTTGTAGCAATCTTTGTGGAGGGAGGTGAAGGCACTGAATGCCCTTGACCCCCTTATTGTCATATAACATTCCTGGGGGCAAAATGGTAAGCGGCAGTTGTGAGGGTGAGAGAGGTTATCATAATATACAGGCAATACTTAATAATCCTCCCATCCAGAAGAGGCATGAGAGACCCAGCATGCATCATTTGTCCCATGTCCAGCTTGTTGGTTTAGTTTCAGCCCAACAGGAAGAAGTAAGATCAGGGCTATGACAACAGTAAGGGGCAAAGGCTGTCAGAGTTGCATCCAAACCCCTGGGCTAGGTTCATGCGTTGATTCCTCAGGCTTCTGCCGTGCACAGGCCAGTCAGCTTCCAGGGTGTGGCTGGAGCGGGGCTGGAGGTCTCAGGGGCCAGTCTCTCTTTTGAGGGTCAGTTTAAGCAGGTTGACTGGATCTGGATCACTCCACCAGGTTGTGGGTTCTTCTGAGTTGGCCTTATATCTGGAGTTATGGACCTGTGGGGTGATACCTGAAACTTTAAGTGCTGTAGGAGTTGTTAGAATAACAATATGAGGTCCAGTCCACTGTGGCCTAAGAGGTTCCCTCTTCCAATCTTTGACCCACACAGAGTCTCCTGGCAGAAAGGGGTGAATGGGGGTCCCTAAGGAAATTGGGGCCCTCTCTATGGTGTGTCTCTGTAATTTATTTAAGACTGCCCCCAAGGTCTGCAGCTGTTCTCTTATTCCCTTGTCTCCAATCTGGTGTAGGTCTTCTGGGAGTTTTCCTAAACATGGGGGATGTCCATATAATAACTCAAAAGGGGAGAATCCCAGAGCCTCATGTGTGCATTGGGCATGCAGAAGGGCCAGCGGTAGTAAATCTGGCCATGGGAGATTAGTCTCCTGGTGGAAATTAGCCAGGATTTCCTTGAGGGTGCAATTCATCCACTCTAGTTTCCCTGAGCTCTGGGGTTCATAAGCAGTGTGCAGTTTCCAGGTAACGTTGAGGGACTTTGTTAGGGTTTGTATAACGTCTGCCACAAATGTAGGTCTGTTATCACTGTGTATAGTTAAGGGTAGACCAAACCGAGGCACAATCTCCCATAGAAAAGCTTTGGCCACTTCGTGACTTCTTTCCATTCTGGCTGGGAATGTTTCAACCCATCCTGAATATGTGCAGTATTACAACAAGGTACCTGAACCCTTTATTTGATTGTATGTCAGTAAAGTCTACCTCTAAGTCTTTGAAAGAGGCAGCCCCCATCCTTTGTGTGCCAGGCGGGGGCCGTGGGGCAGGCCAAACATTGTTTTTGCAACATGTTACACATTGTTCACTGACAGCTCGGCATAATGCTGGCAGCTGGCTGATATAGTAGTTCTTTTTGAGGATGGCCTCTAGTGCAGTTTTCCCTAGGTGCATGAGTTGGTGATATTCCTTCACTAGGTGTTTTCCCATAGATGACAGGACAAAGATGTGCCCATTTGGCATGACCCACCATCCCTCTTTGCTTAGTGTGCCCCCTTCTGTCGAGGCCCAACTTCTTTCTTCATTTGTGTACAGGGGCAGGGAGGCTTCCCTCTGGGGCACAAGAGTCATAGTGTAAGTAGGTGCTTCACCTGGGTCACCACAGGTGGCCGCTCTGGCTGTTTTGTCAGATAGGCAATTTCTTTGAGTTATGGGGTCATCTCCTTTCTGATGTCCCTTATAGTGTAGGATAGATACCTTGTCTGGCAGTCATAAGGCCTCAAGAAGCTTTAGTATTTCTTCCTTGTTTTTGATAGTTTTCCCTGCAGCAGTAAGGAGGCCTCTTTATTTATAGATGGCCCCATGTACATGTACAGTAGTGGAGGCATGCCAGGAATCATTATAGATGTTAACTAGTTTACCTTTGCTAAGGATGAGGGCTCAGGTTAAGGCGTACAGTTCAGCTCGTTGTGCCAACCATCCTTCCGGGAAGGCCTTGGCTTCCAGAACTTCGGTGGTTGTGGTTACCGCATATCATGCTCTTCATCTTCCTTCTTGTAAATAGCTGCTCCCTTTGCCAAACAGAGTGATCTCCAGGCTTGTTATAGCCTGGGCTTGGAGGTCGGAGCAGCTGGCATAGATTTCATCCACTGCTTTGGAACAGTCATGGTCAGGTTCTCCCTCCTTCGTGGGAAGGAAGGTGGCTGGGTTTAGTGTTCTTACTGTTTTGAAGGTGACCCTTGGGATTTCATAGAGAAGGCCTTGGTATTGTTTCAGCCAAGAATTGGAGAGGAAATGATATCCTTTGGTGCTCATGAGGGACGTGACCGCGTGTGGGACCTTAGCATTAAGTGTTTGTCCCAGTGTGAGTTTGTCTACCTCCTTGATGAGCAAGACTGTGGCTGCCATCACTGAGGCATGGTGGCCATCCTGCAGCCACAGGATCAAGTTTTTTTTACAGGTAGGCCACTGGCCATTGTCAAGGTCCCATGCTCTGAGTGAGCACTCCAAGGGCTATTTTGTCCTTTTCATGTATGAAGAGGTTAAAGGGACTTTCTATGTCAGACAAACCCAGGGCTGGGGCTCGTCCCAGAGCCAACTTTATTTCTGTGAAAGCAGCCCTTGACTCCTCAGTCCATGCGAGGGGCTACTGGTCTGGCCCTCCCAACAGGTCATAGAGGGCCCTTGCTATGGCTGAGAAACCAGGAATCCAAATGCAACAGAACCGTGCAGTCCCTAAAAATTCACACAAGCCTCATTTTGTTTGAGGCTGTGGCATTGTGGTGATAACTTTCTTCCTTTCCGGTCCTAGTTCTCTTTTTCCTTTTGTGAGGAGGAAGCCTAAGTATCGGACCTGATGCTGACAAATCTTTGCCTTTTTCCAAGAGGCCAATACCCCGAGTAGGATAGAAGCTTCAGGAGGGCCTTGGTACCTTTCATAAAGTCTTATTGGGTGTCCTGGCAAGGAAGAGTTCATCTATATACTGGAGGAGGACACACCGTGTGGTTTCCCTCGGAAAGTCAGCATGGTCTGCAGCTAGTGCTTCCCCAAAAAGAATGGGCAAGTTCTTGAAACCTTGGGGAAGTTGTGTCCAGGTCAGCTGCATTTGGCACCCTGTAACCAGCTTGATCCTTTCAAAGGCAACCAGTGGCTGACTTTGAGAAGCCAGATGGAGGCAGAAGAAAGCATTCTTTAGGTCGAGGCATGTAAACCATCTCACCTACTCTGGAATTTGGCTGAGGAGAGTATATGGGTTCAGAACCACTGGGTGTAAGGAAACAGTCACTTTGTTAATGGCCCTCAAATCCTGTACTGGTTGGCATCCTCCTCCTGGCTTCTTTAGTGGAAAGAGTGGGGTATTCCAAGCTGATTGGCACTCAGTTATAATACCTACTTCTCTGAGATTGATCAGGTGCTCTTGTATACCCATTCTAGCCTCGAGTGGAAGGAGGGTACTGCCTTTGTTTCTGAGGTTGGGCTCCAGGGATCATGTCAACAATGATGAGGGCCCAATTCCAAGCTACTCCAGGTGGGTTATCTTCAGCCCATATGGAAGGGAATGTAAGCCTGAATTCTGAAGGGCTACAGGGTAAGTCCTGGGCGCAGAATAGTCTCCGTTCTTCTTCCCTTGGCAGGGTAATTGACAAGACCAGTGTTTCCTTCTGCCTTGGGTTTAATTGGAGGCTAGTGTGTCCAGTGGGTTCAAAAGTTATCTTGGCCCCAAGCTTAGAGAGCAGATCTCAGCCCAGGAGAGGAATTGGGCACTCAGATAAGTAGAGGAACTCATTCCAGACTTTGTGACCCCCAAGTTTACATTGTCGAGCTTGACAGAAGGGCTGTTGTATTGCCCATGTCCAAGTAGCCACAAGTATGGTTGCCATCTTTTGGCTTGAGGGAGCCACCGGGAATTAACAATGGAGTATTCAGCCCCAGTGTCAACCATGAAAGTTATTGTTAGGTCCCCTACCTTCATTTCGACTGTGGGCTCATGGATGCCAAGATAGAAAGAGCCCAGTCCCCCTCAGTCCAATTCTACACCAGCTAGACCAATGAGGTTCTCGCCTCGAGGTTCCTCCTGATATTGGCTGGGTTTTGAGGGCCCCTTCTGATTCAGACATTCATTCTTCCAGTGCCCCTTCTCTTTGCAGTATGCACATTGGTCCCTTGCTAAGGGCGTTCTGGCTTCCCCCCTTTTGGTGGTCAGGGTCTTCCTGTCTTTGCAATGTCTGTTTCTTTAAGTGTTTCTGTGAGAAAGGTGGCCTTCTTTTTTAGACTTCTCTCCACTTCTCTTTCAGCTGCAACTTCTCTGTTTATGAAAACTTTATTGACGACCTCTATCAGCTGAGTGATATTCATTCCGGCAAAGCCTTTTAACTTCGGAATTTTCTTCTGATATCTGGGGCAGCTTGTGCCACAAAACATGTATTTACCATCTGTTGACTTTCTGGTGCCTTGAGGTCAAACGGGGTGTATACACGGTATGCTCCACATAATCTTTCATAGTAGTCTCCGGGAGACTCCCCAGGATGCTGTGTGACTGATATTTTAGTCATGTTCATGGGCTTTTTGCCTCCAGCTCAGATTCCCTGAAGGAGGGCTTCCTAGTATCCTCGAATGTGGGCCTGTCCTTCTATGGTGAAATCCCATGTTGGGTGTTCTTCAGGCACAGCAGCTTGAGCCCAGACAGCATGGTCATTGATCCCCAGGGGTGCGTGATCTTCTAGGTACTGTCGTGTTTCTCTTCTTCTTCTTCTTCTTTCTTCTGTATTAAACAGAGTATGGAGTAACTGTTGACAATCTTCCCAAGTTGGTTGGTGGGTCTGGAAGAGGGAGTCCATCAAGTAGACCATTGCTTGTGGCTTTTCAGAGTATGATGGAATGTTGTGTTTCCAATTGAGGAGGTCTGTTGTAGAGAAAGGTTGATAATACATCATGCAGTGGCTGGGCTGGACTGTTCTGTCCTCATTCTGTCTTTCAGTCTCTCTTGTCTCCCTTACAGGCATTTGGAGAGTGTTAGCTCTGGGTCTGGGGCGCAGTCTGGCTGCTGGCCCTTGTGGGGGAGGGTTCTCTGGGTCCAAGAGGGGTGGGGAGAGAAGGGCAGTGCTGACTGCGGCAGCGACCATAGCACCCACTGCCGCGGCGACTGCTGCACCAGTGGTGACTGCCATGGCGGTGGCGACTGTGGAGGTGACTGGGTCCACAGCGGCAATGGCGACTGCAGGGAAGACTGTGGCCACGGTGGAGAGACAGATGGGGGAGGAATTTCAAGCTCAGAGGGAGTAGGGAGGGAATTTGTCGAGTAATAAGGAGGTGGAAAGACAATATCTTCCTCAATGTCTCCTTTAAATATTAGAGGAGTGGTGGGTCACTTCTTTGGCTCCCTGAGTGAGCCTCTGGATAAAGTGGCTAAAACCTTTGTCTGGCTCTGTTTGCTAATGATGAATCACACCCAAGGTGGGGGATTTCAGGCAATTTCAAGCCAGGAGTCGATGTATGCAATATGATCAGGGTGGCCTGGGTTCCCAGTGATTATTAGCCAAACCCACTACACTATTTGAGCATCTAATGTCCCTTCTGGGGGCCATCCAACATTGAATATGGGCCATTCTAGTTCACAAAAGGTCCTTAACTTCCTGGGTGTCATTTTCACCCCATATTCGCCTGAAAATCCCTTTTTAAAATTTTTGAGCATGACCTCTAAAATCGTAGGCTTACTCTGTTTTGATCCCATTATTAATTTCTTTCTCTTGTTCAGTGTCGCAAAGACAGACAAAGGGAGGGTATCCCCTTGGATGAGAGGAGCAATCAGATACTCCTCTAGTCATGTTCCTGGGGGAACTTTAGGTAAGGTTTGGCCGTAGAGGACTCAGCTTTGTCATTTGTGATCGGAATCTGATCTGATACCACCCTAGACCTTAGACACTCACCACGACACAGGAGAGCCCATTCAGACTCTGTAGACTTTTGGGGACTTTAAGGGTGCCTGTCTGTGGAGGCACAAACTCGAACTCAACTGGCAAGCCTGGCTGAGCCGCACATTTCACACACACACACACACACACACACACACGCACCAGAGTCTATTACATTCCCTACAGCAAACTCTTTACCTGTGAGACCTATTAAGGTCTCCAGGGATTGATCAGGTCCCCCTTGCACCCTTTTGGGTGGGCCTGACTTCTTTGGGGCCCCGACCTTACTGGTTCGACGTCGGGTCCAGGTTCTCACCTACCAGGTCTCTTTGAGTCCAGCGGGAACAACAGAGCGGGGCTGGCCTGAGGCAACGGAGAAGGAGACTGACAAAATTTAGGAAGGGCACATTTTCTCTCTTGCGATGCCTCACTCAGTCACTGCCTCGCCGTTCTCCTAAACTGGTGGCAACAATGGGCCAGCACAGTTGGGTTTCCCAGTGAGGGAACCAAGTATGTTATGGAACCAGGCTGGAATGCTGGCAGAAAAACCAAGAGGCACTCAGAGATCTTGGTGGATCAGAGATTTATTTAACACCAGCAGACTCAAAGGAGACTGTTTCTCCAAAGGTCTGAGCACCGAAGGCAAGTGGGGAGGGTCATTTACAGCCATCAGCTTCCATATCTGTGGGGTTTTTTGTGTGCACAGCAAAGGAAGAAGTAACCAGAGGAGGGGTCTCTAAGCTAGAGACCAGAGTCTGTTTTAGCCCTGTTTGCCATCTTTGGCATACTATATTTACTTCTCCAACAGTCCCATTAGGTATTTCTGCTATCCATGCCTGTGAACGAAGTGTAACACAGTGTTTGCCTATTTCAAAGAATATAGGTGGCCCATCTGCACCTACAGAATATTCAGGGATTACTTTTCCTTCTTCGTCTGGTTTAAATGGGCCTCTATTATCGTAAGGTCCAGGAAACCAGACTGAATCATTTACATAAACTGGGAAAGAGGGATCATCCCATGTAATTAATCCATTAAGAGGTGGATTTGGAATATAAACCCAATATGTGTGATTCTCTTTAGTACTCATGGTTAAAGTAAGAACCGACATCATGGCAATAAACAGAGTAGTAGAAGTCTTAGGTGTTCCTGTTTTTTGAAGGATCTGTTCTGCTTCCTGAGTCATCTTCTTCATCTGCCCCGATGTTGGAGGTTTGGCTCTCATTGTTTTTTCTGTTCTTCTTTTTATCTCTCGTTCCAGGCCTAATTCTTCCATATCTTACTCCAGTGGTCAAAAATTATCGACTCTTTTTCTCTTTGGCCATCTGTTCATATCATGGTTTTAATCGCTGGGCTTGGAGCCAGATATCGCCTTTATCTGCGAATACAAAAGCAAACCCTCGACCCCACAATTTAGGTACCCATGGCACCTTTGCTATTATCATTTTTCCAAAATATTAGTTGTAAAAAGAGTTTGGTATTAGAGATTGTGTGATGTTTTTCAGCTGCTGTGAGCTCTTGTTCATTTCTTAAATCCAGAAAATTAAGTGTAAATAATGCTTTCATTAATTAATTCTTTGGATTCGAGGTTATATCCCCCTGTTTTTGTTTTTGTAACATGGTTTTTAATGTATGATTAGTACTTTGAATAATAGCTTGACTTTGTGGGTTATAAGGAATGCCTGTAGTATGATGAATGCCTGCCCCATTTTTAGCAAAATATAAGAAAAGTGTGAGGAGTATAAGCAGTGCCATTGTCAGTTTTAAGATTCTGGGAGAGTCCCATCGTGGCAAATGCTTCTAAAAGATGTTGAATAACATGGGCCGTTTTTTTCTCTTGACAAACTTGTAGCCCATATAAAACCAGAATATATATCTATTGATATATGTTCATGTGCAAGGCGACCGAATTGTGGAACATGAGTAACATCCATTTACCATAAATCATTAGGTTGTTAACCTCTGGGATTAACCCCCTGAGAGTATGGGGGAATGACAATAGGCCCACAAGTGGGACAGTGTGTGATAATTTCTCTAGCTTAAGGGAAATAGAAAAGCATTTTCTTAAGCCTTTAGCATTAAGATGAGTAGGAGGGTGAAAATTTTGTGCTGTAATAACAGGAGCTGCCAATAAGGAATCCCCTGTAGCATTTTCTTCTGCCAAGGGGCTGGGGAGGCCAGAATTAGATCATATGTGAGTAATGTATATAGGATGGGATCGGTGTTGGAGAAAATGTTGGACCTGAAAAAATAAGTCAGACAATTCTGACCCATATGAATAAATATTAATGGTTTCTAAATTTTCAATCATTTGTTTAGAATAGGCTGAATTCATTAAGATATTGATGGAGGAGGGAACATCCTTAAGCAATAAAAACATGGCAAAGGGTTCAGCCTTTTGTACTGAGGCATGTGGGTATTTTACATATTTAGAAGTAGAGCCATAATATGCAGAATAAACAGATGTGTTGGCATCTGTGAAATAATTAGGTTCATTTACAGGTACCAATTGTACAATTCGAGGCATAATGAAAGAGGTGGTTTTGATAAATTCAATTAATTTGGATTTAGGATAATGGTTGTCTATGTGACCTATATAATCTTCAACTCCAAGTTGCCATGAAATGCATTGCTGATATGCCATGGATATTTGTGCATGAGACAAAGGTACTATAATTGTCTCAGGGTCTTGGGTTGTTATTTTCTTAAGTCTCTCCTGGCCCTTAAAAATTAACATTCCTATTTTGTCTAAGTATGTAGATAACTTTTTAAAGGCTTTGTTGGAAAGAAATATCCATTCTATGATTCCATTAGCCTGCCAGAATACTCCTGTAGGAGAATGAGGTGATGGTAAAATTAACAAGGAAACAGGTAGCAAGGGGTTAATTTGAGTAAGCTGACTGGAAGCAATTTTTTGCTCAATCCATTGTAATTCTTGGGATGCTTCTGGAATTAATTTTCTAGGGCTATTTAAATTGGAATCCCATTTAAGTACATCAAAAAGATGAGTCAGTTGAGAAATAGGTATTCCTAGAGTAAGACGTAGCCAGTTAATGTCTCCTAATAACTTCTGGAAATCATTTAATGTATGCAAGGTATTTCTAAGAATTTGAATATTTTGAAGCTTTATTGAATTTTGTACTAATTTTTGACCTAAATACAATAAAGAATCTTCACATTCAATTTTTTCTTCTTCAATAAGGCCATATTCTGAGAAGGTTGTCTGAGTTGCTAAAAAGGGTGCATGTAAATCATGTCATATGGGTAAAGTTAATAGGATGCCATCCATGTAATGGATGATCTTAGCATGAGGAAAATGAGATTGCAAATATCGGAGAGGTTCTGCAACAAAAAGCTGACAAAGAGTGGGCCTATTTAACATTCCTTAGGGTAAAAGTTTCCATTGAAATCTGCTTATGAGCTTATCATGATTAATTACAGGGTCAGAGAACACAAATCTCTCTGAATCTTTACGGTTTAAGGGAATGGAGAAAAAAAATCCTTAAGATCAATAATTATAATTTTCCAGTCTCAAGGGATAGCAGCAGGCATTGGAAGGCCAATGTGTAGAGCCCCCATAAGTTGTATGATTTTATTTATGGCTCGGAGATCAGTCAGCATTCTCCATTTTCCAGGTTTCTTTTTTATGACAAAAACCAGAGAATTCCAGGGACTAGTTGAAGGCTCATTATGTCCCTCTTCTAATGTTCAGAAACTACAGATTTTAAAGATGTTTTTCTTGAGAAAGCAGCTACTGCTCTATCTATATGTGCTCATCAATAAGCCATTTTAAAGGCAGCACATATTTTTTTTTGTTCTCTGGCAGTGGCCGCTAGGATAAATTTGGATATCCTAGCCTTGTGGCTTTATGTTTGGGGAAAATATCGAGGGGTGTTTTATTGTCTTGTTGATTTTTATCTAATCCCTTCAATGGGTCGTATCCCACGGCACACATTATATTTTTATTTTGAGTAGATACAGATGGTATATTATTATATGTACCCCATTGTTGAAGTAAATCTCTATCCCATAGATTAATTGCAATGTTAGCCACATAGGGTTTAAGAGTTGCTATCTGATACTCCTGTCCTTCACATCTCATAATCTGTTGACTTCTTTTTATTCCCCCTAAGGAGACAAGTCCTGTAAAAATTACAGGCCTGTTTTCAACAGGCCAAGATGAAGGCCAAAACTTTTCAGATATGATGGTAATGTCAGCTCCAGTGTCTAGTAATCCTACAAAAGTTTTATTATTAATTTTAAGATGTGTTTTGGGGCAAGGATCTTTCAAAAAAGTTTGCCAATATAATTGTTTTCCAGTACTGCCAAAACCTCGAGGTCTGATAACAGTATTGCTTTGGCCCTCTATATAAGGAAGAATAAATGATTTAGAAATTTTATCTCCTGGTTGAGTAGTATAAGGGTTATCAGCCAATATCATAAGTTGAATTTCATTTTCATAATCACAATCAATAACATCAGGATGCACATGAATACCTTTAAGTGTAAGACTACCCCATCCAAAAATAAGGCCTACTGTGCACTTTTCCAAAAGCTCATAAATTCTTGTTCTAACTTTAATGACACCTAAAGAAGGCTGTAAAACAACTGGGTGTATAGCAGGGAGATCTAAGGCAGCACTCCCAGTTGCTGCATGACAGAGGTCTGTGACCCGTTGATGTTGTGATGTTGAAACCCATGGCTGGCTGGATAAAGGCTCATTTTGTTTGTTGGGCCCTGAGCTAGGCCCCGTGAGAAATTTCCCTGATTTTGATCAATCTTAGGAGATGGAAGAGGATGCCCATCTTTGTGATATTTGGAATGGCACCAATTGGCCCAATGATATCCTTTTTCACAATGAGGGCATAAAGCAGTTGTAGATATTAATTTAGATAGATTATTAGTACTGGTATTATTATCATTATGCCTGTCTTTTTAAAATTTGTCCTTTATTCTTCGACAGTCTTTTTTCATATGGCTAATTTTTCCACAACCAAAGAATTTGGTGTTAGATTTAATTTTTTTTTATGTTTATTTATTTCTGAGACAGAGAGAGACAGAGACACAGAATCTGAAGCAGGCTCCAGGCTCCAAGCTGTCAGCACAGAGCCCGATGCAGGGCTGGAACTCACAGACTGTGAGATCATGACCTGAGCGGAAGTTAGTTGCTCAACTGACTGAGCCACCCAGGTGCCCCGAATTTGGTGTTAGATTTAAAAGGCCCTATCCCTCTTATAGTGACAGCAAGTAGGTTCATATTGTAAAGTGGGGTACCAATATCAGCACATGCTTTCACATAGTCAGCCATGGACCCAGCAGCTGCTCTTATAGGACAAAAAGCTCACTGGCATTCTGAATTAGCATTATCATAAACCACAGTAGGAAGGAACAAATCCCTTAGGCCCACTTGAGGAATTGTTTTAGCCAAAACATCTCTTAATCTCGCTATAAAGTCAACATAAGGTTCAATATTTCCCTGTTTAACACTTACATATGAGGGGGCAACCTCCCCTGGAGTAGCTATACGTTGCCAAGCCATCTTACAATTTCGTACTTGTATTGCTTGATTACTCATACCACGTTGATCTCTTAGTTGAGAATATTCTCCTTGTCCAAAAAGTTGTTCTTTGTCAATAGGAATATTATCATGAATGTTTCTTTCCTCTTGAATCTTAGCCTGATCTTCCCACCAAGTCATAGATTATAAATATTCAGCATGGGATAAAACAGTTCTAGCCAATATTTCCCAATCTTTAGGAATCAAGCATTCAGTGTCAGCAAATGCTGAAAGTAAGCCCTGCATATAAGGAGAGTTAGTGCCATATTGGGCACAAGCCATTTTAAGATCTTTCAAAAATTTTACAGGGATCTGAGGGTATTCAGCATTATAGCCTCCATTAGGATATTGTGCATTTGGTGGAACAGCATTCAGAGTAACTGGAAATATTTCTGATACCAGTTGTATCAATTCCAAATCTCCTTCCTCTTTAGTCTTAACCCTTGTATCAGAGGTGTAATGATAGGGCCTTCATGTTCCTTGGAAAAACTATTATTTGAGGCTGGTCATTAGAAAAAGGATTGGAAGTGACTGGATAGTCAGTCTTTCATTTAACATGAGTAGTAATTTTTATATTTTCAGGTAAAGGAGAGGGTATACTTTATTATAAGGGGGGGCAGTAGTCTCCAAGTTATAATTTGTGGGTGGAGGCAGAGGCAATTCTGGTAAAGTATCTTCCTCAGGCGCTATAGCTTTGATTTCTTCAGAAGAAGATTCATCCTCAAAACTATCAGATGTAAAATCTGACTCATCTCCTTCTTCTCGATGAGTTTTTAATTTAGGTGAACTTATGTTTTGTTCTGAGTCAGTCTGTAAAGGCTAGAAAACCATCTCAATTAAAGAGCATAAATACCAAACTTTTAAAGAAATGATATCTCCATTTTTATGAGCACGTCTAAGTGTTTTCATAATTAATCTCCATTGTTTAAATTCTAAAAGATTTTTTCCAGAAGGGTTAAACTGATAGCAATCTTTTCTAACCAAGTACCAGAGCTCATCAACATTTCCACTTTTCACTTTTACTCTTGAACTTTGAATATAGTACAAAGTAATTTAGAGTAAGCTTCATGATCATGATACTGGGAATTTCCCATACTTCACTAGCCCAAAGCTGGACTGACCTCTCCTACTGCTCCGCTTTGGTCCTTTGCCACTGTAAACTGAAGTAGTCTCGAAGACTGTTGGCTGGGCCGTGTGGTATCCTGCTGACTACGCCAAATGTTGCAGGAGTATGGCCGGAGTTGCAAAAGATGAGTCTGGAAACAAAGTGCAGTTAAGTGAAGGTCCTCATACTCGAGTCAAAATGAGGCCCTGACTCCAGAATGAAGTTTCTTTTTATTAGGATAATTGTTAAAGACTATGTGCAAAAAGTCAGCTAAGCAAGTGTGTTAATCAATCTAATGGTTTAACTTTTCAAGGTTGAATTCCAACTTAATTGGTTTCTATAACACTAGGAAGGGTTGGGTGTGAAGGAGGATCTGGCCCTGGTCAATGTTAATGGCTCTAGGCTTTCCTTAGGAGCCCCAGTTGTGTTCAGCTGTGTAAACATGTCCTAAGGCCTTGCACATTCTCCAGCCCTTCCCTTTTGAAGTCTTTTCCTTTGATGCTTCTCTCCTGCATCTCCCACACTGTATGACACCTATTTTGCCTATTCAGGACTATTTTACTTCCTTCTTGGTTCTGTCAGCTGTGTTTGGACAGTTGAGGTTGCAAGTTATTTGGGTTCCAGATCACTGAGGTGTGACTTGCTGTTTATGGCACCTAAAATTTCTTGGGATATTGGGGCATCTGGGTGGCTCAGTCAGTTAAGGGTTCAACTCTTTATTTCAGCTCAGATCATGATCTCATGGCTTGTGAGATTGAGTCTGCATTGGGTTCTATGCTGACAGTGTGGAGACTGCTTGGTATTCTCTTTCTCCCTCTCTGCCCCTCCCAAACTTGGGCACACATTCATATTCTCTCTCTCTCTCTCTCTCTCTCTCTAAATAAATAAATAAATAAACATTTAAAAATTTTTCTTGGAGTATAAATATTGTCAGATATTTTCAAATCATTTTTTTAACATAAATTTTCAAAATCATTACTTGTTATGGGGCACCTGGGTGGTTCAGTCAGTTGAGTGTCTAACTTCAGCTCAGATCATGATCTCATGGTTTGGTTCATAAGTTCAACCACAACATGAGGCTCGCTGTTATTGTGGAACATGCTTTAGATCCTCTGTCCCCTCTCCCTGACCCTCCCCTATTGGTGCTCTCTCTCTCTCTCAAAAATAAACATTAAAAAAATTATTACTTGTTTCATTAAGAAATTGTTTATTTAAAACTGTTTTATTGCTGTTGGGAAGCTAGTTTTCATTTCCCAATGCTCTTTGGCCTTTGCTCTTTTCCTCTTTAAGGACACTTGGTAGAAATCCTCCTATGTATTTGGAGTCCTATTTGAGATACATTAATTCTTTCTTCTGAAGTTGGCCTATTGTTTTCATGAGTAATGAACATTATCCAGAAGACTTGGAGAAGCACAGAAAAGACTGGCTTACCAACACCTTTGAAATTATCAAACTTCCCCAGACGGTTCCAATTTACTCTTACTTCTAGAAAAAAGTCTACATGTAATTACCTTATTCCTCTATTTCTAGGGCCAGGCAAATATTCAACCCTGTCACCCGACTCACTATTTCCCAAAATACTGGAGTGCAGGAACTCTAAGAATGGCAATCTTAAATCTAGAGCTGTAACTGACAATAATTAGATTAAGTTGGGTTCTAGTACTCTCTCTGTTCTTTCTTAACTTTGTGATCTTGAGAGCAAGACACTTTGCACTCTGAAGTTGTTTCCTCATCCAATGTGGTAATAATAACCTATGCTTTTTCTGCTTCCCAATCCTCTTATAAAGATCGAATAAGAAATGTAGATGATAGGGGAGCCTGGGTGGCTCAGTTGGTTAAGCATCCAACATCAGCTCAGGTCATGATCTCCCAGTTTGTGGTTTCGAGTCTGGCATGGGGCTCTGTACTGACAGCTCAGAGCCTGGAGCCTGCTTCAGATTTTGTGCCCTTCTGTCCCTCCTCTGCTCATGCTCGGCCTCTGTCTCTCTCAAGAATAAATTTAAAAATTTTTAAATAAAAAAATAGATGAAAATTATTTTTAAATTATAGTGATTAAACATAAAGACACAGGGGGAGGTAGTATTAAGAAAGGAATCAGGGAAAGCAGATAGTGCCCCTCTTAAACTATAAAACACACAGGATATTATTAAATATCCGAAAGGATGTATTAGTACAGAAGAGATGAAGATTTGAAGTAGTGTCCAGGGTCGAGGCAATACTGGCTGAGGCTTCTGAGAGTAACAGAAAGAACCATTTACCTGTCCCATACCATTAGTTAGTTAGGTCCAGCCATTCAGAGGAGAAAGTTATGATTAGGATTACATGTCTCTGAAGAAATCAATATCAGACACTGACCATAGCCATAGGGAAACAATGAGGATACAATAGGACACAGTCAATATCTCCTATGGATGAATTATGTAGATAGAATTCAAAGTCTCCAAAAATTTTTTCAGGAATGGATTTGAAACAAATCCACTACAGTTGTATATAGGAGAGCCTGAGGGGAGAATAGGTTACTTAGAAATATTGTTTGGACAAGGATACTCTTGTTGAGAGGCATATAAATAAGGTTTAAAGAACATCCTTAATTCAGTACAGTTGTACAATATCTGATCTGGTTAAATATATCAGATAATCAAATCTAAATAAAGATTAAATATGCTAAAACAATCTACTAAGAAAACATTGAATATACACATTTTTGTCCTTGCTCACACTGTTTCTATGTCAAGTATGTCCTTATTTCTCCTGTCTATCCAGTCTTAAAAATTATTGAAGATTCAGCTTAAATTTTACTTCACTGTAGACCCACATAATCTTTTCTATACAGTAAAGTCCATGAAGGTACCTATCAAGGACAATACAGTAAGTTTTACTCTATAACATATTGAAATTGAACCCAATTTCTTATAGAGATATTAAGACTTTCATAGTTAATTTATATTGGTAGATTAAGACTTGCATATTTCTTTCTTTATGGGAAACTGAATTCTGGGTATAAACTAGACAGAATATTGGTGTATGTTGATCATATAATTAATCTATATTTCTCAGTATCATGAAAACAGTAGGAGGTCAATAAAGGCCTTTTTAATGATTTAAAGAAAAAAGAACCTATCTATCTATCTACATATCTATCTACATATATATATATATATATATATAGTCACTGCATCTTGGTAGATTGGTTGAACTTGGAGAATACAAATACAAACGGAGACAAAGTTAGAGATACAACATGGCAGAGGAGTAGTGGGACCCAATGTTCCCTTGTCCCTCAAACACAGCAGTGTTGAGGCCAAAGGACTTTGAATTTCAAGAGTCTAGGCTGCAGAGTAACAAAGATATCTCTAGAGACCCATGGGGGCAACCTGGCAAGCCATAGGTGCATGATTGTGAACTGGGAAAGAGAAAATGAGCTGCATAGGCACTTTTCCATTTTCTGACTTAATTCTTGGATATTTATATATTCTTTCTTGGATATATATATATTCTTTCTTCCTTTTCTCCTTCTTATTTCTTCCCTCCTCTAGTCTGGTTATTATGGTTGTTGGTTTGTTTAAACATACATATTTAACATATGTATGTAACATATGTAACATATGTAACATAACATATGTAAACATACATACATAGTTTTCCATTTTCTGACTTAATTCTTGGATATTTATATATTCTTTCTTGGATATATATATATATTCTTTCTTCCTTTTCTCCTTCTTATTTCTTCCCTCCTCTAGTCTGGTTATTATGGTTGTTGGTTTGTTTAAACATACATATTTAATCTATATTCTTTATACTAGTACTGTATCTCCTTCTTTATTTTCCCCTTTCTCTCTCTGGATTAAGCCATAGTGTTTCTCTGCCTAGTAAATTTTCTTTTCTTTTCCTTTTTCCCTGCCCCTGTCATATCTCTCTTTTTATGGGATAAGGCCTCTTCCATCAACAATGCTACCACCTCATTGTTTTTGCAGTAGGGGGTGTTTTTTTTTCTGTTTTTCTTTTTTTGTTGCTGTTATCTTTTCCAGGGCCACTTCAACAAATAAATCAAAGCACACTTGGTGGAGGGTACAAAACATCACTAGGAGTAGGAAGATAAAGCAACCAGAGTCACAACAACAGAGGGCAAGTAAAACATCAAAAAACATCTCTTGAAGGGCCAGGCCCTGAACAGTGTATGACTCCTCTTTAATATAAGAGTGCTCTCAAGTGCAGGACACATAACAAATTATTAAAACATATAAGGGAGAGAAAATTAGCCAAAATGAGAAAACAGAAGAATTCACCACAAAAGAAGTACCAGTAAGAAGTGACAGCTAAATAATTGATCAAAACAGATATGAACAATATATCTGAACAAAAATTTAGAATAATAGTCATAATATTAATCTCTGGGCTACAAAAAAGCATAGAAGACAGGAGTGAATCTATTGCTGCAGAGACCAAGGAACTAAAAAATAGTCATGATGAAACAAAAAATGCTGCAAATGAGGTGCAAAATAAACTAGAGGCAGTTACAGAGAGGATTGAAAAGGTAAAAGGAAGAATAGGTGAATTAGAAGATAAAATTATGGAAGAAGATGAAGCTGAGAAAAAGAGAAATAAAAAATTCTGGACCTTTAGCCAGCAAACGTGTCATTCAGAATAAAAGGAGAGATAAAGGTTTTCCAAGACAAGCAAAAACTGAAGGAATTCATCACCACTAAACCAGCTCTACAAGAGATCCTAAGGGGTACTCAGTGAGTGGAATGAGGCAAAGACCACAAAGGACCAGAGACATCACTACAAGCATGAAACCAACAGATAACACAATGAATCTAAACCCATATCTTTCACTAATAACACTGAATGTAAATGGACTAAATGCTCCAATCAAAAGACATAGGGTATCAGAATGTATATAAAAAAACAAGACCCATCTATTTGCTGTCTACAAGAGACCCATTTTAGACCTGAGGACACCTTCAGATTGAATGTGAGGTGATGGAGAACCATCTATCATGCTACTGCAAGTCAAAAGAAAGCTGGAGTAGCCATGTTTATATCAGACAAACTCAATTTTAAACTAAAGGCTGTACTAAGAGATGAACAAGGGCATTGTATCATAATTATGGGGTCTATCCATCAAAAAGATATAATGTCTATGTACCGAATTCGGAAGCACCCAAACATATAAAACAATCACAAACATAAGCAATCTTATTGGTAAGAATGTGGTAATGCAGGGGACTTTAATACTCCACCCACAACAATGGACAGATCATCCATATACAAAGTCAATAAAGAATCAATGGCCCTGAATGATACACTGGACAGGATGGACTTGACAGATATATTCAGAACTTTTCATCCAAAAGCAGCAGAATACACATTCTTCTTGAGTAAACACAGAACATTTTCCAACATAGATCACATACTGGGTCACAAAACAGCCCTCAATAAATATAAAAGAATTGAGATCACATCATGCATATTTTCACATCACAATGCCATAAACTTGAAATCAACCACAGGAAAAAGTTTGAAAAACCTCCAAATGCATGGAGGTTAAAGAGCATCCTACCAAAGAATGAATGGGTCAGCCAAGAAATTAAAGAGGAAATTTAAAAATATATGGAAACAAATGAAAATGAAAATACATTGCAATCTAAGCCTATTTCAAGAAACAAGAAAAATCCCAGATACAAAATCTAATAGCACACCTAAAGGAACTAGAAGAAGAAAAATAAAGAAACCCCAAAGAGAAATAATAATAAATCAGAGCATAAATAAACAATGCAGGATCCAAAAAACCAGTAGAACAGACCAATGAAATCAAGAGTTGGTTTTTTGAAAAAAATAAACAAAATTGAAAAACCTCTAGCCAGGTTTCTCAAAAAGAAAAGAGAGAGGACCCAAATGGATAAAATCATGAATGAAAAAGGATTCATTACAGCCAATTCCTCAGACATACAAGAAATTATCAGGGAATACTATGAAAAATTGTATGCCAACAAACTGGAAACCTGGAAGAAATGGACACATTCCTAGTCACCCAGACACTACCAAAATTCAAACGGGAAGAAATATAAACTTTGAACAGATCCATAACTAATGATGAAATTGAATCAGTTATCAAAAAACTCCCAAAAATTGAGAGTCCTGGGCCAGATGGCTTCCCAGGGGAATTCTACCAGACATTTAAAGCAGAGTTAACACCTATCCTTCTCAAGCTGTTCCAAAAAATAAAATGGAAGGAACGTTTCTGGACTCATTCTTATAAGGCAGAATTACTCTGATTCCCAAACCAGACAGAGACCCCCCAAAAAAGAATTACAGGACAATATCCTTGATGAATATGGATGCAAAAATTCTGAACAAGATACTAGCAAATTATACTTAACACCATATAAAAAGAATTATTTACCATGATCAAGTGGGATTCATTCCTGGGCTGCAGAGCTGGTTCAATATTCACAAATCAATCAATGTGACACATCACATTAATAAAAGAAAGGATAAGAATCATATGATCCTGTCAATCAATGCAGAGAAAGCATTTGACAAAATATAGTATCCTTTCTCAATAAAACCCTCAGGAAAGTTGGGACAGAAGGAACATACCTAAACATCATAAATTCCATATATGAAAAGCCCACAGCTAATACCCTCAATGTAGAAAAACAGAGCTTTCCACATGAGATCAGGAACACGACAGGGATGTCCACTCTCACCATTGTTGTTTACCATAGTATTGGAAGTCCTAGCCTCAGCAATCAGACAACAAAATGAAATAAAATTCATCAAAATTGGCAAAGAAGAAGTCAAACTTTCAGTTTTCACAGATGACATGGTACTCTACATGGGAAAGCCGAAAGATTGCACCAAAAGGCTCATAGAACTGATACATGAATTCAGCAAAGTGTCAGGGTACAAAATCAATGTACAGAAATTGGTTGCATTTCTACACACCAATAGTGAAACAACAGAAACAAATCAAGAAATTGATCCCATTCACAATTGCACCAAGAACCATAAAATCCCTAGGAATAAACCTAACCAAAGATGTAAAATGTCTGTATGCTGAAAACTATAGAAAACTTATGAAGGTAATTGAAGAAGACATAAAGAAATGGAAAAACATTCTGTGCTCATGGATTGGAAGAATAAATATTGTTAAAATGTCAATACTACCCAAAGCTATCTACACATTCAACGCAATACCAATCAAAATTGCACCAGCATTCTTCTCAAAGCTAGAACATCAATCCTAAAATTTGTATGGAACCACAAAAGTCCCCGAATAGCCAAAGCAATTTTGAAAAAGAAAACCCAAGCAGGAGGCATCACAATCCCGGACTTTAACCTCTACCTCAAATCTGTAATCATCAAGACAGTATGGTATTGGCAGAAAGACAGACACATAGACCAATGAAATAGAATAGAGACCCCAGAATTGGACCCACAAATGTATTGCCAACTAATCTTTGACAAAGCAGGAAAGAGTATCCTATGGACAAAAGACAGTCTCTTTAGCCAATGGTGCTGGGAGAACTTGACAGCAACATGCAGAAGAATGAAACTAGACCACTTTCTTATACCATACACAAAAATAAACTCAAGATACATGAAAGACCTAAGTGTGAGACAGGAAACCATCAAAACCCTAGAGGAGAAAGAAGGCAACAACTTCTTTGACCTCAGCTGCAGCAATTTCTTGGTCAACACATTTCCAAAGGCAAGGAAATTCAAAGCCAACATGAACTATTGGGACCTCATGAAGATAAAAAACTTCTGCACTTCAAAGGAATCAGTCAACAAAACTAAAGGCAACTGACGAAATGTGAAAAAATATTTGCAAATGACATATCAGATAAAGGGTTAGTGTCCAAAATCTGTAAAGAACGTACCAAATTCAACACCTGAGAAACAAACAATCCAGTGAAGAAATGGTCAGAAGACATGAATAGACACTTCTTCAGAGACTTCAAGATGGCCAACAGACACATGAAAAGATGCTTAACATCACTCATCATCAAGGAAATACAAATAAAAAACACACTGAGATACCACCTCACACCAGTCAGAGTGCCTAAAATTAATTCAGGAAACAACAGATATTGGCGGGGATATGGAGAAAAGGGAACCCTCTTGCACTGTTGGTGGGAATGCAAACTAGTGCAGCCACTCTGTAAAACAGTGTGGAGGTTCCTCAAAGAATTAAAAATAGAACTACCCTACAACCCATTAATAGTACTTCTAGGAATTTATCCAAAGGTTACAGGAGGGCTGATTCATAGAGGCACATGTACCTCAATGTTTATAGCAGTGCTTTCAACAATAGCCAAATTATGGAAATTGCCTACATGTCTATCAACTGATGAATGGATAAATATGATGTGGTTTATATATACAATGGAATACTACATGGCAATGAGAAAGAATGAAATCATGCCATTTGCAGCAATGTAGATGGAAGTGGAAGGTATTATGCCGAATGAAATAATTCAGTCAGAGAAAGACAGATATCATGTTTTCACTCATGTGGATCTTGAGAAACTTAACACAAGACCATGGGGGAAGGGAAGGGGAAACAAACAAACATAGTTAAACACAGAGAAGGAGAGAGGCAAAACATAAGATATTCTTAAATATAGAGAACAATCTGAGTGTTGGGGTTTAGGGAAGAGGGGAAAATGGGTGATGGGCATTGAGGAGGGTACTTCTTGCTATGAGTACTGGGTGTTGTAGGTAAGCAATGAACCACGGAAATCTACCCCAGAAACAAAGAACACACTCTACATACTGTATGTTAGCCATTTTGACAATAAATTATATTTAAAAACAAAAACAAAACCAAAAAATAAATGGAGCCAAATTCTACCTTGATCTCCATTAATTATTTTACCATATTACAGTATACTCTGTCTTTTGTAGTTTTGTAAAATGTGTTTATAAGCTGTTAACTATTAAAACATTAAAAATGTTTCTTGAATGTTGTTTTCTTTTTGCCTTGATGTCATATTTGTTTCTATTAAGAAAAAAAGGATACTTTATGCCTCCTTTCCTCAGTAGGGAAGCAGAGGTGTGAAGGACTGGATGTTGAAGAAAGATAATACTTCACAAGATTAGTTACTCTTTCCTTCCTTCATCTATATTCCCAGTTCGTTCTTTTATTTCCAATAAATTAAATAAAGTATTGATAAAATAAATGTGTGATTTCTATCCAAATTATTTAAAGTGCCACTTTCTTGTGCTTTTTACAGTACCCAAGAATCTGCTCCTGCTCTTGTTTCTACTCCACCTCCAGGTCTAGCTTGCCATTTTGTGGTTCCTCTGTCTCCTCTGGGCCATTCTTCTTTTGCAGTGGTGGCTTAATTTTACATTTCAACATATGTGAGACTGGTAAATGAAAGAGCAACTATGGGAGGAAGAAGACCACAGAAGAACCAAATATAGCTTAGGACAAAAACGGGAGAAGGCATATAAGGAAAACGTAAACTTTGTTATTTGTTATTGGTAGCTTATAGGCTGGTTGCATATGGACCTCAAATTCTGTTTAATATTACCTCTTAGTACCCTACTTCAGCATATATCCCTTGGTATCCACTGCCAATGGAATAAAACCCCCAATTTATTGGCCTGGCATCTAATGTAGCCTCAGTCTCCTTTATTCAGTCACACCATCATCCATTGCTCCACTCCAGCCAAATTAGTGCTTTCACTCTCTCATGCTTTTTTATCTGTGCCTCCTGACACCTCTTCCTGGAATATACCCTCTACTGTTCAGTCCATTAAAATCCCACAATCCTTAACCCTGATGGTTTACCTTGATCCTTAACCCACCTGATTCAGGAATATTTCTACATTCTTATCACATTCAGTGACATCTCTTTCTTTTGTGTTCCTATAGTACCAATTAGCTGGACCACACTTATTATACTTAGCATATATTCTTAGCATACCTGGTATAGAATCTAAATCAGATAGGACATTTAAAGATTGCCACTGTGTAACAAGAGTTTAAGAGGGCAATCCAGGTGAAAAGAGTCAGAGAATAGGAGGCAGTTCTTTAGGAGACCTGAATTGATTCTGTAATTGCAGGATTGAGAAAATATTATTTATCAATAATATAGAATGAAGGAGTATGACCTGATGGAAAGTAAGAGAATTAAAAACCCTTTCCTCCCCCAACTCCATATGATTCCTTGATGTAGTCACTGTCAAATGCTCTCATTTCAGGGGAAGAAATAGTGAGAGTCAAAGCATTGCCAGAGTTCTATAGTGAGTAATCCCTTTGTAAGTGGTGTTGGAATAGGGACTCATATCTAGATATCCTTTCCCAATCCTCTTATTTTTTCACTATCTTATGCTATCTTTTGAGTTACTTATTTAACTCATACATGTTATTTTTATTTTATTCTCTAAACTCCCTAAAGGTGGGGACTGAGATGTATTCATCTATATTTCTTACAGTACAGTTTAACATAGTTCTTGGGCACCAGTTTAAAAATCTATAAATAGTTGCTAATTGACAGATTTGTTTTTTTAGTTTCTTAAATAGTTTATGTTTTCACTTTATAATTTTTCAACTTCTACTAATTTAAATAATAATAAATTCCCAGCAGGTAAACTGCAGTGTTCTCCAATATATCTATGCCAGCACTGTGAAGCAGAGATTGCTAATTACCATCCTTGTAATCTTGAGTACGTCACTGTCTCTCTCTGGGCTTGATTTCTTCATTTCTGAAGCCATGGGCTTGTAATGCTTTCTAAGTTCCCTTTCAGTTCTCATATTGAAATAATGCTAATTTCTCATTTTTAAATTGTTTTTAAAACTCTCAGTGCAAGAGTTTAATACTTTACATTAGCAAGATATGACATAATAATTATCATCTTGGGGTGCCTGTGTGGCTCAGTTGGTTAAGCATTCAACTCTTGATATTGGCTGAAGTCATGATCTCACAGTTTCATAGGATCAAGCTCTGCTTTGGCTCTGTGCTGACAGAACAGAACCTGCTTGGGATTCTATCTCTCCCTCTCTCTCTGCCCCTCCCCTGCTCTCTCTCTCTTTCTTTCAAAATAAATAAATAAACATTTAAGAAATAACTACTATCTTAACAAGATGCAAAAACCGAAAATTCACCTCATATCAGTTTTTGCTGATTGAACACTAGAATGGTGAGTTCATTCTACCAAACAGATTTATTTCACTTTATCTCTGTTACTTTGGGTTCTAACAGTGAGGAAGTATTCATTTCTACCCTTCCCTTGGACATTAAAGTTGGGCAATCCTGGGCTGAAATGTCAGCTTCACCATTAAATATTTGACTTTGAGTGAGTTACTCAATCTCTCTATGATTGGTTTCCTCACTGGGAATCGAAGCTAAAAATTCTCAACTTTGCAGGAATTTCATGAGGATAAAGAGAAAATATACATGGAAGTTCTTAGTACAATGGTGTCTAGTAGATGTGAAACATCCTAATGATGACGATCTATATCATGTATGATTGGTTTTACTAAGAGGTTGGCTTTTTGTTACATAGTTTTAATGGAATGCTAATACTTGATGAGGATTTAATCACTCTTCAATTAAGCTTGAGGTTTGAGAGATTGGAATGCTGAAAGAACATGGAATAACCTCTCCTGACATCCCTCTCAGCACATAGCTTATCAGTTCAGATTTAGGATTTACATGAGACAAAGGAGAAGGAATTACAAATAGTAGATGGCTGGAGAGGTGTTTATAAATGGCTTAAATGAAATAGAAGCATGTGAGAAAAGTTCACGCAGTCAAAAGAATTTGTATGAGATGGCTTTCAACACATATAGCCATTCTAGTCCTCTGCATAAAAATAGTATTCTCAATATTTAGTAACAGAGGCTGATTCAAGGATATAGCAAATCTTTGTCATATACAAATAAGCTCTGGGTGAGATGACTGTTTTCATGAAAATTAAAACTTACTCTTAATTAAATCTCAGAAATCTACTACCAGTAATTAGGTCTTCACATCTTCGTTTGACTCAGTTTACAAATTTGATGTTTAAGTCTCAAAAGTTGACTCAGGAAGGCCACAGATAAGAGAGGTGACATGAATCAGGTTCAAAAATAAGAATAAAAATGAATAAATGAAAGAAAGAAGAGAAAGAAAGAAAGAAAGAAAGAAAGAAAGAAAGAAAGAAAGAAAACGAAAGTCACTTAAGAATAAGGTAAATAGGGGCACCTGGGTGGCTCCGTCAGTTAAGCGTCTGAATCTTGATCTCGGCTCAGGTTGTGACCTCATGTTTCATAAGATCCAGCCCAGTGTCAGGCTCTGCGCTGAGTAACCTTAAGCCAGAAAAATGACAATAATTGCTTTATGGAAAGTCAAATTGTTAAAAGTCTTTCAGGCCTGGGTTTTGTCATGTTTCTGCTACCTCTTTGGCCCTGACTGTTACTGATGCACATGTGCTGGAACCTAGAATTGCTGATAATTATGAGGAAATGCTGCTGCTGTAGGAAAAGATTGTGGCCTAGGACTTAGGAGACCTAAGGTCTAGGTCATGCTGTGCTGCTCATTTTCTGTGACCTGACACAAATCACTAGCCCTTTCTGGGTCTCAATTTCCTCTCCTCTCAAAAAAGAGGGCTGGAATTTATGGTATCCGGGGCCCTATCTAGATTCAGCCATTCAGTGGCTTTAACAAGGAATGTCAGACTTTCTCAAAAGAGCACAGGCACATTGATTCAAGTGCATGAGGTATGGTAATTTGTAAGGCACAAAGTCTCTGAGATAGAGGAATAAAGACTACATGAGTTTACAGTTTTAAAGAAAAAAACCTAAATGATAATATATTTTATGGCTGCTGATACTACAGCCAGGTCTTCTTATCAATCTTCTGCTTACCTGGAACCAGGTGGACCATAATGAGTGGTACTATCATCAGGGAACAGCTAGTAGGATGCAAATAGGGACCAGACCCAAGTCCAGTTAAACAGGGAAGTAGGAAATGTCTATCCTTTTCCTTTTCTCCTTCCAGAAAGTTCTATTAAAAATCACATTTGAGGGGCACCTAGGTGGCTCAGTCGGTTAAGAGTCCGACTCTTGGTTTCGGCTCAGGTCATGATCTCACATTGTGTGAGTTCGAGCCCCGCGTCAGGCTCCGTGCTGACAGCACAAAGCCTGCTTGGGATTCTCTCTCTCTCCCTCTCTCTGCCCCTCCCCCACTCGCTCTCTCTGTCTCTCTCTCAAAAATAAATAAATAAAAATTAAAAAAAATAAATAAAAATCACATTTGTGGCACACTTGAATATCGTAGTCAATTGAGCATTCAACTCTTGATTTCAGCTCAGGTCATGATCCCAGGGTCATAGGATGGAGCCCCATGTTGGACTCTGCACTGAGCGTTGAGCCTGTTTAAGATTCTCTCTCTCCCTCTGCTTCTCTCCCCTGCTTGTGCTCTCTCTCTCTCTTAAAGAAATCTTATTTGTGGGGCATCTGGATTTCTCAGTTGGTTGAGCGTCCAACTTCAGCCCAGGTCATGATCTCACAGTTCCTGGGTTCGATCCCCATGTTGGGCTCTGTGCCAACAGCTCAGAGCCTGGAGCCTGCTTCAGATTCTTTGTCTTCCTCTATCTCTGCCCTTCCCCCACTCGTGCTCTGTCTCTGTCTCTCAAAAATAAATAAGCATTAAGAAAAATTAAGAAATCTTATTTGTGATGTTTACAAAATTTAAAACAATGACTTCAAAACATTAATGAAAAAGGTAGGTTGTAAAACAATGTACACATTACAATTTCATTTTTGTTTATATAAGTAATAGGAAGGAAAGACACCAAAGTCATAATAATGGTTACCTCAAGGCAAAAATAATATTCTGTGTTTTTATACATTTTCCAAATTGGTTTACTCTTACCTTTTTAAATTTTTTTTTAAATTTTTTTTTCAACGTTTATTTATTTTTGGGACAGAGAGAGACAGAGCATGAATGGGGGAGGGGCAGAGAGAGAGGGAGACACAGAATCGGAAACAGGCTCCAGGCTCTGAGCCATCAGCCCAGAGCCTGACGCGGAGCTCGAACTCACAGACCGCGAGATCGTGACCTGGCTGAAGTCGGACGCTTAACCGACTGCGCCACCCAGGCGCCCCTCTCTTACCTTTTTAATGGACTTCTCACTCTACTTTTGATCCCTAGAATGCATTCTTCATTGAGACCTCAGAAAATATTTTTCTAAAAATATGAATCAAGTCATGTAAATCTGTTGCTTAGAAGCCACCAGTTGATACCTATCAAACTTGTATTACAAACCAAGCTCTTTACTACAGTCAAAAGACTCTCCATTATTTGATCCCCGACCTCTCCTAGGAACTAACTTCCTATTACTTTCCCTTCACGGACTACTCTATTTGAGAAGTTCTTTGAACATTTGAAGACCACCCCTACCTCAAAATCTTTGCCTGAAATGTTATTCCTGAAAAATTCATTTTCATTTTCATTCTCAGTTTCAAAGTCACTGAAACAGAGGGCTCCTTTAACTCCCCAGTTTAAATTAATTTCCCATGTTCTACTCCTTCACAGCACTTTTGACTCTTTCTGTATTACATTTGCATAATTTGTAATTACAATCAAATATAAATTTATTTTATTCCTCTATACTTCACTAATCTGTAAGCCTCTTGAGGGTAGGGGCCATCTCTTTTGCTCACCACTGTATCTCCAGGATCTAGCACTATGCATGGAACATATTAGGCAGTCAATAATGTTCTATAAATGAATAACTGAATGAATGACTCAATTAATGCATACTACTTGTGTAAGTAAGAGGGAAAATGGAAGACACAATTGTGGTGGGTATTTTACTTCTTCAGGAAATCTTTGGTGGTTTGTGTCTCCAGTATAAAGGATAATATCAGGGTGCCTGAGTGGCTTAGTTAAGCAAACGACTCTTGATTTTGGCTCAGGTCATGATCTCACGGTTCATGAGATCAAGCCCTGCCTTGGCCTCTAAGCTGACATCTGGGGCTTTCTTGGGATTCTTTCTCTCCTTCTCTCTCTGTCCCTTCCCCACACCCACTCTCTCTTTCTCTCTCAAATAATTTTTTTTAAATGGATAAGATCATTTCTGATGAGGATCTAGAGATCACATTTCTTTCCTTAACAGTGTGTTTGCCATCTTTGTTCTAAGCTTTAACTTAAGGGAAAAGCCATTCAAAAGTCAATGAATAGACTGCGTTTCCCTTCAGTTTCTTACAAAAATGAATAAATTGGATAGGAAGAAATGAGTCTGTGAACACTGTGGCCTAGGCTTATATGTTATCTTCTGTTATAACAAATGGCAGAGAGGTTTAATTCCAGCAAGTTTGTTTAAAAATAACCAAAATGATTCACATATGAGTGAAAACATGTTGTCTGTCTTTCCCTGCCTGCCTTATTTCACTTCGCATAATACCTTCCAGTTCCATCCACATTGCCACAAATGGCCAAGTTTCATTCTTTCTCATTGCTAAGTAGTACCCCATTGTATATATAAACCACATCTTCTTTATCCATTCATCAGTTGATGGACATTTAGGTTATTTCCATAATTTGGCTATTGAAATTGCTGTATAAACATTGGGGTACAAGTGCCCCTGTGCATCATTCACTCATATGTGGATCCTGAGAAACTTAACAGAAGACCATGGAGAGGGGAAAGGGGAAAAAAGTTACAGAGAGGGAGAGAGGCAAACTGTAAGAGACTCTTAGATACTGAAAACAAACTGAGGGTTGATGGGGGTGGGGGAGAGGGGAAAGTGGGTGATGAGCATTGAGGAGGGCACCTGTTGGGATGAGCACTGGGTATTGTATGGAAACCAATTTGACAATAAGTTATATTTAATATAAATAAATAAATAAATAAATAAATAAATAAAATAAAAAGAACCAAAAGATTTTATTATTTCACTGCATTACTCTACACTCAAAGCCATACTGGAAAGAAAAGTGATTGGGTTTGATGATAAGAAAATATCTCTTAAGAAAGTCTCTCTGATAGACAATGCATCCATTAATATTTACTCACTTGAGGAGAGGGAAATGTATTTTTGAGAGACTGGAGTCAATATGGATAAGGTATACAATCAACTGACACTTGTGGAAAGCACAGATATTTTGATCCATGAGAGGGAGAGCTCTCATTTTGATCCATGAGAGGAGAGTATGACTCCTAGAAAGGGAAATTTGTTTCTATTAAGGACAGAAGTAATTCTTTGGAGGCTTTCCACACAAGATTCACTACCACTGGAAAGAGCAGGCCTAGTATCAGAAATATATACTAATAGGTAATGTGGGTTTTTTGGACAGCATACCCTACTGTCCTTGCAATTCTGCACAGCTAATGCTGTGTCCTCCTCCTGGAGGTAATTCCATTTTAATTTCGTTTTGAGATAGAGAGAGGGAGAGAGAGAGAGAGAGAGAGAGAGAGAGAGAGAGAGAGAGAGAGAGAGAGAGAAGGGGCAGATAGATGGAGACACAGAATCCAAAGCAGGCTCCAGGCTCTGAGCTCTCAGCACAGAGCCCGACGCAGGGCTCGAACTCATGAACTGCAAGGTCATGACCTGAGCAGAAGTCAGATGCTTAACCTACTGAGCCACCCAGGTGCTCCGGTAATTCCATTTTAATATAAATCAATGATCTCCAAGTTGTAGGGATAGTCATTTTAGGCATAAATATCAAAGGAAGGTAGATTGGGGGTTATAAACTATTACATTTTTTTATAGTTAATTTTACTATTTAATGTGGTGGCATGTACTCTGGGAGGTTTTTTTTTTTTTTTTTAATTTTCCCTCAGTATTCTTTTAACATACAGGTTTTTTAAAATTAGTTCCAGGTGTACAATATAGTGATTCAACGCGCCCATGCAACACCTGTTGCTCATCACAATAAGTGCAATAATTAATCCCCATCACCTATTTAACCCATCCCCCTACCCACCTCCTCTCTGGTAACTATCAATTTGTCCTCTATCACAAAATACCTATTTCTTGATTTCTCTATCTCTTTTTTCCTTTGCAATTTGTTTTGTTTCTTAAATTCCACATATGAGTGACATCTATGATATTTGTTTTTCTCTCACTTATTTCCTTTACCATTATACTCTCCATCCATGTTCTTGTACATTACAAGATTTCATTCTTTTTTATGGCCAAATAATACTCCATTGTGTGTGTGTGTGTGTGTGTGTGTGTGTGTATTTTCTTTATCCTCTCAAAAATCAATGAACACTTGGGCTGCTTCCACAAATTGGCTATTGTAAATATTACTTCTATAAACATAAAGGTGCATGTGTCCCTTTGAATTAGTGTTTTTTGTATTCTTTGTGTAAATACTTGTAAGTGCAATTGCTGAATCATAGGGTAGTTTTATTTATAAGTTTTGAGGAAACTCCATACTATTTTCCACAGTGGCTGCATAAGTTTCCATCCCCACCAACAGTGCATGAGGGTTCCTTTTTCTCAACATCCTTGCCAATGCTTCTTCCTTCTTGTGTTGTCGGTTTTAGTTATTCTGACAGCTGTGAGGTGATGTCTCATAGTTTTAGTTTGCATTTCCCTGATAGTCATGTGATGAGGAACACCTATCATGTGCCTGTTGGTCATCTGTATGCTTCCCCTGGAGAAATGTCTGTTCACGATTTCTGTTTCTTTTTTAATTTGATTATTTGTATTTTGGGTGCTTTAACAAATTCTTTATATATTTTGGATTCAAACCCTTTCTTGGATATGTCATTTGAAAATATTCTTTCCTATTCTGTATTGCCTTTTAGTTTTGCTGATTGTTTCTTGTGCTATGCAGAAGCTTTTATTTCGATGAAAGTCCAAATAGTTTATTTCTGCTTTTGTTTCTCTTGACTCAGGAGACATATCTAGAAAGAAGTTGCAACTACCAATGTCAAAGAGGTTACTGCCTGTGTTCTCCTCCAGAAGTTTTATGATTTCAAGTCTTATATTTATGTCTTTCATACATTCTGAATTTCCTTTGGTATAAGGTATAAGAAAGTGGTTAAGTTTCATTTTTCTGCATTTAGCTGTCCAGTTTTCCAACACCATTTTTTGAAAAGACTATTTCCCATTGGATATTCTTTCCTACTTTGTCAACGATTAATTGACCATAGAATTGTAGGTTCATTTCTGGATTTTTTATTCTATTCTATTGATCTATGCATCTATTATTGTGCCAGTACCGTGCTGTTTTAATAAACACAGCTTTTAATATAACTTCAAGTCTGGAATTGTGATGCCTCCAGCTTTGATTTTCTTTTTCAATATTGCTGAGCTATTCAGTGTTTGGAGTCTTTTGTGGTACCGTGCTAATTTTAGGACTATTTGTTCTAGCTCTGTGAAAAATGTTGGTGGGTATTTTGATAGGGATTGCATTAAATGCACAGATTGCTTTCAATAGTATATACATTTTAACAATATTTATTCTTCTAATTCATGAGAATGGAATGCCTTTACATTTCTTTTTTCTGGCTATTTTACTATTTATTTATGTTTCTTTGTTTTTTTTCTTTTCCTTTTTTTCAATTTAAATATCACTTTAATTTTACTTAACATTTCTTTGTCTCATCTTTAATTTCTTTCATCAGTGTTTTATAGTTCTCAGAGCACAAATCTTTTACCTCTTCAGTTAGTTTTATTCCTAGGTATCTTATTATTTTGGTATGATTGTAAATGGAACTGTTTACCTAATTTCTCTTTATGTTGCTTTATTATTGCTGTATAAAATGCAACAGATTACTGTACATTTATATCCTGCAATTTTACTGAATTAATTTATCAGTTCTAGCAGTTTTGGGGTGGAGTCTTTCTGGCTTTCTGTATATAGTATCATGTCATCTGTAAATAGTGAAAGTTTTACTTCCTCCTTAACCAGTTTGGATGCCTTTCATTTCTTTTGGTTGTCACTTGCTGTGGCTAGGACTTCCAGTACTATGTTAGATAGCAGAAGTGAGAGTGGACATTCCTGTCTTGTTCCTGACTGTAAAAGAAAACTCTCAGCTTTTCCACATTGAAGATGATATTAGCTGTGGGATTTTAAAAAAATGGCCTTTATGATGTTGAGGTATGTTCCCTCTGAACCTACTTTGTTAAGGGTTTTTACTATGAATGGATATTAGACTTTTCCAAGTGCTTTTTCTGTCTCTATTGAAATAATCGTATGGTTCTTATTCTTTCTTTTATTAATGTGGTGTATCCCATTGATTGACTTGCAAATATTGAACCACCCTTGCAACCTAGAAATAAATCCCGTTAGATTGTGGTGACTGATTTTTTAAATGTATTGTTGGCTTTGTATTGGTAGTATTTTATTGAGAAGTTTTGCATATTCATAATGGATATTGGCCTGTAGTTTTCTTTTTTAGTAGTCTTTATCTGGTTTTGGTATCACGCTAACACTGGCCACATAGAATGAATTTGGAAGGCTTCCTTACTCTTCCTTTTCTATTTTTTTTTGGAATAGTTTGAGAGGGATAGGTATTACTCTTCTTTAAATGCTTGTTAGAATTCGCCTGTGAAGCAATCTGATCCTAGAGTTTTGTTCATAGGAAGTTTTTTGATTACTGATTCAGTCTCCTTGCTGGTAATCGATTTATTTAAATGTCTTATTTCTTCCTGCTTCAGTTTATACATTATATCTTATATCCACTTTATATTTATATTTTATATATTCTTGTAGTTTATATGTTTCTAGAAATTTATTTATCTCTTCTAGGTTTTCCACTTTGTTGGCATATAAGTTTGTAAAAAAGGAGGAGGGTAGAGAATGGGCTAGATGGTGTGTATTAAAGAGGGCATTTCTCATGATGAGCACTGGGTGTTGTGTGTAAGTAATAAATGACAGAATTCTACTCCACAAACCAACATTGTACTGTATGTTTACTAAAATTTAAATAATAAAATAAAATAAAATAAAATATTCTTTTATAATTTGTTGTATTTCTGTGGTGTTGGTTGTTATTTATTCTCTCTCATTTGTGATGTTTTTGAGTCCTTTCTCTTTTTTTCTTGATTTCATGGCCAGAGGTCTATCAATTTTATTGAGTTTTTCAAAGGACCAGCTCCTGGTTTCATTTATCTGGTCCATTGTTTTGTTTTGTTTTGTTTTGTTTTGTTTTCTATATCATTTATTTCTGCTCTAAGCCTTCCTTCTGATGGCTTTAGGTATATTTGTTCTTTGTCTAGCTCCTTTGGATATAAATTTAGGTTTTTTATTTAAGATTTTTCTCACTTCTTGTGGTAGCCCTTCATTGCTGTAAACTTTCCTCTTAGAATTGCTTCTGTTTTGTGGTAGTCAAGGCATGAAATAAAGAGCAGGTGCAGCAGCAGAAACAACAGCAAAGATATATGAGGCAAAGAAAGGAGCACAGTCAGTAAGACAAAGGGGAGTTTGCATCAGGGAGCTGGCAAACTGTGACCCAAGGACCAGGTGCCTGTTTTTGGGAACTGAAGTTTTCTTTTTAATTGTAGTAAAATATAGGTAACATAAAATTTACCATTTTAACCATTTTGAAGTATATAGCTCAGTGGCATTAAATACACGTGTGATGTTCATTGCCACTATCCATTTCCAGAACTTTTCATTGTCCCAAACTGAAACTGTACCCATTAAGCACTAAGTCCCAATTCTTTATTCCTCAGAGCCCCTGGTAACCACTATTCTATCTTCTGTCTCTATGACTTTGCGTATTCTAGATACCTCATACAAGTGGATTCATATAATATTTGTTCTTCTGTGCCTGGCTTACTTACCATGTTGTCGTTTCATCCATGTTGTATCCTGTGTAAATAAAGTTTTATTTGAACTTCTGCTTTGAATTACTTCTGCTTTGTCCTATAGATGTTTTATTTTTTCATTTGTTTCCATATACATTTTTCGTTTCTTCTTTTATTTCTTGATTGACCCAATCATGGTTTAGTAGTGTATTATTTAACCTCCATATATTTGTGGTCTTTCTAGATTTTTTCTTGTGGTTGACTTCTAGTTTCATTGATTTGTGGTCAGAAAAGATGCATGGTATGATTTTGACCTTCTTGAATTTGTTGAAGCCTGTTTTGTTGTCTAATATGCGATGTATTGTGAAGAAATTTCCATGTACACTTGAAAACAATGTGGATACTGCTGTTTGGGAATGGAATGTTCTGAATATATCTGTTAAATCATTCTTTTTCAGTGTTTCATTCAAAGCATTGTTGCTTGTTGATATTCTGTTTAGATGATCTGTCCATTCATGTAAGTAGAGGGTTAAAGTCCCCTACTGTTACTGTATTTTTATTCATTACTTTCTTTATGTTTGGTATTGTTTTATGTGTTTGGGCTCCCATGTTGGGTGCAGAAATACTTATAGTTGTTATATCTTCTTGTTTGATTGTCCCCTTTATTATTACATGGTGTCCTTCTTTGTCTCTGGTTACAGTCTTTGTTTTAAAGCCTATTTTGTATGAAACAAGGAGTGCTACTCTGGCTTTCTTTTTACATTCATCTGCATGATAGATGTTTCTCTATCCCCTCACTTTCAATTTGCAGCTGTTGTTATGTCTAAAATAAGTCTTTTGTATGAAGCATATAAATAGGCTTGTGTTTTTCATCCAATTTGTCATCCTATATATTTTGACTGGAGAATTTAATCCATTTACATTCAAAGTAATTATTTATAGGTATGTGTTTATTTTCATTTTATTACTTGGTTTGTGGTTGTTTCTGAAGATTTTCTCTGATACTCTTTAATCTTTCTCTTTTTAATGTTTTGCTGATTATTTGAGTAATATATTTGTATTTCTTTATCTTTATTCTTTGCATAAGTGTTAGTGGTTTTTTTTTTTTTTGTTTTTTTTTAATTTTTTTTCCAACATTTATTTATTTATTTATTTTTTTGGGACAGAGAGAGACAGAGCATGAACGGGGAAGGGGCAGAGAGAGAGGGAGACACAGAATCGGAAACAGGCTCCAGGCTCTGAGCCATCAGCCCAGAGCCCGACGCGGGGCTCAAACTCACGGACCACGAGATTGTGACCTGGCCGAAGTCGGACGCCTAACCGACTGCGCCACCCAGGCGCCCCTAGTGGTTTTTGATATATGGTTACCATTAGGTTTATTTAGAACCTGTTATGCATAAGAACCTGTTCTATATTAAGTTGATTGTCATTTAAGTTTGAACCCATTCTTTACTCCTCTCCTCCCCATGTTTCAGTATATGTTGTCATATCTTACATTCTTTTATTTTGTGAGTTATTTGACTTATTTTTTTACATAAATATTAATTTTAGTTCTTTTGTGTTTTTTACCTTCACAGTGTCACTTTTGGTCTCCCCTTTCCACTCAAACAGTCCCCTTTAATATTTCTTGCAGGGCTGCCTTTGTAGTCATGAACTCTTTTAGTTTTTGTCTGGGGAAATATTTCTCCTTACATTCTGAATGATAGCCTTGCTATGTAGAGTATCCTTGCTTGCAGATTTTCCCCTTCCAACACTTTGAATATATCATGCCTCTCTCTTCTGGCTTGGAAAGTTTCTGCTGAAACATCCCCTGCTAGCCTTATGGGGTTTCCCAAGTATGTTACTGTCTTCATTTGCCTTGCTGTATTTTTTAATTTATTTTAATTAATTTTTTTTAAATTCATTTTGACAGACAGTGCAAGAGAAAGAGAGAGAACATACACACACAAGTAGGGGAGGGTCGGAGATAGAGGGAGAATGAAAATCCCAAGCAGGTTCTGCACTGTCAGCACAGAGCTCGATGGGGCTCAATCCCATGAATTGTGATATCATGACCTGAGCTGAAACCAAGAATCAGACACTTAACCAACTGAGCCACCCAGATTCCCCTGTATTGCTGTTTTATTTTTTTCTTTATCATAGCATTTGCAAATTTTATTACAATATGTGTTGGTGTGGATCAGCTTCTGTTGATTTTGTTGGGAGTTCTCTGTGACTCCTGGATTGGGTATCTCTGTCCTTTCCCCAGATTAAGGAAGTTGTCAGCTATTATTTCTTCAAATTAATTTTATGTCCCTTTTTTTCTATCTTCTTTTTCTAGGGCCCCTGTAATAGCAATGCTATTATTATTTCATGTAGTCACTGAGTTCCCTACGTTTATTCTTGTTTTGCATAATTATTTTTCTCTTTTGTTAAGCTTGATTAATTCCCAGCCCTCTATCTCTTAGGTCTTAAATTCATTCCTCTGCTTCTTCCAGTCTGCTGTTCATTCCATCAAGTGTGTTCTTCATTTTGTTAACTGAGCCCTTTATTTCTGTTTTTATTCCTTATTTCTGTGTTCTTACTTGTGGCTTCCAATCTTTTCTCCAGTCATGTGAGTATCCTTATGATTATTGCTTAAATACTCTATCAATCATATTACTCATATTTGTTTGACTTAGATACATGGCTGTGCCCTTGTCCTGGTCTTTCTCTTTGAGACAAATTTCTCTGTCTTCTCATTTTTCTAAATATTGGTACCTGTTTATCTGTGTTTGGAAAGTCTGCTATATCTCCTGTCCTTGAGGGTAATGATGTTTTGAAGAAGAGGTCCTGTAGTGCACCCCCCTGTTTTCCAGGGTCTGGTATATCCAAGAGTGTGTCCAATGTGTCCTTCATGTACTGTGATCTTTTGTTCTGGTTACTTTATCCTTCAGGCCAGTCCTTTGCAGATGTTCTCTTTGCCTATTTTGGGCAGTATTTGCTCCCTTGCCTGAATGTGGTGCATTTTAACTAGGTGTGCTCTCATGTACCTGTGAAATGAAATCTGTCAACACCACCACTGGAACTGAGACACTACCAAACTCCCAAGTTAGGAGATTTGGTATGTGCAGGGCTTTGGACCATTCTTCGTGGGGAGGGGGCCCACCACACTGGGACTGAGACAAGCAAGACTGGGAAGTGTGGTTCCACTGGATCAAAGGAGGGCAGAGCTTGGTGTAAACAAGTTATGTAGCTATTGTTAGGGGCAGACTGGTTTGCAAAGGTGTCTCTGTGTTTACTCTGAGGGATGGGGTAGGGAAATGATGTTGGCCAGTTCCTTTGTCCTTGGAAATGTCTCTCCAAGAATGCTGACTCTGAGACATGCTCTGAAATAAGCAAATAACATCTGCAATGTGTTCCTCATGTGCTCTTCAGATTTATGTTTCCATACTATGTGTCCTCTGGTTGTTTGCCTGCCTTCTTTCCAAAAGCAGCCCCAAAGCCCTACAGCCTCTATCCCAGCCAAGCCCACTGACCTTTAAAATTCCAGGATTTAAGCCCCACTGGTTGCCCAGAAGTCACACAATTTGGCCCCTCTGGCTTTCTAAGCCAATCACTGTAGAAATTTGTTTTCCCAATGCTCTTTCCTGTATGTTAGTCTGTCTCTTGCCCTTCTCCATGACCAGAGCTCCCTTCCTACTACAGCAGCCATGATCCATTTCCTTCCCAAACCACATCTCTGCACTTCATACCTTCTTTGATGTGGTTTCTTCATACCTTTAGTTGTGGAGTTTGTTCTTCCAGTCTTCAGGTCATTTGTGGGGGGGTATTTAGAATGATTTGATAGCTATCTATTTGTATTTGTGGGACAGTACAGGACTAGAGTCCTCTTATTCTGCTGTCATCTTCCAGTTCTGCCAGGTATTTTATTTTATTTTATTTTATTTTATTTTATTTTATTTTAAACTTATTAAAATGTTTATTTATTTTAAGAGAGAGAGAGCATGTGAAAGCAGGGTAGGGGCAGAGAGAGAGGGAGAGAGAGAATCCCAAGCAGGCTGTACACTGTAAATGAGAAACCTGATTCAGGGCTCAATATCACAAACTGTGAGATTATGACCTAACCCAAAATCAAAAGTTAGACACTTAACTGACTGAGCCTCCCAAGTGCCCCCTGCTAGGTATTTTAGAAATTTAATCTTATTTTGTTGATGAGGATGTGGAGAAAGAGGATTTCTTTTGCATTGTTGGTGGCACTGCAAGCTGGTGCATCCACTCTGGAAAATGGTATGGAGGTTCCTCAAAAAGCTAAAAATAGAACTACCCTATGACCCAGCAATTGAACTACTAGGCATTTATCCAAGGGATGCAGGTGTCCTGTTTCAAAGGCACGCATGCACCCCCATGTTTATAGCAGCACCATCAACAATAGCCAAAGTATGGAAAGAGCCCAAATGTCCATTGATGGATGAATGGATAAAAAGAGGTGGTATATATATGTGTATATACACAATAGAGTATCACTCAACAATCAAAAAGAATGAAATCTTGCCATTTGCAACTACGTGGATGGAACTAGAGGGTATTATGCTAAGTGAAATTAGCCAGTCAGAGAAAGGCAAAAATCATATGACTTCACTCATATGAGGACTTTAAGAGAAAAAACAGATGAACATAATGGAAGGGAAACAAAAATAATATAAAAACAGGGATGGGGACAAAACAGAAGAGACTCATAAATATGGAGAAAACCTGGGGGTTACTGGAGGGGTTGTGGGAGGGAGGATGGGCTAAATAGGTAAGAGACACTAAGGAATCTACTCCTGAAATCATTGTTGCACTATATACTAACTAATTTGGATGTAAATTTTAAAAAATTAAAATTAAAAACAAATAAAAATAAAAACAAAACAAACAAAAGTAATCTTATTTTATCCTAACAACAGGTTTCAAGATAAGAAACCAGAGATCAGAGACGGTAAGTGACTTGCTTATTGTCACACAGAAAATAGTTGGTAAGCTGGGGTATGAAATTAAGCTTGCAGACTTTATAGCCTGCGGGCTCGGCCATTCAAATTATTCTGCTAAAAGGGCTTCCAGGTTGGCCTGAAGTGAGCAATGAGAACCACATATGGGTCTGTCTCTGGTGCATTGTGTTTTTCATGAGTGAAATATAAATTCTTGTTGTAACTAGGAGGGAAAAAAGGTGGATATAAACCCTGCTCTACCTGTCCTTGACAGAAAAATTGAGTTGAAATGACTTTTTAATATTAACATGTCAGACAAATTAGTGCCTTGTAAGGTACTAATTATAGCATTTCTCTTTAATTCTATAACAAGCTATCATGTAAAATGCACACATTAACTCCCTTTGTATTTTCCAGAACAATTTATTTCTTCACTAGTAATGAAGGAGATTTTATGTTCATAGTGTTAAATTCAACAATGCCAAGTAGCACAAGTGTGTCTTTTATTGAGGTGAAATTGGTATAAACACTAGGTTTCAGGTGTACATTATAAATTAACATCTGTATTCATGACAAAGTAGTCACATCCAAATTCTAGTTACCATCCATCACCATCTATTTGACCACCTTCATCCATTTTTTGCACCTCCAAACTCCTTCCCTTCTGTAAACATCAATCTCTTTATGTCTATGAATTTTTTTCCCACTCACTTGTTTGGTTTGTTTCAGTTGTGGTGTTTTGTTTTGTTTTGTTTTGTTTTGTTTTTAGATTCCATTTTTGAGTGAAATCATCCTGTTTTTGTCTTTCGCTTTCTGACTTATTTCACCTAACATACCCTGAAGGTCCATCTATGTTGCAAATGGCAAGATTTATTTCTTTATTATGGCTGAGTAGTATTTTATTGTGTGTTTATAACACATCTTCTTTATTTATCTTAGGGACATTTAAGTGGTTTCCTTTTCTTGGCTATTATAAATAATGTTTCTATGAAAATTGGGGTGCATATATATTTTTAAATTAGTGTTTTCATAATTTTTTGGGTAAATACTCAGGAGTAGAATAGCTGCATCATATGGTATTTCTATTCTTAACTTCTTGAAAAATCTTCATACTGTATTCCATAGTAGCAGCACCAATTTGCATTCCCACCAATAGTGTATGAGGATTCTTTTGTGTCCAAATTCTCTCCAACACTTGGTATTTCTTGTATTTTTGATGATAGCCAATCTAACTGGTATGAGGTAATATCACATTGTAATCACAATTTATTTGCATTTTTGTAATAATTAGTGATGTTGAAGATAACTTTCATATGTCTGTTGTCTCTCTGTATGACTTCTTTGGAAAATGCCTATTCAGGTCCTATGTCCGCTTTTTAATGAGGCTGTTTGTTTGTTTGTTTGGGGTTTTAAGTTTTATGAGCTCTTTACATATTTTGAATATTAACAACTTGTTGGATATGTGATTTATAAATATCTTCTCCTATCAGTAGGTTGCCATTGTGTTTTGGTGATGGTTTCCTGTGTTGTGCAAAATGAGTTTTAGTTTGTTGTAGACTCATTTGTTAATTTTTCCTTTTGTTTTCCTTGCTTTTGGAGTCAGATACATAAAAACATCACTAAGACTAATGTCAAGGAGGTTACTGCCTATATTTTCTTCTAGGGGTTGTATTGTTTCAGGTCTTGTGTTCAAGTCTAATCCATTTTGACTTAATTTTTGTGTATGATGTAAAAGAGTGATCTAGTGTCATTATTTTTTATATGACTGACCAGTTTTCCCGCAACTATATATTGGTTTTCTTCTCCGTTGTATATTCTTAGTCCCTTTGTCATAAACAAATTGTCCACATATGTATGGATTTATTTCTAGGCTTTCAATTTTGTTCCATTGATCTGCATGTCTCCTTTTATGCCAGTACCATACTGCTTTGATTACTGTGGCTTTGTAATATAGTTTGAAGTCAGGGAGAGTGATACCTTCAGCTTTCCTTTTTTCAAGATCACTTTGGCTATTCAGAATTTTTTGTGATCCCATAAGCTGATAGCAAGTTAAATCTGAACACAATCCAAAACTTTACATTTTTACTTCACCCCCTTTTATGTTGTGCCTTCCTTAACTAATTATTGCAGCTTTAGTTAATTTTACTACTTTTGTTTTTTACTTCCTTTGTGTGATTGATACACTTCTTTCTTGTGTGTTTATTGTTTACAGTGAGATTTTTATTTATGGATGGTTTTGTTATTATTTAGGGCTATTTCAAGTCAAAGAAGTTCCTTTAACATTTCTTGTAAGACTGTTTTAATGGTGGTGAACTCCTTCAACCTTTATTTACCAGAGAAACCCTTGATCTCTCCTTCAATTCTGAGTGTTAACTCTGATGGGTAGAGAATTTTGGTTTGGAATTCTTTTCATTTCATCACTTTGAGTATATTGTGTTACTCTCTTCTGGCCTGCATAGTTTTTGTTGAGAAATTTGTTGATTTCCTTATGGAGTTTTATTTATTCATAAGAACTTGTTTTTCTCTTGATGCTTTTAAGATTCTCTTTTTATCTTTAACTTTTGCCATTTTAATTATAATTTGTCTTTGTGTGCATCTGTTTTGGTCATTTTATTTGGGATTCTCTGGGCTTCCTGGACCTGGATGCCTGTTTCTTTCCCCAGATTAAGAAAGTTTCAGCCATTATTTAGTCAATAAGTGTTCTGGCCCTTTTTCTCTCTTCTTCCAAGACCAATATGTTATTTCACTTGAGGTGACTCAGAGATCTCTTAAGGAGTATTTACCTTTTTATTTATTTTTATTTATTTTTTCTTATTGCTGCACTGTCTGGGTGATTTCCCATTGCTTTCTCTTCCAGCTGGCTGATCCGTTCTTCTGCTTCATCCAATCTGCTTTTGAACCCCTCTAGTATATTTTAACATTTGATTATTATATTTTGCAGCTCTCTAGGTTCTATTAGAGCTTTCTTGTATTAGGTATCTCTTTGTTGAAGATCTCACTGTGTTCATCCATTCTCCTCTCAAGTTTGGTGAGCATCTTTATAACATTACTTTGAAATCTTTATTAAGTAGATATCCTATCTCCATTCCATTAAGGACTTTTCCTAGTGTTTTTTTAAGTTTATTTATTTTGAGAGAGATAGAGCATGAGCAGGGGAGGGGCAGAGAGAGAGAGGGAGAGAGATAATCCCAAGCAGACTCCATGCTGTCAGTGAGGAGTCTGAAATGGGGTTTGATCTCACAACCATGAGATCATGACCTGAGCTGAATCAAGAGTTGGATGCTTAATAGACCAAACCACACAGACACCCCTTCTGAAGTTTTATCTTGTTATTTTATTTGAAATACATTACTTTTTCTCCTTTGTCCTGACTTTCTTTGTTTATATCTATGTGTTAGGTGAAGCATCTGTTTCTCCCAGTCTGGATGGAATGGTCAGTGTAAGGTTGAGGAGGTGTGCTTCCATCTGTGCAGTGCTGTGGTAGTGTTAGCCTGCCAAGCTCTGTTTCTCCAATTGTTTCAGTACAATGCAAACATTCTTGGCCAGATGAACCAGGCATTCACAGGAGGTCCTTTGTGTGAGTAGCATGCGCCCTCTGGGGCAGGGGAGAAAAGTGTCACAGTGGAGGAGCACTGGTTCAGGGAAGCCCAACCTTGTGTCTAGTGAGGCAGCATTGGTTATGGAGGAGTGCTGAATTGGAGCAAGCCTGTTCACCAGGTTTTGTGGAGTGGGAGCCATGGTAAACAAGTCCAAACTAAGGCAACCCTGTGTGCCAGGTCTAGCAGTGTGGGGCTGCAGAGTATTTCTGGGGCAAGGGAGCAATAGTAGCAAGGAAGATTAAGAATGCAAAAAATGGCACAGACCAGGCTAGCAAGGAATAAGAAGACTTAAAAAATAATGGTGTCTGCCACTGTCTCTGTTCCTAGACAGATGTTCAACAGATCACTGCCCCTTTGGTGAGACTTGTTAACTAATTTCCCTCCCATACTGTCCAGGAATTTCTCAAGCTACTACCTGTGTTTTAGGTTTCCTAGCAAGTAAGACTGTGTATAAACCCTTCAAGCTGTACAACCCTCTGGGTTTCCCAGATGTTAGTCCCACTTGATTTCAAAACTAGTCATTTTGGGGGCTAGCCATTCTAGTAAAGGTCTAATCGCCTGGAGTGCCCAATGTGGAGCTTAAGCCCCTTGCTCCTTAGAGAGGAACTGTGCGTGTATGATCTCCTTCATGCTTGTGGGTTGCTGCATTGAAAGTAGGGGTCCTGGCAAAACTGCTTCTCTGCCCTTCCTGCCCATCTCAATGTGGCTTATCTTCCCCATTGTTGTGGAACAACTTTTTTAGTCTTCAGGTCTCTTTTGTGGAGAATTGCTCAATGTGTAATTGTAACTTCGGTGTGTCTGTGGTAGGAGGTGAGCCCAAGATCTTCCTACACTATGCTCTTGAAGACTCTTCTAAGGAGAACACGTCTTAAAGTATTATTTTGTTTTTAACTTCCTGTATCACAAGGTTTGTTTTGATGTAATTTCTCCTTATTATGGAAAAAGATCCTGAGGTTGAGATGGTAAGCAATTAGTTACAGGTCAGCTTTACAATCACCTATGGCTGTCACCTAAAGATCCATTTTTTTTTTCCTCAGCTTTGTTAGTCAGAGTGGTTATTAACTATGGCTCTGCCTTTAGAATTATTTGGTAAACTATTTAGCTTTATTTTTTTAAAGTAAGATGTGGTCCAGGTGTTCTAACCGAAATAGCCTTTGGTGGAGTTCAATAATTATATTAATTGGTGTAAAAATTATTATATAAAATTAATTATTCTAATATGTATGATTCAAAGGTATTTAGTATATTTGTGGCACCTAGGTGGCTCATCAGTCTTCTGACTTAGCTCAGGTCATCATCTCACAGTTTGTGAGTTTGAGCCCCGCGTGGGACTCTGCTGACAACTGTGCGCCTGGAGCCTGCTTCAGATTCTGTGTCTCCCTCTTTCTTTGCCCTTACTGAGCTCATGCTCTCTCTCTCTCTGTCTCAAAAATAAACTTAAAAAAAAAGTCATTTGGTATATTCAAATTGCTGTGCAACAATTACCTTTATCTAGTTCCAAACTAATTTTATCACCCAAAAGGAAAACTTATACCCATTAAGCAGTGACTCCATTTCTCCCACTCCCTAGCCCTGGCAATCATTTAATCTACTTTCTGACTGTATGGATTTATCTACTCCGTATATATAATGTAAAGGGAATTATACAATATGTGCCTTTTGTGTCTGGAAGCATTCATTTGCCATAATATTTTCAAAGTTCATCTGTGTTGTAGCACTTCATTCATGGTCATGGCCAAATAATATTGCAATGTATGGGTATACCACATGTGTATCCATTCATCAGTCCATGGCATTCAGGTTGATTTTTAAAAATCTTTTGGCTATTACAAATGTGCTGCTATGGACACTCATATGTGGGTTTTTTCATATGTAATATTTTCCATCATTTTTTGTGTATATAATAAGAGTGGAATATCTGGGTCATATAGAATTCTATGTAAAAAATTTAGAGGAAAAAACTGTTTTCCATGACAGCTATGCCATTTTACATTTCCACCAGTGATCTATGAAGGTTTCATTTTTCCACATTTTCCTATTTTTAAATATAGCCAGCTAATGGATATAAACTAGCTTCTTATTATGTTTCTGATTTGCATTTCCCTGATGGCTAATGATGTTTAACATTACTTCATGTATTTATTGGCCATTTAACTTTTAAATTTAGGTCTTTGATTCATTTTTAATTGACTTTTATATATTATATAAGGTAGAAGTTTAATTTCATTCTTTGATATTTTGCTAGTATAATCCCCAGTACAACTTGTTGAACAGACTTTTATCCTTATTGAATGGTCTTGGCACCCTTGTAAAATATAAATTGGTCATAGACGAAGAGTTTTATTTCTGAACTCTCAACTCCATGCCACTGATATATGTATATCTGTATGTCAACACCACACTTGTTTTGATTACTGTAGATTTGCAATAAATTTCCAATTTGGGAAGTATGAGTCCTCCAAATTCGTTCTTTTTCAAGACTTTTTGACTATCCAGTGTCTATTGCAATTCCATATTACTTTAGGCTCAGATTTTCCATTTCTGTAAAAAGGAACATTGAAATTTGGTAAGATTTTGATAAGATTTCATTTAATCTGTAGATGATTTAGGGCATAAGGGCATATTGCCATCTTAAAATCCATGAATATGGTATACCTTTCCATTTATTGGTATTTTAATATTTTAATGCTCTTGTAAATACATTTTTCTTAATTTTAATTGCTTTTTGCTCATTGATGTATAGAAATGCAACTGATTTTTGCATGCTGGTTTTGTATTCTACAAACTTGGTCAATTACTTTATTAAATCTAATCAGTTTTCTTGTGGATTCGTTAAGAATATATATATATATGTATATATACATATGTGTATATATATATATATACACATACATACATACATATATATATATTAACGAATCCACAAGAAAACTGATTAGATTTAATATATATATTTAACATATAAATATGTTAAATATATAATATAAATATATATATATAATGGATTATGTCATGTGAGAATGGAGGTAATTTTATTTCTTTATTTCCAATTTGGATATTTTCTTACATAATTTGTCTGACTAAAACTTCAGTACAATTGTGAACAGAGTTGCTAAAAGCAGATATCCTTTTCTTTGTTTCTATCTTCAAGGGAAAGATTTCAGTTTTTTTCACAATTGAATTATAATATCAGGTGTGAGTTTTTCATAAATGCACATTTACAAGTTTAGGAAGTTTCCTTCTAGTCCTAATCTGCTGAGTGTTTTTATCATAAAAGACATGTTGGATTTTGTCAAATGCTTTTTCTGCATTGATTGTGATCATCACTTTAATTTTCCTTTATTCTATTACTGTGGTTTATTACATTAACTCTTTTTATTATACTAAAAAACCTTATATTCATGGGGTAAATCCTACTAATTATGGTGTATAATTCTCTTTATACACTGGTAGATTTGGTCATTCATAATTTTTGGTAATGATTTTTGCACTCATTTATTCACAACGGGTATTGGTCTATAGTTGGATAGTTGTCTTTTTTTAATGTTTTCTTTATTTGGCTTTTGTATCAGCATAGTGGTGGCCTCAGAAAATGAGTTAGGAAGTGTTCTTTCCACTCATATTTTTTGAAATAGGTTTACAATGATTAGTGTTCTTTTTGAAATGTTTGGTAGAATTCACCAGTGAAGCCATCTGGTCCTGTGTTGTTTGTTTGTTTGTTTGTTTGTTTTCTTTCTTCCTTTATTTTTCTGGGAAGTTTTGATACTTGATTCTCTTTACTTTCAGTAAAGTTATTCAGTTAATATTTTCTCTTTCTTCTTGAGTAATTTTTGATTATTTGTAACTAAGAATTTGTGTTTTTAGTTTTCATTACTTAAATGATTTGGAATTATTCATAGTATTCTTTTATAACCCTTTTTATTTATGTAAGATCTGGCATAATGCCCCCACTTTTATTTTTGATTTTAGTGATTAGAGTCTTCTTTTTCTTTTTCTTGGTCAATCTAAATTTTTTAAATTTATATTTAAAGTAATTTCTTTGTACTTTTTATTCAATTAATAAATTATCTGTTATATTTAAAGTAATTGTTGATTAGGAAGGACTTACTAATGCTATTTCTCTATTTGTTTTCAATATGTTTTATCTTTTATTTTTTGTTCCACAATTTCTTTATTACTGCTTCCATTTGATTTGCATTCTCATTCACTATTTTGATTGCCTTCAAATTTTTTTTTCTGTATTTTTTTTCTTAGTAGTTACCCTGGGATTTACAATTAACATCTTAACTTTATTAAATTGAAGTTTGAATATCAGCTTAGTTTGAATAGTATACAATAACTCTGCTACTTTATTTCTCCATCTCCTCATTTTCTATGTTTCTTTACAGATTAAATCTTTATGCATTGTGTGTCATTAGTATAGATTTATAATTGTTGTTTTATTCATCTGTGTCTTATATAGAAAAAACTACAAGAGATTTAAACCAATAAGGCAGTAATACTGGCTTTTATATTTACCTATGTAGTTACATTTACCATTGTTCTTTTTTCTTGGTATAACTTTTAATTGCTGTATAGTGCCTTTTCTTTTCAGCTCTAAGGACTCCCTTTAGAATTTATTATAGGGCAGGATTACTTGTAACAAATTCTCTCAGCTTTTGTTTATCTTTGAAAAAACTTATTCAATTTTTTATTTCATTAAGTTTCTAATTTTAATTCCAGTATAGTTAACATATAGTGTTATATTAGTTTCAGATGTAAAGTATAGCAATTCAACAATTCATCATTACTCAGAATAATTCATCATTACTCAGTGATCATCATAAAAAGCATACTCTTAATCCCCTTCACCTATTTCATCCATCCACCCCCAACACTTCACTTCTGTTATGCCTTATTTTAAACAAGTGCACTCAGTGAAAGTTATTTTTTTTCAACAAGAACACTTTTTACTTGAGGCATACTTCAGAATACATGGTTCTAAAATATATATATAAAACATTCCACCCAAGAAAAATAGAATACACATTTTATTCAAGTACATACAGAAGAATCCTCTGATAAAATCACATAAAGAAACATTATAAATATTACAAGTTTAAGAAGACTGAAATCATATCAAGTATATTCTCCAATCACAATGGTACAAAACAGAACATGAACAATAAAACAAAGCTGGTAAGTTTACAATGAAAAACGTAAATATTTAATATGTAAATATTAAACAACACCGAAAAGCACAAGCAAAGGGCCAAATAAGATATCAAATGGCAAATCAAAATGTGTGTCAAAACAACAAAAAAGAACACACAATATTCCAAAACTTATGGGATACAGTAAAGCAGATACTGGAATGAAATGTATGCTATAACTGTGTTTATTAAGAAAAAAAGTTCAGAACACCTGGATGGCTCAGTAAGCTAGGTGTCCAAATCTTGATCTTGATTCAGGTCATGATCTCATGGTTCGTGAGTTCAAACCCCAGTTTGGGGTCCGTGCTGACAGTGCAGAGGCTGCTTGTGACTATCTCTCTCTCTACCCTTTCCCCACTTATTGCTCTCTCTCTGTCTCTTTCATTTTTTTTAAATGTTTTTATTTATTTTTGAGACATAGAGAGACAGAGCACAAGCAAGGGAGGGGCAGAGAAAGATGGAGACACAGAATCTGAAGGAGGCTCCAGGCTCTGAGCTGTCAGCACAGAGCCCAACGCGGGGCTCAAACTCATGGAGTGTGAGATCATGACCTGAGCCAAAGTCAGATGCTTAACCAACTGAGCCACCCAGGCTCCCCATCTTTCTGTCTCTTTCAAAATAAAGAAATAAACTTTAAAAAAAAGAAAAAAGAAAAAGTTAAAATAAACAACATTACACCACAAGGAAGTAGAAAAAGAAGAATCTTAGCTGAAATTTAGTAAAGAAAGAAAAAACAAAGAAAAATCAGAAACAAATAAACTAGAGTTCAGAGTAAATAATAACATAACATTGAAAGTAATGACCAGTTTTTCCAAAAAAATAAAAAATAGTTGTCAATTCTTTAACTATAATAACTAAGGAAGAAAAGGAGAAGACTCAAAAGCCCAAATGAGAAATGGAAGAGAAAACAGTACAACAGATAACCACAGTGATACATATTGTGATAACAGATAACTATAAACAACTATATAGTAACAAATCAGATAACTTAGAAAAAAACGTAATTCGTAAAAATGCACAAGTTGCCATGATTGAATCATAAATTTTGAATCCAAGAAATAGAAAATATTCTTAGACTAATAAAAAGAATGAAAGTTGAATTAGGAATCAAAGATATCCCAGCACAGAAAAGCCCAAAAACACATGGCTCAATTGGTGAATTCTACCAAACATTAAAAAATAATAATAATAATGACAATCTTTCTCAAAATCTTACAAATAATGGAATACAGGGAACACATTGAAAAGTCATTCCATGAGGCCAATACCACACTGACACCAAAGTAGAATAATTTATTCATTTCTTTTTTAATTTTTTTGAGGGATAGTTTTGCCAGATGTAAAATTCTTGATTGACAGCTTTTTCTTTAAGCATTTAAAATATGTCATCCCATTGCCTTCTATTACCTGTAATTTCCAAAGAGAAATTATCTTGAGAATAATCTAATTGAAAATCTTATTATTAATCTTATTAAGAATCTTCTTTTGAGTGATACATCATACAACTCTTTCTGCTTTTAAGATTTGCTATTTGTACTTGTCTTTCAATTATTTGACTATAATGTGTCTCAGTGTGGATCCTTTTATGTTTATCTTGGAATTTTTTTTGAGTTTCTAGGGTATCCTTATTCATTTAGTTCATTAAAATTTGGGAAGGCTTTTTTGACCATTATTTGTTCAAAGATCCTTTTTTACATATTAAATATAATTTATTGTCAAATTGGTTTCCATACAACACCCAGTTCTCATCCCAACAGATGCCCTCCTCAATGCCCATCACCCACTTTCCCCTCTCCCACATCCCCCATCAACCCTCAGTTGTTCTCAGTATTTACAAGTCTCTTATGGTTTGCCTCCTTCCCTCTCTGTAACTTTTTTTTTCACCCCTTCCCCTCCCTGATGATCTTCTGTTAAGTTTCTCAGGATTGACATATGAGTGAAAACATATGGTATCTGTCTTTCTCTGCCTATTTATTCAAATATTCTTATTGCTTCTTTCTGTTCTCTCCTCCTGGAACTCCCATTATGTATATGTTGGCATATGTGATATACCACATTCTTCAGGTCTCTTAGGCTTATTTAGTATATTTACTTTTCATTATTATTGCTTTCTGTTCCTTCAGACTGGGTAATCTCAACTGACCTATTTTTAAATTCACTGATTCTTTATTCTGTATACTCAAATTTGTTGAAATTTTCCAGTATTATTTTTCATTTTAGCAGTTTTATTTTTCAGCTTGAGAAATTCAATTTGGTTCCTGTTTATAATTTCTATTTCTTTTTCAATATTTTCTATTTGATGAGACATTTCTCTTCCGTGTTTTTTTTTTTGTTGTTGTTCTTTGTGCATGATTTCCTTTAGCTGTTTGAGTGTGTTTAATGTAGTTGATAATAGTCTGTCTTTTATTCCAATGACTCTTTTTTCAGAAACACTTTCTGTTCATATCCTTTTTAATTTTTTTTTTTTTTAGAACGAGAGTGTATGAGCAGGGGAGAGAGGCAGGGGGAAGGAGGGAGGGAGGGGGAGAAAGAGAGAGAGAGAGAGAGAATGAGAGAGAGAATCTTAAGCAGGCTACACATGGAGCCTGACACAAGGCTTGACCCTAGGACCCTGGGATCATGACCTGAGCTGAAATTAAGAGCCAGACACTCAGCCAAGTGAACCACCCAAGCATCCCCCTATCTTATTATTTTATTTCTTGTGAATGGGTCTGATATTTTATGTTTTGTAATCTTTTGTTTAAAACTGGATGCTTTACATAAGAGACTCTTAAAAACTGAGAACAAACTGAGGGTTGATGGGGGGTGGGAGGAAGGGGAGGGTGGGTGATGGGTATTGAGGAGGGCACCTTTTGGGATGAGCACTGGGTGTTGTATGGAAATCAATATGACAATAAACTTCATATATTGAAGAAAAACTGGATGCTTTAAATAATGTAATGTGGCAACTCTGGGAAATCAGCTTCTGAAAATAAGATGTTTATCCCTTCTTCAGAAATTTTTTTGTTGCTTCTTTTAGTTTGTTGTTATTTTTGTTATTTATTGTCTTTCAGAAACAATTTTTGTAATTGTTGTTTTATGGTATGAGCACTAAAGTTTGTGTTTCATTAGCTTGATGGTAAAGTATTATTTTTACGGAGATTTATTAAACATCTACTGAGTAGCTGGGCATGTTTTGAACCTTTATACCAACCTGAAATAAAAGCTTAGAGTCTCAGGTCTTTTCTGAGTGTGAGTCTTGCTGAGACCTACATTTGGCTTTTAAATTTTCATTGTATACATAGCTGCTTTTGAATGATTTAACTTCCCAAACAATCCCATTTCAGCTTCATCTTGGGTCTTAATATAGTCTACTGTATGCTTCCACCAATAATTTATTATTCCAGGTATCTGAAGGTCTGTAGTTCTCCTGCAGCTTTTCTATGCAGTGCCCTCTGCTTTCTAATGCTTCCTTCACATGAGAACTGAGCTATGCTGCTTATCCTTACTTGAGATTTGAGTTAGAAAAAACAGCAGTCTTTCAAGAAGTCCATAGAGTGGTTAAATTCTGCAAATTAACATCTATTCTGCTCCTTTTTGTTCCTGGGAATAAATCAAGACAAGGGTGAGTAAAAATAATATAATTCCCACAGTTTTGAATTTGTCTTTTATTGACTGGGCATTTGTTTGATTGTTATAGGCTTTGATTATTTCTCAAAGCTTCTATAAAGTTATTTTAGTTTGTCTTTGGTTGTTTTTTGAGGATTGCATGCAAATACATGCATATTTATTATGGAAAAGAAACAAAGTATACTTAGTAGGTTAAAATCTGTTTGCTTCACTTAATATGTGAGGGCTATCCTTCAAAGATATTCACTGAATCTAGGTCTTCTGACAAAATCTCCCTACATTGCAGCTGCTAGGACAAATTAGACTTTAAGGAAGATAATTGCCCCTATAATAAATTTTCTTAAAGTTTCTCTCACAGGCAGCTAGTATTCTGCTGGATATATATCTATATCCATTATATATCTGTATCTATATGATCTATATCTAATGTATCTATATATCTATTTCTATAATTTTAAGTAAGCTTCACACCCAGCTTGAAGCCCAACATGGGGCTTGAACTCATATCTCTAAGATCAAGACCTGAGTGAGATCAAGAGTCCAATGCTTATCTGACTGAACCATCCAAGCGTCTCTGGATATTCTTATTTAACAGGACGTCTTTAGTGACATATATTTAGGAAACACTGAAGGCATTGGATATTCACTATTTTGTCTACATCTCTGCCATTTTCCTTCTTTGTCTTCCTCTGTGTCCCTGAAAGCTAACTATTGAGAATTTCATCATCTGTTGTCTTTTGTTCTCTGGAAAATGAGAGATACCTACAAGATATCAGTGGGTTGGTGAAAATAATTGGAGACTTCACCTAGGGAATGACATTTGAGCTGAGTCTTGAAGAATCTTTAGGAGTTTGCCTCTCAAAAATGAAGAAAACATTATTAACTCCTCTGGCCCCTTTAGCCTTAAGGGTAAAAATGGCTTGTGGCTATTCTTTGAATGACTCATAATCCCTTGTTGTTCAGCTACCTATGAACAGGACTCTGTAAGACATTACTTGATTAAAATATCTTTATCTGAACTACTTGAGGTGAATTTGTTTTCTTCAAAGATACTGATTGAGTTAAAAAAATTAGGTTTCTTTACTGCAGAAATTTGCAGAGATTTTAATATGTTAATTGCATTGTTAATCTCTTAAGGGAAGCTATTAACCAGCAGCATTTCCCAAAAGTATTTGTCTATAGAGCCTTTTTAGAAAGATAATTACTTGTTGATTCACTTATTTATGTAGACTAGCTTTCAGGCTAGTATTCAAAACAACTAACTTTGGAAAAGTTGCTTAATGATAATAAAATTGCTATTTTTAAATATAATTTATTGTCAAATTGGTTTCCATACAGCACCCAGTTCTCATCCCAATAAGTGCCCTCCTCAATGCCCATCACCCACTTTCTCCTCTCCCCCACCCACATCATCTCTCTGTTCTCAGTATTTAAGAGTCTCTTATGGTTTGCCTCCCTCCCTCTCTGTAAAAATTGTTATTTATCAAGTGTTCTACTTATGACACAGTACTAAAGTGCTTTTCATAACTTATCTCACAAAATCATTATCAAAGGGCCTATTATGTGCATTCTGTTATTATAGTACTATTATTACTATTTCCCATTTTTTTAAGTTTATTTACTTTGAGAAGGGGAGGAGCAGAGAGAGGGATTCTCAAGCAGGCTCCACAGTGTCAGCGTGGAGCCTGATGCAGGGCTTGAACTCACTAATGGCGAGATCATGACCTGAACTGAAATCATGAGTTGGATGCTTAACTGACTGAGCCACCCAGGTGCCTCTACTATTTCCCATTTTTAAATGAAGAAGCCAAATTTTAAAGAATTAAATACTGCTCAGCCTATAAATGGGGAAAATAGTAAATTCCAAGGCTTTTTGATTCCAAAGTCCCTGTCCTCAAAATTCAGGCCTCACTTGAAGTGTGACATATGAGGGCTTGGAAATGGAGATTTCCAGTTAGCAAAAGTACAGTTTGGTCAATGTTATCTAACTATCTGGCTCAATAGATTGCTATATACGTCTTAGTAAATAACTCTCAGTGAATGTTGATGCACCAAGTGATGATTTTTGTAATCCCAGAGAATTAATGCAATTCTGTAGGTACCAAACTTATTACCTGGGGATGTGGCATTCCATTCAGAAATTTTTTGTCTCATTAAATTGAAGACCAGTTTTTCTTAATGACTGGAATATTGAGATCAGGGACATCTTATTTTTCAACTTGTGTTTCCCATGCCCAGCATACCTGTCACATGGTATACACTCACTAAATGTTGCCTATTGTGATTCCTGTCATACAACAATTTACTACAAATTTCGATGATGGAAAAAATTTCCATGAGCCTCATCTTATTTTTAGAATCCTATCTTCCATACTCATTTTATAATATATATAATCCCCTCTTTATATTTTTCTCTCACTTAACAATCAACTTTAAAACTTTAGAGATAATAAATTCTGGTTGGAAAGACTTAACTGTTTTAGTCATGGTTCAGGTCATGACAAAAAAAATAGTGGAATTACTATGCCAACATCTTATAGGTTACAAATTGAGCACACTGATTTCAGATACAAATTAGCAAACTCTAAATGTATGTGTGTGTGTGTGTGTGTAGCAGGAGTGGGGTGTAATGTGTACTTGTGATACGTATATGTGCTTGTGGGTATCATTCATTTCCAGAATGATCAAACATAACTAGCTGAAAATTGGTTCAAGGGAGGTAAAATAATTAATTATATTAAGCAACTTTAATTTTGAATGAAAAGTTTTTCTTTTAACTTTATAAAAATTTGTATTGAGTCATAACTGATATAACATTATATTAGCTTCAAGTGTACAACATAATGATTTGATATTTGTATATAATGTAAAATGATCACCGCAATAAATTCAGTTAAGATCCATAACCATACATAGCCATGACTTTTTTTGTTATGATGAGAACTTTCAAAATCCACTCTCCTTGCCACTTTGAAATATGAAACACAGTATTATTAATTATAGTTGCCATGCTGTACATTACACCACCATGACTTATTCATTTAGTAAGAGATACTTTTAATGCAAGGTAAAAAATGCAAGTCTTTACCATATTATTCTCTGAGTTGGAAAAGATATACAAGCAGAAATAATTAAATGAGTTGAGTCACGTTAGGATGAAGTATAATGAATTAATGTTTTATTTGGACAAAAAATGAATTGATAGGTTCATTCTAGAACTAAAGCTGTAATTTAAATGACTATGATTAAGACTATTTGTATTGTGCAAATTTCTTATTAATGGTTGATTATAACACTTCATAAAAATTTACCTATATAAAGTTTACATGACTAAGAATACTATTATTTTTCTAATATTTCTCTTTCCCCATATCATTATATTCTGCTTGTTTAACAGATCACAATAAAATGGAAAAGGATAATACACAGAATTATTATAAGACTTTTAATTTATTTTTTATTTAAAATTTTTTTAATGTTTTATTTATTTTTGAGACAGAGAGAGACAGAGGATGAGCAGGGGAGGGGCAGAGAGAGAAGGAGACACAGAAGCCGAAGCAAGCTCCAGGCTCTGAGCTGTCAGCACAGAGCCCGGAACGGGGCTCAAACTCACAAACTGCGAGATCATGACCTGAGCCAAAGTCGAACGCTTAACCCACTGAGCCACCCAGGCGCCCATATAAGACTTTTTAAAGACATACAATTTACATTTCTGAACATCATTTTTAGGAGACCCAAATAGGCTGTGCATGTTCTTATTGGCCTATTTCCTTTTAATTCACCTGAGAGGACTGTACAGATGTTAGTCTTGGAAAACCAAGTTATTCACAAAATAGTGTGGGTATTCATGGCTAATGTGGAATACAACCACAGTGTCTACCTGGAGGAAAATTTAACGTTATGCTAAGGAAACTTAAGTATCAGGGCCTCTCACTTGTAAGGGCCCTTTTTAAAGCCCATTGCCTTAATTGTACTTACACTTTTATATACTTTTCTTAAAGGGTGTCCTCTAATTGTACACAAAATATGCATTCTGTAGGAATGAACAACTTTTTAATGAGCAACTTTATTCTTACCCAGACCATTTGTGTTCAGTTCTTTTGCTGCAGAGGCTCATGCACATAAAAAATGAGTTTGACTACATTAAAAAAGTGATAATTAATTTTAATCATACCACATAGATTTTATTGTTTACATAATTCCATATTCATTGAATATTCACAGAAATTAAAAAATAATAAATTCTTCTGATTCTCTTGAGTTTAAGTTCTTGTTTCTGTGGATGATAGTATTTTTAATTTTTTTTTCATTTCTTGCTATACTTGGTTAGCATGAGTTATAATTTAGTTCATTTTTTCTGTATATTGACTTATGTCCTGTTATTTATTCATTAAATTTAAAAATTTAAATGTTATTATTATAAATAGAAAACCAGTATGATTTACACAAATAGAAAGTAATATTAAAAATAAATTCAGTAAAATAAAAATATTAAAATTACTTTTTTTCCAGACACTGGGGCATGCTTAAGGCTCTGAACCTGATGTTTGTTCTCTCTATGATACAAGGGATAATTATCAAATTTCACAGAAACACTAATGACTAAAAGCAGAGAATTTATCTTCAGTATAATCAGAAATATTAAAATAAAAATGAAGAGGAAATGCTTTCCTAAGTCTGTGATTCAAGATACTTAATTCTGGGCTTATGTCAAACATAACTATTTCACATTTTAGTAAACACTCTTATAATTTACTCTGTACTTGTGTCTAGTTCTAGAGTAGCATCTACACATCTTATGGGACAGTGCCAACTCAAAGGATTATTAGAGGATGCTTTGTGTCCCTTGGGACCAAAGCACAGTACAATTGGGGTAAAGAGTATTCTTTTTTACTGTTACCAAGAAAGCATGGGCAGGATTATACAAACCTCATCTTGCCTAAGGTTGTAGTATGAGGCTCAGTATGATGTCTGTTGTAAAGCACTGAGGGTTTAGGACCATAAATACTATTATAAATAACTAATAAAAAGTAATAGAAATAAGCACTATTGATAGCACCAGTTTCTAAGAAGATTTATTCTTGTTACGTCCAAGTCTGACTGGTCGATTTTTCTGTTGGGGATTTCATCTGCAAAAAATAAGAATAATAGTTATCTCCATAAAGACATAACCAATAACTGTCCAAAGATTTGTTCCAGTTCTTTAATCTTCAATATCTAAAAAAGTAGCAACATCAAAATGCCTCAAAATTAATGCATTTTAAATATTCTTCCTGATGCATTACAATAATAAAAATGGCAATAACTTCAATTTATCATTTTCCTAATTTATGCCAGAGACTTTTCATACATAGCTTTATTTGTTTCATGTAACAACTTGGTCTACAAGTTTGAAAAATCATTGAATAGTTAATGATATTCTAACTCTGTAATTTAATGTTATAATAACTATAAAGTGGTTGGTATTCTTTTCATTCCACTTTTACTGATATGAACAGTGAAACTCCATGTCTATGCTCTTCCAACTGTAAAGTATTTGTTTCTTGGGTTTTGGAATCAGTCACAGCTGGATTCAAATTTCATTGCTACCACTTTCTGCAGGTAAATTAAGTTTTGTAAATTTAAATTTTCTTCTTCATAAAATGCTCTTTAACAAAGGCTGTTGTGGGCTTAACTGAAATTGTGTACCTGTAAGAACAAACTGATGGTTGTCAGAGGGAAGAGGAATAGGTGGATCGGCAAAATGGGTGAAGGGAAGTGGGAGGTATAGACTTCCATCTGTGCAATGAATTAGCCACACAAATAAAAGACACAGCATAGGGAGTGTAATCAATATTATTGTAATAGCATTGTATGGTGACAGAAGGTAAATACATTTGGCATAGCATAATATATAGACAAGTTGAATCACTATGTTGTATACATGAAACTAATGTAACGTGTCAACTATACTCGTTAATTTTAAAAATCTTAATACCAATGACATAGCAACTTGTAAGTTTCTTCATGTTAATTGAACTGGAAATGTTTTGCTTTAAATACAGAATATGATGAAAGGGATTATCATTAATTTTGAATGTCAAATATTATTTTTGCCTTAGATAGATAGCTTTACAATAATTTTTCTCCAAAAAATTCAAAACTTTTGAAAAATGTCATGAAATTTTCATTTAAAAAACCTTTATTATGTTTATTGTGTACAGAAAGTATTCAATAAAATTTCTTTATTAAAAAGTAAAAGAAATTGTGTACCTGTAAAATAGTAAATGGGCAGTAAATGTTTGTGGCTTTCCTCTTTACCTCTGCCATTCCTAGGTGACTCTTCAGTGCAGTAAAACCAACTCAAATTCCATTCAAATGATTTTGAGAAATGCCTTGGACTAAGAATATCTGGATGCTCATAGAATTAAAGCTAGAGCCCTGAAACTGAAAACTTATAGCGTCTCTAAAATGTTTCTGGCTATGAGTCATGTCTTATCAACTAACCTATAAGCTCCTAGAGAGCAGGAATCTTGTCTTTTGCTTCTTTGAATTCTACCTGAAGCTTGATGCAAAACTGGAAATATAACATAATGGCTAAAGGTCTATAAAATGTGCTGCTACTATCTTTATTAACTGCATGATCTTAAGCAATTGACTTAACATTTCTGAGTCTGTCTCCTTTTCTTAATATGGGGATGATGGCATAAAACCTACCTTATAGATTGAATGACAGAATGCATATAAAGTATCAAGCCCAATGACTAATACATAGTAAGTGTTCAAAAATGGAGCTAATTACTATTATTAGTATAAAGTTCAGTTATCAATAAAGACATGACTGATTAATCTAATCCGAACAATTTAAGATATTAGTAATAGCCCTATGAATGCTTCGAGGTAAAGATTCCCTATTCTCTGTATTCTGGCATTATTATTACCGTGATCATTAACAATCATTGTCAGGATGACAGCATATCCCTGAACAGTGGCAAGCATAGAAATATACTTAGCATCATTTGAAAACTCTTAGCTTCAGGATGACTTGCATTCTGCATTTCTTATATTAAGTCAGAGACACTGTATGGAAGAAGTTATGAATTAATTATCTTACTTGTTTCAGTTTACAGACACATTACTTTGCTGAGAAATGAACGTTGGTTGCTATTCATAAACCACTGGCAAAAACAGGATATAACATCACTTCCTTGGGTTTAAAACAAAAATCCCCTACAAAGGTAACTATTACAATCAAAGTACTATGTGATATCAGACATTCAAAACCAGTTAGTGTTTATCTGTTAATGAATAAAAGTATAGATTTGGGAATTTACTGGACAACAAACTTACCAGACAGGCATGGCGTCATGAAGAGATCATCCAGATTTCTCAAGTCCGCCCTATTTAGCCTACCTGCCTTGCTCATAGTGAGACTTTAACCCCACTTCTGACAGAGACAGAACAAAGACGGCAAAAAAAAAAAAAAAAATCCCCGCTATACATATCAAAGCTTAAGACATGCAAGTTGGCAATGCAGACCACTGTAATAAACACATTCCATGCTATTTGGGGCCTGTAACCTCCCAGAATTAGTTTCCTCCCTTCTTTTTACTCATTTCTAAGACAATAATGATTCGTTAAGCCATTTAGTTAATAAATAGGCTCTAAATGAACTTATTATGGACTATGTTCTCCAAGAATTTACTTACCATTTAATTAAGATGAGGTGTATACCCGGAAAAAATTAGTAAACACCAAAATCATTGTAAATGAGGATAATATATTCCTAAAGTTCAGGAGATTGATAATTGTTGAAAATTTGCAAAGGCCTTGGAATGATAAAAGACATTTCTGATTCAGATGGGTAGAAAGGCATATATTTTTCCATTTCACAGACAATTTTGGTTTTTCTATTAGGATTAGTTGATCAAGGTGGTTAGCATACACTGGCTGGTTCCTTCTATCCACATCTCTTCACTTGTACCTATTCCATGAATCTGAAGAAATAAGCTTAATAAAGCAAAAACTGTTATTTTCTAAGCCACGAATGTTTGTGACCTAAAGCTATGTTGAAATATAATTCCAAACACACACAAACCTGAGCAAATATTGACCACTTTCACCAAATCAGTTTAACTTTTGTTTTAATTTTTGATATAGAACCCCTTGAATATGTTCTCCATAGTGCTCATCACCACCTGCATCTTATCAGTCTTTTCCACAAGCACAGCCTGGCAATCCACTAATAATCTTCAACCTTGGCAGACAGTTTAAACACAGAACAATGGCCTCTTTACTTTTAATTAGCAATAGATTAAGCACTCAAAGAGACGATTATTGCAATTTGAGAAGCTTCAGGCTTCAAACTTCTGTTTCTCAGAGGTGCAACCCTGCAATTAGAGAACTCTGAGCAATCAACCAACTGAGCTAAGAGAATATGATAATTAAAGCCAGAATGTGAAGCCCAGTAAGTGCCTTAAATATCAATTTACAACCTTGAAATTTCAAGGTTTAAAGTTTAGTATCACAAAGGGAAATTTTATATCTGAGTAATAAAGAGAAACCAAGTAAATTCCATGATAATGAACTTTCTGTGAATTCCCGAAAATTAAGACATCCAAGGAAACATATCCTAATGGTTATGGATACCCTGACAGGAATTCCATTTCCCTCAATGAGCCATCACAAGACTGGAAGCGAAGTTTAGGGAATAAAAAAAAATTAGAGCCATTTCTTTGAAGTCTTTCTCCTCCCTAAAATTTTTTAAAAAATAAAAATAAAAAAAACAGAGAATAAACATCTTTATTAATTCTACTTTTGTGTGAATGCAAAAAGCTTCACATTTGAGGCATGTTATCTTCTCAGTCACTAAAAGCCTGACTTTAGAAGGCTACACCTATATCTTTGCTCTGGCCAATGCTAGAGAAAACCATGCAAATATATGGTTTTTTTTACCCAAATTTTAATTTTTTCTCTCCTCTTCCCATTAAGCTACTCTTTCCGTACTGTTCTAACTTCCACTCTTTCCCCTGAGATGGTAAGAACAGCTTTCCCTTGAAAAGTACTGTTATTTCAATACATTCAACAAATCTCTATTTAATATATATTACATGTAAGTTTCCTTGTTTCATTTGAACTTGGATGAAGGTTTTATATAAAGGCACAGGTGTGTGTGTGTGCGCGCACAAGCACAAGTGTGGGCATGCACACACACAGAGAAAGTTTTACTTGGGGATATTTTAAGTACTTAAGGAAAGTAGAAGAGATTTGTTGTAGGACCTTTTTGGGGAATCTGGCCACATACCTTGGTGGTTTTAAAAGTGATATACATTAGTAAGATTGAAAATTCAAAATTTGTGTTTCTGAAAATCAAAGTTTTCCTCTCGTCATTCACCGTGAGGATGTGTTGAGATCCTAATATAAGCCCTTTGTGCTGATAAGTTATCTGGCTTTTCCAGGTGAAAGAAACATTTTCTCCATCATTCTAATTAGTAATGATTTGAGGTGGCCAGAGTTATGTTATATACACAATAAGTGTCAAAACAATCCATTTACAATATTTTTATAGAACAATAGCAACAATTTATTTACCATTGAAAAGCATGTTGAAAATATTTACTATATCTAGGGTACAGTACTGAATACTTTTAACATTTCTTTCACATCATTAACTAAGATAAGCACCTACAAACTACGGAGTGAGTGGAGCAAGTATTGTTATTTTCACTTGACAGATAAGAAAAACAGTCCAGAGAATCTCAGATTTGTTTTGAATTCTAGAAATTAAGAAATGTTCCTGAGACTATCACACATAGTTAATTAACTTAACCCTTCACATACTATGGTAAGACTTCTATTAGAAATAATTGATTATATCTTCTATAGTTTCTGCAGTTTCTCAATTTGCAAGAGGTCAAAACTACATACTTTGCTTTATAGGAATGCTTGCTGTACAGTGGAAGGAAAAAAGTGTTGATCTTCAGGTATATGTTAGGCTTTCATCCTCCAAAGAGTATAAATTCCCAAGTGGAAAAGAAGGGCCTATGAGGACTTGCAAGAATGGAGACAGACAGAAGCTCACATCAGTGACAGAAATGCATTCTTATGACTCAAGCTTGAAATTCACAGCTTTGAGGCCAAATTTACAGAGGCTGTGGCCCAAACTGAGAGATATGAGTGGAGCATTGGGAATGTATGCTTAGGTCTCTATGGGTTTCTGGAAAAATCTACCCTTCCAAGTAGGAAACCATTTCAACTCAAAGGACACGACTGGAAAAAAATCTCAAAGATTTAAGAGATGTCAGAAATTTGTGGTCTTGGAAGTGACCTAAGAAATCATCCAACCTAACACCTTCTTTTTATAGTGGAATAAATAGTCCTACATGAATGGATTTAGGGGCAACTAGGTTACACACTGACTTAGTGAGAGGGCTGGGGCAAAAGCCCAGCTCAACACTCCTTGTCTGTAGTTTTGTTTTTGTTATTTTTTTCCTATTTCTTTGTACTTCGGAGACAGCTGTATAGTCTTGTAACAAGAAAACATCAGTCTGAGCAGAGGCACTTTATAGTTAAAGGGAGACTACATTAGAAAAAACTACTAATTTAAGCTTTATACATTACCTAAAATTATACATCCCTAATCTCCAGTTGCCTGGAGAGCCTGAAAAGTGAATTACACAGGTGTTCTGTGTGCAGAAGGAATTTAGTCTTGGGCAGAGTATAAATAAATAAGAGGAAGACAAAAGAACTTTTAAAATATAATTTATTGTAAATTGGCTTCCATACAACACCCAGTGCTCATCCCAACAAGTGCCCTCCTCAAGACAAGAGAACTTTTTATAACAAGGGAATTGTGCACAGCTTTGAGATAATAGAAAAGTTACAAATCATACTTGTCATTTCACAGCTTCAGGTACAAATTTGGAAAAGCTATATCCTATCTTGGGAACAGGGAGTAGAGCATGGGAAACATGCACCCCTATGGTATGACTGAAGCTCCAAGGAAAAGAGGACTAGAATCTTGGGTCGGGGAGTACATTCCAAAAAGCTAATGAATATCTGTTTCTGCAGTGTTTGATATTTTACCAGTCTGATAATTCATAGTGTGCATTTTTTTCTTGTAAAGCAGGAAGCATAATGTTGAATATATAGGTCAATAAGTAAGAGTCATTCAAACTGTATCAAGGGAAACTGGGTGCAGTTACCTCTCAATGTTTTTTTAGCACTTCTGTGAATCTTTTCTTCCATCACTCCACTCACACTCTGTATCCTAATTTTGTCTCTTCAGTAGTCAAAATTCCCTACCTCAGACCTCTATCCAGGCCTACCCTTCTCTAAATCCCCAGAATCTCTAGATACTTCTCAGATCATAGCTACCAGCTCTCAAATTGGAATTTACAATCTCTTGGAGCAATTGATCATATAATTTCTAACATGATTTGGGACACTGATCAATTCAACTATACTGCTACAGTTCTCTGATATCGTTTATCTCTTAAAAGAGAAGGCTTTAAAAAGAATATCTGGGGCGCCTGGGTGGCGCAGTCGGTTAAACGTCCGACTTCAGCCAGGTCACGATCTCGCAGTCCGTGAGTTCGAGCCCCCGCGTTGGGCTCTGGGCTGATGGCTCAGAGCCTGGAGCCTGTTTCCGATTCTGTGTCTCCCTCTCTCTCTGCCCCTCGCCCGTTCATGCTCTGTCTCTCTCTGTCCCAAAAATAAATAAACGTTGAAAAAAAATTTAAAAAGAATATCTAAGTAAGAAGTCTGCAAACATTTTCTATAAAGGGCTAGATAGTAGATACTTTAGGCTTTGCAGGCCATATGATCTCTGTTGCAACTACTCATCTCTGCCTTTGAGTTTAAAAACAAGCATAGACATGCATACATTCATGAATGAGTTCCGTGAATAAGCATAACTCTATTACAATAAAACTTCATTTATGAAAACAGGTTGGTAGTGGGAAGAGCTCAGTAGGCTTTCTCTGCAGAGCAACAAACATTTAGGTGGTGAAATTTTATAGAAAATAATGATTTAAATTATCTGAAAATTGATCTAAGTATCACATAGGAAATGGTGAAACATTTATCGAAGAAAATCTGCTAAATCTAGTAAATCTCAGCAATAAGAGCCAAAATCTGTGGCATCTTAGCTAAGAACCTCTCCCATTCCCTGCCATTCCCAGCACTATGTTAAGGAAGCTTTACTCTGGGCACTGTATAGGTGCATGTTACAGGGGTAGGATATATGCATATTTCATGTCCTCTTCCAGATCTATGTTGCTCAAGCTCTATTCCCAGAAGACATGGATGAAAGGACTGAAAATCCTTCCTGCCACCTAAACCCTAGGGCTAGGAGTTTGACTCAACAGTGACAGAGAATACTGCAGCCTGATTTCCCCCCCCTCACCCCCGCAAGTTTTCTCACAAAGCAGAGGTTCCATTCTGGGAGGGGCAAGCTGAAAAAAAATCAGGGGATACTATACTTCTTTCCACTAGAACCCATTGGTGTTTCTCTCTCCATCAGAACTCACTGGTAGAGCAGGGATGTCACTCCAAGAGAAGCAATAGACTGTCTCCTATGCAATGGCATAGATCTTCCCAAGAAACAAACCACAATGACAGTCCTGCCTGAGGGGGTAGACTGACTTTTTGGAATACAGACTGGAGTACTCCATGTGGAAGGGCCTTACCAAAACAATGGAGTAGAGAGCAATTAAGTAGAGAGCAATTAAGAGGCAATCTGTAGCTCAGATATAAACAAAACAGCCAGAAGTTTATTAGAGATAACTAGAGAAAGACAGACAAGAAGAACTCTCTTGGGATCACACTAAACTGTGGAATTTGGGAAGGCTGTGTGCATTACTCTTCATGAATGTCATAGCAGGCTATGGGACAGAAATAAAAACATTCTCCAAGCCACATACAGATCAATCAGCAAAAAGTGGAAGACTCACGGTGCCTTGATGGCTCAGTGGCTTAAACATCTGACTTTGGTTCAGGTCATGATCTTGTGGTTCGTGGGTTGGAGTCCTGCATTGAGCTCTGTGCTGACAGCTCAGAGCCTGAAGCCTGCTTCAGATTCTGTGTCTCCCTCTCTCTCTGCCCCTCCCCCGCTCGTGCTCTGTCTCTCAAAAATAAATAAACATTAAACAAATTTTAATAAAAAATAAAAATAAATTAATTAAAAAATAAAGTGGAAGCCTCATGGGCTTGAGGTGCTTAAGTACAACCTCTGACCAAACAATGGCAAAATACTAAACTATTCTGACCCCAGGTAACTCCTAAGAATCTAGACAGAAAAATAAAATCACATTTAGCTCTGGTGGTCTGGAAGACTGCACACACTCAAGGTTGTATAACCAAAGAAATAATTTCTCTCAGGGACATCTATAGAGGGATCTTCTGAGCCATTCATCCCAGGATGAGATTGAAACAAAATCCAAGTTTCTTGAACTGTAAAAGCAGTCTCTAAATGATAATGGGTGGGGTTGTCTGACTGGTTTAGTGACCGTAAGTATGAGCTTTGACCAATAAGTTACTTATAATAAAAAATAGGTGGATAAGAGAAGCCAGACTAAAATATTTATTTTTAAAAGGAAAATTAATCTGAGAATGGGCATCAGAGGCTGTACAATGCAGAAGAAATAAACTTCATGGAAGTATTCTAGCCAAGTCACTAAACAAATGACCAAATAAACATCAAAAACAAAAAGTCTCAGCAAGAAAGGAGACTCAGTATCAAGCTACTAAAATATATCATTTGTTCAATTTTCAACAAAATTTAAGATATGTGGAGAAACAGGAAAATGAGACCTATGCACAGGGAAAAGAAGAAAGTAATAGAAAGGACCTTTGAGAGGGTCTAGATGTTGAACTTAGCAAAGATTCCAAACCAGTTATTATAAATATGTACAAAGAGTTGAAGGAAACCCTGTTTAATGACTTAAATAAAGGCGTGAAAATGGCATATTATCAAGTAAATGGAAGTTCTGGAAATAAAAAATACAATAAGCAAAGTGAAAAATTCAATGGAAAGGTTCAAGAGTACATTTAGTTTTCAAAATAAAGAATCAGCAAACTTGAAGATAAATCAATATATCTTATACAATCTGAAGAACATAAATAGAAGTGAAGAAAAATGAACATTCTCAAAGAAAAGTAGGGCAAGATGAAGCAGACTAACACATGCATAATGGTAACAGAAGAAGGAAAGAAATGGAATAAAATGACAAAAAGTTAAAGAAGTGATCACAAATTTACAAATTTGATGAGAAACACTATTCTTCACATTCAAGGAATTTTAAAAACCTTCAAAATTTGTTGACACAAAGAAGTCTACAAACAGACATATAGTCAAAATGTTAAGAGCCAAAGATAAAGAGAAAATCATGAAAGCAGTCAGGAAAGCAATTTATCCATGAGCTTTAATTTTTTAATTTTTTAATTTTTGTTTTCTGCCTTTGCAGATCTCCCAGGGCTTTTTAAAACAATTTTTGTAGCCTGTTTTCTTCCTTTACTTAAATTTCTTCTGCAAAATTTCTGTCTTAAACGGCTCAGTCTGTGTGTAGTTGCATCCCAGAAAACTCTAAGCCAAAGGTGGGTGATGATTTGGTGAAGCCAAAGAAAAGACCTGGAGACAGTGATTGAGACATAGGTGTATTGGGGAACTTACATACAGGAAGTTCATGAGCAGCCAACTGGACAAAGCATTTGCTGCTGAGATCTATATAAACAAGCTTTTATAGAGTCACAACTTAGCCTAGCAACTATTTGTAACCCTTCCCTTCCTTGCACAGCCAGTGAAAGGGTTTGTCACACCTGGAACCCCTGACCTTGAAGACTGAACAACATATTCTTTTACACATTCCACTTGATGAAAATATAGAGGGAGGACAAGATCTCTACATTCTCAAGATTAGCAGGGACAGTCAGGGTGTGCTTGCACAAATTAGCTATTCCGTACATACCATACAGTCTGCCATAGCATAATACCATAGACTGGGTAACTTAAACAACACAAATTGATTTTCTCACAGTTCTGAATGCTGGAAAGTCCCAGATTCAGGTTCTGGCAGAATTCATTTTCTGGTGAGAGCTTCCTTCTGGCTTACAGATAGATCCCTTCATACTGTGTATTCACATGGCAGAGTGAGTGTGTGTGTGGGGGGGGGGGTGGAGAGAGAGAGGGAGAGAGAGAGAGAGAGAGAGAGAGAGAGAAGTTGAGAGATAAAGGCAGAGAGAGAAAGTGAGTTCTGGTGTTTCTTCCTCTTCTTATAAGGGTATCAGCACTATTGGATTAAGGTCCCATTCTTATTAACTCATTTAACCCTCTCACAAGCCTCTTCTCCAAATATGGTCACATTGGAAATTAAAGCTTTAGCATGAATTTTGGGGAGGACACAATTCACTCCATACCAATCTCCATCATGAGTAGTCCAGTTTTTGCTTTCATATCTCCACAGGGACAGGGAATTCATTTGCTTTCCTATGATGTCTTTTGAAACTTTTGACCTAAATAATAGCTTCGAAATATTTTTTTTCATTCAGCAAGCATAAGTCTCTTGGGAGTTTGCATCTGCTTCTTCAAGTTATCCTTTTAGGATTGTGTTGATCAGTCTACTCATATAAAGGGCTTGGCTCTGTAACTGGTACATAGTAATCATTGAATAAAGTATTGTTATTATTTTTTATAATAGCCACTGAGTTATTTAAAGGTAGATATCATGTGCTTCATTCCAAACTCCCAGATTTTACACACTAAACATCCTTAGCTATTTCAAATAGTTTATGTTATAAATATATTTTTATCATCTTAGATGTTCTCTTGTCATCATACTGTCTCAAGTGTGGCTGTCTGAACTTCATAAATTATTTTAAGAGTGGTCTGACTAGCTTAGAGTAGAATATAACTATCATCACTATCATCACCATCATCACCAACTATTAATGGAAATATTTTATTTCCATTAATTCAGCCTAACATGACATTTATTTTTGTTGTTGCTGGTGATTATTGCTCATTGTTGTTCACTGAATGTGAGATAACAGCTGAAATTCCTCTTTCCTACTTGTGATGCTGCTTGGCTACAATGCCCTTCTCTGGCTAATGGCATTTTTTTGATAAAAGAGTAAAATAAGGCATTTTTTTTTCTATTTAAAATCCATATTGAGAGAGAGTTAAGATGGCATGGTAGTAGCGGACACTGAGCTTGCCTCATCACTTTAACACAGCTAGATTAACATCAAATCATTTTGAACACCTAGGAAATCCATCTGAGGATTAAGAAAACAATCCGCACAATTAGAGAGAGAGAACATGGCAGGTATGAGGTGGAAACATGTGAATTTTAGGAGAGCAAAACCATGATACCACGATGAGGAGGTAGCCCTTTTCGTGGAGAGAAGAGATGGGGGAAAGAGCAGCATGCTGGGTTCATGCAAGAAAAAACCTTTCCCCCAAAACCATTGACTAGGAAATCAAGAAGAATTGACTATTACAAGTTTTTACAAGCAGTGGAGTTCAAATTCCGAGGTTTTAGAAGTCCATGCCATTCACCAGAGTCTATCTGGACAGGCAGTGGTGCTTCTGGGGAGGAGAAAGGAGGCCTGGGAGCAGAAAACATGGTACAGGGATCCCCTGGATCACACTGGGAGAGAAGGTTCCCTTTCCTGGAGTACATTGTCCTGGAGGACGTGTTGTCTCTCCAATGACAAAAGACCTGGCAGGTACCAACAGAGCAGCCATTTAACAGCAAGGGGCAGTAGGGCTCACAGAGGGCAGATAACCTGCTCACTGTTTTTCTCTGTACTTCACCATAAACTCTAAACACCTGCACTTCCATGCAACTGCCTTTCTGGGACAAAACAGAATCAGACCCAGCATAGCAAAGCTCTCCTCTGGAGGAGGGGAGTGGGTATGTGCTGTGTTGGGTCCTTTACGATTTTGAGTTTTGAATCCTAGTCACACACCAGAGATAATACACAGGAGAATTGTGGCAGTGACTATGCCGATGGCCTGGGCACAGTCAGCATGAGGTCAAGGATTTGACTGAAACCATTCTGTGAGGGCTTCCTGAGAGAGAGAGAGTGTGAGCTTCCCTCTGTGGGGCTGAGAGAGCAGGATGACACCATCTCCCCTCGAGGAGAATTGGACGTCAGTGAGCAATACAGCAACCCCAGTGGAGTCTGGAGCCGCTTACACCAAACCCTTTACGCCTGTGCCCTGCTGGTGCATCTTTGCTAGGACAGGTCTGACGGTGAGCCAGCTCAATGGGCCTCTCCCCCAGAACCAGCATGGGTCCCCTGCATGCACCAAATCTACTGAGCATAGAGTGCTCCAAACTATCAGATTCAGTTATGGTGGAAATAAGACCAGGGAGTTTTTTTTTTATTCCCTATTGGAATCAGACTTATAATTTTTATTGTCTATTTTTTTCTTGCCGTTGTTGACTTTGTTCATTTTCTTTCTTCTTTTTTTGAGGGGGGATCAAGCTTTTTTTTTCTTAATAAGGCTTATTATAATAAACAAATCAAAGAACACATAGTTAAAAGTCCAAACAGTCCCTACAACAAGCTAGAGGAACTCTGCAGAGGACCAACTTGTGGGAAAGAGCAGCCAAAACCACAATAGCACAGTGCATACAGCATACACCAGAAACACTTCCTGAAGCATCAGGTGCTGGACAGTGTATGACTGCTTCTGAATACAGCATTACTCCAAGGAGCAAGAAACATAACAGGCTTTCATAACATGCAAAAGACAGAAACCTGGACAAAATTATAAGATGGAGGAATTCTCCTCTCAAAAAAGAAATCACAGCCAGGGATTTCCTCAAAATAGATATAAGCAATCTATGTGGAGAAGAATTTAGAGCAAAAATCATAAAAATACTGCGTGGGCTGAAATGAAGCATAGAAGACACCAGAAAAGCCCTTGCAGCAGAGATAAAAGACATAAAAAATAGTGCAGATGAAATACAATATGCTATAACTGAGATGCAAACTTGAAGGGATGTAATCACAATGAGGAGGGAAGAAGCAGTGGAATAAATAGGTGATATAGAAGATAAAATTATGGAGAGGCCCCTGGTGGCTCAGTCGGTTGAGCATCTGACTTGGGCCCAGGTCATGATCTCATGGTTCATGTGTTCTGGCCCTGCGTGGGGCTCTGTGCTGACAGCTCAAAGCCTGGATCATGCTTCAGATTCTGTGTCTCCTTCTCTCTCTGCCCCTCCCTTGTTCATGCTCTGTCTCTCTCTGTCAAAAATAAACGTTAAAAATTTTTTTAAAAAGAAGATATAATTATGGAAAATAATAAAACAAAAAAAGAAGAGAGAAAGCAAGCCAGTAGATTCAAAATATAGACTTAGGGAAATCAGCAATTCCATGAAGTGCAATGATATGTGTATCATAAGAATCCCAGTAGAAGAAGAGCAGGAAAAAGGGGCAAAAGGTTTATTTGAACAAATTATAGTTGAGAAATTCCTTAATCTTGGGAAAGAAACAGGCATTCAAATCCAAGAGGCACAGAGAACTCCCCTCACAATCAACAAAAACAGGTCAGCACAAAGATGTATAGTGAAGCTTAAAAAACACAAAGATAAAGAGAGAATTCTGAAAGCAGCTAGGGACAAAAGATCCTTAAACTACAAAGGGAGACACTTAAGGGTAGTAACACACCTGTCTACTAAAACTTGGCAGGCCAGAAGGGAGTGGTAGGAAATATTCAATTGGTTAAGTAGAAAAAAAAATGCAGCCAAGAATCCTTTATCCAGCAAGGCTGTCATACAGAGTAAAAGGAGATATAAAGACCTTCCCAGGTAAACAAAAACTAAAGGAGTTGGTGACCACTGACCCAGCCCAGCAAAAAAAAAATAAAATAAAAGGGTATGTTTGAGTGGGGAAAAAGACCAAAAGTAACAAAGACTAGAAAGGAACAGAGACAGTCACCACAAACACCAAATTTACAGTCAACACTGAATTCATATCTTTCAGTAATCACTATTAATGTAAAAAGACCAAGTGCTCAAATAAACAGACATAAGATATCAGAATGGATTAAAACAAAAAACCAAGATCCATCAATATGTTACTTACAAGAGACTCATTTTAGACACAAAGACACATCCAGATTTAAAGTGAGAGGATGGAGAACCATTTATCATGCTAATAGACATCAAAAGAAAGCTGAAGTAGCCATACTTATATCAGAAAAACAAGATTTTAATTTTTTTTCAACGTTTATTTATTTTGGGGACAGAGAGAGACAGAGCATGAACGGGGAGGGGCAGAGAGAGAGGGAGACACAGAATCGGAAACAGGCTCCAGGCTCTGAGCCATCAGCCCAGAGCCTGACGCGGGGCTCGAACTCACGGACCGCGAGATCGTGACCTGGCTGAAGTCGGACGCTCAACCGACTGCGCCACCCAGGTGCCCCAGGATTTTAAACCAAAGACTGTAATAAGATATGAATAAGGGCACTATATCATAAAAAAGAGGTCTATCTTACAAAAAGTTCTAACAGTTGTAAATATTTATGCCCCAACTTGAAAGTGGCCAAATATGTGAATCAATTAATAGGGGGCATTAACACCCCACTTACCACAATAGACAGATTATCTAACCATAAAATCAACAAATAACAATGGCTTTGAATGACACACTGGACCAGATGGACTTAAATATATGCATAAAATTTTATCCTAAAGCAACAGAATACACATTCTTTTCAAGTGCACGTGGAAAATTCTCCAGAATGTATCAAATAATGGATCAAAATCAGGCCTCAACAAATACAAAAAATGGAGCTCATACCACGTATATTTTCAAACCACAATGCCATGAAACTTGAAGTCAGCCACAGGAAAAAAAAAAAATTGGAAACACCAAAAATACCTGGAGATTAAGGAAAAATCCTACCAAGGAGTGAATGGGTTAACCGGGAAATTAAAGAAAAAATTAAAGAAGACATGAAAAGAAATGAAAATGAAAACATGACAGTGAAAATGACATATGACAGTGAATCTGACATATGAAAAACCTATGGGGTGCAGCAAAGGTGATAATCAGAGGGAAGTATATATAAATACAGGCATATCTCAAAAAGCAAGAAATGTCTAAATACCCAACCAAACTTACCTTACATCTAAAGGATCTGGAAAAAGAACAGCAAATAAAGCGTAAAACATGCACAAGAATGGAAATAATAAAGGTTAGAGTAGAAAAAAAAAAGAAATTAAAAAAAATAGTAGGATAGATCAATGAAACTAGGAGCTTGTTCTTTCAAAGAATTAAGTCAATTGATAACCCTCTAGCCAGACTTATCAAAAAGAGAAGAGAAAGGACCCAAGAGGAGAGATTACAACCAATACCTCAGAAATGCAAACAATTATAAGAGAGTATTTTTTTAATATGAAATTTATTGTCAAATTGGTTTCCACACAACACCCAGTGCTTATCCCAACAGGTGCCCTCCTCAATGCTCATCACCCCCCCCCCCATCAACCCACAGTTTATTCTCAGTTTTTAAGAGCCTCTTGTGGTTTGGTTCTCTCCCTCTCTAACTTTTTTTTTTCTTCCCCTCCCCCATGGCCATCTGTTAAGATTCTCAGGATTCACATAAAAGTGAAAACATATGGTATCTGTCTTTCTCCGTAGGACTTATTTCACTTAACATAACACTCTTCAGTTCCATTCACGTTGCTACAAAAGGCGATATTTCATTATTTCTCATTGCCAAGTAGTATTCTATTGTGTATATAAACCACAATTTCTGTATCCATTCATCAGTTGATGGACATTTAGGCTCTTTTCATTCTTTGCCTATTGTTGAGAGTGCTGCTATAAACATTGGGGTACAAGTGCCCCTTTGCATCAGCACTCCTGTATTCCTTCAGTAAATTCCTAGCAGTGCTATTGCTGGTCATAGGGTAGATCTATTTTTAATTTTTTGAGGAACCTCCACACTGTTTTCCAGAGTGGCTGCACGAGTTTGCATTCCCATCAACAGTGCAAGAGGGTTCCCGTTTCTCAACATCCTCTCCAGCATCTATAGTCTCCAGATTTGTTCATTTTAGCCACTCTGACTGGCATGAGGTGGTATCTCAGTGTGGTTTTGATTTGTATTTCCCTGAGGAGGAGTGATGTTGAGCATCTTTTCATGTGCTTGTTGGCCATCTGGATGTCTTCTTTAGAGAAGTGTCTATTCATGTCTTCTGCCCATTTCATCACTGGAGTATTTGTTTTTCGGGTGTGGAGTTTGGTGAGCTCTTTATAGATTTTGGATAGGAGCCCTTTAATATGTCATTTGCAAATATCTTTTCCAATTCTGTTGGTTGCCTTTTAGTTTTGTTGGTTGTTTCCTTTGCAGTGCATAAGCTTTTTGTCTTCATGAGGGCCAGTAATTCATTTTTGCTTTTAAGTCCCTTCCTTTGGAGATGTGTCAAGTAGGAAATTGCTGTCACTGAGGTCAGAGAGGTTTTTTCCTGCTTTCTCCTCTAGGGTTTTGATCGTTTCCTGTCTCACATTCAGGTCCTTTATCCATTTTGAGCTTATCTTTGTGAGTGGTGTAAGAAAGTGGTCTAGTTTCATTCTTCTGCATGTTGCTGTCCAGTTCTCCCAGCACCATTTGTTAAAGAGACTGTCTTTTTTCAATTGGATATTATTTCCTGTTTTGTCAAAGATTAGTTGGCCATACTTTTGTGGGTCCAATTCTGGAGCCTCTATTCTATTCCATTGGTCTATGTGTCTGTTTTTGTGCCAATACCATGCTGTCTTGATGATTACAGCTTTGTAGTAGAGGCTAAAGTCTTGGATTGTAATGCTTCCTGCTTTGGTCTTCTTCTTCAATATTACTTTGGCTATTTGGGGTCTTTTGTGGTTCCATACAAATTTTAGGATTGCTTGTTTTAGCTTTGAGAAGAATGCTGGTGCAATTTTGATTGGGATTGCATTGAATGTGTAGATAGCTTTGGGTAGTATTGACATGTGAACAATATTTATTCTTCCAATCAATAAGCATGGAATTTTTTCCATTTCTTTGTATCTTCTTCAATATCCTTCATAAGCTTTCTATAGTTTTCAGCATACAGATCTTTTACATCTTAAGAGAGTATTAAGAACAATTATATGCCAACCAACTGGGAAATCTGGCACAAATGGATAAACTCCCAGAAACATTTAAATTACCAAAACTGAAACAGGAGGAAGTATAAAATTTGATCAGACCTATAACAAGCAAAGAAATTGAACCAGTAATTTAAAATCTCCCAATACAATGTAATCTGGTGCTACCACTCTGGAAAACAGTATGGAGATTCTTCAGAGAGTTAAAGATAGAACTGCCCTACAATCCAGCACTTGTACTACTAGGTATTTAACCAAAAGATACAAAAATACTGATTCAAAGGAGGACATGTACCCCAATGTTTATAGCAACACTATCAACAATAGCCAAATTATGAAAAGTACCCAAATGTTCATCGACTGATGAATGGACAATGAGGGCCAGATGGCTTCTCAGGTGAATTCTAACATTTAAAGAAGAGTTGATAACATATTCTTTTCAAAATTTCAAAAACAGAAATGGAATAAAAAACTTCCAAAATCATTGTAGGAGGTCAACATTACCTTGATTCCAAAACCAGTCAAAGACCCTACTAAAAAGGAGAATTATGGACCAATATCTCTGATGAACATGGGTGCAAAAATTCTCAACAAGATACTAGCAAATTGAATCCAACAGTTCATTAAAATAATTATTCACCATGATCAAGTGGGATTTATTCCTGGGCTGCAAGGTGGTTTGGTATCCACAAATCAATAAACATGATACACCACACTAATAAAAGAAAGGAAAAGAACCATATGATCCTCTCAGTAGATTCAGGAAAAGCATTTGACAAAATACAGAATCATTTCTTGATAAAAACCCTTCAATAAAGTAGGGTTTGAATGAACAAACCTCAAAATCATAAAGTCCATACAGGAAAGACCCATAGCTAATAACATCCACAGTGGGGAAAAACTGAGTTTTTCCTCTATGATCAAGAACAAGAAAGGCATGTCCAGTCTCACTATTTATATTTAACCTAGTACTAGTCGTCCTAGCCTTAGCAAGCAGACAAAAAAGAAATAAAGGGCATCCAAATCAGCAAGGAGAAATTAATACATTCACTCTTCACAGATGACCTTATCTAAAAAACCTTAAAGTCTCCAACAAAAAAATTGGTAGGACTGATACATTAATTCAGCACAGTTGCAGGATATAAAATAAATGTAAAGAAATCTTTTGCATTTTTATACACCAATAATGAAGCAGCAGAAAGAGAAATCAAGGAATTGATCCCATATGCAATTACACCAGAAACTAAAATACCTAGGAATAAACCTAACCAAAGAGTTAAAATATCTGTACACTGAAAACTATAGGACACTTATGAAAGAAATTGAATAGGACACAAAGAAATGGAAAAGCATTACAGGCTCATGGGTTGGTAGAGCAAATATTTTTAAAATGTGTATACTACCCAAAGCAATCTACACATTCAATGGAATCCTTATCAAAATAACACCAGCATTTTTCACAGAGCTAGAGAAAACAGTTCTAAAATTTGTATGGAACCAGAAAAGAACCTGAATAGTCAAAGCAATGTTGAAAATGAAAAGCAAAGCAGGAGACATCACAATTCTGGATTTCAAGCTATATTACAAAGCTGTAATCATCAAGACAGTATGGTAAGGGCACAAAAACAGACACATAGATCAAGAGAACAGAATAGAACACCCAGAAATGAACTCACAGCTATGTGGTCAACTAATCTTCAACAAAGCAGGAAAAAATATCCAGTGGAAAAAAGAGTCTCTTCAACAAAAGGTTTTGGATAAACTGGATAGTTACATGCATATGAATGAAACTAGACTACTTTCTTACACTATACACAAAAATAAATTCAAAATGGGCTGAAGAAAGGAACAGGCATTTCTCCATAAAGGTCTTACAAATGTCTAACACACACAGGAAAAAGTGCTCAACATCACTCATCATCATGGAAATACAAATCAATACCATGATTAGATATCACCTCACACCTGTCAGAATGCCTCAGATTAAATTCTCAGTAAACAACAGATGTTGGTGAAGATGCAGAGAATGGGGAACGCTCTTACACTGTAGATGGGTATGCAAACTGGTGCAACCACTCTGGAAAACAGTACAGAATTTCCTCAAAAAGTTAAAAATAAAACTACCCTACCACCCAGCAATTACACTACTAAGAATATATCCAAATGATACAAAAATACTGATTTGAGGGGGCACATGCACCCCGAATTTTATAGCAGCACTGTCAACAATAGCCAAATTTTGGAAAGAGCCCAATGTCCACTGACTGATGGTTGGATATAGAAGAAGGTGGTAGTGGAATATATATATAGTGGAATGCTATTCAGTGATCAAAAATAATGTAATCTTGACATTTGTAGTGACATGGATGGAACTAGAGTGTATTATCGTGAATAATATAAAAACAGAGAGAGGCAAACCATCAGAGACTCTTAACTATAAAGAACAAACTGAGGGCTGCTGGAGGGGAAGTTGGTGGGGGGATAGGCTAAATTGGTGATGGGCATTAAGGAAAGCACTTGTTGGAATGAGCACTGTTTTATGTAAGTGATGAATCATTAAATTCTATTCCTGAAAGCAGTACTATACTATGTTATCTAACTTGAATTTAAATAAAAACTTAGAGGAAAAAAATTAAAAATACAAATTATTAAATAACCCTAGGTAAGATCCCGTTAGATAACAATTATGAACGTTTTAAAAGTGTTGTCACCAATTCAAGTTTTCCAGTAGACATGTCATCTAGCTCAAAGAAATCTTGATCCAAAAGTGAGAGATGCACAGTATATGTTGTTTTTGAGGCATCATGCTTTCAGGTTTTATCTGTCCACATCTAGTTGCTTCAACAACAGCTGGAGTAAAATGTAGGTCTGAAAGGATATGAGGTGTCTGGTACAATCATCTACTTACCTAGTTATGTGACCTTGAGCAATCTTCTCAAGTATTTAAATCCCATCCCCTGTGTTTCATTTTTCTCACATATAAGAAAAGTATAGTAATACCTGCTCTACCTATCTTTTAGCACTGTTGGGATTACAGATTATCAGCACGTATGGAAAGCCTACCTAAGAATAAAGCAAGCCTTTGGGGCGCCTGGGTGGCTCAGTCGGTTAAGCATCCGACTTCAGCCAGGTCACGATCTCGCGGTCCGTGAGTTCGAGCCCCGTATCGGGCTCTGTGCTGACAGCTCAGAGCCTGGAGCCTGCTTTGGATTCTGTGTCTCCCTCTCTCTCTGCCCCTCCCCTGTTCATGCTCTGTCTCTCCCTGTCTCAAAAATAAAATAAACATTTAAAAAATTTAAAAAATAATAAAGCAAGCCTGAGGAAATAACATACATAACATATATCATATTTTGATATGGTGAAAAACGTATTTTTGCTTTCATTTTTTGTGAACCTATATCCATAAATGTTTAGAGTTATGGAAATTTCAGGTACTTGAGCTAACATATTTTTTTTCTAAATCCAATTTAAATTGAGTTTTAGTCATGTGCTTTTGACACAGTCCTGACTAAAGCTTCTGGAGTAGGGCAGAAGATAGCTTGGTTAATGTGATGATAATCCCTAAGGATTAAAATGTCTACACTTCTTTCCCTTACCCAAAACACACATGGAAGACACAGTGAAAGAAACAGTAATGAGACATATGGGAAAGCTTCAAAACAGGAGCAGATGGCTTGGAACTTGCCTCAGGTATTTGATTAGTTACTTGAGGTGAGGCATGCTCTTTTGTGATGGGGAACCAGGGACTCAGGTACTCCTTACATAGTGGCAAGAGGAGCAGTTTGGTCATACTACATCACTTGCATCTTTGTGGGATAACAAAGAATTGAGTTGATGCTATTTCTGTTGACATTTCAGTTGATGCTTATGAGGAGGATATGTGACTTTTGTTTAGTAAGTGATGAGTAGCAAAACTAAAAAAGCAATTTCTGGTAAATAAATGCTTTTAAGTACCTTTAGTATAATATAATGCAGAAAATAGGGCAATATTAACAATTTCATTTGTTGCTGAGTATAATTTTCAAATCAAATCAACTGGGAAAATACGGTGAAAAGAAGTAGGCACATTCTAGATTGGAGACAGACAGTGTGGCTCATGAAATTTGCACATCACAAACAAAAATAAATATAAATAGCCCATTTGGGTGTGGATATTTTTCTCTGATAATGGGTTCAAATTAACTTCCTGTTCCCCATTCAAAAGAAGCTTCTGCAAAACCCTTGATATTGGAAGAGATTGATGGAACCAGTTTAGTCCAGTTCCTTAAACCAAGGAAAAATTGCTTTTTACAGATCATTTTTGATTTTCTTTTTTTTTTATGAAATTTATTGACAAATTGGTTTCCATACAACACCCAGTGCTCATCCCAAAAGGTGCCCTCCTCAATACCCATCACCCACCCTCTACTCCCTCCCACCCCCCATCAACCCTCAGTATGTTCTCAGTTTTTAGCAGTCTCTTATGCTTTGGCTCTCTCCCATTCTAACCTCTTTTTTTTTTTTTCCTTCCCCTCCCCCATGGGTTCCTGTTAAGTTTCTCAGTATCCACATAAGAGTGAAACCATATGGTATCTGTCTTCCTCTGTATGGCTTATTTCACTTAGCATCACACTCTCCAGTTCCATCCACGTTGCTACAAAAGGCCATACTTCATTTTTTTCTCATTGCCACGTAATATTCCATTGTGTATATAAACCACAATTTCTTTATCCATTCATCAGTTGATGGACATTTAGGCTCTTTCCATAATTTGGCTATTGTTGAGAGTGCTGCTATGAACATTGGGGTACAAGTGGCCCTATGCATCAGTACTCCTGTATCCCTTGGATAAATTCCTAGCAGTGCTATTGCTGGGTCATAGGGTAGGTCTATTTTTAATTTTCTGAGGAACCTCCACACTGCTTTCCAGAGCGGCTGCACCAATTTGCATTCCCACCAACAGTGCAAGAGGGTTCCCGTTTCTCCACATCCTCTCCAGCATCTATAGTCTCCTGATTTGTTCATTTTGGCCACTCTGACTGGCGTGAGGTGATACCTGAGTGTGGTTTTGATTTGTATTTCCCTGATAAGGAGCGACGCTGAACATCTTTTCATGTGCCTGTTGGCCATCCGGATGTCTTCTTTAGAGAAGTGTCTATTCATGTTTTCTGCCCATTTCTTCACTGGGTTATTTGTTTTTCGGGTGTGGAGTTTGGTGAGCTCTTTATAGATTTTGGATACTAGCCCTTTGTCCGATATGTCATTTGCGAATATCTTTTCCCATTCCGTTGGTTGCCTTTTAGTTTTGTTGGTTGTTTCCTTTGCTGTGCAGAAGCTTTTTATCTTCATAAGGTCCCAGTAATTCACTTTTGCTTTTAATTCCCTTGCCTTTGGGGATGTGTCGAGTAAGAGATTGCTACGGCTGAGGTCAGAGAGGTCTTTTCCTGCTTTCTCCTCTAAGGTTTTGATGGTTTCCTGTCTCACATTTAGGTCCTTTATCCATTTTGAGTTTATTTTTGTGAATGGTGTGAGAAAGTGGTCTAGTTTCAACCTTCTGCATGTTGCTGTCCAGTTCTCCCAGCACCATTTGTTAAAGAGGCTGTCTTTTTTCCATTGGATGTTCTTTCCTGCTTTGTCAAAGATGAGTTGGCCATACGTTTGTGGGTCTAGTTCTGGGGTTTCTATTCTATTCCATTGGTCTATGTGTCTGTTTTTGTGCCAATACCATGCTGTCTTGATGATGACAGCTTTGTAGTAGAGGCTAAAGTCTGGGATTGTGATGCCTCCTGCTTTGGTCTTCTTCTTCAAAATTCCTTTGGCTATTCGGGGCCTTTTGTGGTTCCATATGAATTTTAGGATTGCTTGTTCTAGTTTTGAGAAGAATGCTGGTGCAATTTTGATTGGGATTGCATTGAATGTGTAGATAGCTTTGGGTAGTATTGACATTTTGACAATATTTATTTTTCCAATCCATGAGCAGGGAATGTCTTTCCATTTCTTTAAATCTTCTTCAATTTCCTTCAGAAGCTTTCTATAGTTTTCAGCATACAGATCCTTTTCATCTTTGGTTAGATTTATTCCTAGGTATTTTATGCTTCTTGGTGCAATTGTGAATGGGATCAGTTTCTTTATTTGTCTTTCTGTTGCTTCATTGTTAGTGTATAAGAATGCAACTGATTTCTGTACATTGATTTTGTATCCTGCAACTTTGCTGAATTCATGTATCAGTTCTAGCAGACTTTTGGTGGAGTCTATCGGATTTTCCATGTATAATATCATGTCATCTGCAAAAAGCGAAAGCTTGACTTCATCTTTGCCAATTTTGATGCCTTTGATTTCCTTTTGTTGTCTGATTGCTGATGCTAGAACTTCCAGCACTATGTTAAACAGCAGTGGTGAGAGTGGGCATCCTTGTCGTGTTCCTGATCTCAGGGAAAAAGCTCTCAGTTTTTCCCCGTTGAGGATGATGTTAGCTGTGGGCTTTTCATAAATGGCTTTTATGATCTTTAAGTATGTTCCTTCTATCCCGACTTTCTCAAGGGTTTTTATTAAGAAAGGGTGCTGGATTTTGTCAAAGGCCTTTTCTGCATCGATTGACAGGATCATATGGTTCTTCTCTTTTTTTTTTGTTAATGTGATGTATCACGTTGATTGATTTGCGAATGTTGAACCAGCCCTGCATCCCAGGAATGAATCCCACTTGATCATGGTGAATAATTCTTTTTATATGCTGTTGAATTCGATTTGCTAGTATCTTATTGAGAATTTTTGCATCCATATTCATCAGGGATATTGGCCTGTAGTTCTCTTTTTTTACTGGGTCTCTGTCTGGTTTAGGAATCAAAGTAATACTGGCTTCATAGAATGAGTCTGGAAGTTTTCCTTCCCTTTCTATTTCTTGGAATAGCTTGAGAAGGATAGGTATTATCTCTGCTTTAAACGTCTGGTAGAACTCCTCTGGGAAGCCATCTGGTCCTGGACTCTTATTTGTTGGGAGATTTTTGATAACCGATTCAATTTCTTCGCTGGTTATGGGTCTGTTCAAGCTTTCTATTTCCTCCTGATTGAGTTTTGGAAGAGTGTGGGTGTTCAGGAATTTGTCCATTTCTTCCAGGTTGTCCAATTTGTTGGCATATAAGTTTTCATAGTATTCCCTGATAATTGTTTGTATCTCTGAGGGATTGGTTGTAATCATTCCATTTTCATTCATGATTTTATCTATTTGGGTCATCTCCCTTTTCTTTTTGAGAAGCCTGGCTAGAGGTTTGTCAATTTTGTTTATTTTTTCAAAAAACCAACTCTTGGTTTCGTTGATCTGCTCTACAGTTTTTTTAGATTCTATATTGTTTATTTCTGCTCTGATCTTTATTATTTCTCTTCTTCTGCTGGGTTTTGGCTGCCTTTGCTGTTCTGCTTCTAGTTCCTTTAGGTGTGCTGTTAGATTTTGTATTTGGGATTTTTCTTGTTTCTTGAGATAGGCCTGGATTGCAATGTATTTTCCTCTCAGGACTGCCTTTGCTGCGTCCCAAAGCGTTTGGATTGTTGTATTTTCATTTTTGTTTGTTTCCATATATTTTTTAATTTCTTCTCTAATTGCCTGGTTGACCCACTCATTCGTTAGTAGGGTGTTCTTTAACCTCCATGCTTTTGGAGGTTTTCCAGACTTTTTTCTGTGGTTGATTTCAAGCTTCATAGCATTGTGGTCTGAAAGTAAGCATGGTATAATTTCAATTCTTGTAAACTTATGAAGGGCTGTTTTGTGACCCAGTATATGATCTATCTTGGAGAATGTTCCATGTGCACTCGAGAAGAAAGTATATTCTGTTGCTTTGGGATGCAGAGTTCTAAATATATCTGTCAAGTCCATCTCATCCAATGTCTCATTCAGGGCCCTTGTTTCTTTATTGACCGTGTGTCTAGATGATCTATCCATTTCTGTAAGTGGGGTGTTAAAGTCCCCTGCAATTACCACATTCTTATCAATAAGGTTGCTTATGTTTATGAGTAATTGTTTTATATATGTGGGGGCTCCGGTATTCGGCGCATAGACATTTATAATTGTTAGCTCTTCCTGATGGATAGACCCTGTAACTATTATATAATGTCCTTCTTCATCTCTTGTTACAGCCTTTAATTTAAAGTCTAGTTTGTCTGATATAAGTATGGCTACTCCAGCTTTCTTTTGGCTTCCAGTCGCATGATAAATAGTTCTCCATCCCCTCACTCTCAATCTAAAGGTGTCCTCAGGTCTAAAATGAGTCTCTTGTAGACAGCAAATAGATGGGTCTTGTTTTTTTATCCATTCTGATACCCTATGTCTTTTGGTTGGCGCATTTAATCCATTTACATTCAGTGTTATTATAGAAAGATACGGGTTTAGAGTCATTGTGATGTCTGTATGTTTTATGCTTGTAGTGATGTCTCTGGGACTTTGTCTCACAGGGTCCCCCTTAGGATCTCTTGTAGGGCTGGTTTAGTGGTGACAAATTCCTTCAGTTTTTGTTTGTTTGGGAAGACCTTTATCTCTCCTTCTATTCTAAATGACAGACTTGCTGGATAAAGGATTCTTGGCTGCATATTTTTTCTGTCTAGCACCCTGAAAATCTCGTGCCAATTCTTTCTGGCCTGCCAAGTTTCAAAAGAGAGATCAGTCACGAGTCTTATAGGTCTCCCTTTATATGTGAGGGCACGTTTACCCCTTGCTGCTTTCAGAATTTTCTCTTTATCCTTGTATTTTGCCAGTTTCACTATGATATGTCGTGCAGAGGATCGATTCAAGTTATGTCTGAAGGGAGTTCTCTGTGCCTCTTGGATTTCAATGCCTTTTTCCTTCCCCAGTTCAGGGAAGTTCTCAGCTATTATTTCTTCAAGTACCCCTTCAGCACCTTTCCCTCTCTCTTCCTCCTCTGGGATACCAATTATGTGTATATTATTTCTTTTTAGTGTATCACTTAGTTCTCTAATTTTCCCCTCATACTCCTGGATTTTTTTATCTCTCTTTTTCTCAGCTTCCTCTTTTTCCATAACTTTATCTTCTAGTTCACCTATTCTCTCCTCTGCCTCTTCAAGCCGAGCTGTGGTGGTTTCCATTTTGTTATGCATTTCGTTTAAAGCGTTTTTCAGCTCCTCGTGACTGTTCCTTAGTCCCTTGATCTCTGTAGCAAGAGATTCTCTGCTGTCCTGTATACTGTTTTCAAGCCCAGCGATTAATTTTATGACTATTATTCTAAATTCACTTTCTGTTATATTATTTAAATCCTTTTTGATCAGCTCATTAGCTGTTGTTATTTCCTGGAGATTCTTCTGAGGGGAGTTCTTCTGCTTGGTCATTTTGGACAGTCACTGGCGTGGTGAGGACCTGCAGGGCACTTCCCCTGTGCTGTGGTGTATACCTGGAGTTGGTGGGCGGGGCCGCAGTCAGACCTGATGTCTGCCCCCAGCCCACCGCTGGGGCCACAGTCAGACTGGTGTGTGCCTTCTCTTCCCCTCTCCTAGGGGCGGGATTCACTGTGGGGTGGTCTGGCTCTTCTGGGCTACTTGCACCCTGCCAGGCTTGTGATGCTGGGGATCTGGTGTATTAGCTGGGGTGGGTAGGCAAGGTGCACGGGGGCAGGAGGGGCAGGCTTAGATCGCTTCTCCTTAGGTGATCCACTTCAGGAGGGGCCCTGTGGCAGCGGGAGGGAGTCAGATCCGCTGCAGGAGGTTTGGCTCAGCAGAAGCTCAGAGTTGGGTGTTTGCGTGGAGCGAGCAAGTTCCCTGGCAGGAACTGGTTCTCTTTGGGATTTTGGCTGGGGGATGGGCGGGGGAGATGGAGCTGGCGAGCGCCTTTGTTCCCCACCAAACTGAGCTCTGTTTTCAGGGGGCTCAGCAGCTCTCCCTCCCTTTGTCCTCCAGCCTTCCCGCTTTCGGAGCAGAGCTGTTAACTTATGGCCTCCCAGACGCTAAGTCGCGCTTGTTGTGGGAACACAGTCCGTCAGGCCCTTCCGCTTTTGCAAGCCAGACTCGGGGGCTCTGCTTGGTCGGGGAGCCGCCCCTCCGCCCCGGCTCCCTCCCGCCAGTCCGTGGAGCACGCACCGCCTCGCCGCCCTTCCTACCCTCTTCCGTGGGCCTCTCGTCTGCGTTTGGCTCCTGCGACTCCATTCTGCTAATCCTCTGGCGGTTTTCTGGGTTATTTAGGCAGGTGTAAGTGGAATCTAAGTGATCAGCAGGACGTGCGGTGAGCCCAGCGTCCTCCTAAGCCGCTATCTTGCCTGAAATCTCCTCATTTTTGATTTTCTACTGCATATGGATAATCTGTGGAAACTATATTTATACAAAAAATTCTACTCTATATGACCTAGAAAAGAAAAGCATTTTTATAAATTATCAATCTTTTTTCCTTCAACTCAGGCTTGGGATGCAGGACAGGAACATCAGTATCCTGTGGTCCTCAGTTGGCCCCACTTCCTTTGTCCCCCAAGACTACTGTCTCCATCCAGAGTTCAGCACAGACACAGAAAATATTGCCTATGTACTTATATTTTACTCTAGCTGAAATATATCTCTTCAACACCTCCACCTTTAATCCATTTTTTCTTTTTCCTTTCCCCTCAAATACAAGGCTCTTTGCATTCTCTCTGTACCTAGTGCCCAATTATCTATCCCCATTCCATTTACCCTGTTGCTAATTTGTTTTTACTTCATTGTGCTCTTGAACCAAGGTCAGTCATTCCAGAACTGGAAGAGTCCCACCCCTCAGTTCTTTCAAACTTCTGATATGGTCAATTATCTATGGGAACATGCAGAACCACAGACAATTTATAAAATATGATTGTAGACATGAATTTAGGGTATTTTGCCTTTTTGAATATTTATCTCCTTAATCTTATTTGGATTAAACTAAAATTCCAAAGTGTTTTGTATCATACCAAAGCACTATGAAGTTAAATGGTTTAATAGTGTTCCAAGGTTTTAACATGTTAGGTTTGATTTTAAATTCTTCCTGGAGATAGCGGCAAGATGGTGGCTTAGGAGGACACTGGGCTCACGGCACGTCCTGCTGATCACTTAGATTCCATCTACACCTGCCTAAATAACCCAGAAAACCGCCAGAGGATTAGCAGAACAGAGTCGCCGGAGCCAAACGCAGATGAGAGGCCCACGGAAGAGGGTAGGAAGGGTGGCGAGGCGGTGCGCTCTCCACAGACTGGCGGGAGGGAGCCGGGGCGGAGGGGCGGCTCGCCGGCCAAGCAGAGCCCCCGAGTCTGGCTTGCAAAAGCGGAGGGGCCGGGCGGACTGTGTTCCGACAGCAAGCGCGACTTAGCGTCTGGGAGGTCATAAATTAACAGCTCTGCTCAGAAAGCGGGAAGGCTGGAGGACAAAGGGAGGGAGAGCTGCTGAGCCCCCTGACAACAGAGCTCAGTTTGGTGGGGAACAAAGGCGCTCGCCAGCGCCATCTCCCCCGCCCATCCCCCAGCCGAAATCCCAAAGAGAACCGGTTCCTGCCAGGGAATTTGCTCGCTCCCCGCAAACACCCAACTCTGCGCTTCGGCGGAGCCAAACCTCCTGCAGCGGATCTGACTCCCTCCCGCTGCCACAGGGCCCCTCCTGAAGTGGATCACCTAAGGAGAAGCGATCTAAGCCTGCCCCTCCTGCCCCCGTGCACCTTGCCTACCCACCCCAGCTAATACGCCAGATCCCCAGCATCACAAGCCTGGCAGGGTGCAAGTAGCCCAGAAGAGCCAGACCACCCCACAGTGAATCCCGCCCCTAGGAGAGGGGAAGAGAAGGCACACACCAGTCTGACTGTGGCCCCAGCGGTGGGCTGGGGGCAGACATCAGGTCTGACTGCGGCCCCGCCCACCAACTCCAGGTATACACCACAGCACAGGGGAAGTGCCCTGCAGGTCCTCACCAAGCCAGGGACTATCCAAAATGACCAAGCGGAAGAACTCCCCTCAGAAGAATCTCCAGGAAATAACAACAGCTAATGAGCTGATCAAAAAGGATTTAAATAATATAACAGAAAGTGAATTTAGAATAATAGTCATAAAATTAATCGCTGGGCTTGAAAACAGTATACAGGACAGCAGAGAATCTCTTGCTACAGAGATCAAGGGACTAAGGAACAGTCACGAGGAGCTGAAAAACGCTTTAAACGAAATGCATAACAAAATGGAAACCACCACAGCTCAGCTTGAAGAGGCAGAGGAGAGAATAGGTGAACTAGAAGATAAAGTTATGGAAAAAGAGGAAGCTGAGAAAAAGAGAGATAAAAAAATCCAGGAGTATGAGGGGAAAATTAGAGAACTAAGTGATACACTAAAAAGAAATAATATACACATAATTGGTATTCCAGAGGAGGAAGAGAGAGGGAAAGGTGCTGAAGGGGTACTTGAAGAAATAGTACCTGAGAACTTCCCTGAACTGGGGAAGGAAAAAGGCATTGGAATCCAAGAGGCACAGAGAACTCCCTTCAGACGTAACTTGAATCGATCTTCTGCACGACATATCATAGTGAAACTGGCAAAATACAAGGATAAAGAGAAAATTCTGAAAGCAGCAAGGGGTAAACGTGCCCTCACATATAAAGGGAGACCTATAAGACTCGTGACTGATCTCTCTTTTGAAACTTGGCAGGCCAGAAAGAATTGGCACGAGATTTTCAGGGTGCTAGACAGAAAAAATATGCAGCCAAGAATCCTTTATCCAGCAAGTCTGTCATTTAGAATAGAAGGAGAGATAAAGGTCTTCCCAAACAAACAAAAACTGAAGGAATTTGTCACCACTAAACCAGCCCTACAAGAGATCCTAAGGGGGACCCTGTGAGACAAATTTCCAGAGACATCACTATAAGCATAAAACATACAGACATCACAATGACTCTAAACCCGTATCTTTCTATAATAACACTGAATGTAAATGGATTAAATGCGCCAACCAAAAGACATAGGGTATCAGAATGGATAAAAAAACAAGACCCATCTATTTGCTGTCTACAAGAGACTCATTTTAGACCTGAGGACACCTTTAGATTGAGAGTGAGGGGATGGAGAACTATCTATCATGCTACTGGAAGCCAAAAGAAAGCTGGAGTAGCCATACTTATATCAGACAAACTAGACTTTAAATTAAAGGCTGTAACAAGAGATGAAGAAGGACATTATATAATAGTTACAGGGTCTATCCATCAGGAAGAGCTAACAATTATAAATGTCTATGCGCCGAATACTGGAGCCCCCACATATATAAAACAATTACTCATAAACATAAGCAACCTTATTGATAAGAATGTGGTAATTGCAGGGTACTTTAATACACCACTTACAGAAATGGATAGATCATCTAGACACACGGTCAATAAAGAAACAAGGGCCCTGAATGAGACATTGGATGAGATGGACTTGACAGATATATTTAGAACTCTGCATCCCAAAGCAACAGAATATACTTTCTTCTCGAGTGCACATGGAACATTCTCCAAGATAGATCATATACTGGGTCACAAAACAGCCCTTCATAAGTTTACAAGAATTGAAATTATACCATGCTTACTTTCAGACCACAATGCTATGAAGCTTGAAATCAACCACAGAAAAAAGTCTGGAAAACCTCCAAAAGCATGGAGGTTAAAGAACACCCTACTAACGAATGAGTGGGTCAACCAGGCAATTAGAGAAGAAATTAAAAAATATATAGAAACAAACGAAAATGAAAATACAACAATCCAAACGCTTTGGGACGCAGCAAAGGCAGTCCTGAGAGGAAAATACATTGCAATCCAGGCCTATCTCAAGAAACAAGAAAAATCCCAAATACAAAATCTAACAGCACACCTAAAGGAACTAGAAGCAGAACAGCAAAGGCAGCCTAAGCCCAGCAGAAGAAGAGAAATAATAAAGATCAGAGCAGAAATAAACAGTATAGAAACTAAAAAAACTGTAGAGCAGATCAACGAAACCAAGAGTTGGTTTTTTTCAACGTTTATTTATTTTTGGGACAGAGAGAGACAGAGCATGAACGGGGGAGGTGCAGAGAGAGAGGGAGTCACAGAATCGGAAACAGGCTCCAGGCTCTGAGCCATCAGCCCAGAGCCCGACGCGGGGCTCGAACTCGCCAACCGCGAGATCGTGACCTGGCTGAAGCCGGACGCTTAACCGACTGCGCCACCCAGGCGCCCCAAGAGTTGGTTTTTTGAAAAAATAAACAAAATCGACAAACCTCTAGCCAGGCTTCTCAAAAAGAAAAGGGAGATGACCCAAATAGATAAAATCATGAATGAAAATGGAATGATTACAACCAATCCCTCAGAGATACAAGCAATTATCAGGGAATACTATGAAAACTTATATGCCAACAAATTGGACAACCTGGAAGAAATGGACAAATTCCTGAACACCCACACTCTTCCAAAACTCAATCAGGAGGAAATAGAAAGCTTGAACAGACCCATAACCAGCGAAGAAATTGAATCGGTTATCAAAAATCTCCCAACAAATAAGAGTCCAGGACCAGATGGCTTCCCAGGGGAGTTCTACCAGACGTTTAAAGCAGAGATAATACCTAACCTTCTCAAGCTATTCCAAGAAATAGAAAGGGAAGGAAAACTTCCAGACTCATTCTATGAAGCCAGTATTACTTTGATCCCTAAACCAGACAGAGACCCAGTAAAAAAAGAGAACTACAGGCCAATATCCCTGATGAATATGGATGCAAAAATTCTCAATAAGATACTAGCAAATCGAATTCAACGGCATATAAAAAGAATTATTCACCATGATCAAGTGGGATTCATTCCTGGGATGCAGGGCTGGTTCAACATTCGCAAATCAATCAACGTGATACATCACATTAACAAAAAAAGAGAGAAGAACCATATGATCCTGTCAATCGATGCAGAAAAGGCCTTCGACAAAATCCAGCACCCTTTCTTAATAAAAACCCTTGAGAAAGTCGGGAGAGAAGGAACATACTTAAAGATCATAAAAGCCATTTATGAAAAGCCCACAGCTAACATCATCCTCAACGGGGAAAAACTGAAAGCTTTTTCCCTGAGATCAGGAACACGACAAGGATGCCCACTCTCACCGCTGCTGTTTAACATAGTGCTGGAAGTTCTAGCATCAGCAATCAGACAACAAAAGGAAATCAAAGGCATCAAAATTGGCAAAGATGAAGTCAAGCTTTCGCTTTTTGCAGATGACATGATATTATACATGGAAAATCCGATAGACTCCACCAAAAGTCTGCTAGAACTGATACATGAATTCAGCAAAGTTGCAGGATACAAAATCAATGTACAGAAATCAGTTGCATTCTTATACACTAACAATGAAGCAACAGAAAGACAAATAAAGAACCTGATCCCATTCACAATTGCACCAAGAAGCATAAAATACCTAGGAATAAATCTAACCAAAGATGTAAAGGATCTGTATGCTGAAAACTATAGAAAGCTTCTGAAGGAAATTGAAGAAGATTTAAAGAAATGGAAAGACATTCCCTGCTCATGGATTGGAAAAATAAATATTGTCAAAATGTCAATACTACCCAAAGCTATCTACACATTCAATGCAATCCCAATCAAAATTGCACCAGCATTCTTCTCGAAACTAGAACAAGCAATCCTAAAATTCATATGGAACCACAAAAGGCCCCGAATAGCCAAAGGAATTTTGAAGAAGAAGACCAAAGCAGGAGGCATCACAATCCCAGACTTTAGCCTCTACTCCAAAGCTGTCATCATCAAGACAGCATGGTATTGGCACCAAAACAGACACATAGACCAATGGAATAGAATAGAAACCCCAGAACTAGACCCACAAACGTATGGCCATCTCATCTTTGACAAAGCAGGAAAGAACATCCAATGGAAAAAAGACAGCCTCTTTAACAAATGGTGCTGGGAGAACTGGACAGCAACATGCAGAAGGTTGAAACTAGACCACTTTCTCACACCATTCACAAAAATAAACTCAAAATGGATAAAGGACCTAAATGTGAGACAGGAAACCATCCAAACCTTAGAGGAGAAAGCAGGAAAAGACCTCTCTGACCTCAGCCGTAGCAATCTCTTACTCGACACATCCCCAAAGGCAAGGGAATTAAAAGCAAAAGTGAATTACTGGGACCTTATGAAGATCAAAAGCTTCTGCACAGCCAAGGAAACAACCAACAAAACTAAAAGGCAACCAACGGAATGGGAAAAGATATTCGCAAATGACATATCGGACAAAGGGCTAGTATCCAAAATCTATAAAGAGCTCACCAAACTCCACACCCGAAAAACAAATAACCCAGTGAAGAAATGGGCAGAAAACATGAATAGACACTTCTCTAAAGAAGACATCCGGATGGCCAACAGGCACATGAAAAGATGTTCAGCGTCGCTCCTTATCAGGGAAATACAAATCAAAACCACACTCAGGTATCACCTCACGCCAGTCAGAGTGGCCAAAATGAACAAATCAGGAGACTATAGATGCTGGAGAGGATGTGGAGAAACGGGAACCCTCTTGCACTGTTGGTGGGAATGCAAATTGGTGCAGCTGCTCTGGAAAGCAGTGTGGAGGTTCCTCAGAAAATTAAAAATAGACCTACCCTATGACCCAGCAATAGCACTGCTAGGAATTTATCCAAGGGATACAGGAGCACTGATGCATAGGGCCACTTGTACCCCAATGTTCATAGCAGTACTCTCAACAATAGCCAAATTATGGAAAGAGCCTAAATGTGGATCAACTGATGAATGGATAAAGAAATTGTGGTTTATATACACAATGGAATATTACGTGGCAATGAGAAAAAAATGAAATATGGCCTTTTGTAGCAACGTGGATGGAACTGGAGAGTGTGATGCTAAGTGAAATAAGCCATACAGAGGAAGACAGATACCATATGGTTTCACTCTTATGTGGATCCTGAGAAACTTAACAGGAACCCATGGGGGAGGGGAAGGAAAAAAAAAAAAAAAGAGGTTAGAATGGGAGAGAACCAAAGCATAAGAGACTGTTAAAAACTGAGAACAAACTGAGGGTTGATGGGGGGTGGGAGGGAGTAGAGGGTGGGTGATGGGTATTGAGGAGGGCACCTTTTGGGATGAGCACTGGGTGTTGTATGGAAACCAATTTGTCAATAAATTTCAGAAAAAAAAAATAAAAATAAAAAATAAAAAAAGAGTGAAAAAAAAAATTCTTCCTTTTGTGTCCCACCAACCCTAGTCCCCTTTGCATACTGCAATATAAAACAGTGTACTAATCTTACTTCCCATGGAAGATATTCAATGTTTTCCCAATCAATATCCATTCCAACCTCATTCTAATTTGGCTTCTTGTACTATTAAGCTTGGAAAGCTAAAATCTACATTGCATGTATGCATACATACACAAGCATATATATATATTTTTTTAACTAATTTTTTGGCATCTGATATAGAGGCATGTGACTCAATTTTGTTTAAGCAGATAAAATTTATGATACTTATGAATTAGAAGAAAGCAATATGAGTTTGCGGCCATATGGGTGGGCTTGGGTTTTATGGAAATCATCATGGTAGGGGCATCTAATTCTTTTAGACAATCTGGGCAAAGTTCACACACAGTCTCTAATGTCATAGTACTGAGTGGTGGATGATGAATATTGTCCTAGAATATCTTCATGGTGTGACTGGGCATTTCTCTTGGCTGAATCATCCCTAGTTGTGTGGTGTCTCAGCGTGTTTTTTTTTTTTTTTCCTCTCCTGGAGACTCAGTGTTTTATCTAGTAATCCTTAAAAATTACATTCTATATAAATCAAGTAGATCCAATGTTACCAGTATCTATAACTAAAAACTTAACCTATATAACTTAAACTTCTTATCCTAATCACAGTGGCTAGATCCATTTGAAAATACATTAGTTGAATGATTTCCGGTTCAGGAGACTTCCTTGCACTCATTTAAAATCCCTTTGTGTATTGAGTCTACAGTGTACATGGTCTTGAGTATATCTCATCAGGTCTTTCTCACAGGTATCAAATAAGGGACAAACAGATACATCTTATTTATTTATTTATTTTTTTTTTTTTCAACTTGAGGCCAAATTTAATGACTAGTCTACACTTTTATACTTTAAAATAAATTGAAATAATATTCCCTAACTCTTCACAAACGTAATCATTTTGGTTATTTGTTTTTCTCTTGCAAATTTCTTTTTTTTTTTTTCTGAAATTTATTGACAAATTGGTTTCCATACAACACCCAGTGCTCATCCCAAAAGGTGCCCTCCTCAATACCCATCACGCACCCTCTCCTCCCTCCCACCCCCCATCAACCCTCAGTTTGTTCTCAGTTTTTAACAGTCTCTTATGCTTTGGTTCTCTCCCATTCTAACCTCTTTTTTTTTTTTTCCTTCCCCTCCCCCATGGGTTCCTGTTAAGTTTCTCAGGATCCACATAAGAGTGAGACCATATGGTATCTGTCTTTCTCTGTATGGCTTATTTCACTTAGCATCACACTCTCCAGTTCCTCAGAAAATTAAAAATAGACCTACCCTATGACCCAGCAATAGCACTGCTAGGAATTTATCCAAGGGATACAGGAGCACTGATGCATAGGGCCACTTGTACCCCAATGTTCATACATCTTATTTATAAAGATAAGGTGTTAGAGAAAAAGGTTGCTTGGGACACAGTGTAAAAACCATGGAACCAAAGTTGAGAGACTTAACTTTTTACTTCCTTAACTTGTCTTAAGTTTTTACTTCCTAACTATGAGAACATTATCTTCTCTGGGACATAATTTCCTTAAATGAATAAGTGAGGTAAGTGATTTTTAACTTTTTTGAGGGTCATGGACTCTTAAGAAGCTTATAAAATCTATAGAACATTTTCCAAGTAAAATACACACACAGAATCACATACTCAAAAATTTTCATACCATTTAGGAAATTCTCTAATTGGGGAAACTGTGCATTAAAATTTTATCAGATATCATGGAAATAACCCTGGAATTCAACATTTCCTTTCCCATCATACCCTTCTCCTCTTCTGTCATTCCTCATATCTAAAAGTCTATATCCAACACAATGAGCAACTTTTCTTCCATTTACAGTGACTTTCAGAAAAGGAATATTAAGTAAAATATAAAGAGGATCAAAGATTATCTCTCATTAGGCTCAAAATATTTTTTCAATGATTATTTATTTTTAGAAAGATAGAGGGGATGGGGAGGGGCAGAGAGAGATGGAGACAGAGTATCTGAAGCAGGCTCCTCACTGTCAACACAGAGCTAGATTTGGGGCTTGAACCCACAGACCATGAGATCGTGACCTGAGCTAAAGTCAGACACTTAAGTGACGGACCCACTCAAGTACCCCTAGACTCAAAATAATTCACACGGTGCTCATCTATATTATTTTCAAGGAAAAGTAGAAATATTTCAATTTACATATCATATTATGAAGGATCAATATGGAATCAAAGTCTGCCATTACACATTCATAAAAATTCCAAACATCATCCTCAGAATAATAAATTTCTCTGTACAAAGATTACAGATGTCCAATGTATGTAGCTTTTCCTCGGTTTGCTACAGAGTTTGAACATTCCCCCAATCAAGTGCAGAATCTGTCTCTTCATCAATTTCTCCAATGACTGCAACATTGTCACTTGTTACAGTGTATAACCCTAGCACCACCTATTCTACTCCCTGTGAAGAGCTGAACACTTGTTCATGGTTTCCATTCAAAATCAAATTAATGGTCTGGTCAAAACCTTTCAGTGTTCCCACAATCATTCTCCCATTAGAAGGAATAATTGCAACAGTTCTGTTGATGTAGTTCTCCAAGGCAGATGTTATGATGCTCCAACTGGCTTCTCTGGGCAACACAGCAGAACAGGCGACAAGTAGAACTAAAAAGAATGCCTGAGCTTATGTATATTATTCTATAAAAGTATACTATAATTATACTTATTTTATATTGGATGAGATTTGTAACTCTCTGGGCTTCAATTTCCTCACCTGTAAAATGAGGAAGTTGGACAGATCAGTAGTTTGTATCCATTTGGGAGATTACTATCTGAAAACCTTCATTTTATGGGCTCTTCCTGCCAGATTGCACTTCTGATAACAGACAGTGGTGGTGACAATCCTCATTATTCTAGTGGTTCTTAACATTTTTTTTGGTCCCAGCCCCTTCAAGGATCTGATTAAAATATACACCTTCTTCCCACACAAAAAAGTACTTATATGTATGCACACAGAAATTTTTATAAATGCTTTCAGAGATTCCTGGACCTTCTGAAGTCCATGAATTGTTGACCAGTAAAGATTCTGTTACAGGAAGATGTGTAAAACTTCTTTTACTTCCAATACCCTGTGAGGATCTTATGTGGTTAGCCTGTTTGACCCAAGGCAAAAATGTGTGGTGGATACTTCCCCATACCCTTCTCATTACTCTCCAGCATCCTTTCCTATTAATTGTCCCCAGATTGCCAGGATCTCCACTGAGAGTAGATTTACCTAATAAATTTATAGTAAGGAATTTGAGGCTATACATATTATCCTTCTCAAGAGTTCTCTTTTGAAAAAGGATCAATGCAGAAGCACAAAAAAAACACACCTGGAATACTGACTTTTCAGGTATGTGAGTGGATTTTGGAGATAGTAATATTTGCATTGAATACTGTGTTGTGTAGGATAAACGACTTTCTAGTTTATCTATGGATAAGGGTGTTTCTTTCTGTGAAGGGCTTTGTCCACATGTGTATAACTTAATATAGGCTATATAAAGTGATCTTTTTGGGTTCCTGCTGATTCCCTTTTCACCAAGGATCTAATATAGTAGATATTTTCACTACTTATTGTTATTGTTAATTATAAAGATTTAAAATCAGTAACAATAAAACCACTCTTGCTTTGAATTCTGGTCTAAGCATGCAGATTCAAATAGCACTCCTTTACTTGATTTCCTTGAGTGCTATTTTTTCTTGGGAAATCTAATGTTTATTTACACTTACACTGTGACTCTTAGTATAATGTTCTCTGGGCATTTTCAGAATAACAAATTAGGCTCCCTCCAGGCCCCAAACATGCCCTGATACATAATGGCACCATTATTTCTTATTTTGGACACTGTTCAAGATTTATTTTCTAGGTAAAGAATGAAAATTGAAAGAACAAATAAAATTTCACTAAATTAATTTTCCAAGTGGGCATGGTCTTGAGTAAACTGTTTCTGTGGCCACTGGGCTATTTGAGATAGAAACAACTTTCCACCAATTCCTCTTCACTTTCTTCCTGGATTCAGTAAATTTCTGTAAAGTGAATTGAAGTTTCCCACTTTCTTTCATGATCAAGTCAGATACTGTCCCCTGAGAAAAAACAAAACACACAAGTATAGGATATACCACTGAAAACTTTGACAAAGGAGGGAGTTGAGCAGTTGACCTGCCCTTGTACTGCTTATAATTTTGGCACCAAAATGTAATTTGCAATCCATTTAGGACTATGTGGGAGTTCCACAGATATGAAATCTACCTTATGATATAATCCCATAATCCCAAAGCTGTGAGAATTTTCCTCTTGGCAATGTGTATCTCCTGAATCAACATTTGTAAGTTATTTTATTGCCTTCATATTAATGATTAATATAACTTAGTCACAATATCATACTTTACCAAAAGTACCACTATAGTCTGAGAATCAGCAATGATATTGTCTATCTTGAAATCTTAATTTCAAAAATTCAAATCAATTTTCAGTATTTCTTGACTATCAAAGCTGTATAACTTGGAGAAAGCTACTTAACACCTCTCAGCCTATTTTTTCAACTATGAAGTGGAGACAAATACTATCTAAAACAGGGTTGTTTGAATGAATAAACAACATAACAAATTTAAACTGGTAGCACAGTACATAGTAGTTTGCCAACTCTCAGCCATCAAACACTTGCCAAAAAAGTATTTTACTTAAAGAAGGAATGAGTATAATTAGTATTTTAACTGGTAACTTTTCAAAGAAAATCATTTAGGTAAACTATTTTAAAATGTATTTTAATCTGTTAATTACAACATTCTAATGCTTTGCTGCTGCTGATGTGTTAATTCTGTGCAATTACATAGCAAGACATAAAGCCCTTTGCAGATTATAGAGAGCTGAAGAAATGATATTTGTGATTAAACTACAATCAATAAAAGCTTAAACTATAGGATATTCTTGGAAAGGGAGAAACACTGGGATTTAAAATTGAAGGTCTGATGATATGAATACGTTTAGAAAAGCAATTTTAATGATAATGTATACTGTATTATGCAATATTTTATATGCAACACTAAACAAGTATAGTTGAAAAAGGAATTTTAGAATCATGGGTAAATATTAAATGGTAATGAAAAATTTATTAAAAAGAAAATTATCTTCTCAAACCAATAATAAAAGCTGAAACTTTTATTTATACCTTATTAAGGAACATATTATTTATTATTTATTTAAAATATAATTATTATTATACCTAAAATTAAATGTATTACTTAAAATATATTTTCTTCTTCTTCTTCTTCTTCTTCTTCTTCTTCTTCTTTTGCATCACAAGATCATTTTTATATGTATAAACAGGAGATTATGGAGAATAATTTACAAACCAATGACTCCCAGAAAAAAGGAAAGCAGACTCATTTTTATTAATCTTATTTTATAACTCCAGTATAGTTAACACACAGTGTTACATCCATTTCAGGTGTATAATATATAGTAATTATACATATATATACCTATAATAATACCTATATGTAATTACTATATGTATAACATATATATAATTACTATATGTGTGTGTGTGTGTGTATATATATATATATATGTATATATATGTATATATACATATATATATATATATATATGTATATAGTAGCATTTCCTCATCACCTATTTAACCTATTACCCCGCCAACCTTCCTTCTGAAAAAAAACCAGCTTGTTCTCAATAGTTAAGATTCTGTTTCTTGGCTTGTTTCCCTCTCTTTTCTTTGTTCATTTGTTTTGTTTCTTAAATTCCACATATGAATGAAGCCATATGATATCTTTCTCTGACTGACATTTCATTTAGCATTATACTCTCTAGCTCTATCCTTGTCCTTCCAAATGCATAATTTCATTCTATTTTTATGGCTGAATAATATTCCATTCCATTCCATTGTCCATATCTATAAACCACCTCTTCTTTACCCTTTCATCTAGTGATGGACATTTCAGCTGCTTCCTTACTTTGGTTATAGTAAATAATGCTGCAAAAAACATAGGGGTCCATGTATCCCTTTTTATTAGTGTTTTTGTATTTTGGGGGGAGTACTCTGTAGCACAATTATTGGATCATAGGGTAGTTAAAGTTTAACTTTTTGAGGATCCTCCATACTGTTTCCCACAGAGGCAATACAAGTTTGAATTCCTACCAACAGTGCAAGAGATTTTTTTCTCCACATCCTTACCAACACTGGTTGTTTCTTGTGTTTTGTTTTGTTTTCTATTTTAACAATTCTGACTGGTGTAAGGTGACATCTCATTGTGGTTTTGATTTGCATTTCCTTGATAATGAGTGATGTTAAGCATCTTTTTATGTGTCTGTTGACCATCAGTAGGTCTTCTTTGAAGATATATCTATTCATTTCTTCTGCCCATGTTTTAATTGGATTATTTGGCTTTTGGGTGTTAATTTGTATAAGCTCCTTACATGTTTTGGATACTAACACTTTATCAGATATATCACTGAAAAATTTTGTCTCCCATTCAGTAGGTTGCCTTTTGTTTTATTTATGATTTACTTTCTTGTACAGAAGCTTTTGATTTTGATGTATTCCCAAGAGCTTAATTTTGCTTCTATTTACCTTGCTTTAGGAGACATATCTAGAAAAATGTTCCTATACCTATATGTTCCTATATGAGAAAAATTACTGCCTAGCCTAACTTCTGGGATTTTTATAGTGTCTTGTCTCACATTTATGCTTTTAATCCATTTTGGATTTATTTTTGTGCATGGTGTAAGAAGAAGGTGGTCCAGGTTCATTCTTTTGCATGTGGTTGACCTGGTTTCCCAACACCATTTGATGAAGAGACTCTCATTTTCCCACTGGGTATTCCCACTGGGTATTCTTTACTCATTTGTTCAAAATTAATTGACCATATAGTTGTCGTGTTCTTTCTGAGTATTCAATTCTATTCCATTGATCTATGTGTCTATTTTTTGTGCCAGGACCATACTGTTTTCATTACTATAGCTGTGTAATATAACTTGAAGTCTGGAATTATGATCTCTCCAGCTTTGCTTTTATTTCTTACAATTGCTTTGACAATTTAGGGTCCTTCGTTTTCCATATAAATTGTAGAATTTCTGTTCCAGTTCTGTAGAAAATGCTGTTGGTATTTTGATAGAGGTTTCAGTAAGTGCGTAGAGTGCTTTGTGTAGTATAGACATTTTAAAAATATTTGTTCTTCCAATCCATTATCATGGAATGTCTTTCTATTTCTTTCTGTCAATCTTCAATTTTTTTCATCAGTGTTTTATAGTTTTCAGAGTATAGTTCTTTTACTACTTTGGTTAGGTTTATTCCTAGGTATCTTATTGGTTTTGGTGCAATTGTAAATTGGACTGATTCCTGAATTTTTCTTTCTTTTGTTTTATTATTGGTGTATAGAAATGCAACAGATTTCTGCACATTACTTTTGTATCCTGCAACCTTACTGAATTTGTTTATCAGTTCTATTAGATTTTTGGTGGAATCTTTCAGGTTTTCTATATATAGTATCATATCATCTGCAAATAGTGAAAGTTTTACTTCTTCCTTGCCAATTTTGATATCTTTTATTCCTTTTTGTTGTTTGATTGCTATAGACAGGACTTCCAGTACTATGTTGAATAAAAATGGAGAGTGTGGACATCCTTGTCTTGTTCCTAACTTTAGTATTTCCCCATTGAGTATGATGTTTTCTATAGATTTTTCATATATTGCCTTTATTATGTTGAGGTATGTTTCCTCTAAACCAATTTTGTTGAGGACTTTTATCATGAATGGGTATTGGAATTTGTCAAAAGCTCTTTCTACATCTATTGAAATAATCATATAGTTTTTATCCTTTCTCTTATTGATGTGATGAATCACATTATATATTTGCAAATATTGAAGCACCTTTGCATACCAGGAAAAAATTCCACCTTATTGTGATGAATGATTTTTTAAAGTATTTTTGGATTTGGTTGGCTAGTATTTTGCTGAGGATTTTTGCACTCTACTCATCAAACATATTGGCCTGTATTTTTCTTTTTTGGTGGTGTCTTAATCTGGTTCTGGTATCAAGGTAATGGTAATCTCATAGAATGAATTTGGAAAATTTCCATTCTTTTCTATATTTTTGGAATAGAGAAGAGTAAGCATTAACTCTTCTTTAAATGTTTGGTAGAATTAACCTGTGAAGCCATTTGGTCCTGGACTTTTGTTTGTTTGGAGTTTTATTTGATTAGCAATTCAAACTCCTTGCTGATAATTGATCTATTCAAATTTTCTATTTCTTTCCATTTAAATTTTGGTTATTTATATGTTTTTATGAATTAATTCGTTTCTTCTAGGTTGTCCAATTTGTTGCCATATAGTTTTTCATCATATTTTCTTTAAATTGTTTTTATTTATTATGTGGTGCTTGTTATTTATCCTTTCTCATTTGTAATTTTATTTATTTGAGTCCTTTCTCTTGTTTTTTTTGATGAGTCTATCTAGAGGTTTATGAATTTTGTTTATTTTTTCAAAGAACCAGCTGATTTCATTGATATGATCTACTATTTATCTTGGATTCTGTATCATTTATTTCTGCTGTAATCTTAAGTATTTTCTTCCATCTGGTGGTTTGGGGTTTTGTTTATTATTTTTCTAGCTCCATTAGGTGTAAGTTTAGGTTGCTCTTTGTTCTGTTTTTCATTTGTTTGTTTCTTTGTTTCTTTCACGTTTTTATTTGAATTCTAGTTAGTTAACATACAATGTAATATTAGTTTCAGAAGTAGAATTTAGTGATTCATCACTTACATATAACATTCAGTGCTCACCACAACAAGTGCCCTGGTAAATACCCATCAACAATTTAGCCTATCCCACCCTCCACCAACTCTCAATTTGTTCCCTATAGTTATGAGTCTGTTTTATGGTTTGTCCCTCTCCTTTTTCTGTACCAATGTCCATCTATTTTATTTCTTAAATTATACATATGAGTGAAATCATATGGTACATGTCTTTCTCCAACTGACTTCTTTTGCTTAGTGTAATATACTCTAGCTCCATCCACATCATTGCAAATAGCAAGATTTCATGCCTTTTTATGGCTAGGTAATATTCCATTGTATATGTATATACCACAACCTTTTATCTTTACACCATTCAATGGACTTTAGGGCTCATTCCATTATTTGGCTATTGTTGATAATGCTGCTATAAACAGTGGGGTGAATGTGCCCCTTTGAAACAGGATTTTTGTATCCTTTGGTTAAATACCTAGTAGTGCAATTGCTGGAGTGTAGGGTAGTTCTATTTATAACTTTTTTGAGGAACCTCCATACTATTTTCCACTATGGATGCACCAGTTTTCATTCCCACTGACAGTATAAGAGAGTTCCCATTTCTCTACATTCTCAACAACATCCATTGTTTCCTGTGTTGTTAATTTTTGCCATTCTGACAGGTATAAGTTAATACCTCATTGCAGTTTTGATTTGTATCTCCCTGATGATAAGTGATGTTGTGTATCTTTTAATGTGTCTGCTAGCCATATGTATATCTTCTTTGGAAAAAAATGTCTATTCATGTCTTCTGCCCAATTTTTAACTGGATTATTTGGTTTTTGGTTGTTGAGTTTAAGTTCTTTATATATTTTGAATACTCACCCTTTACCAGATATGTAATTTACAAATATCTTCTCCCATTCTTAAGGTTGCCTTTTAGTTTCCTTTATTGTTTCCTTTGCTGTGCAAGAGCTTTTTATGTTGATGAAGTCCAAATAGTTCATTTTTGCTTTTCTTTCCCTTGCCTCCAGAAAGGTACCTAGTAAGAAGTTGCTACAGCTGATGTGAAAGTGGTTTCTGCCTATGTGTTCCTCTAGGATTTTGATGGTTTCCTGTCTCACATTTAGGCATTTCTTCAATTTTGAATTTATTTGTTGTATGGTTTAAGATAATTGTCCAGTTTCATTTTTTGCATGTTACTGTCCAGTTTTCCCAATACCATTTGTTGAACAGATTGTCTTTTTCCCATTGGATATTCCTTCCTGCTTTGTTGGAGATTAGTTGAGCATATAGCTATGGTCCATTTATGGGTTTTCCATTTTGAGCTATTGATCTCTGTGTCTGTTTTTGCGCCAGCACCATACTGTCTTGAACACTACAGCTTTGTAATATAGCTCGAACACCAGAATTGTGATGTCTCTGACTTTGATTTTAGTTTTCGAGATTGCTTTGGCTATTCGTGGTCTTTTGTGCTCCCATACCATTTGTAGGATTGCTTGTTCAAACTTTGTGAAAAATGTTGTTGGTATTTCCATAGGGATTTCATTAAATGTGCAGATTGCATTGGGTAGTAGAGACATTTTAACAAATTTTTTCTTCCAATCCATGAACACGGAATGTCTTTCCATTTCTTTGTATAATATTTAATTTCTTTCATCAGTGTTTTATGGTGTTCAGGATACAGGTCTTGTGCTTTATCAAAATAAAAAAGCTTCTGCACAGCAAGGGAAGCAATCAAGAATACTAAAAGGCAATCTACAAATGTGAGAAGATATTTGCAAATGAATTAACTGATAAAGAGTTAATATCAATTATATATTTTAAAAAACTTATAAAACTCAGCACCTGAAGTGCAAATAATCCAATAAAAAATGGACAAAAGACATGAATAGACATTTTCCAATAGAAGACATATGGATGACCAACAAACATATGAAAAGGTGCTCAATATCTATCACTGATCATCAGGGAAAGGCAAGTCAAAACTCTAATGAGATATCACCTCACACCTGTCAGAATGACTGACATTAAAAACACAAGAAAGATGAGGTGTTGGACAGAATATAGAGAAATGGAACACTCTTGCACTCTTGGTGGGAATGCAAGTAGTGAAACCAGTCTGGAAAAAAATATGCAGGTTCTTCAAAAAGTTAAAAATAGGGGTGCCTGTATGTCTCAGTAAGTTAAGTGTCTGGCTCTTGATTTGGCTCAGTTCATGATCTCATCATTCATGAAATTGACACCCGCCTCAAGCTCTACACTGACAGCTTGAAGCCTGCTTGGGATTCTCTCTCCCTCTTTCTCTGCCCCTCCCCTGCTCACACTCTCTCTCAAAAAAAAAAAAAAAGCTTAAAAAAAAAGTTAAAAATAGAACTACCCTCTGATCCAGCAATTGCACTAATAGGTATTTACCCAAAGGATACAAAAATACTGCTTCAAAGGGACACATGCACCCTATTGTTTACAATAACATTTTGTACAGTAGCCAAATTATGGGAAAAGCTGATGTGTCCATTGAGTGATGAATGGAAAAAGAAGATGTGGTATGTGTGTGTGTGTGTGTGTGTGTATATATATATATATACATATATATATGTATATATATATGTACGTGTGTATATATGTATATGTGTGTGTGTATATATATATGTATATATATATATGTATGTGTGTATATGTGTGTGTGTGTGTGTGTATATATATATATAATTCAATATGACTCAGCCACAAAAAAGAATGAAATCTTGTCATTTGCAATGACATGGATGAAACTAGTATTATGCTAAGCAAAATGTCAGTCAGAGAAAGACAAATACCATATCACTTCACTCATATGTGAAATTTAAGAAATAAAACAAATGAGCAAAGGTAAACAGGAGAGAGAGGAGAGAGAGAGAGAGAGAGAGAGAGAGGAAAACCAAGAAACAGACTTTGATCTACAGAGGACAAACTGGTGATTACCAGAAATGAGGTGGGTGGGTTAATGGTTTAAGTAGGTGATGGGGGTTAAGGAGTTAACTTCACCTGTGATGAGCACACATTGCTGTATAGAAGTGTTGAATTAGTATATTTTTCACCTGAAACTAATATTACACTACATGTTAACTAACTGGAATTTAAATAAAAACTTTTTAAAAAATTGTTTAATGTTTATTTATTATTGAGAGACAGAGAGAGACAGAGCATGAGCATGGGAGGGGCAGAGAGAAGGGGAGACACAGAATCTAAAGCAGGCTCCAGGCTCTGAGCTGTCAGCACAGAGCCTGACGCAGGGCTCGAACTCACAAACCACAGGATCGTGACCTGAACTGAAGTCAGATGCCTAACTGAGCCACCCAGTCTCCTCTAAATAAAAACTTAAAAAAAATGCCCCTTACTATTATTGTATTACTATCAGTTCAATTTAGTGTTAACTGTTTTATGTATTTGTGTGTTCTCATGTTGGGTACATAAATATTTCCAATTTTTATATATTCTTTTGGATTGTCCCTTTATTATTATACGGGGTCCTTCTTTGTCTCTTGTTAGTCTTGCTTCTAATTTTTTTTTTCTGATATAAGTATTGCTACTCCAGCTTTCTTTTGACAGCCATTTGCATGATAAAGTTTTCTCCATCCCTCAGTTTCAGACTGTAGGTGTCTTAGGTCTAAAATGAGTTTCCTATAACCAACATATAGATTGGTCTGATTTTTTTTAATTCATTCTGTCACCCTATGTCTTTTGATTAGAGCGTTTAGTCAATTTACCTTAAAAGTAATTGATGAATATGTATTTATTTTAATTTTATCATTCATTTTTGGTTGTCTCTGAAGATTTTTTCTGACCCTTTCTTGTTTTTCTCTCTCATGATTTTTTGGTGTTCTTTAGTGATACATTTTTTAAATTTTTTCTGTTTTTTTCTTTGCATATATATTAGTAGTTTTTGATATATGATTACCATTAGGTTTTTATATAGCCTCTTCTGTATATAGAAGTTTATAGTAGGTAAAGGGTTGTTTAATTTTGAACCCATTTTTTACCCCTCTCCTTCTGAAGTGTTAAGTATATATTGTTATATTTTTCAGCCTTTTATTTTGTGAGTTACTTAAATAATTTTTACAGAAATATTTATATTTATTGCTTTTGTAATTCTTACCCTCTTACTGTCTCTCCTTTCAACTCAAAGAGTCCCCTTTAATATTTGTTGCAGGGCTGATTTAGTGGTCACAAACTCCTTTAGTTTTTGTTTGTCTAGGTAATTGTTTATCTTTCCTTCTATTCTGAGTGATATCATTTATGGATAGAGTATTCTTGGCTGCAGAGTTTCCCATTCAGCACTTTGAATATGTCATGCCACTCCCCTTTTGCTTGCAAAGTTTCTGCTAAAAAATCTGCTAATAGAATTATGGGATTTCCTTTGTTCTACTTGGTAGAACTGTCTTCTTTTGTCTTGTGTTTTTTTTTTTTAATTCTTCCTTTATAACCACATTTTCCCATTTAATTACAATATGTCTTGGTGTCGATCTGCTTTGGATGATTTTGTTGTGGGTTCTCTGTGCTTCATGGATCTGGGTATCTGTTCTTTTCCCCAGTTTCAGGATGTTTTCAGCTATTATTTCTTCAAATAGAGTTTCTGCCTCCTTTTCTCTATCTTCCTCTTGGACCCTATAACACAAATGTTATTATGGTTGATGGAGTCTCTGAGATCTGTAAGTCTATTCTCATTCTGCATAATACCTTTTTTCTCTCTTGTTCAGCCTGATTACTTTTTATTACTGTCTTTTCAGTCATTAACTCATTCATTTGCTTCTTTCAGCCTGCTGTTCATTCTAGTGAGTATGTTTCTCATTTTTTATTGAACCTTTATCACAACTATATTATTCCTTATCTTTGTGTTAAGGGTCTCACTATTACCTTCTACTCTTTTCTGTAGTCCAGTGAGTGTTTTTATGATCATTGCTTTAAATTCTGCATTAGTCATGTACTTATATCTGTTTTGGTAGATCTGTGGCTCTATTATCCTCTCTCTTTTCATTTTGTCTAAGTCTTTGTGCCTGTTTTTGTAAGTTACGTAAGTCAGTTACGTTTCCTGTTCTTGAGAGTAATGGCCTTATAAATTTTTTTTTTCAACGTTTATTTATTTTTGGGACAGAGAGAGACAGAGCATGAATGGGGGAGGGGCAGAGAGAGAGGGAGACACAGAATTGGAAACAGGCTCCAGGCTCTGAGCCATCAGCCCAGAGCCCGACGTGGGGCTCGAACTCACAGACCGTGAGATCGTGACCTGGCTGAAGTCGGACGCTTAACCGACTGCGCCACCCAGGCGCCCCGAGAGTAATGGCCTTATAAAGAAGAGGTCCTGTAATGCTCTGCAGTATAGTGTCCTTTGTTCCCCAGAGCCTGGTATTTCCGGTAGTATCTCTAATGTATGTTGTGTTTGCTCTACTATTTTATCTTGGCTGCTTTATCCTTTGGGCCAGTCATCTTTAGAGGCTCTCTTTTTCAGGGGCGCCTGGGTGGCGCAGTCGGTTAAGCGTCCGACTTCAACCAGGTCACGATCTCGCGGTCCGTGAGTTCGAACCCCACGTCAGGCTCTGGGCTGATGGCTCAGAGCCTGGAGCCTGTTTCCGATTCTGTGTCTCCCTCTCTTTCTGCCCCTCCCCCGTTCATGTTCTGTCTCTCTCTGTCCCAAAAATAAACGTTGAAAAAAAATTTAGAGGCTCTCTTTTCCTGTTGTATGCAATGTTTGGTCCCTGACCTGAATGTGGTGAGTTTTAAGCAGGTGTTCTGTGGTCTGCTTGTGAAATGAGACCTGTTGCCACAGTCTCTGTAACTGTGTCCTTGCAATACTCCCAGCACTTCTGGGGTAGGGGTCCCACCACCCTGGACTGAGGGAAGCATGACTTGGAAGGGAAGGTTGGTTCTACTAGAGTGTGGGAGTGGGGGGTGGGTATTGGTGTTAGCAAGTTAGTGAATTTCAGGCCTATGCCAGTTTCTGCAGGTAACCCTGTGCTTATGATGAGGGAAGGGAAGGGAAGGGAAATGGTGCCTGCTAGGTCTTTTGTTCTTGTAGGGATTTCTCCGTGAAAACTGACTCTCTGGTACATACTCTGAGATGAGCAAATAACCCCATTATGTGCCCCAAGTGCTCTTTATATCATTTTTTCTATACTGTAAGTTCACAGACTGTTTGTCCTGCTTTCTCTCCAAGAGCAGCCCAGTGCTCTCTATGCTATTTTGGACCCAATCCCCCAAAGACCTTTAAAACTCCAGGCATTAAGCCCAGCTGGTTGTCAGCTATTATGAAATTCATTCCCTCTTGCTTTCCAAACCAAATGGTGTTGGTATTCCTTTCCCCATGCACTCCCCTTGTGTTAGTCTGTCTCTCACCCTCCTCCACCACCATAGCTCTGTCCCCACTGCAGAGGCCACAATCCATTTCTCTATGAAACCATGTCTCTGTACTTCCTACCTTCTTCGATGTGGCCTCTTCTCTACCTTTAGTTGTGGAGTTTGTTCCTGAAGTTTTCAGGTCAATTTCTGGTGTATTTAGGATTATTTGATAGTCATTTAGCTGTGCTTGTGAGAGGAGGTAAGGCTAGGGTCCTCTTACTTTGCTACTATTTTCCATTTTTTAAAATATATTTTTAATATATTTTATATTTCATAATTACATGATTGAGGAAGTATTTATAAATTGTCTTGACCTCTATCTCTAATTTGACTGGGCTTAAACTTTTTCTTTTTAAGTAGATCTGAGTGAGTCAAGATGTCCACCCTTTTGACATATAAAGACAGAGCCATAGAATTTAGCCTTTGAGTTTATTTGATATTTGGCCTTTCCTCTGTAACTAAATAAGATAAACCTTGCCACAGATTATATAATAGTGAATAAATTACCCATATCATTGATGCCATTAGACCCTGGCCAGATGGAAATGATGTTGGTGAGGACATTGTCTTAAAAGTCAAGAAACCTGGGTCTAAGTGGCAGCTTTATCATTAATTCACTGTGAAACATGAATCAGGTCCTTCTCTCTTAACTTATTAATCTTTAAAATGAGGACTTAGACTACATCATGACTCCTACTGCATTCAGCTCTGAAAGTATTATTTGAGCAATTTGGAGTGGAATTTAACAATGTTCTTATAGGAGCATAAGTTGGATTCTCATCGAGGTAAATTTCCTTCACCTAAATAAGAAATATAAGTATAGACTAGGTCAGGAAACTTCACCACCAGGTAGTTTTTCAAAATATATAAAGATTGGCTCCTATGTGTTCTATCTGAGACAGCCAGCTGAAACCTCAAGACTGATCTGTCTGTACCCAAACTTTATTTGGTGGAAGAAGACAGGAGAAAAATGAGAATAAAATGTGATCCTGTACAAAGAAGCAAAATTTATGAGTTTTTAGAAATTCGAAAAATACTGTCACTTCTGTAATTATTGAAATCCTTCCATTCTTAAGAGATACAGCCCAAACTCTCATTCTCCTGAAGACTTGCTTGACTTGCATCCTGAAATTCCATTTCTTATCCCAGCCCTCCTGGGATCCCTGACTTCCTCTGTAAAATATTACAGAAGTAGAAATAACATTTTTAGGCCCTTATGACATGTATGCTGCCTTATAATTTAGGCAATTAGATAATGTCTTATGTGCTTAACTAGATTCTAAAAAGTTTCTGGGAAGCAGTAACCTTTCCTTTACCATCAGCTCTCTTGTACTCTTTTCCCCTCATTCTCTCCTTTTCAGCTATATTTGATCTACTGGTCTGCATTTGGCAGTTATTCAGTAAGTGTTTGCTGAATGGAGCTAAGGTTGTGTGAATGGAGAGAGCATCACAATAAACTCTGGACACAACAAACGCAAGTAGGACAATTTTCTTTAAATAAACACAGAATTAATGCCACATTCTTCCAGACTGTGGGGTACAGAATAAAAGGATACAGAAGGGGCAATGAATTGTGATCTCTTGTCAATATAGCTGACCTAATGAAAATTTAGATTAATTTACCCCTTCCCCTATATTTTCTCCACTTACTCAGAACTACACTCAACATAGCTTAGTGCAAAATCATTAAAGATTGGCAACTCAGTTTTAATTCCCTGGAATCTATTCAGTTTTCTTTTATATCCTGCTCTCATTATCTATTTTTATCTTTCCAATCCTAATAAATTTATTCACACCAAGGTTTTCAACTAAGTATATTTCTAAGAGTGTCAAGATTTGAAAATCAACACTTCAGGAAGAAAGGAATGCTTACCCCCAAAGGATTTGTTTTTCAGGCATTATGAAAAAAATATTTTGAGGTAAAGAGTCCTACAGATGCTTCCTAATGCTTCCTATAATATGCCATACAGATATGTCCTGGAATAAAACTTGATTTGCATTAATATACTTCTTTCTCCCATGGTACATGTGAAAATTTCCTTTGCTCTGATCTAAAATACTATGAAAGTCTTGGAGATTGCCTTCAGCTGCCCCTTGTCCATTTCACAGGTGTACTGCTGCAGGTAGAATATGTTAGGCATCTAATACAGTGTAGTCCTAGGCTCTGGGGTTCTGAAGGTGCTTGGAACACCATCTTCAACGGGTTGTGGCTACAGGTCAGGGCTACAGAAAACCAGCCTCTTTTCACCCAATTATTCCTAACCACTGAGAGGAAATGAAGGTTTACTTATACTTCCTGGCAGAGGACTCTGAGGGGAATGGGGAGTGGGTGGACAGGAAGTGTGAGGTGAGTTATGTATCTTTAAGTTTTTCTTAAGGAGTAGAGTATTTTTTTTTAATATCAGGGGTTTAAATGTCTGTATATCTAAGAATACTCTAGGCAGAGGTCATTCCCACTTTGAACTCTCCTATTGGGAGCTACCTAAGGGTCAGTCTTAGGTAAGGAGTGTCCACTTTGGTACCTGAACACAACAATTGAGGGGCTTAGAGAAAGGATCACGATGAAGATTGTAGTGGTCCACTGTGAAAGGGGCCAGAGGGCACATAGTTTCTACAAAAGACTCCATAAACAAATAAACCACACATTGTCACAAACTCAAAGCTAAGTGCAACCACAGGATTGGAAGACAATGCACTGTCGCCCTATAAATAGAAACAAAAGTTTATTTGCTTAATGTGAAGCTTTGCAGCCTGTATTTACAGCCCATAAAATAGTTCTTCATAATTAATCAGAGATAAAGAGGGAGAGAGAGAGACAGAGAGAGAAAAGAGAGAGAGAGAGAGAAGAGAGAGAGAGAACAAGCACAGGCAAGCTTGCTAGCTCAAGCTACCTCCTGGAAAACGGAAATGTTCAGTGTGCATAGAGGCTTGCACATTTCACGCTGACATCTCACTACCATGTTTTCCAACGTGGTAGTGGTTAGGTAATGCTGAGAATTTTCTTTCTTTCTTTTTTTTTTACCTTTGCTATCTTCATTTTTGTTTTGGCTTTATTATATTTTGTTTTATTTTTACTCTTTCTTCCCTCCTTGTCTCCCTCCTCCCTCCCTTTCTTTTCTTTCTTTTTCTTCTTTATCTTTCACTCTTTTTCTATCTCCTTTCCTTTTGTCTTTCTTTATCTCATTTTGAAGAGGTTGTGTTTTTTTTTTTGTTTTTTTGGTGATGGAAAAGGATGTTGGTTTTTCTCAGAACAAGGAGCTGGAATTGAGGTACAGATCAATAGCATCCTTGTTGAAGTGGCTGTCACTTGAATTATTTGGAAATCATTGGAGAAAACAGAAAGAAACTGAAACGGTAGGCTCCAGTTTTTAATGAATTAGATCTTATCTTTATCTTTTACCATTAATATCTAGAACTGTTCTCTTCACACCAAGTTCTGGGTAATCTGTCAGATCTAAGGGTGGTATGGATATCATGAACCTGGACCATCCTTGTATGTCATTTCCTTAGTATTTGCACAAACAAAAATAATTATACACTTGATTGCTTAATATGGGAAGGGGGAGGTAACTTTTAACGGGGAGAAATTTAAGTTTGACATGGAGAGGTTTTTTTCTAATGTGTTTCACTCAATTGATATTGAATAAAATAGCCCGGTGAACATTTGTAATTTAAGCAACTCTATATTAAGTAGAGTTACTTGCAGAATATGCAGGATGTTTTTTATCTACTCTTAGTTATAACTTTTTGGAGGTGATAGTTTCTTTGATAAATGATTTAAATGGTTAGATTTCTGTTATTTTCAAAATGAGCTATGATTAAAAAATAAGAACTATAATGTCTCAGGACATTTACCAACATGAATATATATTCTTATCAGCTTGTAAAAGTTATATATTTTTACTGTAAAAGTGAATTGTAATTAATGTTAAGTGTAAAGATTCTGCTTTCAAAGAAAGCACTCCAGAACAACAACAACAACAACAACAACAACAATAACAAACAACAACAACAAAAACATGTTTATAATGGGAGAGGAGAAATAAGAAGACAAGAGACTTATTTACTCTGTTTCTCATACATAAGCTTTATCTATCAGAATAATCAGTACATTACAATCAATAATGGGTTAAATGATTTTATATTAAATTTACATTTTTAGATACTCATCATCAACATATTTTGACAAAATGTAAGTAAAATTGTTTTCTGGTTTGCGTGTTGCTTTTCTTTTATGCTCAAGTAGAAAATATTGAGGAAGGCACCTTCTAACTTTAAACCCAATGATAAGGCCATCAGTAGCATGTAACTTCTAGAAGCTGCATTTAGAGATTTTAAAAACAGGAAAGGATGTATGTCCATGGTGCAACATGACCCAAGATAAAAATCTCAAATGATTTTCTGTTCCTTCCTTTCTCTACTGTCAACAGTGGTGTCCTTGGACTTCGTTTTGTTTTTTAATTTCTTTTTCATGGACTTTATTTTATACTGCTCTAATCTTTCCAGGGAAGTAAAAAAGTTATAATTTTATTCAACTAGAGCTAAATTTGTTAGAGAGCTTTGGGTCATTCAGCAAGGAGTATTTCTTTCAGGCAGCTGCTGTAAATATCAGGTATTGTGGCAAAGGCATTAATCTTATAGATGGGATTCAAGTTTTTCATCCCAAGGAAAGATTCCACCAGCCACATTAGTAAATATTTGGATCACATGAAAGTCATCCTGCAGGAACTTTGTTTCAGAGGGGGTAGGTACTTTTTTTATTATAGAAAATATTCTTTGTACTTGTAAACACATGTACTGCTCTCTCTTACTGTATGTTTGCAATACTTACATTTCTGTGAGACAGGAATCATTTAATATACCAATTCTGTGTGGGCTGGTACAGTATGGTACAGAATATTGTAAAGGTGAATAAATACAAAGTGGGACATTGATTCCTCCAAAAATCTCACTGAATTTTCACCTAGAGACCCTTAGGAATGAATGAACTCAATTTTCCCCCTGTGTACTAGGTAAGTGAAATGAAAAGTAGAAAGAAGCATGCTTTATACCTTCCTTTTATAGACACTATTAGCACCAATCAGATGCTCAGAACCGAAAAGGAAATTAAACTCTTTCTTCTGACCCTTGCCTAATCCTGAAAGAAAGAACTACAGATAGTGCTGTTTCCCTTGCCCATTAAAGTTACATCCCAAAGCCTTTGTCTTGTGACATAGGTCTAGAGAATCAGTCTGCAGACCATGAGTTAAAGGAAATTATTAGAAACGGATTCAAAACCTGTCACTTACAGGAGCAATGGAAAAAACACCCAAGACTCTTTTATGCTTTGAAAAGTGACATAGATTGACAGTTTGCATTTTAAAGGTGGAAAAGCTGAGATTCAGAGAATTGAAGTGACCAAACCAAGTACCTCTGTGAGTCTATGACAGAGAAAAGACTGCAACTTAGGTCTCTGATACGTCATCAGTGCTCATTTTACTTTTTTATTACTGCTGAATAAGGCTTAAGGATTAAGAGACATATGTATCAATCATTGGGAAATGTTAAAGATGTCCTTTTGAAATCACTCAAGAATGAAGGGGCACACTTCAGGCTTCTCCCAAGGGCCCTGATAATTTAGCAAATTTTGCTTTGCTGGGCTTTACTATGGTTTTCTTGCAAGAATAGGAGAAAATTATTCTACTGTTCCCACAGAAAAAAAAACCAAAATTAAAATGAATATAAACAAAATGATATAATAAACATTAACACAGACCTGTCCATGTACTGGATGCTTTTGTGCATTATTATGTGCCAGTGCAACAGTTTGGGCAAGCTATAAAACATCAGAAAGTACTCAGGAAGTTCTGAGGTCTAGGATATTCCAAATTTGAGAAAGGAGTAAAGATTACAGGGTAAAAATAAAGGTAAAACAGCCTTAGAATAAAGTGTGAGGAAGTTAATATTATAATAACTGGTAGTATGTGAATACAGAAAAGGGTATAGTCATTAGTGCCTTGATTATTACTGCTTATCATATAACAGCATAATATCTTGGACTTGAAAATTAAAGTGGGTTTTCTTGGTATAGTCATTGAAAGATAATCCATAGAGGAGAGTGTGCTTCAGAGGAATAACTTTTACTTGTAGCAATGACTGCCTTAGTATCAGCCAGAAATCAAGATGCAGACAGAGTTCCTGAGAAATCATCAGAAGTACAGGAATTTAACCAAAATCAAGTCTGGGGATGGGTACGGGCCAAGAAATTCACTAAATCTAACTAGCTAGTGAGGAAACAGAAGTTTAAACCATTGGCCATGATCGGCAGGTGGATCATGAAAAGCATGATTTGAGCCCAGAACATGAGCCAATGCTGTCCATTTAGGCTCAAATGTATCTTGGACAGCATAATTAATATCTCACTAGGTACCTAAATTATATGCAATGTAAGTCATGAACTCAAAAAGCCCTTCAATTCCTTCCTTACTTCTTGAAAATATATTCGTTTCTTCCAAAAGCTTTTGCTCAATGCCACACTATTTACGAAAGGGAATGGCAAGGCTTCTTCCACATTCTCAGAAGCAGAAGAGAGCATGCAATTTAGTTATAATTATAGTTACTCAGTTAAAACTCTTTTCAGCTTTACTTGGTAGATCATATTCAGATATTTCTCATAAGCTAATAACATATTACCAGATATTTCTTTTTTAAATGTTTTTTTTTTAATTCCAGTTACCTAAGATATAGTATAGTATTAGTTGCAGGTATAAAGTTTAGTGATACAACACTTCCATACAACACTCCATGCTCATCACAAGTGCACTCCTTTATTACCATCAGCTATTTAACTCATTCCTCCACCCACCTCCCCTTGTGTAAGCATCACTTTGTTCTCTATAGTCAAGAGTCTAATCCTTAGTTTGTCTCCCTCTATTTTTCCCTATGCTCCTTTGTTTTGTTTCTTAAATTCCACTTATGAGTGAAAACATACAGTATCTGTCTTTTGCTGATTGACTTATTTCACTTAGCATAATAATCCCAAATTCCTTTCATTTCATTGTGAATGACAAGATTTCATTATTTTTGATGGCTGAGTAATATTCCATTATATGTATGAAAATATAATGGTGTGATATATATGCACCACATCTTCTTTATCCATTCATCAGTCAATGGACTCTTGACTGAATATACGTATATGTATATGTATATGTATATGTATATGTATGTAGATTGATTTGGGTAGTATAGACATATTAACAATGCTTGTTATTCCAATCTATGAGCATGGAATGTCTTTCCATGTTTTTGCATTGTCTTCAATTTCTTTCATAGTTTTTTTTCATAGTTTTCTTTTTAGTTTTTAGAGTACACGTTTTCCCTCCTCTTTTACCAGATATTTCTTATAGGTTAATGACTTATTTTTATATGCTAAAATAATTCTTACACTTTATTTATAGGATAACATTAATGATACTTATTTACTGTTTGGAATATCTACTCATTTTTAGGTGATACAAGGTGACCTGTGAGTTGGTTCTTTATTTTTTCAAGTTTATTTATTAATTTTGAGAGAGAGTGAGCACATATGCAAGTGAGTGGGGGAAGAAAAGAGAGATAGAGGGAGAGAGAGAGAGAGAGAGAGAGAGAGAATCCCAAGCATGCTCCACACTTCCAGTGTAGAGCATGACGCAGGGCTCAAACTTACAAACTGTGAGATCATGACCTGAGCCAAAATCAAGAGTCTGATATTTAACTGACTGAGACACCCAGGCACCCCAAGTTCTTTAAAACTGAAAATATGTTACACTGAGTGGTTCCTCTATGTTGAGTGTGTCAGACCAAATGGTGTGCCAGAAAATAAATGACATCTAAAAGATCGATTGATTTATTATTTATCAAATGTGTTTTTTCAACAGCCATTTAATTCCAAACCTCCAGAAGGAAATGTTTTCTTGATATTTGTGATTGATGTCACATCAATATGTATAAATAGAGACACCCTGATTACAAAGGTGAATAAAGTAGCAAGACAGTGACTACAAACTATAGAAAAAAATTTTGTTTTAAATTAAGCTTCACAATTTATGACTTCAAGTTATATTACAAACCTTAATGATCATACAGTATTCTGCTGCCACAAAAATAGACACATCAATCAATGGAAAAGGATAGAAAACCCAGAAATGAACCCACAACTATATGGTCAATTAAATTTCAACAAAGCTGGAAAAAATATCCAATGGGAAAAAGAGAGTTTCTTCAAAAAATGGTGTTGGGAAAAATGAACGTGCAAAATGCACGTGCAACGTGCGAAAAAAAAAAAAGAAAAGAAAAGAAACTGGGCCACTTTTTTACACCATACACAAAACTAAATTCAAAATGGATTAAATACCTGAATGTGGTGACTTGAAATCATGAAAGTTTTAGGAGATCACACAGGCAGTAACCGCTTTGATATTGGCCATAGCAACTTCTTTCTAGATATATCTCCCGAGGCAAAGGAGACAAAAGCAAAAATAAACTTCTGGGGTTTCATAAAAATAAAAAGCTGCTGCACAGCAAAGGAAACAATCATGAAAACCTAGAGGGAACCTAAAGAATGAGAAAAGATATTTGCAAATGACATATCTGATAAAGGTTTACTATCCAAAATATATAAAGAAATTATAAAACTAAACCCTACAAAATAGAATAATCCAATTAAAAATGAGCAGAAGACATGAATAGACATTTTTCCAAAGAAGACATACAGGTGGGGGCGCCTGGGTGGCGCAGTCGGTTAAGCGTCCGACTTCAGCCAGGTCATGATCTCGCGGTCCGTGAGTTCGAGCCCCGCGTCGGGCTCTGGGCTGATGGCTCGGAGCCTGGAGCCTGTTTCCGATTCTGTGTCTCCCTCTCTCTCTGCCCCTCCCCCGTTCATGCTCTGTCTCGCTCTGTCCCAAAAATAAATAAAAACGTTAAAAAAAAAAAAAAAGAAGACATACAGGTGGCCAACAGTCACATGAAAAAAATACTCAACATCATTGATCATCAGGGAAATAGAAATCAAAACTACAATGAGATATCATGTCACACCTGTCAGAATGGCTAAATTCAACAACACAAGAAACAACAGGCATTGGGAAGGATGTGGAGAAAGGGGATCTCTTTTGGTAAGAAGGCAAACTGGTGCAGCCACTCTGGAAAATAGCATGGAAGTTCCTCAAAAAGTTAAAAATATTTCCCTGATAAGGAGCGACGTTGAACATCTTTTCATGTGCCTGTTGGCCATCCGGATGTCTTCTTTAGAGAAGTGTCTATTCATGTTTTCTGTCCATTTCTTCACTGGGTTATTTGTTTTTCGGGTGTGGAGTTTGGTGAGCTCTTTATAGATTTTGGATACTAGCCCTTTGTCCGATATGTCATTTGCAAATATCTTTTCCCATTCCGTTGGTTGCCTTTTAGTTTTGTTGGTTGTTTCCTTTGCTGTGCAGAAGCTTTTTATCTTCATAAGGTCCCAGTAATTCACCTTTGCTTTTAATTCCCTTGCCTTTGGGGATGTGTCGAGTAAGAGATTGCTACGGCCGGTGGGAATGCAAATTGGTGCAGCCGCTCTGGAAAGCAGTGTGGAGGTTCCTCAGAAAATTAAAAATAGACCCACCCTATGACCCAGCAATAGCACTGCTAGGAATTTACCCAAGGGATACAGGAGTGCTGATGCATAGGGGCACTTGTACCCCAATGTTTATAGCAGCACTCTCAACAATAGCAAAATTATGGAAGGAGCCTAAATGTCCATCAACTGATGAATGGATAAAGAAATTGTGGTTTATATACACAATGGAATATTACGTGGCAATGAGAAAGAATGAAATATGGCCTTTTGTAGCAACGTGGATGGAACTGGAGAGTGTGATGCTAAGTGAAATAAGCCATACAGAGAAAGACAGATACCATATGGTTTCACTCTTATGTGGATCCTAAGAAACTTAACAGAAACCCATGGGGGAAGGGAAGGAAAAAAAAAAAGAAGTTAGAGTGGGAGAGAGCCAAAACTGAGAACAAACTGAGGGTTGATGGGGGGTGGGAGGGAGGGGAGGGTAGGTGATGGGTATTGAGGAGGGCACCTTTTGGGATGAGCACTGGGTGTTGTATGGAAACCAATTTGACCATAAATTTCATATATTAAAAAAAAAGTTAAAAATAGAACTACCCTATGATCGACCTATTGAACTGCTAAGTATTTACCTAAAGAATACAAAACTACTAATTCAAAGGGATACATGCACCCTGATGTCTATAGCAGCGTTATCTACAATAGAAAAATTATGGAAACAACACAAGTGTCCAGTGACTGATTAATGTATAAAGTGAATGTACACACACACACACACACACACACACACACACAGACACGCCATATGTATATGTAATGGAATATTAGTCATAAAAAAAAGAATGAAATCTTGCCACTTGCAATGATGTGGATGGAATTAGAGAGTATTATGCTTAGGAAATCAGTCAGAGAAAGAAAAATACCACATGATTTTATTCATATGTGGAATTTAAGAAACAAAAAAAATGAGAAACTGACTTGTGTAGAGAACAAACTGATGGTTATCAGAGGGGAGGTGGATGGTGGGATGGGTAAAATAGGTCATGGGGATTAATATGTACCAATTTAAAAATTTAAAAATTGGTTATTCTTTTCTTATATTGAATCCATGTGAACTAAGAAGTAGGGGGGAGTAAAACAGATAAAATAGGGAATAAAGTAGATTAAAAATGGGGATCATAGAAAGCATAGATAAAATACTTTCTCTTCAACCAATATTTACTGTGTTTACTATTTTTCAAGTGTAGTATGGTTAATAATTGGAGTTTTTTTCCATAGGACCAAGGATTTGTAGTTACAGGATGACTGTCACAGGTTCAGAATACAATATATGGCTATATTACAGAGAGAATTAATGAAATCTAATTCACATACTTAAGTTTAGGAGGTCAGTGTTGTAACCATCTGACCCAACCATCAACAGAACTCTGAGAAACTAACTAGCTAACTAACTAACAGGTACAAGGTTTTAGGATAGTCTGTCTTGTGATTATGTGGTTATTCCCCACATCCTCCTGCTCTCTATACCCCACCCTCCATGTCTATGCTTTCTTATCTAAGAGGAAGTAGAGGAAGAACCTTGAGACATGCATCCCTGAACTCTGTTCTAAATTATATTTTCGGCAAGCACGAATCAGAAATTTGAGCTTTAGATTGTACTCTTTTGGGACTGGCTAGGGGTATAAACCTGAACAAAGGAGTAAACTTCCTCATTTTTCAGTTTCACTATTTGTGAGAATAGTATGATTGAGGGCACCTCTCTTTCAGGGGTATTAATCACCATGCAAATACCTAATAGATACTTCTAATTACTTTGTTTAGAATTCTTCCGTAAAATTTGCAAAATGTCATGTGCAATTGGATTGAAATTAACTGGAAAAGTTAGGTTACACCTGCCTTCCACCTGTCAGATTTCTTTCAGCACATGGAAACATTATGCTTGGTCAAACTTCAACCTTAAATTATTTATAAGGAACATAACTGTTATAAGGTTTAAAGATGAAAAAATGAGAAATAGAACTATGAGTTTTATGGTTTAATAAAATAACTGCTTTTAGAAGGCCATATGGAATGACCCAACCACATTAAAAACTATGCTGGGTTTGTACCCTACATATATGGCAGCTTTCTATAGAGCTTAGTACTTGACTTGCTCAATTTAGCAATCGATTTTGTTCAATTTCTCTCTCATTTTGTGTATTGTGTTGCTGCTGACAGTCCACCAGTTTTCAAGTAGAGAGGCATGTCTTCTTTTTCTCTCCAGCATGGTAACTTGATTTACAACAAGGTTTGCTCATCTCCTCACTTAATTCTTTTTCCCTAGACTGATAATGTAGCAAATTGTAGCAGCAGGAAAGGACTGGACAAAAAAGAACATTTGTCCCATTTTCGTTACTTTATCCAGTCTTGCATGCCAGTGAAAAATGGATGTCTGTATGTCTGTGTTTCTGTATGTAGGAATGGGGATAAAGAGAGAGGGAAGAGACAGGAATAGGTGTTGATTTTTTTTCTGCATGTAGTAAGAACACTGGTTCTTATTGCATTGAAGAAACAAAAATGAAGGACATGTGTTTTCAATGATTTACACACTGGTGTCTATTTAAAGATTGACAGCCCTTAATAAAGTAAACAAAGCTTACATCCAAATGGTCTGACTATATGAGGACTAAAGTATCCACTAACATATTAGAGAGTGTAGAGTTGGAAGTGTGATGTGGATAAAAGAACCCAAAGCTTTTTACCTAAAATGTACGTTTTAGTAGTGGCTTTGCCATTAAGTTGTTATGTAACTAAGAAGGGATACCTTACTTTCTCTAGCCCTCAGTTACTTTGTTTCTTAACAACAAAGCATTAATAAAGATTAATAGATTATTAATAAATAATTCTAAAATTTAATATTTTTTAAAAAATATTCAATCACTTCTACCAGCAATTGAAAAAAATATATATAATAAGGCTTATTGAATTGTCAGCATACTGACAAAGGAAAAAAAAAAAAAAGAAAAACTGCGTACTGCTCCAGATGCTCAAGACGATTGTGTTGACTGAACTTGTTGAATTATTTACTCCATGTGTAGGCTGATGAGAAAGTTTAGTATAATATATGAAGGGTACAAATTGTTTAAAACCTCTCCCTTACTCTCCTCCCTTGGTACTGTCCTCCGTTTTTCTTGGATCTATGATGGTTCCCATGAATTATTTAAAACAAGACTACTGGGGGCACCTGGGTGGCTCAGTCAGTTAGGTGTGTGACTTTAGCTCAGGTCATGATCTTATGGTTCATGGGTTTGAGCCCTGTGTCAGGCTCTGTGCTGACAGCTCAGAGCCTGGAGCCTGCTTTGGATTCTGTCTCCCTCTCTCTCTGCCCCTCTCCAACTCGTTCTCTCTCTCTCTCCCTCTCAGAAATAAATAAACATTAAAAAAATTTAAAAATTATACAAAATAAAAGACTCCTGGGAAAGTGCCTGCATGGTCTCAGTGAAGTTTGTGCATAACATCTTCCTCTTCTTGGTCATGGATACATTAGCTTAACTCCACTGATAAAATCTCAGTCTTTTTGAGCTTAAAAAATAGAGACACTGTCTTTATTTCGCTTAGCATTATATCTTCTAGGTCAGTTAATGTTGTTGCAAATGGTAAGATCACATTATTTTTTATGGATGAGTAATATCGCTTTCTAGACCTTTTTTTAATCCATTAACTAAGGATAGGCACTTGGGTTGCTTTCATATCTTGGCTATTGTAAATAATGCTGCAATAAACATAGGGGTATATATATCTTTTAGAATTAGTGTTTTATTTTTCTTTGGGCAAATACCCAGTAGTGGAATTATTGTATCTATTGTAATTATATTTTTAATTACTTCAAGGAATTTCCACACTTTTTTTCACAGTGGCTGTACCAATTTGCAGTCCCACCAACAGTGCTCAAGTGTTTATTTTTTTTCACATCATCACCAACACTTGTTATTTATTGTACTTTTGAGTTTAGCCATTCTGACATGTGTAAGGTGATATCTCATTGTAGTTGTGATTTATATTTCCCTGATGATTAATGATGTTGAGCATCTTTCCATGTGTCTGCTGGTCATCTGTATGTCTTCTTTGGAAAAAAAGTTTTTAGGTCCTCTGCCCATTGTTAACCAGATCATTTTTTTGTGTGTTGAGTTGTATAGGTCCTTTATATATTTTGGAAATAACCCATTATTATTCATATCATTTTCAAATAACTTCTCCCTTTCAGTAGGTTGCTTTTTTGTTTTGTTGATGGTTTCCTTCACTGTGTGCAAGTCTTGTATTTTGGTGTAGACCCAACAATTTAATTTTGCTTTTGTTTCACTTGCCAGATGAAACATACCTAGGAAAATGTTGTTATGGCCCATGTCAAAGAAAGTACTGTCTATGTTTTCTTCAAGGAATGTTATGGTTTCAGTCTCACATTTAGGCCTTTAATTCATTTTGAGTTTATTTTTGTATATAGTATAAGGAAGTCGTCCAAATTCATTCTTTTTCATGTAGCTGTCCAGGTTTCTCAACACCATATATATCTTTCCAAATATATATTCTTCTCTCCTTTGTCATAGCTTAATTGATAATAATGTGTGGATTTGTTTCTGGGCTGTGTATTCTACTCCACTGATCTCTATCTATTTTTGTCCCAGTACTATGTTGTTTTGATTATTGCAGCTTCCTAGTATATCTTAAAATCTAGGATTGTGATATCTGCAGTTTTATTCTTCTTTTTCAAGATTGTTTTGGATATTTGTGGTCTTTATTGGTTCCATGTCCAATTTTAGCATTATTTGGTCTAGTTCTGTGAAAAATACTGCTGGTATTTTTTATAGGAAGTGCATTATATGTATAGATTTCTTTGGATAGTATGGACATTTTAACAATATTTATTCTCCCAATCGCTGAGCAAGAAATATCTTTCCATTTCATTGTGTCATTTTAAGTTTCTTTCATCAGTATTTTATAGTTTTAGAGTACATATTTCACCTTCTTGGTTAAATTTGTTCCTCGGTGTTTTATTATTTTTGATGCAATTGTAATTGGGATTGTTTTCTTAATTTATCTTTCTTCTACTTCATTATTAGTGTACAGAAATGCAAAATATTTCTTTATATTAATTTTGTTTCCTGCAAATTTGCTGAATTCATTTATCAGTTCTAGCAGTTTTTTGGTAGTATCTTTAGGGTTTTCTATATAGAGTATCATATCATCTGCAAATAGTGCCAGTTTTTTTTTAATTTATTTTATTTTATTTTATTTTTAACATTTGCTTATTTTGGGGACATAGAGAGACAGAGCATGAACGGGGGGAGGGTCAGAGAGAGATGAAGACACAGAATCTGAAACAGGATCCAGGCTCTGAACTGTCAGCACTGAACCTGACGCGGGGCTCGAACTCACAGACTGTGAGATCAAGACCTGAGCCGAAGTCGGAGGCTTAACCGAGTGAGCCACCGAGGCGCCCCAATAGTGACAGTTTTACTTCTTCCTTACCAATTTGGATGCCTTTTTTTTCCCTTTTCTGATTACTGTGGATAAGATTTCAAGTACTATGTTGAATAAAAGTGGCGAGAACGGATATCCTTGTTTTGTTCCAAATATTAGAAAAAAAACCTCTCAGTTTTTCCCCATTAGGTATGATGTTAGCTGTAGTTTTCATTATATGGCTTTCGTTATGTTGAGGTATGTTCCCTCTAAGCTTACTTTGTTGAGGGTTTTTTTCATGAATGGATGCTGTACTTTGTCAAATGCTTTGTCTGCATGTATTGAGTTGAACATATGGCTTTTATCCTTTCTCCCGTTAATGTGGTATATCTAATTGATTGATCTGAGAATATCAAAACACACTTGTATCTCAAAAGTAAATCCCCTGATGAGGAGTGACGTTGAGCATCTTTTTATGTGCCTGGGAAGGAAAAAAAAAAGTTAGAGAGGGAGAGAGCCAAACCATAAGAGACTCTTAAAAACAGAATAAACTGAGGGTTGATGGGAGGGTGGGAAGGAGGGGGGTGGGTGATGGGCATTGAGGAGGGCACCTGTTGGACTGAGCACTGGGTGTTGTATGGAAACCAATTTGACAATAAATTTCATATTAAAAAAAAGTAAATCCCACTTGATCATGGTGACTGATTTTTAGCAAAATATTTATTTATTTATTTTGGAGAACACAAGTGGGGGCAGGGCACAGAAAGGGGCACAGAGGATCTGAAGCAGGCTCTGTGCTGACAGACTGACAGCAGTGAGCTCGATGTGGTGCTTGAACTCATGAACCACAAGATCATGACCTTAACTGAAGTCAGATACTTAACCAACTGGGCCACCTAGGTGCCCTAGTGACTTTTTAAAAGGTATTATTGGACTTGGTTTGCTAATATTATGTTGGAGATTTTTTCATCTAGGCTCATTAGAGATATTGGTCTGTAGTTTTATGTAGTGTATTTAACTGTTTTTAGTATTAAGGCAATGCTGGCCTTATAGAATGAATTTGGAAGCTTTCTTTCCTCTTCTATTTTTTGAAATGCTCTGAGAAGTATAGTTAGTAACTCTTCTTTTAATGTTTGGTAGAATTCACCCATGAAGGCATCTGTTCCTGGACTTTGCTGGGAGTTTATGATTACTGAGTCCATTTCATTGCTAGTAATCTGTCTTTTCATTTTTTTATTACTTCCTGATTCTATTTAGAAGTGTTATTATTTGCATGGATTTATACATTTCTTCTAGGTTGTACAATTTTTTGGCATACATTTTTTTTTCATGTCAATACAAATTCTTTCTATTTCTCTGGTGTCAGTTGCTATTTCTCTTTCTTCATCTGATTTTATTTGCCTTTTTTGTGCCTGGCTAAAGGTTTAACAATTTTTTTTTCAGTCTTTTCAAAGAAACAGTTCCTAGTTTTATTGATCTGTTTTTTTTTTGTTTGTTTGTTTTTTGTTTTTTGTTTTTTTAGTCTCCATGTCATTTATTTCTATTCTAATCATTATTTTTACCTTCCTTCCACTGGCTTTGGGCTTTGATTTTTTTTATTTTTCTAGCACATTTAAGTGTAAGTTTAGGTTATGTATTTGAAGTTGTTTTTATTCCTTAGGTAAGCCTGTGTTATTATAATCTTCTTTCTCACAACAGCCTTTGCTGCATCCCAAAGATATTTGACTATTGTGCTTCTATTTTCATTTCTCTCCATTTGTTATTTTATTTTATCCTTGATTTCTTTAAAAAAATAATGATTATTTAATTTTGAGAGAGAGAGAGATAGAACATCAGCAGAGGAGGGGGAGAGAGAGAGGGAGACACAGAATCTGAAGTGCAGGGCTTGAACTAATGGACCATGAGATTGTGACCTGAGCTGAAGTTGGATGCTTAACCCAAGTGCCCCTCTCCTTGATTTCTTGGTTGACCCATTAATGGTTGACTAGCATTTTATTTAGCCTCCACGTATTTGTGTTATTTCAAGATTTTTCTTGTGGTTGATTTCTAGTTTCATACCATTGCTGTTGACAAAGAATCAAGATATGATTTTGACTTTAAAAAAAATGAGGCTTTTTTGTGGCCTAATATGTGATATATTCTGGAAGATGTAGCATATGCACTTGAAAAGAGTGTGCATTTGACTGCTTTTGAATAAAATGTTCTGAATATATATTAATTCCATCTTTTCCAATGTATCATTCAAAGCTACTGTTTCCTTGTTGATCTTCTGTCTGGATGATCTATCCATTTTTTTAAGTGGAGTGTTAAAGTCCCTTATTGTATTATAGATTTTTGCTTTTATATGTGTTAATACTTGCTTTATTTCTTTGGGTGTTCCCATTCTGAGTCCATAAATATTTACAATTGTTATATATTCTTGTTGATTATTTCATGATTACATGAAATAATACTTTGTTTTTTTGTTACAATCTTTGTTTTAAAGTGTCCTTTGTTTTTTGTTACAATCTTTGTTTTAAAGTCTATTTTGTTTGATATAAGTACTGCTACCAGTTTTTTTCCCCTTCCATTTGCATGATAAATGTTTTTACATCTTTTCACCTTCAATCTGCAGATTTCTTCAGGTCTGTCATGAGTCTCTTGTATGCAGAATATAGATGGATGTTGCTTTTTTGTACATTTATTTCTCCCTGTGTCTTTGCTCCATTTAGTGCATTTATAATCAAAGTAATTATTGATAAGTATGCACTTACTGCCATTTTGTTACTTGTTTTACAGTTGTATTTTTTCCTCTGTTCCTTTTTTTTTTTTTCTTGCTCTCTTCCCTTGTAGTTTGATGGCTTTCTTTAGCGATATGCTTGGGTTCCTCTCAGTATACTTTTTGCAATTCCATTATAGGTTTTTTTATTTGTGGTTGCCATTAGGTTTATATACAACACCCTATGTATATAGGAATCTATATTATGTTGATGGTTGCTTAGGTTTAAAACCATTTTAAGTAAGCACTAAATTTTTACTCCACCCTCCATGTTATATATATAGATGTCATACTGTGTATCTTTTTATTATGGGAATTGACTGATTTTTGTTGATATAATTGATTTACTGCTTTTGTGCTTTAACCTCCACACTGGTTTTATAAGTGATCAATCTATTACTTTTATTATGTTTCTATGTACTTGTAAAAATTTTTCCTCTTCTAATTTTCTCCTGATTATGGAATTTTCTCTCCACTCAAAGAATTTCCTTTAATGTTTCTTGTAAGGTAAGTTTAGTGGTGATGAACTCCTTTAAATTGTTTTTGTCTTGGAAACTCTTTATTAAATTCTCCTTCTATCTTGAATAGTAGCCTTGCTTGATAGAATTTTTTTCTGCAGTTTTTTTCTTTTTTTACAGTTTATTTTTTTTACAGTTTTTTTTACACTTTTAAAATGTCATCCCACTCCCTGAAAACATTTCTGCTGAAATATCAGCTGACAGCCTTATGGGGTTTCCCTTTTATGTAACTGTTTTTTTTTCTTGCTCCTTTTAAAGCTCTCTATCACTACTTTTTACCATTTTAATTATTATGTGTCTTGGTGCAAACCTCCTTGGCTTCATTTTGTTGGTAGCTCTCTGTGATTCCTGAATCTGGATATCTGTTTCCTTCCCCACATTAGGGAATTTTTCAGCTTTTTTTTTGTCAAATTAATTTTCTGTCCTTTTATTCTCTTTCTTTTCCTTCTGGAATCCTTATAATTCCAATATTATTACAACTTATGAAGTCATTGAGTTCCCTTAACCTATTCCCATTTTTTATTAATTTTTCTTTGCCATTTAGCTTGGTTTCTATTAACTTGTCTCCCAGGTCTCTGATCTGTTTTCCTATTTCCTCTACTATATATTCTCTCTAGTGTATTTTTAAGTTCAGTTATTGAGTTCCTCATCTCTGACTGGTTCTCTCTCTCTCTCTCTCTCTCTCTCTCTCTTACATTTTCTGTCTCTTTGCCTAAGGTCGCAGGCATATTGCCAATCTCCATTCCATTTAACTCCTTTGCTGTGATTTTTCCCTGCTCTTCTGCTTGGAACATATTCCCCTGTCTCCTCATGTTGTTTAAATTTCTGTGTTTGTTTCTGTGTATTAGGAAGTTCAGTTATGGTCTGATCTTGACAGTAATGGCCTTATGAAGATGAGGTCCTGCAGTGCACTGTAGGGCAATGTCTCTTGGTCACTGGAACCAGGTACTTCAGGGGTGTCTTCTATGTGTGTTGCATGCACCTTACTATGGTGGTTGAACTGTGTTTGCCTTAAGTCCAGTAGGCTGTAAGGGCCTACTTTGCCTGTTGTAGGCAGGTTTTTGTCCTTGTACCTTGCCAGTCTAGGGTTGCCTTATTATTATACTTGGGTCAGACCAGATGCCTGCTTTTTTCTGGGGCTGCCTTTGCACTGAACTTCAGAGTGTTCTCCTTACATTGTCCCCTGAGAAGATTTACTTGATGGGTGGAACCTGCAGTCAGACCTAGATGTTTGCCTTCAGTCTGTCTCTTGGGGTTGCAGTGACCCCAAATTGAAAGGGCTTTCTCTTTGTGAAGTTTTGTTGGCAGGTGGAGCTGGCAGTCAGACAAGATATCTGTCCCCATCCCACTGCTGGGGCCATGGTTGGGTTGTGTGTGTAGTTATCTTTCCTTCTCTCCAGGGCAGGATTCACTTTGGAAGGACTACTGTTGAGTGGGTTGGACTGGATAGGCAACTATGCAGAACATGGGGATGGGGCCTGCAGTGTTTGCAAACTAGGTGAAGAGTGTTCAAGTTGGTTTCAGCAGGTATCTGGCTATTTAAGTTGGCAATGGGGAGAGAAGTCATGCCCACCAGTTATTTTGTCTTTGAAGTATTTTAAATATCTTGTTACTCCAGCACATGTTCTAAAATTAGTAAATAAATCTCCTTCCCATATACTTCAGGCACTTTTTAAACTGCTGCTTCTATGTTGTATCTTTCAGGGTGGGTTGTTTATTATACTGTCTCTTTAATAGCTGGGATTCAATTTTCCCTCTGGCTCTTCCACAGTTAAAAATGCTGATTTCTAAAGCACCCAGAGTTAAGCTGTTCTTAGTGTAAAAGTGCAAATTTAAGCCCCACTGTTTTTCAAAGCCAAATGTTATGAGGATTCATCTGCCCAGTGCAGGTCCCTTGTATCTAGGGTGCCTGCTGTGGGGCCTATTCCTCTTCTTTTCCATGCTTGTGGTGTCCCTCCCATGTGTGGTTACTCTAACCAGGAATTTGGTTCATAACCACATTTCTTTCCCTACTACCATTTTTATGTGATCTCTTCTCTAGGATTAACTATGGAAAGTCTGTTTTGCCAAGCTTTGGGTTGTTGCCTGGGTTAGATGCACTGGTGTGGCTATTTGGCGTATTCCTGGGTGGAGGTAAACTTAGGATCCACTTATTCACCTTCTTCCCAGGCTAATCAAATCAAGCTTTGTACTAGTTTTAAACTGTGAGAACTCAAAGGAAATTCAGGGATAATACAGTCTAACTATTAAATTTTACAGATGAAATATTGAGGCCCAGAGATAAAAGTAATTTTTCCAAAGTCATTTCACCAATTAGTGGTAAAGTGAAGACTAGAAGCAGGTGTCCTATGTCTATGACTTGTATTTTCCCCCCTATATCCTGCTTTCTCTCAGCTTATGTGTCCTGTCTTGGGAGTTGAAAAAAACCAGAAAGTAACACAGAATACTTTTAGGGCATATGATTTTTCTAGAAGAAATTGATGAAGTGACCTCCACCATCTTTTTGATATCTTACATGATTCCCGTCCATGAAATATAATAAGTAAAAAGATTTTTTAAAAGTGCCTGAGAATATTCACCACTTTAATTAAATCTGTTTCTGTCCAGCTGGATTTGTCTGGTGATGTTTATGATTAGCCTGTAACTCTGCTCAGTCACTGAATTCTGTCCCTATGAAATATTGTTCTAGTTTGTCTTCACATATCTGTCCCACTCCAGTAGTATTTGGATAGTCCTGGCTATGCCTTCACATACAACAAAGGACCAGTAGATTTCTTTCCTAGCCCCCATGACAGACTACTATGGATTCTGGGCTCCTGGGAATGCCTTTGGCTTACACTAGTCTATTTTATCCTCACTGCTATTTTTTCTTCATCAAGTCTTTTTAAAGCATTTATTGAGAAGTCCCTGTATACCAAACATCTTATTTAGCATATGTTGGAGGCCAGAAGAAAAGGACAAATGATATGTATTGGCATCTATTATGTGCTAAGCACTGTCTTACTGGATTTTACTTGGGATATTTCAGGTAATTTTAACAATACACCCCAGGAGTATACATTATTGTACTCATTGTACAAGAGGAAGAAACTGAGGTTAGGGTAGGGTGAAGAACAGAAAGCAAGTGGTTCAAGATTTCCCAATTGAAGCTGGCATTTTAACTCTAGTCACTTTTAAAGGAGACCCCTCCCCAAGAAGCTTGGAGTCTAGATGAGAAAAGGTTCTTAAAAGGATTAAATCAATACAAAGTTGTTTAGGTGGAAGCTATTATGTTGGTTGCCTGCCTTCTATGTTTCCTGCCCACTCCTCTCTTTTGTAGAATTCTCTGCCAACACTTATGATATAATCTGGATTTTATATTCTGTTCTATTGATGTATGCATCTATTTTTGTGCTAGTACCATACTATTTCAATTATTACAGCTTTGTAATATAACTTTTTTTATGAAATTTATTGACAAATTGGTTTCCATACAACACCCAGTGCTCATCCCAAAAGGTGCCCTCTTCAATACCCACCACCCACCCTCTCCTCCCTCCCTCCCCCCATCAACCCTCAGTTTGTTCTCAGTTTTTAACAGTCTCTTATGCCTTGGCTCTCTCCCATTCTAACCTTTTTTTTTTCCTTCCCCTCCCCCATGGGTTCCTGTGAAGTTTCTCAGGATCCACATAAGAGTGAAACCATATGGTATCTGTCTTTCTTTGTATGGCTTATTTCACTTAGCATCACACTCTCCAGTTCCATCCACGTTGCTACAAAAGGCCATATTTCATTTTTTTTCTCATTGCTGCGTAATATTCCATTGTGTATATAAACCACAATTTCTTTATCCATTCATCAGTTGATGGACATTTAGGCTCTTTCCATAATTTGGCTATTGTTGAGAGTGCTGCTATAAACATTGGGGTACAAGTGGCCCTATGCATCAGGACTCCTGTATCCCTTGGATAAATTCCTAGCAGTGCTATTGCTGGGTCATAGGGTAGGTCTATTTTTAATTTTCTGAGGAACTTCCACAATGCTTTCCAGAGCGGCTGCACCAATTTGCATTCCCACCAACAGTGCAAGAGGGTTCCCGTTTCTCCACATCCTCTCCAGCATCTATAGTCTCCTGATTTGTTCATTTTGGCCACTCTGACTGGCGTGAGGTGATACCTGAGTGTGGTTTTGATTTGTATTTCCCTGATAAGGAGCGACGCTGAACATCTTTTCATGTGCCTGTTGGCCATCCGGATGTCTTCTTTAGAGAAGTGTCTATTCATGTTTTCTGCCCATTTCTTCACTGGGTTATTTGTTTTTCGGGTGTGGAGTTTGGTGAGCTCTTTATAGATTTTGGATACTAGCCCTTTGTCCGATATGTCATTTGCGAATATCTTTTCCCATTCTCTTGGTTGCCTTTTAGTTTTGTTGGTTGTTTCCTTGGCTGTGCAGAAGCTTTTTATCTTCATAAGGTCCCAGTAATTCACTTTTGCTTTTAATTCCCTTGTCTTTGGGGATGTGTTGAGTAAGAGATTGCTACGGCTGAGGTCAGAGAGGTCTTTTCCTGCTTTCTCCTCTAAGGTTTGGATGGTTTCCTGTCTCACATTCAGGTCCTTTATCCATTTTGAGTTTATTTTTGTGAATGGTGTGAGAAAGTGGTCTAGTTTCAACCTTCTGCATGTTGCTGTCCAGTTCTCCCAGCACCATTTGTTAAAGAGGCTGTCTTTTTTCCATTGGATCTTCTTTCCTGCTTTGTCAAAGATGAGTTGGCCATACGTTTGTGGGTCTAGTTCTGGGGTTTCTATTCTATTCCATTGGTCTATGTGTCTGTTTTGGTGCCAACTTTGTAATATAACTTGAAGTCCAGAATTGTGATGTCTCCAGCTTTATTATTCTTTTTCAAGATTGCTTTGCCTATTCTCGGTCTTTTATGGTTCCATATAAAAGTATTATCTAAGGACAGGATCTAGCATTTGTCATTAAAATCCAAAAATGAGATCCCATATTTTAGATTAATTGCCCTTTCACTGGGATATCAAATGTCTCATAGACAGTTTTTTAGAGTAATTATTGAGAGCTACATGGGTATATTTTAGGGTAATCACTGAAAGCTAGACAATCTCTTCTGTTTGTCACTTGCATTTTCATATTTAAAATCTTAAAATTTAAATTATTTTTAACAGGATTTTTATGCAGTTTCTAAAGACCTCAAATATCTGCTGAGAAGCTTCCATAATATCCGTTTCTTCTTTAACACAAAATGTATAGATTTTGAATAATGTAGTGCAGAGAAAATGGCCTTAAGATATAAGTAAGATACAACTAACTATGGAGGAAAAAGTACTAAGCATCAAGAACAAAAAAACTGATACACTAACTGAGCTGAAAAGCACAATGCAAAACAACAACAACAAAAAACAAACAAACAACAACAACAACAAGAACTCTATTGTCCATTACACATGATATGGAAAGACTGAGTTTGTTTAGGGTACTGATATTCCCCAGGAAAAGCTGCCAGTTTTAAGTTCCTGGACTCCATCTTTAAAGGTGGAAGTCTGGTATTCCAAGTCTATGTGTCCTCAATAAGGAATATGTCTTATTGTTAAGAAGGAGGTTTGGCCCCAGCCAACAAATAGGAAAGAATTTGTAGTTTCTTTTTTCTTAAAGAAGCACTTTTTGGCAGCTCTGGAAATCACACCATATTAGGTAGCCACCTACACCCAAAATGAAAGCCAACTCTGGAGTGAGGCCCTGGAGACTGGTTTAATTTTCCACTCCACTCTTGCTCTTTTTACCAGACCTCATAAAGTTGCTTTATTCCTCCACTTTTGCAGCCTATTAATCTTGTAAAGTAGTGGATATGAAACACTCTCAAAGAGAAAATTGCAAGAAAAGGACTGCAAATGAAAACAGCCAGAAGGACTTGGTTATCTTGGATCTTAGTTTATTTTATATAAACTTGGAAACTTTTAACTTTCCTTAATAAAAATTCTTTTTTTGTCCAAATTCTGATGTCTGGTCTGAAACTCCAGATGAGCATTTAGAAGAGTAGAGGAAAATCCCCAAAGCAATGTCAGCACTGAGAACAGGAAATACATACAGTTTTCCCACTGTAACATAACTTGCGACTTTCTCATCACATTTACAAAGTGAATAATTTCAAATATAATATTTAAAATAAAACTCAGTGAAATGGTGAGTAATTCAAACCAAAATTTAGGATACATACACCCTAGTGGTAAAAATAGGAGACACTGATAGCTAGATAGTTGGCTACATGTAAATTCTAAACTGCTCAGTGTTTTATAATATCTATCAAAAGTAATGTACTGCTTTCTCTTATATTTTAATAATGTATAAATAAAGACTTGAGATCCACTATGAACCACAAGTTAAACAGTAGTCAACAATATGAGGCTATAAGCAAATTGTTTGTAAAATAGCATACCATATATGAGACATAAAGGGATTCTCTCCCATTGTATTAAGCTCTGGTCAAGATGTTCAATAAACATGGTTGAATCAAATTGAGTTCCTACTACACGAAAAGTAGCCAGGCACTTTAGGGGTAAAGGGTCATATACATCAATAAAAAAATAGTGTTTGTTGGTAATGAGCTAACAATTTTGTGGAGTGAATAAGAAAGCATATTTCTAATACAAAGTGCTATAGGAGTTCACAGGTGAATATAATCATAATCAAGCAGAAGATAATGAAAGCTTTCATGAGGAAGTTGACATTTTTTTGAAGAGTGGCCTTGGAAGATAGGCAGGATTTCAATAGGTAAAGATGAGAAAATATCACTTTAAGCAGGTGGAGAACTCAAGAACCCAGGCAATGGAGATAGGAAAGCACAGAGAATCCCTACAAGGACCTAGTTTTGGTATGGAACTTAAGAAAAAGACTGTATTGGGGCGCCTGGGTGGCGCAGTCAGTTGAGCGTCCGACTTCAGCCAGGTCACGATCTCGCGGTCGCGAGTTCGAGCCCCGCATCGGGCTCTGGGCTGATGGCTCAGAGCCTGGAGACTGTTTCCGATTCTGTGTCTCCCTCTCTCTCTGCCCCTCCCCCGTTCATGCTCTGTCTCTCTCTGTCCCAAAAATAAATAAACGTTGAAAAAAAAAAAGAAAGAAAAAGACTGTATTGATATTGAAATTGCCCTTTATAACTCAAGGAAGACTCTCATATTTGAAAGCTCTTGGATTTGTTTCTCTTGCGATCTTGTTAAAATATAGCTACCTTGTCTCTGTCCTTTGGAAGTTAAGAATTGTTCCATCTGGGGGCCGCCTGGGTGGCTCAGTCAGTTAAGTGTCCAACTTCAGCTCAGATCATAATCTCAGGGTTCTTGAGTTTTAGCCCCACGTCAGGCCCTCGTCTGTGCTCAGCTCTCAGCACAGAGTCTGGAGTCTGCTTCAGATTCTGTGTCTCCCTCTCTGTCCCTCATCCACTTGCTCTCAAAAATAAATAAACATTAAAAATAGAATTAAAAAAATAATGTTCCATCTGGAAATATTCATTTTTAACATGCACTCCAGTTTTCCCAGAGACCACATTTTGAGAAACACTGCTTAAGAAAAAGGGAAAGAATAAAAATAAATACCTTTATTTTCTTTTTAATTTTTTCATGTTTATTTATTTTTTGAGAAAGAGTGTGTGAGCAGGCAAGGAGCAGAGAGAGAGGGAGATGCAGCATCCAAAACAGGCTCCAGGCTCTGAGCTGTCAGAACAGAGCCTGATGCAGGGTCAAACCCACAAACCACGAGATTATGACCTGAGCTGAAGTCAGATGCTTAACTGACTGAACCTCCCAGGGGCCCCTAAAATAAATACCTTTAAATCACATGTATAAGACCAAGTCCCTGAGAGGAACTGTATAAGAACAAACTTACATGGTTTAATGGATAGTAGACGCAAGGGAGTGGATAGTGGCTATATTACTTGTTAATTATCAGGGCAGATTTCATAGCCTCTGGGGTCGCCAATACCATTTGGTGTGACTTTGTCTCCAGGATATGAAATTGTTACAAATTAGGATATCTGAGGAAAGGCCATGTGACTGGGCATGACTTACTGGTAATGTCAAATTAGGTAATGTACTCCTTGCTCTCTCTGGGTAATTAAGAGTACTACTCAGACCAGAGTAACAAGATACACTATCTGTTGAAGAGGAAAGGGGCTTTAGATCTCAGCAAATACATTTATACCCAGCTAAATGAAAGAATTTCCTGGAAAATGGCAACGCTCATAATAACTGCACTGTCTGTCCACACACAGTTATTTCCCCCCTTTATGAAGTTGGCTTATGAAAGAATCATAGGAGGTACCAAATATGAGAAGTTGGAAACCTAATTGGATGTGGTATCCAAGCAGAAAACCCCTCTTTAAAATAAAAATTCTATTTTAATTTCCAGTGAGGCAGAACTGGTGAATTCCCTAGGAGAATTATCCAGGCAAAGACTTTCTAAAGTATTTGCTTACTGTGCTGTAGTCAGCTCTTTACCTAGATGCAGTTGTCAGACACATTTTATGGAAAGATTATAAGCTTTTTGACTTCAAAGATTTTCAAAAGTTAGAAAGAATCCCTGATATTTGCTCTGTGTGCTAATAAGAATCAGGAAGAAGTTGTTTCACTCTCTTCCATCTAATATTTGTGATTACTTATGTATCATAGTGGCACAGTTGCCTCCCACACACATGTACACACCTTATTCAGCCCCACATTATTTGCAGTCACTTAAAGCACTAGGTCTGCCTTTTCTTGGCTTAGTACAGTATATATCTAACCAGAATTCTAAAATAAAGTTGGCTTTTGAGTAAGTAGTTGCCTATGACCTATGATTGGACGGTTGCTGGGCAGAACTCCACATCCCAAAATATAGTCTTCCCTTGTCACTAATAGGTCTCAAAGACCACCATTAAAAATTAGGTCATTTGGTGGTTTAATATTTTTAATAATTCACTTTCTTTTATTAAAATACAGAAATACATTTTGATGGATAAAAGTCTAGCATCTTCATAGATAATAGTAACTTATTCAAGGACGTCTCAGTAAAATAACACAAAAAGCTATCCTGATATTCATTTGAGTTATGTTTTTTCTGGATAAGCAAAGACATAGTATTACTGGAAAATACACTTGAACCATATCGTAAGTGAAATTTAATGAATCTTCAGGTTTGGATAAACATAAATATTCATAAATGAAAATAATATCTTCCCATGAGAACTCCATATGAAATAGTTTCTGACCTGCAGATTTCTGCGAAAGAGGACAGATTTAGTCCATTAGTTCATTTTTTATTTCTTTTTTTCATTTTTTTTTATTTTTTTCTTTTTTACTTATATCAGGAAGTAAGTAAAATTAAGGAAGAATAAGCTCGTGAAAGCAAAAAAATAATAATAATAATTTGATCAAGGAGTCTGGCAAGTTTCTTCAAATAAATACCTTATTCAAAACTGGAGTCTGTTTCAGTGCCTGTTAAATATGAATTTTTTCCTGAGAAAGGAAAATCTCAAAAAAATAGTGGCATGCTCTGAAAAAAAATGCCTCCTTCATTTTTTTTTTTTTTGTATTCAACACTCTTAGATAATGGACAATTTATATTCATTATGGAACAGCTAACTAGGGCTTTTTCCATGATGGAAAACCTTTTCAGTCATCCCAGGTAACTTTCCCTATTAGAAAATAATGGTATTTAAACAAAGGGTAAGCATCATCAGCTCTCCCAGAGGAAGCCAGAGGAATTTTAAGGGAGGCATTCTATTCAGGAGCATTTCAAGGTTACAGGCTAGAATATACATATGAAAATGCACTAAAATGTGGGCATTGAGGGAATGACCAAAAGGAAAAGTATAGACTTCAGAAGGGTAGTCATGACTTTAAGTTCGCTTTACTTAAGGAAAATGTTCTGAATATTTTAGTTGTTTCCCCTCTTTTGTGCTTATAGACTACATTGTACATTGCCTATGAACACATATTTTTTTAATATTGTGTGGCAATTATCATTCTTCCTCACTAGAAAAATAAGGTCCAAGAAGACAGAGATCATGTACCTTGTTCTGCTGTCAATACCCCCAGTACCAAGAATAGTGCCTGGCAAATGGTAGATGCTGAGTAAATATTTGCTGAATAAATATTTGCTGAATCCACCACATTCTAAACATGGCTCTAGGTGTTCCAGGGGATATAAAGGTGTTTAAGACCCAGCCCTTCACTTCAAGGGATTTCTGGCCTCATTGTGGTAAGGTGGGATTGGCAGGGGAACAGAGGCATAAATAAGACACAGACACAAATTACTAACTAAAAGTAGATAATGTTAGGTACTTTGAGAGAGATATAAATGAGTATTTAAAAAGGGGGTTAGCATAACAGTGTTGAGTTCATCACAAAAGTGTCCACGAAGAACAGGAAATTTGAAAAAGGCTTTTACAAATAGGTAGGACTAATATTCAAAAAGAAGATATTCCAGGATGAGTAGCATAATGTGCAAATGCTTGTGGGAAAAAAAAAAGGTCAGTTTGAACAGTAAGGAGTTCCTTTCGGCTGGAGTGTGGATCATGCCAGGAGAGTAATCAGAGACAAAACTCTAAAGGTAGGAGGCACTGTATTTTAAGGAGGCCATTGACTACAAGTCTATGCACGTTGTGATTTGATGAGCAACAGGGAGTCATTAATGCTCTTTAAAAAGTTCATTTCAGAAAAACATCTGATGGCATTATACATAATAGATTAGGAAAAGATATGGGATAGGGAGACAAATTCAGTTAATGAAGGCCTGAACTAGAGTAAAAACAATGTGAATTTTATTTTATTTTTTTATTTTTTTTTTCCAACGTTTATTTATTTTTGGGACAGAGAGAGACAGAGCATGAACGGGGGAGGGGCAGAGAGAGGGAGACACAGAATCAGAAACAGGCTCCAGGCTCTGAGCCATCAGCCCAGAGCCTGACGCGGGGCTCGAACTCACGGACCGCGAGATCGTGACCTGGCTGAAGTCGGACGCTTAACCGACTGCGCCACCCAGGCGCCCCTTCAATGTGAATTTTAAAAATGAGATGGTTGGGGCGCCTGGGTGGCGCAGTCGGTTAAGCGTCCGACTTCAGCCAGGTCACGATCTCGCGGTCCGTGAGTTCGAGCCCCGCGTCAGGCTCTGGGCTGATGGCTCAGAGCCTGGAGCCTGTTTCTGATTCTGTGTCTCCCTCTCTCTGCCCCTCCCCCGTTCATGCTCTGTCTCTCTCTGTCCCAAAAATAAATAAACGTTGGAAAAAAAAATTAAAAAAAAAAAGAGATGGTTGTGTTAAATAATGCAATTGCAGAAAATAGTAATAATATCAGTTATAACTCATGTGTTTATTGGGCACTTATTATGTACCAGACACTATGCAAACTAGATTCCATACAATAGCACAATTAATTCTTACACTGACTCTGTAAGTTAGGTACTATGATTATTCTGATTTTACCAATGAGAAAATTAAGGATCAGAGAGGTTTAGTCATATACCCAATTAATAGCTATTAATTGAAAGATCAGAAATTTAAACCTAGGTCAGTCTAACTTCTAAACATACATTAATTCCCCCCATAGTATGCTATTTCCCCCTTAGAAACTTGTTTGGAAGTGGAGAATAAGTGACAAAGAGTCAATGCCTACAAGACTTTGAGACAACCTGGGAAAATATTGATGAACTTAATAGCAATAAGGAAACCTAGAGAAGAATCAGGTTTGAAGTTTTGAGAGATGATAATTTTTGTTTGGGAATGTTGATTTTTATATTCAACTAATTTTTATTACTGTGATGATTTCATTCAACTAATACTGAGAACTTACTTTGTGTTTTGCACAGTCTTTGGTTCTAGCATACAGCAAAGTAGACAAAACATAAGAATCCCTGTCTTCATGGACTTTACATTCTAGTAGGGAAAATATATAAAAACAAAATAAGTAAAAAAAAAAAAACCATAAAGTATGTTAATTATGAATGAAAATGAATAAAATAAATACTGAAAGGAGATGCGGAATGTTGGAAGAGAACTGCTGTTTTAAGTGGAAACATCAGGGGAAGCCTCACCAAAAGGTAACATTTAGGTAAATATCTGCAGGAGATGAATGAATGCAACAAGTAAATAACTGGTCTAAAGCATTTCAGGCACAGGGAACTGCCAATTCAAAGGCTTTGAAGTAGGAGTTTACTGGTCTGTTCACCTAACAGCAAGAATGGCAAAGTGGCTGGAGCAGAGGGCAAGAGAATATTAGGAGGTGAGCTTGATATGTAATGGGGACCAGATCATGTAAGAAGATGTAGGCCATTGAAAAGAACTTTGTTTTTTCCTCTGAGAGAAAATGTCATTAGGAGATTTTTTTCCAAAGAGGTGACATAATCTGACAAGACATATTCTGAATAAATAGTAAAGATCACTTGCATGTGTTGAATTTTGAAGTGATAATGAAATATTCAAGAGAAGAGTTCTTATGTATAGTTGGAAAGAACTACAGCTCAAATGAAATCCAGAAGAGTCATTGGTCATGATAGGGAAGACGGATGTTCAATAAAGGTTCACTGGATGTATATTTGTATAAATTTCTAATGTTTATTCAGTGACATTAGAAGATAACGACTTCTATATAGTTAAAAGGAGGTTGGAACCCCAGGCTTTTGATCGGTCTGCCACCTGATTTGGCCTGTCACCTATCCAAAATCACTACCTGCGAAAATAGTACAAAGACGTATTTCAATTTCAGAGCTAAACAACCTCTAATTTTAATTACTCTTTCAACAATAATGCTTTACAATTGTGTTTCCTTGTATTTTATAACACCATGTTTCTACTTTGCCCTTAACTGAGAAATCTCAAGTATTTAACCTCTTCAGTATGATGCATAGTTCATATTTTACATCAGGTCTTTTAGTTAAAGTGAACACTATGTTTTTGAACAAAATGTGCTATTTTTCTTACGAAGCAATTGAGGCAAAATAATAACAAAAACAATTCCTTCAGGGGCTGAATAAAGCACACTTTAAGCCACATGGATTTGATAATATAAAGCAGAATGTTTCATAATTCTTATTTCACTTTTGTTCTTCCCACATATCTTTAAGCCAGTTAAATCCTCCTGGATTTCAGCAGCCTTGGGGCAACTATCCAAGTTCCTAAGCTAAAATTTATTTACCTCAGACAAAGGTCATGAGTCCAGTCGATACAACCACCTTGGAACTTGGACTCTCTCTACTGGTGCTATGTTTTGTTATCTTGGATAGTTAAGAGGTGACTAAATGATCCATGTCAATGAACTATTTATAGAGAGGCTGATTTGCAAAGATGTGAATGGAGCCAGAGTGTTTTATGCTAAGCGAAATAAGTCAGTCAGAGAAAGACAAATACCATATGATTCCACTCATAAGAGGAATTTAAGAAACAAAACAGATGAACATATGGGAAGAGGGAAAAAGAGAGAGGGAAACAAACTGTAAGAGACACTTAAAGATAGAGAACAGAGGGTTAATGGAGGGAGGTGGGTGGAGGATGGGCTAAATGAGTGATGGGGTATTGAGGGCAGTCGTGTTGAGCACTGGTTGTTATATGTAAGTGATGAATCACTAAATCACTGAGATTAATATTACACTATATGTTAACTAGAATTTAAATTACAATTTGAAGATAAATAAAATAAAGAGAGGCTGGTTTCCCACTTATTTTCAGACATATGAGAAGGATTCCTGCCAAATCAGTGGCCCCTAAAGTGGTGGTTCAATGAGAAATGCTCGGTCAACTATATCTTAATCATATGGGAAACTTTTAAAAAATACAAATTTGGGGCCTTCTATAATGAATCAGAATCTCTGGAGGAGACACCAGGAAAACTGTGGAAAACTGTATTTTTTTAACACCATCAGATGAGTCTGACAATGTGCTTTGTGACTCAATGGTCTAAATCAGAGCCCCTCAAATTTTAATATGCATAATAATCACCTGTGGTTCTCATTAAACTGCAAACTGATTCCAAAGGTCCCAGGTGGGGTCTGAGAGTCTTCCCCATTTCTAACAAGCTCTCAGGTAATGTTGGTTCAGTCACAGACTACATTACCTCTCAAGTTACTTCTAGCTGTGCTTTCCAGTGATTCTAAAGTACCTTATAGAAACTGGCTTATCACCCTAACTTCAGAATTTTCCATTCAAATGAATAGATTTTTGTATACATAGCCTTTTTCTTTTTTTGCAAAAAATGCAGACAATAATTGGCTTATTTGGTTTTTTCATTTACAGTGCTGCCTTTGTTTCCCAATTTTTAGCTTTCAACACATAACTGAAAAACTCTCAGAAAGCTGATCTATCCAAGCTAATCATCTCTGAAGAATTGCAGACTCATTCAGTACTAAAACAAATCTTTCTTCTATGTGAGCCAAAAATAAGGAAAAACAGCCTGTCAAACACCTGTAAAGAGATGGCTATCATCATATGGAAATTTGAAGAGCTTCTATGTGGCACATTCATGATCCAAATGGGAATCAACTGTCATGATATCCCAGAAGGCCTTATAACAGAGTAAACAAGAGGGAAAATTATAACAGCTTGTCACCTGTGTTTGCACACTAGACTTCAGTGTAGTTACTATAAAAGAAAATCCAAGGAAAATATGCAGATAGTTCTTTGAAAACCCCAAAATTATGTGCAGGGGCTCAGACCAAAGCAGGAGAAAGGAAGCTATTTTACACTCACTCTGTACAACCCATTGATAAGTCTTTTAGAAAGAGTAGCAGTTGATTGTGAATTTATGTTTTGAAACACCATTTGGCAAAGGTAGTTGCTCTGGAAAGGAACATGCCTGCAAATGACACTTGTGCTGTGCCAAATGGAGACAATGGAGATTTTCGATATTTTATCTATGCAGTGACATACACTGTAATTCTTGTGCCAGGTCTCATAGGGAACATATTAGCCTTGTGGGTATTTTATGGCTATATGAAAGAAACCAAAAGGGCTGTGATATTCATGATAAACTTAGCCATTGCTGACTTACTACAAGTTCTCTCCCTGCCACTAAGGATCTTTTACTACTTGAATCATGACTGGCCATTTGGGACTGGTCTTTGCATGTTCTGTTTCTACCTGAAGTATGTCAACATGTATGCAAGCATCTACTTCTTGGTCTGCATAAGTGTGCGACGATTTTGGTTTCTCATGTACCCCTTTCGCTTCCATGACTGCAAACAGAAATATGACCTATACGTCAGCATCGCTGGATGGTTGATCATCTGCCTTGCCTGTCTGCTCTTTCCTCTCTTCAGAACCAGTGATGACACTTCAGGCAACAGAACCAAATGCTTTGTGGGTCTTCCTACCAGGAATGTCAATCTGGTCCAATCTATTGCCATGATGACCATTGGTGAGCTGATTGGGTTTGTCACTCCTCTTCTGATTATCCTTTACTGTACCTGGAAGACAGTTTTATCACTGCATGATAAATATCCTGTGGTCCAAGACCTTGGGGAGAAAAAGAAAGCCTTGAAGATGATTCTAACCTGTGCAGGAGTATTCTTAATTTGCTTTGCACCTTATCACTTCAGTTTTCCTTTAGATTTCCTGGTCAAGTCCAACAAAATTCAAAGCTGCCTAGCCAGAAGGGTGATTCTAATATTTCATTCTGCTGCCCTCTGTCTTGCTAGTCTGAATTCCTGTCTTGACCCAGTCATATACTACTTCACCACTAATGAGTTCAGAAGACGACTTTCAAGACAAGAGAGCATCCAACTCCATGGAAAATCCTTTGTGAATATATGAAGTGAATTAGCGCCAGCAATTTTATCTGTGAACCTAAGACACAGAGAGTATTTGCTTGGGCTCATCATAAGCACTTAGTTTTGCTGCAATGGACACTGAGTCTTGGTACTTAGAGGCAATGTAGTTGTCTATTTATTATAGTAATAACAATTTATATTCAAATATAATATTTTTATTGTATTTTAAGTAGGATGAACAACATGTTATTCTGTGAAAACAAAGTGGTATAAACATGGAATCATTTTTATCTCTCATGTGTGATTATACAGTAAGGTTTAAAGACTTATATAACTATTTCCTACATTTAAGTGTCATTATTAAACATCATCTGACACACCTATTCATAAAATGAATATTCAAACTCAAGCTTCTGGTATGTTTAAAGTAAGAACAGGAAACAAATACACATACAGTAATTTCTATGACTGTATAAGATGCCATATTGAGTCTACCAGGTCAGATACCTTGCCAAAATACATATGATGTGACCCAAATTGCCTCTATAGGGCCAGAACAGATCCTATAAGTGACAATCACAGTTCTGGTTCTCTTAAACTATTTCTAAAGAACACCTATGGAAATGTATTGGCCTGCCTAGAAGAGAGAGTTTCCACCATGCTTCTAGACTAACATTGAATATCTCTGACAGTTTTCTGGTCCAGTTTTACCCCAGTCATACCATTGTGAGGCCTGCACAGCCTACCTCCCAGCAGCTGGGGAAGGAGATTCATCTTTTGGGAAAAAGTGCAGAAGACTAAGAGTAGTAATTAAATCTGAGGTTTTAAATATTATAGTACTTTGAAACATGTTTTAACAAAAATCTCTAACTTTAAAAAGTGATTTACTTAAAATCTGTGCACTATATAATAAAGACACATGCTACTACTCATCTGGAAGGAATGTGGGAATCAACCAAGGGCTCCATCATATTTTTATAAAAAGGAGTTGTTTTATGCACATAATTATGATACTAATATGATTGGAGGAGAAACTGGTAAAATCAAAATTATTTCTAATATCTGGGAGGAATGGAAGATTTTCTAATGTTTTCTCTGGACAAGTATTGATTTTGCATGTACTTTATTATTAAAATAATAACCTAGTAGAAAACACACTTTGTGCTGCTAAATAGTGTATTTATATCCTAATTATTCATTGCAAGGTACATATTTTGATGTGTTAAATGAGTTATGAATGAGTGTTAAGTTGTGTTTCAGAGACTGTAACTATCTCTGTCTGGTCTGTTTTCTTTAAAGTGATTTATTTTTGAATATAATTTAGTGTTATAATGGTATCAAAAGTAATAATTTTATGAGTACTTATAATGGAAGAGTTTTACCTATACTATATTTCATTACTACTTTTTATATTAGAATGGATTACACTTCTTAGGGTCATTTTGGGATACCAGAGACTTCATTTTTTTTAATATAATTTATTGTCAAATTGGCTTACATACAATACCCGGTGCTCATCCCAACATATTAATTTCACTTGAAACATATTTATTTTTTTCTAAAAGGGAGGGAAAATCTTTCTAAAACATTACTACATTTCTTAGAGGAATGGTTGAAGGGGTTAGAGCCATTTATTAGGTGGTCCAGAAGCCGTTGCAGGTAATTTACATCATGCAAAGAGAGGACAAATGTCCTGTATTCTTATGCTGCTTAGCTAGGACCACCCAATAAATCTGATCAATTTATTCATACTGAGATGCTAGTGAATAATGTTGGCATAGTATGAACTTTCCCAGGGATATCTGAATCCAAGGTTTAGGGATAAACTTTAATTCAAAGTGTTAATCATTTATTTTTAATGGAAGGATGAAAGACACTGAAGAAAACTGGAGGGGAAGATATTTTTAAGAAAATGGATTTTACATCAGTGTCTTTCAAATTATACACAGTAAATGATCACCTACTTTGCTTACCATAATGGAGATGCTAAATTCTAAGAAATATATCCACAAGAATGGTTATCAGGTTAAGATCTCTGCTTATTTCCTTTTCCTTTGGAATTCATGCCTTCCAACTCAGTACCTGATTTCCAGGAGAAAAACATTGCTTTTAGGAGTAGGAGAAATGGAATAGAATAGAGACCCCAGAATTGGACCCACAAATGTATGGCCAACTAAACTTTGACAAAGCAGGAAAGAGTGTCCAATGGAAAAAAGTATAGTCTTTTTAACAAATGGTGCTGGGAGAACTGGACAGCAACATGCAGAAGAATAAAACTAGATCACTTGCTTACACTGTACAAAAAAATAAACCCAAAATGGATAAAGGTCCTGAATGTGAGGAAACCATAAAAACCCTAGAGGAGAAAGCAGGAAAAAAACCTCTCTGACCTCAGTCACAGCAATTTCTTGCTTGACACATCTCCAAAGGCAAGGGAATTAAAAGCAGAGATGAACTATTGGGACCTCATGAAGATAAAAACTTCTGCACTACAAAGGAAACAATCAACAAAATTAAAAGGCAACCAATGGAATGGGAAAAGATGTTTGCAAATGACACATCAGACAAAGGGCTAGTATCCAAAATCTATAAAGAACTCACCAAACTCCACACCCCCAAAACCAATAATCCAATGAAGAAATGGGCAGAAGACATGAATAGACACTCCTCTAAAGAAGACATCCAGATGGCCAACAGGCACATGGAACGATGCTCAATGTCACTCATCATCAGGGAAATACAAGTCAAATACCACACTGAGATACCACCTCACCCTGGTCAGAGTGGCTAAAATGAACACATCAGGAGACTAGATACTGGCGAGGATGTGGAGAAACGGGAACCCTCTTGCACTGTTGGTGGGAATGCAAACTGGTGCAGTCACTCTGGAAAACAGTGTGGAGGTTCCTCAAAAAATTAAAAATAGATCTGCCCTATGACCCAGTAGTAGCACTGCTAGGAATTTACCCAAGGGTTACAGGAGTGCTGATGCATAGGGGCACTTGTTCCCCCAATGTTTATAGCAGCACTTTCAACAATAGCTAAACTATGGAAAGAGCATAAATGTCCATCAACTGATGAATGGAAAGAGAAATTGTGGTTTCTATACACAATGGAATACTGCTTGGCAATAAGAAAGAATGCAATCTGGCCATTTGCAGCAATGTGGATGGAACTGGAGGGTATTATGCTAAGTGAAATAATCCAGACAGAGAAAGACAGATACCATATGTTTTCACTCAAATATGGATCTTGAGAAACTTAACAGAAGACCATGGGGGAGGGGAAGGGGAAAAAAGTTACAGAGAGGGAGGGAGGCAAACCATAAGAGACTCTTAAGGACTGAGAACAAACCCAGGGATTGATGGGTGGTGGGGGAAAGGGGAAAGTGGGTTATGGGCATGGGGGAAGGCACTTGTTGGGATGAACACTGGGTATTGTATGGAAACCAATTTGACAATAAATTCTGTTTAAAAAAAAAAGGAGTAGGAAAGATGTGCTACTGCACCTGACATTCAAATGGCAGCTTCTTTGTGCTTTTTTTCCTTGAAGAATCCTCTTTTTGAATCTCCTATTTACTAATTTCTTGGTTCAATGAAATCTGGGTGCAAAAAGTAAGCACCCTCAACCTCAGTAATATACCATTCAAGATAAATAAGCTCACATTTCCCATATAAATGTTTTGAGTTCTGATTCCAAAATATACACAGAATTATTCCAAAAACAGATATTTTGAATATGGAGTGACTTCCGTAGTATTATTGCTGTCATTATTGTTTTTTTTATTATATTCAAATGGTTTATGTGTTTTCATTATCAGTTAATTACTCATCTAATTCTATTAACCTGTAATTCCATACAAAAAGAGCTCCTACCCTAGGAACAACAGATCGAGCTACCTTGATCTGAAAAAGTACATAAGTGGAACTTTGTGCAACTTCATTATTATATCATCTTTTTGTTTTTACTCTGAAGACACTGTGAAATTTTTGCACTTATAATTTATTTACATTTGTAAGTTATAAGTTGAATTTTAATAATAAAGATAGTCTCTGTAGTTACATAGCAATTTTATGCCTCCAGAGGTCAATGTATATTTAGTGACTTTTTCAGAAAATGTGAAACTTAAGGATATTTTTCTGTATTCTCATACACATAGATAAGTCCCATGAGACTTCACTCTTCCTTTCTCTCACTGGAGAGGTGCATTATATTCTCAGAAAGATAAGGAACTTCCCCCATCTTATTCTACCCCTATTTTCCACTTCTCCCATAGATTGATTCTTTATCCACACCTTATTGAGATTATTCCTATCCCTCACTTGTTGACCAAGTTTATTTGAATAACTTACCCTATATTTTCTAGAATGCAGTTTATGGGCATAAGGTGAGATGAGGTGACAGAGGAAGTGTTTTTTCCTTAAGTCTTATGTGTTGTTAAGATGACAGTCTGATTTTTTGTGGATTGGCAGGAGGAAAAAAACACCATATTCCACTGTCTTCGTTTACTTTTCCAAAAACAGATATAAAAACAAACAGTGATGACAGTATAGTTGCTGTTGGCCCTCGTCTCATCTTAGTTCTTTTTCTTCCTCTTTAGCAACTCCCTTTTTATTTTACCTATATCCCTAGTGCTTTGGGGAGACCCAGGTATCTTCTGTAATAACCAAGTTGTTAAGAATTACATTTTGGCTGTTGATAAGAAATAATTTCCTAGGAAGTGTTAAAGGCTTTTCTAAGGAGAAATTTCTGATGTTTTGGTAGACATGAAGAAAATAATGGGATAAAAATATGAGATCTGGCCCATGCTTCCAATGTCCTAAAATCACATATACATCTTCTCTGTGCCTTCCTACAGCCAGGCCAGAAGTAACTTCACTGCCTTCACTGCCATATTTTGGGGAGAAGGAGTGAGAGATAAAACTCCCAAGTAAATGTGGTTCTTTTAACTTATTCCTCAGTTATAGAAGATGTGATATATGTTTGGGGAACAAGGCAATGTATTGTAACTTTCTTGAACTTTATTGACTATTTTCTCAGCAGAACCATTTCGTGAACCTTAAACACTTATTTGGTTTTGCAAAGACCATATTTTTATTCTATTGTTTGTTGACTTTTATTTACCTAACTCTTTACTACACATCTGCTATGTCATCTATAGACATAGCTTTTATTTGATGGCTTACATTTGTCTTCTTGGATCTCTTCAAAGAATAATAGAGCTCCCCTTGGCAGTGGGGGCTGTTATTAAGCGTCTCACCCTGACCCAATTTTCTTCTTTTTGCAAGAGCTTCATAAGCAGAGTCGAGAGACAGACAGGATTTTTGCTCTTCAAAGTTAGATTTTGGGCATAATGGAAAGACTTTTTTCAGCCCTTTCCAAGCAATATTGAATATTCACAACCTATTCACTGACAAGTATCATTCATACTTTTTAAAATGCTAATCTAATAATAAGAAAAAATAAATTTTAAAAAAGCAGCTTGAAACACTAATGGTCCAAGTATTGGGCTCATTCAAGTATTTCATTGAAGGAACACATGAAAGAAGTAGCCTTATAACCTCCTCACCATGCTTGCATAAATTCAAATATGTAATACTAGGTTAAAAATGGTGTGAAATCACAGTGGTGTCTTATGTCACTAAGTTTAACCTTTTCACTTAGATGCATGTGTGTGTGTGTGTGTGTGTGTGCATGTGTGTGCGCATATGTCTGTTTAACTATGGAAAAGTTCAAGTATTTTCAAAATAAGAGCAATTAGTATAATGATCCCCCATGTACCTGTTATTCAGTTTCTAACAACATCAACACATGGCCAATCTTCTTTTTCTCTGACTATACCTATTTTCCCTACCCCATATTACATTAAAGTACACTTCACACATTATGTAATTCCATCGTTAAATATTTTAATAAGTTATAGTACTATTTATTTTTTAAAGGATTTATTTATTTACTTTTGAGAGAGAGACAGTTTGAGTTGAGGATGGGCATAGGAAGAGGAGGAGAAAGAGAATCTCATGCAGCCTCCATACTATCAGTGTGGAGACTGATGTGGGGCTTGAACCCACAAACCATGAGATCATGACCTGAGCCAAAGTCAGCTGCTTAACCAACTAAGCCACCTAGGTGCCCCCAATAAGTTATAGTACTGAACAATTCAGTATATGATCAAAAAAGGTTAAATAATAAGACTGATTTAAGATGTTTTCAGTAATGACATCAATCACTAAATTCAAACAAATATAAGAATTTCCTTTTGATCAATATGAGCAGTTGCCAACTAAAATAAAAATGTTTATTAACCTGGTTCTCTTTTCCTTAGATGAGCCTTCTACTGCAGAAGTGTTATGGAGACTTTATCTTGCAATGGTATCCTTCTTATATGAAGGAGAAATAAAAGTTTCCCCAGACAAATGCTGAGGGAGATGACCACCACTAGAACTGCCTTGACAGAAATGTTAAAAGTTATTCATGCTGTAATGAAGACGTTAATCAGTGACAGGAAAACATGTGAAAGTACATGAGACGCTGGTAAAGGTGAAAAATAGACAGTCAGACTTAGAAAACTGCAACTCTCTATTAGGATGAGGTGTTAACCCCTCAACTATAGTAATGAAGTTGAGGGGAAATAAAGTAATAAAAATACCTATAGCCACAATATATTTACAAATACACGGAATAAAAGAAGTAAATTATAAAATCAATAATATAATAAAACTGAGACTTTATAGCCATTCAAAGATAAGTTCATGTCAGCCTAAAGTGGGCTGTTTTATCTATTAGACATTTTAAATAATGTAAAAGGTAACCACAAAGTAGAAACCTAGAGTAGATCCACAAAGACAAAGAAAGGGAAAACAGAGGATATCACTATGGAACTTAAGGAAATTACAAAAATATGAAAAGACAATAGGAAAAAGAAACAAAAATACAAAACAATGAAAAATTAGTAAGATGGTATTAATAAGTCCTTATATATCAATAATTATTCTAAATATAAAGGGATTGAACTTACCAATAAAAAGGAACAAAATTGCTGGATAGAATTTTTAGAAATCCAAGTATATGCTGCCTAAAATAGGCCAATTTCAGATTTAAGAGCACATATAAACTCAAAGTGAATGTATGGAAATAGATATGCCATAAAAGTTTAAACCAAAGAAAGTAGGGGTAGCTATATCAGACAAAACAGACTTTAAGCCAAAAACAGTAACAAAAAACAAAGAAGGTCATTATATAATAATAGAAAGATCAATGCATGAATAAGATACAGCCATATATATATATATACACCCAACATTGGAGTACCTAAAAATATTAAACAAATAATAACAGATCCAAAAGAAGAAACAGACAAAACAATAACAGTAGAGAACTTCAATACTTCGCTTTCAAAAATGGATAAAATAATACAGAGAGGAAATCAACAAGGAAATAATGGACTTGAATCATACATTGCATCAAATGGACCTAACAGACATGTATAGAACATTACACCTAAACAAAGCAGAATACACATTTTCAAGGGCACACAGAACACTGTCAAGGATAGATCATATAATAAGTCTTAGCAAATATATAAAAGACTGAAATCATACCAACTATCTTTTTTGACCACAATGATTCAAAACTAGAAATCAACATGAGGAAAGCTGGAAAATCTACAAATATGTGAACACTAATCAGCACCCTCCTGAACAACCAGCAGATCAAAAAAGAAATCAAAATGGAAATCAAATATATTTAGAAACAAATGAAAAGAAAAACACAACTTACCAAAACCGATGGGATGGCATAAAAGTGGTTCCAAAAGGGAAGTTAATAGTGGTAAAATGTATATATTAGGAAATTAGAAAGATTAAAAATAAACAACCTGACTTTACATCTAGAGGAATTAGGAAAAAAAAAATCAAATTAAGCCCAAAGTTAAGGGAAAGAAAAAATAAAGATCAGAATGGAAGTAAATGAAATAGAGAGTAGAAAAAAAAAGATCAATTAAAATAAGAGCAATTTTTTAAAAGGATAAACAAAATTGAGAGAACTTTACAATGCTAAGAAAAAAGAAAGATGACTCAAATAAATAAAATTAGAGATGAGAGGAGTAATCATAAGTGACACTACAGAAATACATATTATAAGAGACTACTATGAATGACTATAGCTAACACATTAGATAACCTAGATGAAATGGATAATTTCCTAGAATCATTCAACCAGGAAAAAAAAATAGCAAGTATAAACAGACCAACAATGAGTAAGGAGTTGAATCAGTATTCTGTGCACTGTTAGTGGGAATGGAAATTGGTGCAAACACTGTGGAAAATGGTACAGACATTCCTCAAAAAATTAAGAAGAGAAATACCAAATGACCCAGTAATTACACTACTGGCTATTTACGCAGTAAAGTTATGCAAAGATAACAAAAAGGCTAATTTGAACTTTAGTGTTTATGGCAATATTACTTACAATAAACAAAATCTGGGAGCAACCTAAGTGTCTACTAATAGCAGAATGGATGTTAGAAGGTGGAGTAGAGACAGTAAAATAACCTCTAGACTGAGAAGTCATTTTGAGACCAAAAGAAAACCCAAAAAGCAAACAAAACAAACAAACAAACAAAAAACAATGCAAGTCAGTCCATACTGTTTACAGAATTTTATTCAAGGTGACTTACTAAAGGGTAGATGGGGCAGACAGATGATCCAGCTACACTACACAGCTACTCTCTGCCAGAGTCTGGACCTTAATCCACAGCTTTCATAGGGCAAGGGGCATTGTGGTAAGGTCAAAGGGTAATCTAAAATAACACCTTTTTTAAAATGGGTTTTATTTTTTTAAGTTTATTTTTTTTTTTGAGAGACTGAGACAACGCAAGTGGAGGAGAGGCAGAGAGAGAGAGAGAGTCCCATGAAGGCTCCACACTGCCAGTGCAGGGCCTGATGTGGGGCTTGAATCCACAAAGCTGTGAGATCATGACCTGAGCTGAAACCAAGAGTCAGATGCTTAACTGACTTAGCCACCCAGGCACCCCTAAAGTGGTACCTTCTATGCACCAGTCATTTCTACTAGTTATCTAAAGTGATGCCTTCTGTGTGTCACTTTAGAGAATATCAGAACAAGCCTTCTCACATTGCATTCAGAATGTACATTAACCTCCAAGGGCCCTAAACACACAACCTTGAAGGAGGTCATTGCATGGGCATAAACAAAATGAAGGTCCAAAGATGATGGAGTCAGTGTTTTCAGCAATCTTGAAAAAGATATATACACACATACACACAAATGTGGGATAGATAGATGATAGATAGATAGATAGATAGATGGTAGATATGTAGATAAAGAATCGAACATTACTCAGACATAAAATAATGAGATATTGCCTTTTGTGACAACATGGATTAACCCAGAGAACATTATGCTGAGAAAAATAATTCAAAGAAAGAAAAATATCATATTATTTCACTTATATGTTGAATATTAAAACAAATCAAATGAACAAACAAAAACATCAAAACAGAAACAGACCCATAAGTACAAAAAACAAACTGGTGGTTGCCAGAAGGGAGGGAGGTGGAGGATGGGTGAAATAGGTAAAGGGGATTAAGAGGTACAAACTTCCAATTATAAAATAAATAAGTCATGGGTATGAGAAGGATAGCATAGGGAGTATAACCAGTAATATTGTAATAACATTATATGGTGGCAGATAGTAACAACATTTAATCATGGTGAAATTGTGTAATTTATAGAATTGTCATATCACTCTATTATACACACAAAACTAATTGAATGTCAATCATACTTCAATAATAATAATTAATAATAATAATAATAATAAAATCCCAAACATAGACAGCCCCAGGACAAGATGGCTTACAGATGAATTTTACCAATCACTTAGGGAAGAATTAATACTAATCCTTCTGAAACTCTCCCAAAAATTTAAGAGGAGGAGAAAAATTTAAGAGCAAGATGCCAAACTCATTCTATAGAGGCAGAATTACCCTGATATGGAAGCCAGATGAAGACACTACAAGAAAAAAAAATCTAGAGACCAATATCCATGATATTGGTTGCAAAAATACTGAAAATAATATTAACAAACTCAATTTAAGAACTGATCAAAAAGATTATACACCATGACTATGTGAAATTTACCCCAGGGAAGGATGTTTTAAAATACTCAAATATGAAATATGAGTCCAAGTGGGGCCAGTGAGCTGAGTGGTTTTGCGGTCACTTCTCAGAGACCAGTGCTACTTACAGCATAACTGACCAACTAACTGAACATCAGATTTCAGAATTCAAAGAAGCTGTTTCACTATTTGACAAGGATGGTGATGGAACTATAACAACAAAAAGAATTGGGAACTCTAATGAGGTCTCTTGGGCAGAATCCCACAGAAACAGAGTTACAGGACATGACTAATGAAGTAGATGCTAATGGTAATGGCACAATTAACTTCCCAGAACTTCTCATAATGATGGCAATAAAAATCATAGACACAGACAATGAAAAATAAATTAGAGAATCATACCACGTGTTTGATAAGGATGGCAAAGGTTATATTAGTGTAGCAGAGCTTAGCCATGTGATGATAAACCTGGGAGAGAAGTTAACACATGATGAGGTTGATGAATTCTCAGGGAAGCAGATATTGATGGAGCTGGTCGGGTAAACTATGAAGAGTTTGTACAAATGATGACATCAAAGTGAAGACATTGTACAGAATGTGTTAAATTTCTTGTACAAAATTGTTTATGCGCCTTTTCTTTTTAACTTATCTGTAAAAGGTTTCCCCCTGATGTAAAAAAATATATATATGCACGTACAGGAGCGCCTGGTGGCTCAGTTGGTTAAGCATAAGACTCTTGATATTGGCTCAGGTCATGATATTAAGGTCATGAGATCGAGCCCCATGTGGAGTCCAGTGTTGGGCTCCATGCTGTGCGTGGAGCCTGCTTGGGATTCTCTCTTTTCTCTTCTCTCTGTCCCTCCACCACTCACACACTCTCTCTCAAAATAAATATACAAACATTTAAAAAGATGCCTGTATAGTAATTAAGATTCCATTCCTCCATTTTTTTCTTTTCTCAGCTTTCTGTCATTGTCCTGAAACCTTATTTTAGAAAATTGATCAAGTAACATGTTACATGTGGCTTACTCTGGATATATCTAAGCTCTTCTGCACATCTAAACAGATGTAATTGGTCAAATGAGGGAACATCTGTGTTTTGCCTTTTTAAAAAAATAGTTTTCTTTAGGAACTGTCAGCATGTTGTTGAAATGTGGAGATGTAATTGTGGACTATGGACTCTGTGTGGACAATATTTACTTAAAAGCTACACTATCGCAAAACAGGTGTATTATCCAGGTGCTTGTACACTATTTTTTGGTACTGATGGTCCTGCACCTGAAACATTTTTTTATTACTACTTGATTTTAAAAAAAAGTTTATTTATTTATTTTGAGAGAGAGAGAGCAGGGGAGATGCAGAGAGAAAGAGAATGGCAAGCAGGCTCTACTCTGTCAGTGCAGAGCCTGATATGGGGTTTGATCCCATGAACCATAAGATTATGACCTGAGCCAAAATCAAGAGTTGATGCTTAACCAACCGAGCCACTCAGGCACCCCTATTACTTGCTTTTTAAACTTTGCTTAGCCACTTAAAGAAAATCTGCTTATGGCATGATTTGCCACAAATCCATTCCAAGTTTTGTATTTGTTTTCCAATAAAAAATAGTTTACCCTAAAAAATAAAGTACTCAAATAAATAAATGTGATACACTTCATAGGATGAAAGATAAAATTTGTACGATCATCTCCAAAAATGCAGAAAAAGCATTTGACAAAATACATTTCTAATGGTAAAATCTGTCAACAGATAGGTAGAGAAAGAACATACCTCAGTATAATAAAGGCCATACATGACAAACCCATAGCTAACATTCTATTAATGGAAAATACTAATCTTTTCTTTGAGGATTAAGAACATGACAAAGGTGCCTATTCCATTCTTACTCAACATAGTATTGGAAGTACTAACTAGAGCAATCAGCAAGGCAAAGAAATAAAAGGCATTCATATCTGAAATGAAGAAGTACAATTATCACTATTTGCTGATGATACGATCTTATGTAATAAAAATCCCATATACCAAACTAAAAAACTATTGGATTTAAATAATGGATTCCATAAAGTTGTAGGATATAAAATCAATACATAGAAATCAGGTGTTTTTCTATATACTAATAATGAGGCATCTGAAAAAAGAAATAAAGAAAATATCCCATTCACAATAGTATCAAAAACAATAAAATACCTAGGAATAAATTTATCCAAAGAAGTAATGGATTTGTTATAATGAAAAGAATAAGACTTCACTGAAATAAATCTAAGACACAAATGGAAGGACATCCTGTTTTCATGGATTGGAATACTTAATATTGTCAAAATGTTCATACTACCCAAAGCCACCTGTAGATTGAATGCAATCCTTATCAAAATACCAATAGCATTTTTCGTGGAACTAGAAAAAGCAATCCTAAAATGTGTATGGAATCATAAAAGATCTTGAATAGATAAAGCAATCATGAGAAAGAATGAAAAAAACTGGAGGCATCACATTTCCTGATTTCAAACTATATTTAAAAACTATAAGAATTATAATCATGCAGTACTGCAAATAATAATAATTAATAATAATAATAAATAGGCACATAGACCAATGGAACAGAAGAGCCCAGAATTAAACCTCTGCATATACAGTCAAATAATATTTGATTAGGGGGTCAGGAACCTCCAGTGGGGAAAGGATAGTCTTCCAAAAATGGTATTGGAAAAACTGTATAACCTGCAGAAAAACGAAATTGGTCACATATCTCATACCATTCACAAAAATTAATTCTAAAAGGATCAAAGTCTACACATAAAGGCCTTAAACTATAAAACTCCTGAAAGAAAGCATAGTGAAAAATACTCCTTGACATTGGTCTTAACAGTGCTTTTTTTGGATATGACACCAAAAGCACAAACAAAAAAGGAAAATATCAACAAGTAGGACTAAATTAAACACAAAACTCCTGCAAAGCAAAAGAAAAAATAAACAAAATAAAAAGACTACCTATAGAATAGGTCAAACTTTTGGCAAACCATGTCATATATCAGATAATGGGCTAATATTCAAAGTCAAACCATAAAAGACTCTTAAAAACTGAGAACAATATGAGGGTTGATGGGGGGTGGGAGGGAGGCGAGGGTGGGTGATGGGTATTGAGGAGGCCACCTGTTGGGATGAGCACTGGGTGTTGTACGGAAACTAATTTGACAATAAATTTCATATTAAAATTTAAAAAAATACAACTGAACAACAACAACAACAACAACAACAAAACCAAACAATCTGATTTTTAAAACTGGGCAGAGGACCTAAATAGACATTTTTCAAAGGAAGATATCCAAATTTCTAACAGGTACATGAAAAGGTGCTCAACACTGCTAACCATCAAGGAAATGCAAATTATAAATAGGATGAGCTATCACCTCACTCCTGTAAATGGAAATCATCAAGAAGACAAGAAATGAAAACAATGTTGGTGAGGAAGTAATGAAAAAGGAACATTTGTGCACTGGTTGTAAACTGGTTCAGCCACTGTGGAGAACAGTATGGAGCTTCATCAAAAAAATTAAATACAAAACTATCGTATGATATTGTAATTCCACTACTGAATTTATACCCAAAGAAAATGAAAAGAGGTTATTGAGGAGTTATATGCACTCCCATGTTTATTGTACCAATAGCTGAGATATGGAAACAACATGTGTCTATCAATTGTTGAACATACAAAGAAGAGGCAGTATATATATCCAATGTAATACTATTCAGCCATGAAGAAATGGAAATTCTGCCATTTGCAACAAGTATGGACCTTGAGAACATGATAATAAGTGACATAAGTCAGGCAGAGAAATACAAATACTGTATTGTGTTTTTTATACATAGATTAAAAAAACCTGAAATCACAAAGTCAAAGAGTAAAATGGTGGAACCAGAGACCGGTGGTTGGGGGAATGGAAGAGATGATGTTTAAGGGTACGTACTTGCACCTAGTTGATAAATTAGTCCTGGAGACCTAATACACAGTATAGGGCTTGTAGACAACAAAAAATGTACTTACAAACATTAAACTTGCTAAGAGACCAAATCTTAATTGCTCTTAACCACAAGAGGAAATGATAATTGTGTGATGCAATAAAAGTATTACCTAATGCTATAATGGTGATTATATTGCAATATAAAAGTATCAAATCAGGGTGCCTGGGTGGCTAAGTCAGTTAAGGGTCCAACTTGAGCTCAGGCCATGCTCTAATGGTTCGTGTGTTCTAGTGGTTCGTGTGTTCAAGCTCTGTGTCAGAATCTCTTCTGTCAGCACAGAGCCTACTTCAGATCCTCTATCCCTCCCTCTCTCTGACCCTCTCATGCTCTGTCTCTCAAGTATAAAAAAAAAAATAAACAGGGGCGCCTGGGTGGCGCAGTCGGTTAAGCATCCGACTTCAGCCAGGTCACAATCTCGTGGTGGCTGGAGCCTGGAGCCTGTTTCCGATTCTGTGTCTCCCTCTCTCTCTGCCCCTCCCCCGTTCATGCTCTGTCTCTCTCTGTCCCAAAAATAAATAAATGTTGAAAAAAAAATTTAAAAAAAATAAAAAAATAAACATGTAAAAAAAATACCAAATCATGTTGTACACCTTAAACTTACATAATGTTGTATGTCAAATAAATCTCAATTATCTATATACTGATAAATAAATAAAAAATGGATAAATAAAAAAGGAAGGTAAATAAGTTGAACTCATACAGCATTCAACTATTCTATATCAACTTACAACTTTGCGTTCTATAAAGAGGTAGAGGAAGAAAGGCATGTTTGGGAAACTAGAGGAGAAGGATCATTACAACAACCAGAGAAGCTTAAGTATTTAGAAAAGGCATTTCTTCTTTTTTGTTAAGTTTATTTATTTGTTGAGAGTGAAGAGAGAGAGAGAGAGAGAGAGAGAGAGAGAGAGAGAGAATGCATGAGTAGGGGAGGGGCAGAGAAAGAGAGGCAGAGAGAGACTCCCAAGTAGCCTCCGCATTGTCAGCACAGAGCCACGCGGGGATGGATCTCACCAACCGTGAGATCATGATCTGAGCCAAAATCAAGAGTCGGACTCTTAACTGACTGACCAACCCAGGCGTCCCCTAGAAAAGGAATTTCTAATAATATAATATGCGTAATATAAATCACTTTCAAAACTCTTTTGTTTTGTCTCTGGCTATGAAAATGAAACAAAGCAATAGACTTGTTATTTAAGGTGACCTATAATGTGATGTATCTTCAACTTTAGGTAGAATAGGAAAGTTGTGGAAATTTTCTTGTCTTAAAACTCATGGTAATTAAATAGTTAAACACCGACTGATTACTATGAAGCATGCTTTGTGTTAGGCACTGGGGATATGAAGAAAATAATCACAGAATTAGCTTAATGATGTTGTCTCTACCTCTTGACCTCCCACTTACTCCTCAGTCCATCTTAATCTGGTTTCTTCTGTCATTATTTTATTATCCATCCATCTGTGAACAAATATTTTTTGAGTACCTACTACTGCCATGTAGTAGCTGGGTCCTGGATTTTTATAATAAAAAAACGTATGGTTGAAATTAACTGTTTACAGATACAATTATATGTTCAGTTTTAGAGATAAAATACATTTTGTTCTAAAATCACCACTGCTTATATTTATGGTAATAATATTTAATATATTTTTAAACTTTAGGTATCATTAAACAAGGACATGAGACTGCCTTGTCTTTTTATTAAAGAGAAGCATGGGTTTAAATAAGGTTAGGAAAGATGTCATTTAAGTAGTTTATTGAGGGATAACCTCGTTCTGTATATCTTCTAGGATCATGTCTAGTAAAAATGGAGATTTGACTTAGTTATCTAAATTGCTGTAGTAAGAAACAGGCTTATCTGGACAAGTAAGGACAAGGTCTTTTTTTTTTTAAACAGCTCCTTCCTTCACAACAAAGATTACCAAAATTTAGAAAAGCCTTTAAACCATCATCTACACTGGAATTACCTTTGATAAAATACTTTTGCCCTGTGCAGATAAATTAATCTTTCTGAACTTCTATTATAACAACCAACAGCTTTATTATTTATCCTTATAAAACAGCTTACTATTTATCCAGCTGTCTATCTTTAGGGCCTCAGTGTCTTCTTGTGTAAACTCAAGTTATTCAGCTATAATTTGTAAGAATTATAGTCTATAATATAGTCTAAATTATTCGACTATAATTTGTAATAATTATATAATTAACATTTTACGGTTTGATGAAATTATTTGTATCACCAGTATAATCAGAAATTTCCACTAAAGGTTTTCTCTATCCCATGATATATGAGGGCAAAGATATCCCTCTCTTCTAAGTCCTCCCTGGTGAAGGAAACCACAAAGTTGTTCTAGATTGTAAAACATTGCAAAATTAGGCAGTGTGAAGCTTACAAGACATGCATTTCAGAATTTAGTGTTCTATGTCATAATTAGTGCCTTATACTGCAAAAAGTAACCACCTCTTAACAGTTTAGGGAGAAGAAATGCAAAGTGCTGCATGGTTTACCTCTGACTTACTTCTTAATTAAGGGTCCCCAGATCCCTATAATACATTCAAGTAAACTTAAATAGCTTATCACAAGAGTTGTTATCACAATAGATGTGGATTTCACAGTCCAGAAAATAATTCTATAGAAAAAAATAGGAGGGAAGGTTGCGGCAAGATGGCGGCTTAGGAGGACGCTGGGCTCACCGCACGTCCTGCTGATCACTTAGATTCCATCTACACCTGCCTAAATAACCCAGAAAACCGCCAGAGGATTAGCAGAACAGAGTCGCCGGAGCCAAACGCAGACGAGAGGCCCACGGAAGAGGGTAGGAAGGGCGGCGAGGCGGTGCCCGCTCCACGGACTGGCGGGAGGGAGCCGGGGCGGAGGGGTGGCTCACCGGCCAAGCAGAGCCCCCGAGTCTGGCTTGCAAAAGCAGAGGGACCGGGCGGACTGTGTTCCGACAGCAAGCGCGACTTAGCGTTTGGGAGGTCATAAGTTAACAGCTCTGCTCAGAAAGCGGGAAGGCTGGAGGACAAAGGGAGGGAGAGCTGCTGAACCCCCTGACAACAGAGCTCAGTTTGGTGGGGAACAAAGGCGCTCGCCAGCGCCATCTCCCCCGCCCATCCCCCAGCCGAAATCCCAAAGAGAACCGGTTCCTGCCAGGGAACTTGCTCGCTCCCCGCAAACACCCAACTCTGCGCTTCGGCGGAGCCAAACCAACGGCAGCGGATCTGACTCCCTCCCGCTGCCACAGGGCCCCTCCTGAAGTGGATCACCTAAGGAGAAGCGATCTAAGCCTGCCCATCCTGCCCCCTAGCACCTTGCCTACCCACCCCAGCTAATACGCCAGATCCCCAGCATCACAAGCCTGGCAGGGTGCAAGTAGCCCAGACGAGCCACACCACCCCACAGTGAATCCCGCCCCTAGGAGAGGGGAAGAGAAGGCACACACCAGTCTGACTGTGGCCCCAGCGGTGGGCTGGGGGCAGACATCAGGTCTGACTGCGGCCCCGCCCACCAACTCCAGCTATACACCACAGCACAGGGGAAGTGCCCTGCAGGTCCTCACCACGCCAGGGACTATCCAAAATGACCAAGCGGAAGAACTCCCCTCAGAAGAATCTCCAGGAAATAACAACAGCTAATGAGCTGATCAAAAAGGATTTAAATAATATAACAGAAAGTGAATTTAGAATAATAGTCATAAAATTAATCACTGGGCTTGAAAACAGTATACAGGACAGCAGAGAATCTCTTGCTACAGAGATCAAGGGACTAAGGAACAGTCACGAGGAGCTGAAAAACGCTTTAAACGAAATGCATAACAAAAGGGAAACCACCACAGCTCGGCTTGAAGAGGCAGAGGAGAGAATAGGTGAACTAGAAGATAAAGTTATGGAAAAAGAGGAAGCTGAGAAAAAGAGAGATAAAAAAATCCAGGAGTATGAGGGGAAAATTAGAGAACTAAGTGATACACTAAAAAGAAATAATATACGCATAATTGGTATCCCAGAGGAGGAAGAGAGAGGGAAAGGTGCTGAAGGGGTACTTGAAGAAATAATAGCTGAGAACTTCCCTGAACTGGGGAAGGAAAAAGGTATTGAAATCCAAGAGGCACAGAGAACTCCCTTCAGACGTAACTTGAATCGATCTTCTGCACGACATATCATAGTGAAACTGGCAAAATACAAGGATAAAGAGAAAATTCTGAAAGCAGCAAGGGGTAAACGTGCCCTCACATATAAAGGGAGACCTATAAGACTCGTGACTGATCTCTCTTTTGAAACTTGGCAGGCCAGAAAGAATTGGCAAGAGATTTTCAGGGTGCTAGACAGAAAAAACATGCAGCCAAGAATCCTTTATCCAGCAAGTCTGTCATTGAGAATAGAAGGAGAGATAAAGGTCTTCCCAAACAAACAAAAACTGAAGGAATTTGTCACCACTAAACCAGCCCTACAAGAGATCCTAAGGGGGACCCTGTGAGACAAAGTCCCAGAGACATCACTACAAGCATAAAACATACAGACATCACAATGACTCTAAACCCGGATCTTTCTATAATAACACTGAATGTAAATGGATTAAATGCGCCAACCAAAAGACATAGGGTATCAGAATGGATAAAAAAACAAGACCCATCTATTTGCTGTCTACAAGAGACTCATTTTAGACCTGAGGACACCTTTAGATTGAGAGTGAGGGGATGGAGAACTATTTATCATGCGACTGGAAGCCAAAAGAAAGCTGGAGTAGCCATACTTATATCAGACAAACTAGACTTTAAATTAAAGGCTGTAACAAGAGATGAAGAAGGACATTATATAATAGTTACAGGGTCTATCCATCAGGAAGAGCTAACAATTATAAATGTCTATGCGCCGAATACCGGAGCCCCCAAATATATAAAACAATTACTCATAAACATAAGCAACCTTATTGATAAGAAGTGGTAATTGCAGGGGACTTTAATACACCACTTACAGAAATGGATAGATCATCTAGACATACGGTCAATAAAGAAACAAGGGCCCTGAATGAGACATTGGATCAGATGGACTTGACAGATATATTTAGAACTCTGCATCCCAAAGCAACAGAATATACTTTCTTCTCGAGTGCACATGGAACATTCTCCAAGATAGATCATATACTGGGTCACAAAACAGCCCTTCATAAGTTTACAAGAATTGAAATTATACCATGCTTACTTTCAGACCACAATGCTATGAAGCTTGAAATCAACCACAGGAAAAAGTCTGGAAAACCTCCAAAAGCATGGAGGTTAAAGAACACCCTACTAACGAATGAGTGGGTCAACCAGGCAATTAGAGAAGAAATTAAAAAATATATGGAAACAAACGAAAATGAAAATACAACAATCCAAACGCTTTGGGACGCAGCAAAGGCAGTCCTGAGAGGAAAATACATTGCAATCCAGGCCTATCTCAAGAAACAAGAAAAATCCCAAATACAAAATCTAACAGCACACCTAAAGGAACTAGAAGCAGAACAGCAAAGGCAGCCTAAGCCCAGCAGAAGAAGAGAAATAATAAAGATCAGAGCAGAAATAAACAATATAGAAACTAAAAAAACTGTAGAGCAGATCAACGAAACCAAGAGTTGGTTTTTTGAAAAAATAAACAAAATTGAGAAACCTCTAGCCAGGCTTCTCAAAAAGAAAAGGGAGATGACCCAAATAGATAAAATCATGAATGAAAATGGAATTATTACAACCAATCCCTCAGAGATACAAACAATTATCAGGGAATACTATGAAAAATTATATGCCAACAAATTGGACAACCTGGAAGAAATGGACAAATTCCTGAACACCCACACTCTTCCAAAACTCAATCAGGAGGAAATAGAAAGCTTGAACAGACCCATAACCAGCGAAGAAATTGAATCGGTTATCAAAAATCTCCCAACAAATAAGAGTCCAGGACCAGATGGCTTCCCAGGGGAGTTCTACCAGACGTTTAAAGCAGAGATAATACCTATCCTTCTCAAGCTTTTCCAAGAAATAGAAAGGGAAGGAAAACTTCCAGACTCATTCTATGAAGCCAGTATTACTTTGATTCCTAAACCAGACAGAGACCCAGTAAAAAAAGAGAACTACAGGCCAATATCCCTGATGAATATGGATGCAAAAATTCTCAATAAGATGCTAGCAAATCGAATTCAACGGCATATAAAAAGAATTATTCACCATGATCAAGTGGGATTCATTCCTGGGATGCAGGGCTGGTTCAACATTCGCAAATCAATCAACGTGATACATCACATTAACAAAAAAAGAGAGAAGAACCATATGATCCTGTCAATCGATGCAGAAAAGGCCTTCGACAAAATCCAGCACCCTTTCTTTATAAAAACCCTTGAGAAAGTCGGGATAGAAGGAACATACTTAAAGATCATAAAAGCCATTTATGAAAAGCCCACAGCTAACATCATCCTCAACGGGGAAAAACTGAAAGCTTTTTCCCTGAGATCAGGAACACGACAAGGATGCCCACTCTCACCGCTGCTGTTTAACATAGTGCTGGAAGTTCTAGCATCAGCAATCAGACAACAAAAGGAAATCAAAGGCATCCAAATTGGCAAAGATGAAGTCAAGCTTTCGCTTTTTGCAGATGACATGATATTATACATGGAAAATCCGATAGACTCCACCAAAAGTCTGCTAGAACTGATACATGAATTCAGCAAAGTTGCAGGATACAAAATCAATGTACAGAAATCAGTTGCATTCTTATACACTAACAATGAAGCAACAGAAAGACAAATAAAGAAACTGATCCCATTCACAATTGCACCAAGAAGCATAAAATACCTAGGAATAAATCTAACCAAAGATGTAAAGGATCTGTATGCTGAAAACTATAGAAAGCTTATGAAGGAAATTGAAGAAGATTTAAAGAAATGGAAAGACATTCCCTGCTCATGGATTGGAAAAATAAATATTGTCAAAATGTCAATACTACCCAAAGCTATCTACACATTCAATGCAATCCCAATCAAAATTGCACCAGCATTCTTCTCGAAACTAGAACAAGCAATCCTAAAATTCATATGGAACCACAAAAGGCCCCGAATAGCCAAAGGAATTTTGAAGAAGACCAAAGCAGGAGGCATCACAATCCCAGACTTTAGCCTCTACTACAAAGCTGTCATCATCAAGACAGCATGGTATTGGCACCAAAACAGACACATAGACCAATGGAATAGAATAGAAACCCCAGAACTAGACCCACAAACGTATGGCCATCTCATCTTTGACAAAGCAGGAAAGAACATCCAATGGAAAAAAGACAGCCTCTTTAACAAATGGTGCTGGGAGAACTGGACAGCAACATGCAGAAGGTTGAAACTAGACCACTTTCTCACACCATTCACAAAAATAAACTCAAAATGGATAAAGGACCTCAATGTGAGACAGGAAACCATCCAAACCTTAGAGGAGAAAGCAGGAAAAGACCTCTCTGACCTCAGCCGTAGCAATCTCTTACTCGACACATCCCCAAAGGCAAGGGAATTAAAAGCAAAAGTGAATTCCTGGGACCTTATGAAGATAAAAAGCTTCTGCACAGCAAAGGAAACAACCAACAAAACTAAAAGGCAACCAACGGAATGGGAAAAGATATTCGCAAATGACATATCGGACAAAGGGCTAGTCTCCAAAATCTATAAAGAGCTCACCAAACTCCACACCCAAAAAACAAATAACCCAGTGAAGAAATGGGCAGAAACATGAATAGACACTTCTCTAAAGAAGACATCCGGATGGCCAACAGGCACATGAAAAGATGTTCAGCGTCGCTCCTTATCAGGGAAATACAAATCAAAACCACACTCAGGTATCACCTCACGCCAGTCAGAGTGGCCAAAATGAACAAATCAGGAGACTATAGATGCTGGAGAGGATGTGGAGAAACGGGAACCCTCTTGCACTGTTGGTGGGAATGCAAATTGGTGCAGCTGCTCTGGAAAGCAGTGTGGAGGTTCCTCAGAAAATTAAAAATAGACCTACCCTATGACCCAGCAATAGCACTGCTAGGAATTTATCCAAGGGATACAGGAGCACTGATGCATAGGGCCACTTGTACCCCAATGTTCATAGCAGCACTCTCAACAATAGCCAAATTATGGAAAGAGCCTAAATGTGGATCAACTGATGAATGGATAAAGAAATTGTGGTTTATATACACAATGGAATATTACGTGGCAATGAGAAAAAATGAAATATGGCCTTTTGTAGCAACGTGGATGGAACTGGAGAGTGTGATGCTAAGTGAAATAAGCCATACAGAGAAAGACAGATACCATATGGTTTCACTCTTATGTGGATCCTGAGAAACTTAACAGGAACCCATGGGGGAGGGGAAGGAAAAAAAAAAAAAGAGGTTAGAATGGGAGAGAGCCAAAGCATAAGAGACTGTTAAAAACTGAGAACAAACTGAGGGTTGATGGGGGGTGGGAGGGAGGAGGGGGTGGGTGATGGGTATTGAGGAGGGCACCTTTTGGGATGAGCAATGGGTGTTGTATGGAAACCAATTTGTCAATAAATTTCAGAAAAAAAAAATTAAAAAATATGAAAAAAAAAGAAAAAAATAGGAGGGACTGGCAGAGATTGTATTTTGCCAAATATATTAAAGGAAATCACCAATTACATCTACTATTACCATTAATATATTTTTAAAGGACATTTTAATCTACCACCCTTATTTAAAGAAAGAACCCAAGCTTGGAATAAAAACATGTTTAACTGGAATGCATTTAGCCTTGTGAAAATGTATTATTTATATTTTTCCCATGTCTGTGAAAATGGTATTATTAATTGGTATTTGAGAACCACCATTGGTATTTGAGTTGCATAAGTTTAAATGAAGTGATTTCATTTTCAGGCTTCAAGTAAAGTAGTGATGGGACTTACGGCTTACTATTAGCTCTTGCAAATTATATGTGCCCAAGAGCCTGGGCTCAGTGCTCAAAAGAAATTTCCTAAGCACAAGTTAAATATAACACACACAAATTAAGCAAAAATTAAAAATAACATTGAAAAGAAAAAAGGCCATGCCCTTCTTCATCTCTGGTTACAGTATTTCTGTTAAAATCCAGTTAATCTGATATAAGTATGGCTACTCTGGCTTTCGTGGGATGTCCATTAGCATGATAGATGGATCTCCATCCTCTCACTTTCACACTGAAGTTGACTTTAGGTCTTAAAAGAGTCTCTTATAGGCAGTATATAGATGGAATTTGTTTTGGTTTTCTTTTTTTAATCCATTATGATACTCTATGTCTTTTGATTGGAGAATTTAGTCGTTACATTCAGAGTGATTATTGAAAGATATGAATTTAGTGTCAATGTGTTGCCTGTAGAATTGGTGTTTCTAGTGATGTTCTCTGGTCCTTTCTAGTCTTTGTTGCTACACATTCAAAGCAATCCCTATCAAAATAACACCAGCATTCTTCACAGAAACAGAACAAACAAGACTAAAATTTGTATGGAACCAGAAAATACCTTGAATAGCTAAAGTAATGTTGAAAAAGAAAACCAAAGCTGGAAACATCACAATTCTGGACTTCAAGCTGTATTACAAAGCTGTAATCATCAAGACTGTATGGTATTGGCACAAAAAATAGACACATAGATCAATGAAACAGAACACAAAACTCATAAATGGACTCACAAATGTGTGGCCCACTAATCATTGACAAAATAGGAAAGAATATACAATGGAAAAAAGGCAGCCTCTTCAGCAAATGGTGTTGGGAAAAGTAAACAGCAACATGCAGAAGAATGAAACTGGAGAACTTTCTTACACCATACATAAAAATAGTAAATTCAAAATGGATGAAACACCTAAATGCAAGAAAGGAAACCATCAAAATCCTAGAGGAGAAACAGGCAGCAATGTCTTTGACCTCAGCAGCAGCAGCTACCTACTAGACTTACCTCTGGAAGCAAGGAAAACAAAAGCAAAACGAACTACTGAGGCCTCATCAATATTAAAAAAAAAAAAACCTGATATACAGCAAAGGAAACAATCAACAAAACTAAAATGCAACTGACAGAGTGGAAGAAGATATTTTCAAATGACATATAAGATAAAGGGTTGGGATCCAAACTCAACACCCCTCCCCCGCAAAAAAAAAAATTATCCAGTGAATAAATGAACACACACTTTTCCAAAGAACATATCCAGGTGGCTAACAGACACATGAAAAGATGGTCAACATCACTCACCATCAAGGAAATAGATATCAAAACCACAATGAGATACCACCTCATACTTGTCAGAATGGCTAAAATTAACAACTCAGGAAACAACAGAAGTTGGTGATGATGCAGAGAAAAGGGAGCACTTCTCCACTGCTGATAGGAATGAAAACTGGTGCATCCACTCTGAAAACAGTGTGGAGTTTCCTCAAAAAACTAAAAATAGAACTACCCTATGACCTAGAAATTGCACCACCAAGTATTTATCCAAAAGAAACAAAAATACTGAATCAAAGGGGCCCATGCATCTCCCATATTTATAGCAGTGTTATCAATAATAACCAGTTTATGGATAGAGCCCAAATGTTCAACTAATGAATGAATACAGAAGATGTGGTATATATATATGTATATATACACAAAATGGAATATATATATATATACATATATATATATATATATATATATATATATATAAAGGAATATATATAATGGAATGTTACTGAGTTTTCAAAAAGAATGAAATCCTGCCATTTGCAACAATGTGGATGGAACTAGAGTGTATTATGCTAACCAAATAAGTCAATCAGAGAAAGACAAATATCATATGACTTCACACATATGTTGAATTTAAGATACAAAACAGATGAAAATAAGGGAAGGGAAGCAAAAAAATATATAAAAACATGGAGGTGGGCAAAACATAAGACACTCTTAAATATAGAGAATGAACTGAGTGTTGCTGGAGGCGAAGTGGGTGGGGAATGGGCTAAATGGGTGATGGGCATTAAAGAGGCCTAAGCACTGGGTGTTATATATGTAAGTGATGAATCACTAAATTCTACTCCTGAAACCAATACTACACTATAGGTTAACTAACTGGAGTCTAAATAATAAATAAAAACCCGTTTGTTGAGTTAAAATATAAATACCAACAAATACACATTAAAAATAAAGAAAAGACAAAACACCAGTGACTTTGGAATAAAGCTGAGTAGGTTTGAATCTTATCATTGACATTTATTAGCACTGTCTTAGTAGCCTTCATTCACCAAATGAAAATAGTAACAACTCTTTAGGTTAAGGTAAAATCACTGCCTCTATTCACAAATGTATAGAAGTATTGAGTTTAATTCTTTCCCCTTCATATTACACTTCTGGGTGCATTCTGCATCACTTCTTTCCACAATTCTCAAATTCAAACTCAAGCCCTTCACCCTTCCCTTTACAGTGCATCACTTTCTCTTAGGGCCATTGTGCAGTAGACGAGGCAATTTCTGTAAGATGCCTGACACGGAAATGTATGTTTCTTTCCAGTTGAGAAATAGAAAAAGTAAATAATAAATAAAAGCAACTTGTTCAATCCTTTTGCCAATTAAAAATCTTTTCTTTCTTTCTTTTTTTTCAAAATTGTGTTTATTTTTAGAGATAAAAATCTGGGGAGAGACAGAGAGACAGGGAGAAACAAAATCCCAAGCAGGTTCTGCACTGATAGAGTAGAGCCTGACACAGGGCTCAAACTCGCTAACTAGAGACCATGCCTCGAGCTTAAATCAAGTTGGATGCCCAGCCAACTGAGCCACACAGGTGCCCCCTTTCTTTCTTTTTCCTTTCTTCCTTCCTTCCTTCCTTCCTTCCTTCCTTCCTTCCTCCCTCCCTCTTTCTTTCTTTCTTTCTTTCTTTCTTTCTTTCTTTCTTTCTTTCTTTCTTTTTCTTTCTTTCTCTTTCTTTCCTTATCCTTCCTTCCTTCCTCCCTTCTTTCATTCCCTACTATCTTTTTCTTTCTTTCTGTCTCTTGCCCCCATACACCCCAATCCAGACAGTGATCTGAGAAAGAACTATTTTCAGTTAGATGACTTCATCTAAATAAGATCAGAAAGGCTCTGCCATATAGACAGAATCATTTAAGACCTGTCAAAACTGCAGGAGAAGTCAACATGGCGGAAAAGCAGGGGGACCTGAAGTTCCCTCCTCCCTCAAACACAGCAGTGTTGAGGACAGAAGACTTGGAATTCCAGAAATTTGGGCTACAAAATGATGGAAACATCTCCAAGAGCCCACAGGGACAACATGGCAGGCCATAGTTGCATGATTATGAACTAGGAGAGATAAAATCAGAGACAAAGGAATGGAGAGGAGGGATCCCATTCTATGGAGAGACAAAAGGAAGAGAAAGAGAGTCTGTGGAAGTGTAATATTGTATTTGGATAAGAGAAAAACCTTGGAACAGGGAACCAAAAAAACAGAAAGAACCAATCTCTAATGGTGGGGCTTTCTCTGGCCTGTTCATGTGTCTGGAAGGGAGGGGAGCCAGCCCCAGACTCAGTAGCTAGCTTCCAGGTGCAGTCAGAGAGAGCATTCCCCTCCCTTTAGTGCCATGGGAAGAAGGAAAGTAGCCACTCCAACTACAAAAGACCCTGCAGGCCCCCACCACCCAGAGGCCCTTTGTGACAGTACCCCAGAGTAAAAGCATCCTGGAACTGGGGCACATGGACTAGGATCCTTTAAGACATCGGGGTTTGAATCCCAGCCAAGTGCCAGGGAGGTGCGGGAAATGGTGAAGCAGGACATAGTGGCCTGCTCACTCCGCACTGTGAGGACCCAGGGGCCCTTAGTCTGTGGGGTGGAGTTGCGCTTCCCCAGAACGAGGGCACATGGAGCAGAATCCTTTAAGACACTGGGGTTTTAACCCCATCCAAGCAGCTGGGAGGCATGGGAGACTGTGGAGTGGAGTAGAACTGGCCATCTCGCACATAGTGGCATTGTGAGGACAGACTGAACAGAGTGGTTTGGGACACCCGGTCTGGGGAAGAGAGACTGGAGCATTGCCATTTTTCTCCCCAGCACCAACAAGGTGGGGTTTCAGGGAATGGACAATGGGCACACAGTGGAGGCAAGCCCAGCTACACAAAACCACACCCCTCCATGTCTGGTAACTGAATATCTAACACAGCAAAATTGACACTGATGGAACCAGAAAGGCCCTCCTCAAGAGGAGTGCAGTCACCAGTTTCAAGGCACTGTCAGATGTCAGTCCAGTGGTTTTGCATTCTCTGATTTGATTCTTGGTCAGTTGTTACTTTATGTATGTAGATGCATACATATATATTTGTATATATATAAAAAGTATGTGTATATTTTCTTCCTTTTCTTCCTCTTTTTTCTTCCCTTCTCTAGTCTGGTTATTCTGGTTTTTGGTTTGTTTAAACAGAAATTAATAATCTATTCTTTTTACATCTCTTCTGCATCTCCTTCTTTATTTTCCTCTCTCTCTCTCTCTCTCTCTCTCTGGACTAATCCGTGTAGTTTCTGATTCTTTGGCATGTCAATTTTTATTCTTTTCCTTGTCCCCACCTCTGATATTCCTTTCTTTGTATGGAATAAGTCTTCTTCCACCACCACCCCCCTTTTTCCCCTAAATTTCTTTCCAGACATACTTGAATGAACATATTAAGGCACACCTGATGGAAGGTCCAAACCACTAATACAAGTAGAGAGATAAAGCAACCAGAGTCTCAACAACAGAAATCATGAAACACAATCCAAAAACACCTCCTGAAGGGCCAGTCCCTGGACAGCACAGGACCTGTGCTTTTAACATAGTAGTGCTCAAAGGTTCAGTACTCATAACAAGCTATTAAAACACATAAGGAACAGAAAACTAGCCAATATGATGAAACAGAAGAATTCTCCTCAAAAGAAATTCTGGGAAGAAATGAAAGCTAAAGAATTGCTCAAAACAGATATAAACTATATATCTGAGCAAGAATTTTAAATAATAGCCATAAGATTAATAGCTGACTTGAAAAAAGCATAGAAGACAGCAGAGAATCTATTGCTGCAGAGATCAAGGAACTAATAGACAAGATGAATTAAGAAGTGCTATAAATGAGGTGAAAAATAAACTAGATGTGGTGACAGCAAGGATGGAGGAGGCAGAGGGGAGATTCAGTGAAATACAGGAAAAATTATGGAAAACGATGAAACTGAGAAAAAGATGAACTACTAGACCACGAGGGGAGAATTAGACAACTAAGTGATTCAGTGAAATGTAATAATATCTGTACCATAGGAGTTTCATAAGAAGAAGAGACAGAAAGGAGCAGAAGGTTTACTTGAACAAATTAAAGCTGAGAACTTCCCTAATATGGGGAAAGAAACAGACATCCAAATCCAGGAGGCACAGAGAACTGCCTTCAGATTTAACAAGAGTAGGTCTTCTCCACAGCATATCATAGTCAAACTGGCAAAATACAAAGATAAAAAGAGAATTCTGAAAGCAGCTAAGGACAAATGGGCCTTAACCTACAAGGGTAGACACATAAGGGTAGTAGCAGACCTAGGTACTGAAACATGGTAGTCCAGAAGGTAGTGCCAGGAAATATTCAACATGCTGAATAGGAAAAATATGCAGCCAAGAATCCTTTACCCAGCAAGGTTGTCATTCAGAATAGAAGGAAAGATAAAGGCTCTCTCAGACAAACAAAAAATTAAGAAGCTCATGACCACTAAACCAGCCCTGCAGGAGATCCTAAGGTGACTCTGTGAGGGGAACGTTGCAAAGACTGCAAAGTACCAGAGACATCACCATAAGAATAAAACCTGCAGATAATACAATGACACTAAATCCATGTCTTTCAATAATAAGTCTGAATGTGAATGGATGAAATGCTCCAATCAAAAGACATAGGGTATCAGAATGTATAAAAAACAAGACAAAACAAAACAAAACAAAACAAGATGTGTCTATATGCTGTCTACAAGAAACCCATTTTAGACCTGAGGAAACCTTCAGATTGAAAGTTAAGGAATGGAAAAATATTTATTATGCTACTGGAAGTCAAAAGAAAGCTGGAGTAGCTATGCTTATATCAGACAAACTAGATTTTAAACTAAAGGCTGTAACAAGAGGTGAAGAAGGGCATTATATCATAATTACAGGGTCTATCCATCAAGAAGAGCTAACAATTGTAAATGTTTATGCTCTAAACTGGAAAGCACCCAAATATATAAATCAAATAATCCCAAACATAAGCAATCTTATTGATAGGAATACTGTTACTGCAGGGGACTTTAATACTCCACTGACAACAATGGACAGATCATCTAGGCAAAATATCAAGAAACAATGACCTTGAATGATACACTGGGCCAGATGAACTTGACAGATATATTCAGAACTTTTAATACGAAAGTATCAGAATACAAATTCTTTTAGAGTACACATGAAATATTCTCCAAGATAAATCACATACTGCGTTACAAAATAGCTGTCAATAAATATAAAAGAATTAAGATCATACTATGCATATTTTCTGATCACAACGTTATGAAACTTGAAATCAACCACAAGAAAATACTTGGAATGCCTCCAAATGCATCGAGGTTAGAGAACATCCTACTAAAGAATAAATGGTTCAAACAGGCAATTAAAGAACTTTTTAAAAATATACAAAAGTGAATGTAAATGAAAACACCACAGTCCAAACCATTTTGGATGCAGCAAAGGCGGTCCTGAGAGGAAAATACATTGAAATCCAGGCCTATCTCAAGAAACAAAAAAAAATCCCAAATACAAAATCTAACAGCACACTTAAAGAAACTAGAAGCAGACAGAAAGAAACCACAAAGCCAGCAGAAGAAGAGAAATACTAAAGATTAGGGAAGAAATAAAAAAAATAGAATCCAAAATTCAATCAATCAATCAATCAATCAATCAAACAAACAAAAAAAAGTAGAACAGATCAATTAAACTAACAGCTGTTGTTTTGAAAATATAAACAAAATTCATACCCCCTAGCCAGAATTCTAGAAAAGAGACGACCCAAATGAATAAAATCACAAATGAAAAAGGACATATCACAACCAACACCACAGAAATAAAAACAATTATTAGAGAATACTATGAAAAACTATATGCCAAGAAACTGGACAACCTGGAGGAAAAGGAATAATTCCTAGACACCCACACACTACCAAAACTCAAACAGGAAGAAATAAAAAAAAAATGAAAGGACACATAACCAGTGAAGAAATTGAATCAGTAATCAAAAATCTCCCCACTAATAAGAGTCCTGGGCCAGATGGCTTCCTAGGGGAATTCTCCCAGACGTTGAAAGCAGAGTTAATACCTATCCTTCTCAAGCTGTTCCAAAAAATAGAAATGGAAGTAAAGCTCCCAGACTCATTCTATGAATCCAGCATTACCTTTATTCCTAAACCTGACAGAGACTCCACTAAAAAGGAGAATTATAGGCCACTATCCCTGATGAACATGGATGCAAAGATTCTCAACATGGTACTAGCAAATTGAATTCAACTTTATATCAAAAGAATTGTTCACCACGATCAAGTGGGAATCATTTCTGTGCTGCAGGGTTGGTTCAATATTCACAAATCAATTAATGTGATATATCACATTAATAGAAGAAAGGAAAACAACCCTATGGTCCTGTCAATATGTACAAAAAAGTATTTTATTTGACAAAATACAGCATCTTTTCTTAATAAAAACCCTCAAGTAAGTTGGGATAGGAGGAACATACCTCAACATCATAAGAGCCATATATGAATAGCCCACAGCTAATACTATCTCCAATGAAGAAAATCTGAGAGCTTTCCCCCTGAGATCAGGAACATGGCAGGGATGTCCATTCTTACCACTGTTGTTTAACATAGTGTTGGAAGTCCTAGCCTGAGTAATAAGACAACCAAATTAAATAAAAGGCATCCAAATTGACAAAGAATAAGTGAAACTTTCACTTTTCACAGACAACATGATACTCTACATGGAAAACCTGAAAGTCCCCACCAAAAAGCTGCTAGAACTGATACATGAATTCAGCAATGCTTCAGGATACAAAATCAATGTACAAAAATCAGTTGCATTTCTATACACCAATAATGAAGCAACAGAAAGAGATATCAGGAAATTGATCCCATTTGCAATTGCACCAAGAACCATAAAATACCTAGGAATAAACCTAACCAAATATTTGAAAGATCTGTGTGCTGAGAACTATAGAAAACTTGTGAAGGAAATTGAAGAAGACACAAAAAAAGGGAAAAACATTCCATGCTCATGTTTTGGAAGAATAAATATTGTTAAAATGTCAATATTACCCAAATAATCTACTCATTCAATGCAATTCCACTCAAAATTGCATCAGCATTCTTCTCAAAGCTAGAACAAACAAGCCTAAAATGTGTATGGAACCAAAAAAGACCCTGAATAGCCAATGTTATGTTGAAAAAGAAAACCAAAGCAGGAGGCATCACAATCCCGAATGTTAGCCTCTACTACAAAGCTGTAATCATCAAGACAGTATGGTACTGGCACAAGATCAGACACATAGACAAATGGAATAGAATAGAGAACCCAGAATTGGACCCACAAATGTATGGCTAACTACTCTTTGACAACACAGGAATGAGTATTCAATGGAAAAGAAAGAGAGTCTCTTTAGCAAATGGTTTTGGAAGAACTGGACAGCAGCATGCAGAAGAATTAAACTGGAAGACTTTCTTACACCATACACAAAAATAAACTCAAAAATGATGAAAGACCTAACTGTGAAAAATGAAACCATCAAAATCCTACAGGAGAAAACAGGCAGAAACCTCTTTGACACTGGTCGCAGCAACTTCTTACTTGACAGGTCTCAGAAGGCAAGGGAAATAAAAGCAAAAATGAACTATTGGGACCTCATCAAGATAAAAAGCTTCTGCACTGAAAAGGAAACAATCAACAAAACTAAAAGGCAACTGACGGAATGGGAGAAGATATTTGCAAGTAACATATCAGATAAAGGGTTAATATACAAAATATATAAAGAACTTACCAAACTCACCACCCAAAAACAAATAATCCAGTGAATATATGAGTAGAAGACATGGATAGACACTTTTCTAAAGAAGACATTCCACTTTTCCATATGGCCAACAAACACATGAAAATAAGCTCAACGTCAATCATAATCAGGGAAATACGAGTCCAAGCCACACTGATATACCACATCACACCAGTCAGAGTGGCTGAAATTAACAACTCAGGAAACGACAGATGCTGGTGAGGATGTGGAGAAAGGGGAACTCTCTTGCACTTTTGGTGGGAATGCAAACTGGTGTAGACACTCTGGAAAATAGTGTGGAGGGCCCTCAAAAATTTAAAAGTAGAATTACAATTGCACTACTAGGAATTTATCCAAAAGATACAGTAGTGCTGATTTATGGGGGCACATGTACCCCAATGTTTATAGCAGAGTTTCAACAATAGCCAAATTATGGAAACAGCTCAAATGTCCATCAACTGATGAATGGATAAAGAAGATGTGGTTTTTATATACAATGGGATACTACTTGGCAATGAGAGAGAATAAAGTCCTGCCATTTGCAACAACATGGATATAACTGGAAGGTATGCTAAGTGAAATTAGTCAAAGAAAGAAGATATCCTATATTTTCACTTATATGTGAAACTTGAGAAACTTAATGCAGGACCATGAGGTAAGGAAGAGGAACAGTTTCAGAGAGGGAGGCAAAGCATAAGAGACCCTTGAATGGGGAGAACAAACTGAGTGTTGAGGGGGGGGTGGGGAAGGGGAGAAAAGGGTGATGGGCATTGAGGAGAACACATGTTGGGATGAGCACTGGGTGTTGTATGCAAGTGATAAATCACGGGAATCTACCCCCAAAACCAAAAGCATACTGTACACACTGTATGTTAGCTAATTTGACAATAAATTAAAAACAAAAACAAAAATAAAAACAAAACCTTGGTTGCCTTGGTGGCTCAGTCGGTTAAGCGTCCGACTTCAGTTCAGGTCATGATCTCACAGTTTGTGAGTTTGAGCCTCAAATCGGGCTCTATTCTGGCAGCTTGGAGGCTGAAGTCTGCTTCAGATTCTGCATCTCCCTTTCTCTCTGCCCCACCACTGCTCACACTGAGTCTGTGTCTCTCAAAAGTTAATAAACATTTAAAAAAAAAAAGGCATGTCAAAACTATGAAGAGTGTTAACTCTTTTTCCAGCTAAATAAGATTAATAATTGCATATCTAAATAAGAGCTGTTTTGTTTTCTTGGCTTATCTTGCTCATCAAAGGCAATTTCCCTCTCTGAAAATTTCACAGTAATCTTTCAGTGGATGTCTCTGGGGAATAAGCTTAGGAATTCCCTGAGCCTGCACTGATGGGTTCACAAGGCATAAAGAATTACAAAGCCTTAGGATGATTGCATCCAATTTGGGTAAACAAGAATATATAAACAAGGAAAGAGTAGGGGGGGAAGTCCCCCAGAATAAAGTAGAGGGGCAAAGGCCCCCAGAATAGAGTAGGGGGGAAGGTCCCAAAACAGAGAGGGAGCGGGGCAAAGGCCCCAATACAAAGGTATATGAGATAAGCAAGATTAGGTATTCAGGGCAAAAACGCCCCCCCCCCAATTTAGTACTATAGCAGAAAGCTGCTTTCACAGGAAGGAAGGACAAAATTAATTAAACAGGTAAATAGGGTATAAACAGCTGTGGGTGAAGCTGCCAAGAGCGGAGTTGATTAGCAAAAGAAAGGTGTCTTGTTAACCCTGAGGTTACATGCTTTATCTGTCTTATCCCATAGGCCAGCTAAGATAAACAGACACAGCACCTCCTGTCTGCCAGTAACAACCATGTGCCCATCTACCTGGTGCCAGGATTTTGTTTTATATTAACCCAAACCTCAAACACTGTATATCTTCAAAACCGCTTTTCCTCATGCCCATGAGTTAATGTTGACATATTCATTGTCTCTTTGTGCACATCCATCACATTTGAAAGCATTCTGATCTTAATAAATATGGAGCAAGGACCCTTATTTGGGGGCTCTTGTCTTTTCCCGGACATTACCCATCTCTCGCATTTTAATCAGCTTTCTTGCTGAATAAGAGAGAACTTTAGACCCAGAGTCTATGACAGATCTCATTGTTCTGAGAAGTAGATTGGAAGCATTGTCTTCCAGATATTCCAACTTCCAGATCCCTAAATCTCAGCTCTGCCCTTACAACATATTGTCTTTAGTTGTTAGTCATAGTTTTTTTTTTCAGTTATTTAGGTGGAAAACATCAAATATGTTAAGTTTTCAATAACCTTTTATAGCTAATTAACCCAGACCAGATGGAGGGGGAAAAGACCTAGTAAATCATTTTTTTTTCTTATAAACTAGGCCTTCCCATCTTTCCTGTTATTTTATGTTTCCCCAGATAAACATTGCCTTTTTTTATCCATGGACTTGCCATATGCCCCTTGAGCTGCCTCAGTATTTCAGTGCCGAGTTTGAAAGTTCATTTAATCTAATGGAGTAATCCATGCTAATGAATATGAATATGTTAATGGTGTTAACAGGGTGCAAACTAGAGATAGTACTCTAAGGAATAAAAATGGTTAACGGGAAAATTTCAGGAACTGTGAAGAGTGGATGAAATTGATTCATATGATTCATATAATTTTAGTGCTAAAAACTTCTGAGGTATTCTGGTATTTTTTGAAATGTGGCCTACAGACTACCTTCACTATAATCATTGGGTAGTACTTGTTTAAAATTCATATTAAAGATCTTTTTCTCAAATCAATGAACATAATCTCTTGAGTGAGGTCAAGTAATGATCATATTACCAAGTATGTTAAATGATTCTAATGTAAATTAAGGTTTCGGTTTATTAAACTCCTTTATTTTATAGATAAGAAACTGAAGCCCATAGAGGAGAAATTATTTCCCAAATTTCAGAATTGATTACTGGTAGAAACTTATTTGGAACCCAAGTTGTACACTCATACCACTTATCATTATGATCAATGACCTACCTAGTATACTGTCTAGAATAATATAGGTTATTTGTAAATATCTGTCAAACAGATGTTTGAAAATATTTATACCTATTTTGATTTTGATAAAATAACACACAAGATAACACATAACATAAAAGTTAACATTTTAATCATTGTAAAGTATACGGTCCAATAGGGTTAAGTACCTTCATATTGTTGTGCAATCATTACCACTATCCATCTCGTCCCATTAAATAGTAAATCCCCATTCTTCTTTCTGCCGGTCCCTGACACTATTCTACTCTGTTTATAAGTTTGTCTAAGTTTTCTTTTAAATGGAATAATACAAAATTTTCCCTTTAATGTCTGCTTAATATTTCCATATACATATAAGCATAATATTTCCTCATGCATACTTTGACAAAAGGGTTGCTTCTTCCTTTGGCTATTGTAAATAATTCTACTGTGAACATTGCTGTATGAGTATCTGTTCAAACTCCTTATTTAAGTTCTTTTGGATACATACCTAGAAGAGGAATTGCTGGATCATATGGTAATTCTATTTTTAATTTTTTAAGGAATAACAATACTGTTTTCCACAGTAGTTACACCATTTTATATTCCCATCAGCAATTCACAATAGTTCCAAATTGTCCACATCCTTGCCAACACGTCATTGTCTTCTTTTTTTTTTTTTTGATAGAAGTAATTTTAATGTCTCTAATGTGGTGTCTTATTGTGGTTTGGATTTGCATTTCCCTAGTGATTAGAGATGTTAAGCATCTTTTATATGCTAACAGGAAGTTTGTATATCTTCTTTGGAGATGTGTTTATGAAAGTTCTTTGCCCATTTTTAATTAGATTGTTTAGTTGTTGAGTTGTAGGAGTTCTTTATATATTCTGGATATTAATGGATTATCAGATACATGGTACACAAATATTTTCTCCCCCTCACATTTTACTGTCAAAATTTTTATATTGTGCATCCATTAACAAATTATGTTAGGTATGGTTATTTTTACTGCTTTTTCCTTTAACTTGTATATTTGAGTTGCCTGGGTGACACCCCACTGGATTGCAGTATGAGAATATGCTGAAACTGACTGTATTCTTACTTTTAACAATGTTTTGCATGTTTTCACATGATTTCATGTTACTAATTAGCATTATTTTATTTCAACTTGAAAAACTCCTTACATCATTCTTATGAGGCAGACCTAGTGGTGAGCCAGACCAGTGGTGGTTCAGCTTTTGTTTGTTTGGGAAAGTCTTTATTTTATAGCTTTCCTTTTTGAAGGACAAGATTTCTTAGGGTTTTTATTCGTTTCTAACTGCACTTTGAATATGTCATTCTACTCTGTCCTGGCCTGCAAGGTTTCTGCTGAAAAATTCAATAACAGCTTTATGAGGGTTCCCTTGTATAAGATAATTTTTTTGCTGCTTTTAAAATTCTTTATTTGTTCACATATAATTTAAATTTTAGTTAACATACAGTGCAATATTGGTTTCAGGACCAGGATTCAGTGATTCATTACTTACATATAACACCCAGTGGTCATCACAAGTTTCCTTTTTAATACTCATCATCCATCTAGCCCATCTTCCACCATCTCCCTCCATCAAACGTTAGTTTGTTCTCTATCATTAAGATTCTCTTGCGGTTTGTTTCTGTCTCTTTTCTTTTTTCCCCTTTTCATATATTCATCTGTTTTGTTTCTTAAATTCCACTTGTGAGTGAAATCATATGATATTTGTCTTTATTTGATTGAACTATTTCGCTTAGCATAATACATTATTTTCTATTTATTTATTTATTTATTTTAAATTTTTTAAAGTATGAAATTTATTGTCAAATTGGTTTCCATACAACACCCAGTTCTCATTCCAAAAGGTGCCCTCCTCAATACCCATCATCCGCCCTCCGCTCCCTCCCATCCCCCATCAACCCTCAGTTTGTTCTCAGTTCTTAAGAGTCTCTTATGCTTTGGCTCTTTCCCTCTCTAACCTCTTTTTTTTTTTCTTCCCCTTCCGCATGGACTTCTGTTAAGTTTCTCAGGATCCACATAAGAGTGAAAACATATGGTATCTGTCTTTCTCTGTATGACTTATTTCACTTAGCATAACACTCTCCAGTTCCATCCACATTGCTACAAAAGGCCAGATTTCATTCTTTCTCATTGCCATGTAGTATTCCATTGTGTGTATAAACCACAATTTCTTTATCCATTCATCAGTTGATGGACATTTAGGGTCTTTCCATAATCTGTAGTATAATACATTCTAGCTCCATCCAAGTTGCTGCAGATGGTGAGATTTCATTATTTTTGATGGCCGAGTAATATTTCATTGTATGTATATACCACATCTTCTTTGTCCATTCATCAGTTGATGGATATTTGAGCTCTTTCCCTAGTTTGGCTATTGTTGATAGCTCTGCTATAAATAGTGGGGTGCAAGTGCCCCTTTGAATCAGTATTTTTGTAGCCTATACATAAATATTTAATAGTGCAATTGCTAGATCATTGGGTAGTTCTATTTTTAGTTTTTTGAGAAACTTCCATACTGTTCTCCAGAGTGGTTGCACCAGTCTGCATTCCCACCAACAATGTAAGAAGGCTCCCCTTTCTCCACATTATCACCAACAAATGTTGTTTCCTGTGTTAATTTTAATTATTCTGACAGGTGTGAGGTAGTACCTCATTGTAGTTTTGATTTGTGTTTCCCTAATGATGAGGGATGGTGAGCATCTTTTCATGTGTCTGTTGGTCATCTGGATGTCTTCTTTGGAAAAGTGTCTATTCATGTCTTCTGCCCATTTCTTAACTGGATTATTTATTTTGGGGGGTGTTGAGTTTGATAGGGTCTTTATAGATTTTGGTTACTAATCATTTATCAGATATGTCTTTTCCAAATATCTTCTCCCATTCCATTGGTTGCCTTTTAGTTTTATTGATTGTTTCCTTTACTATGCAGAAACATTTTATCTTGATAAAGTCCCAATAGTTTATGTTTGCTTTTGTTTCCCTTGCCTTTAGTGATGTGACTAGTAAGATGTTTCTATGGGGTATCTGGGTGGCTCAGGCGGTTAAGCTTCTGACTTAGGCTCATGTCATGATCTCATGGTTTGTGAGTTTGAGCTCTGCATCTTGCCCTACACTGACAACCCAGAGCCTGGAGCCTGCTTCAGATTCTGTGCCCCCCTCTCTCTCTGCCCCTCCCCTGCTCATGCTCTGTCTCTCAACAACAAATAAACATTAAAAAAAAGAAGTTGCTATGACCCAGGTCAGAGAGGTTGCTTCCGATGTTCCTCTGTAGAATTTAGGTGGTTTCCTGTCTCATATTTAGGAGTTTCATCCTTTTGAATTTATTTTTTGTGCATGCTGTAAGAAAATTATCCAGTTTCATTTTCTTCTGCATGTCACCATCTAGTTTTCCCAACACCATTTGTTGAAGAGACGGTCTTTTTTTCCATTGGATACCTTTTCCTGCCATGTTGAAGATTAGTTCACCATATAGTTGTGGGTCCATTTCTGGGTTTCCTATTCTGATCCATTTATCTGTCTGTTTTTGTGCCAGTACCATACTGTCTTGACCACTACAGCTTTGTAATACAGCTTGAAATCCAGAATCATGATACCTCCAATTTTGTTTTTCTTTTTAATGATTGCTTTGGCTATTCAGGGTCTGTTGTGGTTCCATACAAATTTTAGGATTGTTTGTTTTAGTTCTGTGAAAATGCTGGTGGTATTTTGATAGGGTTTTCATTAAATGTGTAGATTGTTTGGGGTAATATAGATGTTTTAACAATGATCATTCTTCCAACCCATGAGCATGGAATGCTTTTCTATTTCTTTGTGTCATTTTCAGTTTTTTTCATAAATGTCTTAGTTTTCAGAGCACAGATCTTTTAGCTCTTTAGTTAGGTTTATATTCCTCGTTATTGTTTTCGGTGCAATTGCAAATGGGATTGATTCCTTAATTTCTTTTTCTGCTGCTTTGTTAATGCTACATAGAAATGCAACATACTTCTGCATGTTGATTTTATTTCCTGTGACTTTGAAGAATTTATGCATTAGTCTAGCAAGTTTTTGGTGGAGTGTTTTGGGTTTTCTAAATAGAATATCATGTCATCTGAAAATAGTGCAAGTTAATCATCTTCTATGCTGATTTGTATGCCCTTTATTTCTTTTTGTTGTCTGAGTGCTGAGGCTAATGCTTCCAGTACTATGCTAAATACTAATGATGGGAGTGGACATCTTTGTTTTTTTCTTGATCATAGAGAAAGGTTCTCAGTTTTTACCCGTTGAGAATGATACAGCTGTGGGTCTTTCTCATATATAGTTTTATTATAAAGTGTGTTGGAGATGATTGTTTTGGTTTGAAACTTTAAGGTACTTGAATATTGAAATCTCATCCTAGGTTTGGGAAATTTTCATATATTATTTATTTAAATAAATTTTCAACCCTTTTCTCCCTCCCTTCTTCTTCTGGGGCTGAAATGATTTGTACATTGTTTCGGTTTAAAGTATTCCCTAAGTCCCGATGGATTTATTTCTTTTCATATTTTTTTTTCTTTTTGCTTTTTTGATTCAATGGTTTCAATTCATCTATCTTTGAGCTTACTGATTTTTCTGTTTCTTTTTGGTTAAGTGCTCTGTTGAAGCTTTCTATTGAATTCTTTAGTTAAGTCATTTTATTCTTTACATCCAAAATTCTGTTTATTTCTTATTCATATTTTCTATCTCTTTGTTATAATTTTCACTTTGTTCTCATATTGTTTTCTTGGGTTTTTTTGTTGTTGTTAAATTCTTTACCTGTGCTGTGTTGTAGCTCTCTGAGCATCTTTATTTTTTAGAAAAAAAAATGAAAGAAAGGCAGACTGCCACATGCAGTGCCCCATTTGGATGTGTCTGGAGTCTTGGAAGCTTTACTATGCTACATTCTCCTGAAAATGGACCTTGAGAGCTGTTTGAGAGGTTTTAGCAGGGGGTAGTAGCTACTCGTATACTTTTGATGAAAGAACAGTCCTCCTTCATTGGGGAAAGTCGTTCTATTTGACCAGGTACACAGCTTCACGGGGGATACACATTGAATAGTGAGAGAGGAAGGCAACACCTGCCTAGCCAGGCAGATTAGCCAATTAATCCTGGCAATCAGTGGGGTGAAAGATGTCACAGCTAGATCTCCCTGACATCCTCCCTGAACGTCTTTAGAACAATTATTTTGAATTATTTAACAATTCATGGATCTCCCGATCTTTAAGTGAAGTTATTGGAAATTTACTGTCTTCCTTTAGTAGTGTCACGTTTCCCTTATTCTTCATAATCTCTGTAGCCCTACCTAGGTGTTTATGCATTTGAAGAAGCAGTCACTTATCCCCAGACTTTATGGACTGGCTTTGGTAAGAAAGGCCTTTATCTACAGGTGAAGGCATATTGTGCCTTCATGCTGTGAGCATGCTGTGACCCAAGGACTAGTGTACAGAGCACCTAATGTGTAGGTGTGTGAGAGCTCTGGGTCCAAGGTGGGGAGTAATGTTCTCTTAAGATTCTGGGTTCTACATCATTGGCAGCTGTGTGGTACTTGGCTAGCACTCTCAGGGATCTGCAATTGCTATAAGACCTGTTACTGTCCTCAGCAGCACCTCTAGATCCAGTGGCTAAGGACCATGGTGGGAAGCAGTGGTGGCTGGAGCCAGTGGTGTACACACACTCAGCTATGGTGGTCATTTTCAGGTGTTTGTATAGTGGTAAGAGTCAGTTACAGACGCATGTGTACTGGTTGAGTCCAAAGCAAGTAGCAAGGGCCAAGGATAATGTTGAGAGCATTTGAGTGCACTATGTTTTCTTTTGTGGCTACTGGGTCTTGCTGGCAGTGGAGGCAAGTGTCAGAAGCTAACCAGGGACATACAGGTGCACAACTGTGGGAGGAGCTATCTTTAGGTGATTCTTAAGGTACAACCCAGTGAGAAGAGACAAGACAGGACAGATCAAGGCCCACAGCAGCTGAAGGAACTCTGACTGTGGGTGTACACTTCTGTGTTTGTATGGTCTTCTCACAGGCACATGGCAGTAGAGGCCAGTGACTGAGGTCAGGATGGTGTATGGGTGTAAATTTGGAGATGCTAGACCTAAGTGAGTGTTCTTTGGAAGCGGACATATGGAGGGGACTAAGCAGCAGATGCAGAGTCCTGTGCTGGTAGCTATTGCAAGTCATAGCTGCAGTGGGAGAAGCGAAGACAGGAGGGACTCAGGCAACTGGCTTTTGTGAATGTGAATACCTATGAGGTGACACGATTGAAGTCTGCAGGGTGACTGTGGTGGCTACTGGTTGTTCGTTTCTTCAGTAGTAAAATCTGCTGAGGTCATCTGCAGAGCAGGTCATTTGGGAAATGGTTGTTCCTGCTGTATGGTTGATACTTATAGACCCTGTTTTTCTTCTTTGTTTCTAGCTGTCTCTATATGTGTTGGCTTTGCTGGTTTCTGGATGGGATGAAATCAATGTGAGCTCTTCATGTTGTGCTCTGAAAAAGCTGGGGAATCTGGTGCTCACTCTGCTCTCTTTTACTCAGTGAAGGGAATTTTTTCTAGAACTGGTGACTTACCAATTGGTGCTGAACAATAACAGTCTGGATAATCGCATGATGCAGGCAAATAAAGCTGTTATCTTTCACATTTTGTGTGGTTATTCTCCAGTTTTTTAAAAAATGTCTATTTATTTTGATAGTGCAAGTGGAGGAGGGGCAGAGAGAGAGAGGAAGACACAGGATCTGAAGCAGGCTCCAGACTCTGATCTGTTAACACAGAGCCCAACGTGGGGCTTGAACTCACAAACTGCGAGATCATGACCTGAGCTGAAGCTGGCTGCTTAACCAACTGAGCCACCCAGGGGGAGCCTCCAGTTTTTTGTCCCACTATGTTGCTGAATTTTCTTAAATGGATTCCAGATCTGTTTGTGATTGTTAATACCTAATTGTTGATCTTTGTGGGGAAACAAAAACTAAGTTCTTCTACACCACCATTTTGTTGATGTTACTTGAGGCATTTGTTTCTTTGTGGTTGCTTTGCAAGAACTTGAGTTATATACATATCTATCTTCTGGATATTAGCCATTAATAAGATAAATAATAATTTACAAACATTTTCCCCATTCTATACTTTACTTTTTTAGTCTGTTGATTGTATCCTTCAAGTCATAGAAATTTTAATTTTGATGTCATCCCAGTTGTCCATTTTTTGCTTGTGTTGCTTGTGCTTTTCATGTTACATCCAAAAAATTATTGTGAAATACAACTTCCTGAAGCTTTCCCCCATGCTTCTTTGAATCTTTTGAATTTTGAGTCATACATTTAGCTCTTTAATCCATTTTGAATTGATCTCTACGTATGGTGTAATACAAATTTCCAACTTCATTATTTTGCATGTGGATATCAATCTTTCACACTATTTGTGCAAAAAAAATGTAATTTTGATAGATTGTGCTAAATCTGTAGATTGCTTTGGGTTACAATGACTTAACTTTGTATGTTGAACTATCCTTACCTTTCCAGAATGAATTCCACTTGGTCATGGTATATAATTGTTCTACTATATGGCTAAATTAATTTTGCTTGTATTTTGTAAGAAAATTTTACATATACTTTCATAACATTTATTGGTCAGTAGTTTTCCATAGTACTTTCAGAATAATTATAGAAATATTAATTTATGGTAATGCTTTTACCTTACAAGGGAAACCACATATAGCTACACTTTTTGTAAGGAGTTTTTAAATGAAAAAGCAATACTTATTTCATAGACTAAGTCAACCAATTGACAGTGTATTAAAAAGAAGCACATTTCTTACCTTGTGTACCAGTTTCTCACCAGACCCTATCAGGTAATCAATAATATCCTTTTGGTTGGACACATTTTTCTATGTTCATATAAACACAAATATATGAGGTTTTCCCCCTCTCTCTTTAGCATTTTTTTACAGTTAAGGCCTCTTTCTTTATTTTTCCAAACCTAGGATGAGCTTTCAATATTCAGGTACCTTAAAGTTTCAAACCAAAACAATCATCTCCAAGACACTAAACTGAGGGTTGATGGGGGTGGGAGGGAGGGGAAACTTGGGTGGTGGGCATTGAGGAGGGCACCTGTTGGGATGAGCACTGGGTGTTGTATGGAAACCAATTTAACAATAAATTTCATACTTAAAAAATTAAAAGAAAAAATTAATGAAAATTAAAAAAACTATATATGAGAAAGACCCACAGCTATATCATTCTCAGTCCTCATCACCTAATTAATCCACCACCCCAGACACCTCCCCCTCTGCTAACCATCAGTTCTCTATAATCAAGAGCTTCTTTCTTAATTTCTTTCTCTCTCTCTTTCTTTTCCTCTTTGCCCATTTGTTTTGTTTCTCAGATTCCACATTTGAGTGAAATCACATGGTATTTGTCTTTCTCTAACTGATTTATGCTCAGCATTATACTCGCTACCTCCATGCATGTTGTTGCAAATGGCAAGATTTCATTGTTTTTGTGGATGAATAATATTCTATTGTGTGTATATATATATATAATCTTTATTCATTCAATAATTGGTGAACACATGGGCTGCTTCTACATCTTGGCTATTGTAAATAATATGGCTATAAACATAGGGTGGATGTATACCTTTGTTTTTTGTTGTTTTTTTCAAATTGAATTTTTTATTTTTATATCATATTTTTAAAGTTTTTGTTTAAATTCCAGTTAGGGGCGCGTGGGTGGCTCGGTCGGTTAAGCGTCCGACTTCGGCTCAGGTCATGATCTCACGGTCGGTGAGTTTGAGCCCTACGTTGGGCTCTGTGCTGACCGCTCAGAGCCTGGAGCCTGTTTCAGATTCTGTGTCTCCCTCTCTCTCTGCCCCTCCCCTGTTCATGCTCTGTCTCTCTCTGTCTCAAAAATAAATAAACATTAAAAAAAATAAAATAAATAAAATAAAATAAATTCCAGTTAGTTAACATACAGTGTAATATTAGTTTCAGATGTGCAATTTAGTAATTCAATATTTATGTACAATACCTGGTGATCATCATAAGTTCACTCATTAATCCCCATTACCTATTTAACCCATCTGCCCAAACACCTCCCCTCTGGTAGCCATCAGTGTGTTCTCTATAGTTCAGAGTCTGTTTCTTTGTTTGCCTCTCTCTCTCTTCTCTTCCCTATGCTTGTTTGTTTTGTTTCTTAAGGTGTACATGAGTGAAATCATATGGCATTTGTCTTTCTCTGACTTACTTCGCTTAGCGTAATAGTCTCTACCTCAATACTTGTCATTGCAAATGGCAAGATTCTACTCTTTTTAATGGCTGAATAATATTCCCTTGTGTGCATGTGTGTGTGGGTGTGCGTGTGTGTGTGTATCTCACATCTTCTTTACCCATTCATCAGTTGATGGACAATTGGGCTCTTTCCATAATTTGGCTATTGTAGATAATGCTGCCATAAATGTCCAGGTGCATATATCCATTTGAATTAGTGTTTTTCTATTTTTTGGTAGATACCCAGAAGTCAGATTACTGGATCTTTTGCATGTAGCTGTACATTATTCCCAACACCATTTATTTAAAATACTGTACTTTCCCCCTTATATAGCCTTACCTTCATTATTATAAATTAATTGACCATATAGGTATGGGTTTATTTCTGGACTCTTTATTCTGTTCCATAGATCTGTGTGTTTCTTTTTATGTTTTGAGTACTATTTTGATTACTATAGCTTGGTTGTAAATTTGAAATCAGGGAGCATAATATTTCTGAATGTGTTCTTCTTTCTCAAAATTATTTTGGCTACTTGAGGTCATTTTCAGGCCAATACAAGTTTTAGAATTATTTTCTCTAGTTCTGTGAAAAAAATGCCATAGAAATTTTGATACAGATTACATTTGAATATGTAGATTGCTTTGGGTAGTATGAACATTTTAACAGTATTAATTTTTGTTATTTATAAGCATGGAATGTGTTTCCATTTATTCATGCCTTCTTCAATTTATTTCATCAATGTCTTATATTTTTCCAGTGTACAGGTCTTTCACCTCCATAGCTAAATTATTCTCAGGTATTTTATTCTTTTGGATGCAATTAGAAATTGAATTAGTTGATATCTCTTTTTGATGGTTTGTTGTTATTGTATAGAAACAAATACATTTTTGCATATTAATTTAGCATCTTTCAATTTTACTGAATTAATTTCTTAGTTTTAACAGTTTTTTGATGGGGTCTTTAGCATTTTCAATATATATTATCATTTTGTCTGCAAATAGTGACAGTTTTAATTATTTTTTTCCAATTGGGATGAGCTTTATTTTTTTATTTTCTTGTCTAAATGCTGTGACTGGGACTTCCAATACCATGTTAAATAAAAGTGGGGAGAGTTGGTTTCTTTATCTTCTTATAGTTTTAAGTTTATTTATTTATTTTGAGAGAGAATGAACAGAGGAGGGACAGAGAGAGAGGTACAGAGAGGATCCCAAGCAAGCTCTGTTCTAACAGCATGTAAATAGGAGATGTTGACGAGGGTGAAAAGGAACAGGAAACTTATCGTGCTGTTGGTGGGTGCCACTCTGGAAAAAAGTATGGAGGTTCCTCAAAAAACTAAAAATGAAACTACAGGAAAACCCAGCAATTGCACTACTAGATATATATATAAAAGATACAAAAATGTTGATCCAAGGGGCACATGAACCCCAAAGTTTATAGAAGCACTATCAACAGCCAAATTATGTAACAAGCCCAAATATCCAACAACTGATGAATGGATAAAGATGTGGTTAATATAAAGTGGAATATTATTCAGCAATCAAAAAGAATGAAATCTTGCCATTTGCCATAAAATGGCTGAACTAGAATTTATTAGGCTAACTGAAATAAGTCAGTCAGAGAAATTCAAATATATGATTTCACTTATATATGGAATTTAATAAAGAAAACAGATGAACATAATGGAGAAGAAGAAAAAATAAAATAAAAACATAGAGGAAAGCAAACAGTAAATATTCTTAAATATAGATAACAAACTGAAGATTGCTGGAAGAGAGGCGGGTGGTGGGATGGGCTAAAGGGTGATGGGCATTAAAGAGGGCACTTATTGTGAGCACTGGGTGTTATATGTAAGTGATGAATTACTAAATCCTACTCCTGAAACCAATGCCACACTACATGTTAAATAACTTGAATCTAAATTAATAAAAAAAAAAACTCCCAACAAAGCTCAGGGCCAGATGGCATAATAGTTAAATTTTACCAAATATTAAAAAAGAGTTAATGCCTATTTTTCTCAAACTACTCCAATAATAGAAAAAGAAGGAAAATTTTAAATTCATTCTATGAGGCCAGCATTACCCTGATATCAAAACCAGATAAAGACTGCACTAGTAAAGAGAACTATAGGCCAATATCCCTGATAAACAAGGAAACAAAAATTCTGGACAAAATATTAGGAAATTGAATCCAACAATAAGTAAAAATAATCATTCACCACAATCAGGTTGGATTTATTCCTGGGTTGCATGGGTGTTCTAATATTCACAAATAAATCAATATGATACATCATATCAATGAGAAAAATTATAAGAACCATATGATCATTAAAACAGATGCAGAAAAAGTTTGTGGGGTGCCTGGGTTGTTTGGTTGATTAAGTGTCCAACTCTTGATTTCAGTTCAGGTCATGGTCTCATGGTTCCTGAGTTTGAGCCCTGCATCAGGCTCTGCACTCTCAGCACTGAACCTGCTTGGTGTTCTCCTTCTGTGTGTGTGTCTCTCCCTTTCTCTCTATGCCCCTCCTCCCTCTCAAAATAAATAAACTTAAAAAAAGAAAAATTATTTGATAAGGTCCAATATCCATGGATGATAAAAACCAGCAGAGTATGTTTAGAGGGAACATACCTTAATATAATAAATGAAATCTATGAATAACCCTTAGGCATCATCTTCCTTAATCAGGAAAAACTCTCCGCTTTTCTTCTAAGGTCAGGAACGAGACAAGGATGTCCACTATCATAACTTTTATTCAACAAAGTACTGGAAGTCCTAATGAAAGCAATCATACAAGAAAAAGAAATAAATGGCAACCAAATTAGTAATGAAAAAGTAGAAATTTCACTATTTGCAGATGACATGATACTACATACAGAGAACCTAAAGACTCCACTAAAAAAAAAATGCTAGAACTGAAAAATAAATCCAGAAAAATCACAGGATACAAAATCAATGTATAGAAGTCTGTTGCATTTCTATACACCAAAAATGAAGCAGTAGAAGATGAAATTTTTTAAAAAATCAAAAATGTAAGATAACTAGGAATAAACCTAACCAAAGTAGTGAAAGATTTGTACTCTGAAAACTAGAAAACACTGATGAAAGAAATTCAAGATAGCACAGAAGGACATTCCATGCTCATGGATTGGAAGAACAAATATTTTTTTTTTAATTTTTTTTCAACGTTTTTTATTTATTTTTGGGACAGAGAGAGACAGAGCATGAACGGGGGAGGGGCAGAGAGAGAGGGAGACACAGAATCCGAAGCAGGCTCCAGGCTCTGAGCCATCAGCCCAGAGCCCGACGTGGGGCTAGAACTCACGGACCGCAAGATCGTGACCTGGCTGAAGTCAGATGCTTAACCGACTGCGCCACCCAGGCACCCCTGGAAGAACAAATATTGATAAAGTGTCTATACTACCCAAATCTATCTGCACATTTAATGCAATCCTATCAAAGCACCACCACCATTTTTTACAGAGCTAGAACAAACAATCCTAAAATTTGTTTAGAACTACAAAAACCCTGCATAGCTTAAGCAATCTTGAAAAAGAAGAGTAAATCTGAAGACATCATAATTCTGGATTTCAAGTTATATTGAAAAGCTGCAGCAATCAAAACAGATGCTACTGGCACAAAATAGACACATAGATCAATGGAACAAAAGAGAAAACAAAACCCATAATTTAACCCACAACTATATAGTCAATTAATCTTCAAAAAAGCAGGAATGAATATCCAATGTTAAAAAAGTCACTATCAACCAGGGAAGAAGATGGCAGCATAGGAGGACGCTGGGCTCACCTCGCGTCCTGCTGATCACTTAGATTCCACCTACACCTGCCTAAATAACCCAGAAAACCGCCAGAGGATTAGCAGAACAGAGTCTCCTGAGCCAAGCGCAGACTAGAGGCCCACGGAAGAGGGTAGAAAGGGCGGCTAGGAAGTGCGAGCTCCACGGACTGGCTGGAGGGAGCCAGGGACGAGGGGCAGCTCGCCAGCCAAGCAGAGCCCCCGAATCTGGCTTGGAAAAGCGGAGGGGCCGGACAGACAGAGTGTGTTCCGACAGCAAGCGCGACTTAGCATCTGGGAGGTCATAACTTAACAGCTCTGCTCAGAAAGTGGGAAGGCTGGAGGACAATGGGAGGGAGAGCTGCTGAGCCCCCGGACGACAGAGCTCAGTTTGGTAGGGAACAAAGGTGCTCGCCAGCGCCATCTCCCCCGCCCATCCCCCAGCCAAAATCCCAAAGGGAACCAGTACCTGCCAGGGAACTTGCTCCGTCCTCCCAAACACCCAACTCTGTGCTTCTGCAGAGCCAAACCTCTAGCAGCGGATCTGACTCCCTACCGCTGCCACAGGGCCCCTCCTGAAGTGGATCACCTAAGGAGAAGCGAGCTAAGCCTGCCCCTCCTGCCCCCGTGCACCTTGCCTACCCACCCCAGCCAATACGCCAGATCCCCAGCATCACAAGCCTGGCAATGTGCAAGTAGCCCAGACGAGCCACACCACCCCACAGTGAATCCCGCCCCTAGGAGAAGGAAGAGAAGGCACACACCAGTCTGACTGTGGCCCCAGCGGTGGGCTGGGGGCAGACATCAGGTCTGACTGCGGCCCCGCCCACCAACTCCAGCTATACACCACAGCACAGGGGAAGTGCCCTGCAGGTCCTCACCACGCCAGGGACTATCCAAAATGACCAAGCGGAAGAATTCCCCTAAACAGAATCTGCAGGAACTGACAACAGCGGATCAAAAAGGATTTAAATAATATAACAGAAAGTGAATTTAGAATAATAGTCATAAAATTAATCGCTGGGCTTGAAAACAGGATACAGGACAGCAGAGAATCTCTTGCTACAGAGATCAAGGGACTAAGGAACAGTCACGAGGAGCTGAAAAGCGTTTTAAACGAAATGCAAAACAAACTGGAAATGACGACAGCTCGGATTGAAGAGGCAGAGGAGAGAATAGGTGAACTAGAAGATAAAGTTATGGAAAAAGAGGAAGCTGAGAAAAAGAGAGATAAAAAAATCCAGGAGTATGAGGGGAAAATTAGAGAACTAAGTGATACACTAAAAAGAAATAATATACGCATAATTGGTATCCCAGAGGAGGAAGAGAGAGGGAAAGGTGCTGAAGGGGTACTTGAAGAAATAATAGCTGAGAACTTCCCTGAACTGGGGAAGGAAAAAGGCATTGAAATCCAAGAGGCACAGAGAACTCCCTTCAGACGTAACTTGAATCGATCTTCTGCACGACATATCATAGTGAAACTGGCAAAATACAAGGATAAAGAGAAAATTCTGAAAGCAGCAAGGGGTAAACGTGCCCTCACATATAAAGGGAGACCTAAAAGACTCCTGACTGATCATTCTTTTGAAACTTGGCAGGCAACAAAGGATTGGCACGATACTTTCAGTGTGGTAAACAGTAAATATATGCAGCCAAGAATCCTTTATCCAGCAAGTCTGTCATTTAGAATAGAAGGAGAGATAAAGGTCTTCCCAAACAAACAAAAACTGAAGGAATTTGTCACCACTAAACCAGCCCTACAAGAGATCCTAAGGGGGACCCTGTGAGACAAAGTCCCAGAGACATCACTACAAGCATAAAACATACAGACATCACAATGACTCTAAACCCGTATCTTTCTATAATAACACTGAATGTAAATGGATTAAATGTGCCAACCAAAAGACATAGGGTATCAGAATGGATAAAAAAACAAGACCCATCTATTTGCTGTCTACAAGAGACTCATTTTAGACCTGAGGACACCTTTAGATTGAGAGTGAGGGGATGGAGAACTATTTATCATGCTACTGGAAGCCAAAAGAAAGCTGGAAGTAGCCATACTTATATCAGACAAACTAGACTTTAAATTAAAGGCTGTAACAAGAGATGAAGAAGGGCATTATATAATAATTACAGGGTCTATCCATCAGGAAGAGCTAACAATTATAAATGTCTATGCACCGAATACCGGAGCCCCCAAATATATAAAACAATTACTCATAAACATAAGCAACCTTATTGATAAGAATGTGGTAATTGCAGTGGACTTTAACACCCCACTTACAGAAATGGATAGATCATCTAGACACACGGTCAATAAAGAAACAAGGGCCCTGAATGAGACATTGGATGAGATGGACTTGACAGATATATTTAGAACTCTGCATCCCAAAGCAACAGAATATACTTTCTTCTCGAGTGCACATGGAACATTCTCCAAGATAGATCATATACTGGGTCACAAAACAGCCCTTCATAAGTTTACAAGAATTGAAATTATGCCATGCATACTTTCAGACCACAATGCTATGAAGCTTGAAATCAACCACAGGAAAAAGTCTGGAAAACCTCCAAAAGCATGGAGGTTGAAGAACACCCTACTAACGAATGGTGGGTCAACCAGGCAATTAGAGAAGAAATTAAAAAATATATGGAAACAAACGAAAATGAAAATACAACAATCCAAACGCTTTGGGATGCAGCGAAGGCAGTCCTGAGAGGAAAATACATTGCAATCCAGGCCTATATCAAGAAACAAGAAAAATCCCAAATACAAAATCTAACAGAACACCTAAAGGAACTAGAAGCAGAACAGCAAAGGCAGCCTAAACCCAGCAGAAGAAGAGAAATAGTAAAGATCAGAGCAGAAATAAACAATAAAAAATCTAAAAACACTGTAGAGCAGATCAACGAAACCAAGAGTTGGTTTTTTGAAAAAATAAACAAAATTGACAAACCTCTAGCCAGGCTTCTCAAAAAGAAAAGGGAGATGACCCAAATAGATAAAATCATGAATGAAAATGGAATTATTACAACCAATCCCTCAGAGATACAAACAATTATCAGGGAATACTATGAAAAATTATATGCCAACAAACTGGACAACCTGGAAGAAATGGACAAATTCCTGAACACCCACACTCTTCCAAAACTCAATCAGGAGGAAACAGAAAGCTTGAACAGACCCATAACCAGCGAAGAAATTGAATCAGTTATCAAAAATCTCCCAACAACTAAGAGTCCAGGACCAGATGGCTTCCCAGGGGAGTTCTACCAGATGTTTAGAGCAGAGATAATACCTATCCTTCTCAAGCTATTCCAAGAAATAGAAAGGGAAGGAAAACTTCCAGACTCATTCTATGAAGCCAGTATTACTTTGATTCCTAAACCAGACAGAAACCCAGTAAAAAAAGAAAACTACAGGCCAATATCCCTGATGAATATGGATGCAAAAATTCTCAATAAGATACTAGCAAATCGAATTCAACGGCATATAAAAAGAATTATTCACCATGACCAAGTGGGATTCATTCCTGGGATGCAGGGCTGGTTCAACATTCGCAAATCAATCAACGTGATACATCACATTAACAAAAAAAAGAGAAGAACCATATGATCCTGTCAATCGATGCAAAAAAGGCCTTTGACAAAATCGAGCACACTTTCTTAATAAAAACCCTTGAGAAAGTCGGGATAGAAGGAACATACTTAAAGATCATAAAAGCCATTTATGAAAAGCCCACAGCTAACATCATCCTCAACGGGGAAAAACTGAGAGCTTTTTCCCTGAGATCAGGAACACGACAGGGATGCCCACTCTCACCGCTGTTGTTTAACATAGTGCTGGAAGTTCTAGCATCAGCAATCAGACAACAAAAGGAAATCAAAGGCATCAAAATTGGCAAAGATGAAGTCAAGCTTTCGCTTTTTCCAGATGACATGAAATTATACATGGAAAGTCCGATCGAAGCCACCAAAAGTCTGCTAGAACTGATACATGAATTCAGCAAAGTCGCAGGATACAAAATCAATGTACAGAAATCAGTTGCATTCTTATACACTAATAATGAAGCAACAGAAAGACAAATAAAAAACTGATCCCATTCACAATTACACCAAGAAGCATAAAATACCTAGGAATAAATCTAACCAAAGATGTAAAAGATCTGTATGCTGAAAACTATAGAAAGCTTATGAAGGTAATTGAAGAAGATATATAGAAATGGAAAGACATTCCCTGCTCATGGATTGGAAGAATAAATATTGTCAAAATGTCAATACTATCCAAAGCTATCTACACATTCAATGCAATCCCAATCAAAATTGCACGAGCATTCTTCTCGAAACTAGAACAAGCAATCCTAAAATTCATATGGAACCACAAAAGGCCCCGAACAGCCAAAGTAATTTTCAAGAAGACCAAAGCAGGAGGCCTCACATTCCCAGACTTTAGCCTCGACTACAAAGTTGTCATCATCAAGACAGCATGGTATTGGCACAAAAACAGACACATAGACCAATGGAATAGAATAGAAACCCCAGAACTAGTCACACAAATGTATGGCCAACTCATCTTTGACAAAGCAGGAAAGAACATCCAATGGAAAAAAGACAGTCTCTTTAACAAATGGTGCTGGGAGAACTGAACAGCAACATGCAGAAGGTTGAAACTAGACCAGTTTCTCACACCATTCACAAAAATAAACTCAAAATGGATAAAGGACCCGAATGTGAGACAGGAAACAATCAAAACCTTAGAGGAGACAGCACGAAAAGGCCTCTCTGACCTCAGCCGTAGCAATCTCTTACTCGACACATCCCCAAAGGCAAGGGAATTAAAAGCAAAAGTGAATTACTGGGACCTTATGAAGATAAAAAGCTTCTGCACAGCAAAGGAAACAACCAACAAAACTAAAAGGCAACCAACGGAATGGGAAAAGATATTTGCAAATGACATATCGGACAAAGGGCTAGTCTCCAAAATCTATAAAGAGCTCACCAAACTCCACACCCAAAAAACAAATAACCCAGTGAAGAAATGGGCAGAAAACATGAATAGACACTTCTCTAAAGAAGACATCTGGATGGCCAACAGGCACATGAAAAGATGTTCAACGTTGCTCCTCATCAGGGAAATACAAATCAAAACCACACTCAGGTATCACCTCACACCAGTCAGAGTGGCCAAAATGAACAAATCAGGAGACTATAGATGCTGGAGAGGATGTGGAGAAACGGGAACCCTCTTGCACTGTTGGTGGGAATGCAAATTGGTGCAGCTGCTCTGGAAAGCAGTGTAGAGCTTCCTCAGAACATTAAAAATAGACTTACCCTATGACCCAGCAATAGCATTGCTAAGAATTTATCCAAGGGAGACAGGAGTGCTGAGGCATAGGGGCACTTTTACCCAATGTTTGTAGCAGCACTCTCAACAATAGCCAAATTATGGAAAGATCCTAAATGTCCATCAACTGATGAATGGATAAAGAAATTGTGGTTTATATACACAATGGAATACTACGTGGCAATGAGAAAGAATGAAATATGGCCTTTTGTAGCAACGTGGATGGAACTGAAGAGTGTGATGCTAAGTGAAATGAGCCATACAGAGAAAGGCAGATACAATATGTTTTCACTCTTATGTGGATCCTAAGAAACTTAACAGAAACCCATGGGGGAAGGGAAGGAAAAAAAAAAGAGGTTAGAGTGGGAGAGAGCCAAAACATAAGAGAGTGTTAAAAACTGAAAACAAACTGCAGGTTGATGGGGGGTGGGAGGGAGGGGAGGGTGGGTGATAGGTATTGAGGAGGGCACCTTTTGGGATGAGCACTGGGTGTTGTATGGAAACCAATTTGACAATAAATCTCATATATTAAAAAAAAAAAGTCACTATCTTCAACAAATGGTGTAGGGAAAAGTGGACAGCAACATGCGAAAGAATGTAACTGAGCAACTTTCTTGCACCAAAAACAAAAATAAATTATAAATGGATTAAAGTCCTGAAACCATAAACATTCTCGAAGAGAACACAGGCAGTATCCTGTTTGACATTAGTCATAGAAAGATTTCCCTAGATATGTCTCTTGAGGCAAGGGAAACAAAATAAAAAATAAACTATTTGGACTTCATCTAAATAAAAATCTTCTGCTCAGAGAAGGAAACAATCAACAAAACTAAAAAGCAAGTTAAGGTATGGGAGAATATATTTGCAAATGGCATATCTGATAAAGGGCTAGTATCTGAAATACATAAATAACTTATATAACTCAACACCTAAGGTAGAAATAATCTTATTAAAAATAAGCAGAAGACATAAAGAGACCTTTCTCCAAAGAAGTCATCCAGATGGCTAGGAGCCACATGGGAAGATGCTCATCATCAGTCATTATCAGTGAAATTCAAAGCACAACTACGATGAGATATCACTTCACACATGTCAGAATGGCTAAAATAAAAAAAAAAACACATGAAACACCAAGTGTTGCTGAGGATGTGGAGAAAAAGAAACTCTTTCCCACTTTTGGTGGCAATGCAAACTGATGCAGCCACTGTGGAAAACAGTGCCAGTTCTTGTAGTGTTTGCAGTTTCCTTCAAAAGTTAAAAAACAGATCTACCTTATTATTCAGCAAATGATATTGTGGGTATCTAATCCAAACATACAAAATCACTAATTCAAAGGGATACTTGCATCCATATGTTTATAGCAGCATTGCTTACAATAGCCAAGATATGGAAGCAGTCCAAATGTCCATCAATTAGTGAATGGATAAAGAGTGTATGGTGTGTGTGTGTGTGTGTGTATGTGTGTGTGGAATAGAATATTAATCAACCATAAAAGAATATCTTGACATTTGCAATGACATGGATGGAGATAGACAGAATAATGCTAAGTGTACTAAGTCAGTCAGAGGAAGACAGATGCCATGTTACTTTACTTATATGTGGAATTTAAGGACCAAAAGAAGTGAGGAAGGAAGAAAGACAAAGGGAGGGAGAGGGAGAGAGAGAGGGAAATTAATAAATAGACTGTTCATTATAGTGTATAAAGTGATGGTTACCAAAAGGGAGGTGGTTGGAGTTATGGGTGAAATAGGTGATGACTATAAAGGAGGGCATTTGTTGTGATGAGTTCTTGGTGTTTCATGTAAGTGATGAATCACTAAATTCTACACCTGAAACTAAGATTACACTGTATGCTAATTTAATATAAAAAAACTTGATTTAATTTCATTTAAAATTGGTTTAAAAAACTAATTTAAATTAAAACTTAAAAAATAAAATAAATTGAGACCATGCAAGTGGAAAAAAGATAGCTACATGTCTTCTAATAGATGAATGGATAAAGAAATGTGGTGTATGCACACAATGGAATATTATCCAGTTTTTAAAAAGATGGAAACCCTGTCAGTTGACTCAACATAGAGGAAACTGGAAAGCATTGTGCTCAGTGAAATAGACCAGACAGAGATAGGAAAACATGGCATGGTATCTCTTTTCTGTGGAATCTAAATAAAAAAGTCAAACTCATAGAAACAGACAGTGGAAAAGTGGTTGGTGGGGTAGGGGGAAGAAGGGCATTAAAATTATGAAAAGTTTACAAGCTTTCACTTATAACGTGAATAAAGTTTGAGAGTCTAATGTACATAATGCGATGACTATAGTTGATAACACTGTATTGCATAATTGAAATTTGGTAAGAGAATAAACTTAAGATGAATTCTAGGGAGACAGATGGCAGCAGAGGAGGACGCTGGGCTTACCTTGTCCTGCTGATCCGTTAGATTCCACACATATCAGCCTAAATAACCCTTAAAACCACCAGAAGACTAGTAGAACAGACTCTCCCGAGCCAAGCATAGAAAAGAGGCCCACGGAAGAGGGTACGAAGGGTGGAGAGGCAATGCGTGCTATATGGACTGGTGGGAGGGAGCCAGGGAAGTCGAAGGGAAGCCCTTTGGACAAAGCAGAGACCCTCAAGTCTGGCTTGCAAAAGTGGAGGGACCAGACTGCATGAGTTCCGAAAGCCAGTGGGATTTAACATCTGGAATGTTAAAACTCAAGAGTTCTGCTCTCAGAGAGTGGGAAGGGCGAGAGGATGCTGGGAGGGAGAATTGTTGAGCCAAAGAAGGACAGAGCTAGGCAGGAGAAAAAAGGCACTGGAAAGCACCATCTCCCTTTCCCATCCCCTGGCCAAAATTCCAAAGGGACCCACTTCCTGTAACAGAACTTCCTTGAACCACACAAACGCCCAACACTGTGCTTCTGTGGATCCATCCCTCAAATGGGTCTGCCTCCCATCCAGTGCTGCAGGGCCCCTCCTGCAGAGGACCACCAATGGCAAAGTAAGCTAAGCCTACCCCTCCCCCCCTGTGCACCTTGTGGATACACCCCTCTAATACGTCCTTGTCTAGATCCCATGGAAGCAGCACCACAAACCTGGCAGTGTGCAAGCAGCTCAGACAGGGGCCACACCACTCCAAAGTGAGTCGTGCCCCAGGGAGAGGGGAAGATAAGGTACACACCAGTCTAACTGTGGCCCCAGTGGTGGGCTGGAGGGCAGACAACAAATCTGACTATGACCACGCCCACCAAGACAAGTTACTCCAGACAGTACAAGGGAAGTACCTGCAGTTTGGAGGTAACTCAGGGACTAACAAAAATGATGAAACAGAAGAATTCTCCTGGAAAGAAACTCCAGGAAGTAGGGACAGCTAACGAATTGGTCAAAAACGATTTAAGCAATATAACAGAAAAAGAATTTAGAATTTAGAATAAATTTAGAAGAGAATTTAGGGGGCAGAGGGCAAGATGGCGGCTTAGGAGGACGCTGGGCTCACCGCACGTCCTGCTGATCACTTAGATTCCATCTACACCTGCCTAAATAACCCAGAAAACCGCCAGAGGATTAGCAGAACGGAGTCGCCGGAGGCAAACGCAGACGAGAGGACCACGGAAGAAGGTAGGAAGGGCGGCGAGGCGGTGCGCGCTCCACGGACTGGCGGGAGGGAGCCGGGGAGGAGGGGCGGCTCGCCAGCCAAGCAGAGCCCCTGAATCTGGCTGGCAAAAGCGGAGCGGCCTTATGGACTGTGTTCCCACAACAAGCGCGACTTAGCGTCTGGGAGGTCATAAGTTAACAGCTCTGCTCGGAAAGCGGGAAGGCTGGAGGACAAAGGGAGGGAGAGCTGCTGAGCCCCCTGACGACAGAGCTCAGTTTGGTGGGGAACAAAGGCGCTCGCCAGCACCATCTCCCCCGCCCATTCCCCAGCCAAAATCCCAAAGAGAACCAGTTCCTGCCAGGGAACTTGCTCCCTCCTCGCAAACACCCAACTCTGCGCTTCTGCGGAGCCAAACCTCCGGCAGCGAATCTGACTCCCTCCCGCTGCCACAGGGACCCTCCTGAAGTGGATCACCTAAGGAGAAGCGATCTAAGCCTGCCCCTCCTGCCCCTGTGCACCTTGCCTACCCACCCCAGCTAATACGCCAGATCCCCAGCATCACAAGCCTGGCAGGGTGCAAGTAGCCCAGACGGGCCACGCCACCCCACAGTGAATCCCGCCCCTAGGAGAGGGGAAGAGAAGGCACACACCAGTCTGACTGTGGCCCCGCCCACCAACTCCAGTTATACACCACAGCACAGGGGAAGTGCCCTGCAGGTCCTCATCACGCCAGGGACTATCCAAAATGACCAAGCGGAAGAATTCCCCTCAGAAGAATCTCCAGGAAATAACAACAGCTAATGAGCTGACCAAAAAGGATTTAAATAATATAACAGAAAGTGAATTTAGAATAATAGTCATAAAATTAATCGCTGGGCTTGAAAACAGTATACAGGACAGCAGAGAATCTCTTGCTACAGAGATCAAGGGACTAAGGAACAGTCACGAGGAGCTGAAAAATGCTTTAAATGAAATGCATAACAAAATGGAAACCACCACAGCTCGGCTGGAAGAGGCAGAGGAGAGAATAGGTGAACTAGAAGATAAAGTTATGGAAAAAGAGGAAGCTGAGAAAAAGAGAGATAAAAAAATCCAGGAGTATGAGGGGAAAATTAGAGAACTAAGTGATACACTAAAAAGAAATAATATACGCATAATTGGTATCCCAGAGGAGGAAGAGAGAGGGAAAGGTGCTGAAGGGGTACTTGAAGAAATAATAGCTGAGAACTTCCCTGAACTGGGGAAGGAAAAAGGTATTGAAATCCAAGAGGCACAGAGAACTCCCTTCAGACGTAACTTGAATCGATCTTCTGCACGACATATCATAGTGAAACTGGCAAAATACAAGGATAAAGAGAAAATTCTGAAAGCAGCAAGGGGTAAACGTGCCCTCACATATAAAGGGAGACCTATAAGACTCGTGACTGATCTCTCTTTTGAAACTTGGCAGGCCAGAAAGAATTGGCAAGAGATTTTCAGGGTGCTAGACAGAAAAATATGCAGCCTTTATCCAGCAAGTCTGTCATTTAGAATAGAAGGAGAGATAAAGGTCTTCCCAAACAAACAAAAACTGAAGGAATTTGTCACCACTAAACCAGCCCTACAAGAGATCCTAAGGGGGACCCTGTGAGACAAAGTCCCAGAGACATCACTACAAGCATAAAACATACAGACATCACAATGACTCTAAACCCATATCTTTCTATAATAACACTGAATGTAAATGGATTAAATGCGCCAACCAAAAGACATAGGGTATCAGAATGGATAAAAAAACAAGACCCATCTATTTGCTGTCTACAAGAGACTCATTTTAGACCTGAGGACACCTTTAGATTGAGAGTGAGGGGATGGAGAACTATTTATCATGCGACTGGAAGCCAAAAGAAAGCTGGAGTAGCCATACTTATATCAGACAAACTAGACTTTAAATTAAAGGCTGTAACAAGAGATGAAGAAGGACATTATATAATGGTTACAGGGTCTATCCATCAGGAAGAGCTAACAATTATAAATGTCTATGCGCCGAATACCGGAGCCCCAAATATATAAAACAATTACTCATAAACATAAGCAACCTTATTGATAAGAATGTGGTAATTGCAGGGGATTTTAATACACCACTTACAGAAATGGATAGATCATCTAGACACATGGTCAATAAAGAAACAAGGACCCTGAATGAGACATTGGATCAGATGGACTTGACAGATATATTTAGAACTCTGCATCCCAAAGCAACAGAATATACTTTCTTCTCGAGTGCACATGGAACATTCTCCAAGATAGATCATATACTGGGTCACAAAACAGCCCTTCATAAGTTTACAAGAATTGAAATTATACCATGCACACTTTCAGACCACAATGCTATGAAGCTTGAAATCAACCACAGGAAAAAGTCTGGAAAACCTCCAAAAGCATGGAGGTTAAAGAACACCCTCCTAAAGAATGAGTGGGTCAACCAGGCAATTAGAGAAGAAATTTAAAAATATATGGAAACAAACGAAAATGAAAATACAACAATCCAAACGCTTTGGGATGCAGCGAAGGCAGTCCTGAGAGGAAAATACATTGCCATCCAGGCCTATCTCAAGAAACAAGAAAAATCCCAAATACAAAATCTAACAGCACACCTAAAGGAACTAGAAGCAGAACAGCAAAGGCAGCCAAAACCCAGAAGAAGAAGAGAAATAATAAAGATCAGAGCAGAAATAAACAATATAGAATCTAAAAAAACTGTAGAGCAGATCAACGAAACCAAGAGTTGGTTTTTTGAAAACATAAACAAAATTGACAAACCTCTAGCCAGGCTTCTCAAAAAGAAAAGGGAGAGGACCCAAATAGATAAAATCATGAATGAAAATGGAATTATTACAACCAATCCCTCAGAGATACAAACAATTATCAGGGAATACTATGAAAAATTATATGCCAACAAATTGGACAACCTGGAAGAAATGGACAAATTCCTGAACACCCACACTCTTCCAAAACTCAATCAGGAGGAAATAGAAAGCTTGAACAGACCCATAACCAGCAAAGAAATTGAATCGGTTATCAAAAATCTCCCAACAAATAAGAGTCCAGGACCAGATGGCTTCCCAGCGGAGTTCTACCAGACGTTTAAAGCAGAGATAATACCTATCCTTCTCAAGCTATTCCAAGAAATAGAAAGGGAAGGAAAACTTCCAGACTCATTCTATGAAGCCAGTATTACTTTGATTCCTAAACCAGACAGAAACCCAGTAAAAAAAGAGAACTACAGGCCAATATCCCTGATGAATATGGATGCAAAAATTCTCAATAAGATACTAGCAAATCGAATTCAACGGCATATAAAAAGAATTATTCACCATGATCAAGTGGGATTCATTCCTGGGATGCAGGGCTGGTTCAACATTCGCAAATCAATCAACGTGATACATCACATTAATAAAAGAAAAGAGAAGAACCATATGATCCTGTCAATCGATGCAAAAAAGGCCTTTGACAAAATCGAGCACACTTTCTTAATAAAAACCCTTGAGAAAGTCGGGATAGAAGGAACATACTTAAAGATCATAAAAGCCATTTATGAAAAGCACACAGCTAACATCATCCTCAACGGGGAAAAACTGAGAGCTTTTTCCCTGAGATCAGGAACACGACAGGGATGCCCACTCTCACCGCTGCTGTTTAACATAGTACTGGAAGTTCTAGCATCAGCAATCAGACAACAAAAGGAAATCAAAGGCATCAAAATTGGCAAAGATGAAGTCAAGCTTTCGCTTTTTGCAGATGACATGATATTATACATGGAAAATCCGATAGACTCCACCAAAAGTCTGCTAGAACTGATACATGAATTCAGCAAAGTTGCAGGATACAAAATCAATGTACAGAAATCAGTTGCATTCTTATACAATAACAATGAAGCAACAGAAAGACAAATAAAGAAACTGATCCCATTCACAATTGCACCAAGAAGCATAAAATACCTAGGAATAAATCTAACCAAAGATGTAAACTATCTGTATGCTGAAAACTATAGAAAGCTTCTGAAGGAAATTGAAGAAGATTTAAAGAAATGGAAAGACATTCCCTGCTCATGGATTGGAAAAATAAATATTGTCAAAATGTCAATACTACCCAAAGCTATCTACACATTCAATGCAATCCCAATCAAAATTGCACCAGCATTCTTCTCGAAACTAGAACAAGCAATCCTAAAATTCATATGGAACCACAAAAGGCCCGAATAGCGAAAGCAATTTTGAAGAAGAAGACCAAAGCAGGAGGCATCACAATCCCAGACTTTAGCCTCTACTACAAAGCTGTCATCATCAAGACAGCATGGTATTGGCACCAAAACAGACACATAGACCAATGGAATAGAATAGAAACCCCAGAACTAGACCCACAAACGTATGGCCAACTCATCTTTGACAAAGCAGGAAAGAACATCCAATGGAAAAAAGACAGCCTCTTTAACAAATGGTGCTGGGAGAACTGGACAGCAACATGCAGAAGGTTGAAACTAGACCACTTTCTCACACCATTCACAAAAATAAACTCAAAATGGATAAAGGACCTAAATGTGAGACAGGAAACCATCCAAACCTTAGAGGAGAAAGCAGGAAAAGACCTCTCTGACCTCAGCCGTAGCAATCTCTTACTCGACACGTCCCCAAAGGCAAGGGAATTAAAAGCAAAAGTGAATTCCTGGGACCTTATGAAGATAAAAAGCTTCTGCACAGCAAAGGAAACAACCAACAAAACTAAAAGGCAACCAACGGAATGAGAAAAGATATTCACAAATGACATATCGGACAAAGGGCTAGTGTCCAAAATCTATAAAGAGCTCACCAAACTCCACACCCAAAAAACAAATAACCCAGTGAAGAAATGGGCAGAAAACATGAATAGACACTTCTCTAAAGAAGACATCCGGATGGCCAACAGGCACATGAAAAGATGTTCAGCGTCGCTCCTTATCAGGGAAATACAAATCAAAACCACACTCAGGTATCACCTCACGCCAGTCAGCGTGGCCAAAATGAACAAATCAGGAGACTATAGATGCTGGAGAGGATGTGGAGAAATGGGAACCCTCTTGCACTGTTGGTGGGAATGCAAATTGGTGCAGCCGCTCTGGAAAGCAGTGTGGAGGTTCCTCAGAAAATTAAAAATAGACTTACCCTATGACCCAGCAATAGCACTGCTAGGAATTTATCCAAGGGATACAGGAGTACTGATGCATAGGGCCACTTGTACCCCAATGTTCATAGCAGCACTCTCAACAATAGCCAAATTATGGAAAGAGCCTAAATGTCCATCAACTGATGAATGGATAAAGAAATTGTGGTTTATATACACAATGGAATATTACGTGGCAACGAGAAAAAATGAAATATGGCCTTTTGTAGCAACGTGGATGAAACTGGAGAGTGTGATGCTAAGTGAAATAAGCCATACAGAGAAAGACAGATACCATATGGTTTCACTCTTATGTGGATCCCGAGTAACTTAACAGGAACCCATGGGGGAGGGGAAGAAAAAAAAAAGAGGTTAGAATGGGAGAGAGCCAAAGCATAAGAGACTGTTAAAAACTGAGAACAAACTGAGGGTTGATGGGGGGAGGGAGGGAGTAGAGGGTGGGTGATGGGTATTGAGGAGGGCACCTTTTGGGATTAGCACTGGGTGTTGTATGGAAACCAATTTGTCAATAAATTTCATATATTAAAAAAAAGAAATTTAATTTAAAAAAATAGAAGAGAATTTAGAATAAAGTCATAAAATTAATCCCTGGGCCTGAAAAAAACATACAGGAGAGCAGAGAATCTATTGCTACAGAGATCAAGGGACTAAAAATAGTCATGAGGAGATAAAAAATGCTATAATTGAGGAGGAAAATAAAATGGAGCTGGCCATAGCACTGACTGAAGAGACAGAGGAGATAATAGGTGAATTAGAAGATAAAATTATGGAAAAAGAGGAAGCTCAGAAAAAGAGAGATAAACAAATCCAGGAGTAGGAGGGGAGAATTAGAGAACTAAGTGATGCAATCAAATGGAACAATATCCACATCATAGAAATTCCAGAAGTAGAGAGAGAGAGGAAGGGGCTGAAGGTGTACTTGAACAAATCATAGCTGAGAACTTCCCTGGTCTGAGGAAGGAAAAAGGCATGGAAATCCAAGAGGCACAGAGAACTCCCTTCAGAAGTAACTTTAATTGATCTTCTGCATGACATATCATAGTGAAACTGGCAAAATACAAGGATAAAGAGAGAATTCTGAAAGCAGCTAGGGATAAATGGGCCCTAAAATACAAAGGTAGAAACATAAGGGTAGTAGCAGACTTATATACTGAAACTCGGCAGGTGAGAAAGGAATTGCAAGAAATCTTCAATATGATGAACAGAAAAAAATATGCAACCAAGAATCCTTTAGCCAGCAAGTCTGTCATTCAGAATAGAAGGAGAGATAAAGGTTTTCCCAACCAAACAAAACTGGAGGAAATCATCACCACTAAACCAGCCCTACAAGAGATCCTCACAGGGACTCTGTGAGTGAAATGTTGCAAAGACCACAAAGTATCAGAGACAGCACTGCAAGAATGAAACCTGCAGCCATCACAATGACTCTAAACCCATATATTTCAATAATAATACTCAATGTAAATGAACTAAATGCTCTAAACAAAAGACATAGGGTATCAGAATGGATTAAAAATGAGACCTTCTATTTTCTGTCTACAAGACACTCATTTTAGACCTGAGGACACCTTCATATTGAAAGTGAGGGGACGGAGAACTATCTATCATAGTTCTGGAACTGTCTATCATAGTATTGGAAGTCAAAAGAAAGCTGGAGTAGCCATACTTATATCAAACAAACTAGACTTTGAAATAAAGTCTGTAACAAGAGATGAAGAAGGGAATTATATAATAATTACAGGGTCTATACATAAGGAAGAGATAATAATTATAAATGTCAATGCACCAAATTTGGGGGAACCCAAGTATATAAAACAATCAAAAACATAAGCAACCTAACTGATAAGAAGGTAATTGCAGGGGACATTAATAATTCACTTACAACAATGGATAGATCATCTAGACACACACTCAATAAAGAAACAAGGGCTCTGAATGATACATTGGGTCAGATGGACCTGGCAGATTTATTTAGAACTCTGCATCCCAAAGCAACCGAATATACTTTCTTCTCGAGTGCACATGGACCATTCTCCAAGATAGATCACATACTGGGTCACAATACAGCTCTTCATAAGTGAGACCATATGAGACAAACCATGTACAATTTCAGACCACAATACTATGAAACATAAAATCAATCATAAGAAAAAGTTGGAAAACCTCCTAAAGCATGGAGGTTAAAGAACACCCTACGAAAGAATGAATGGGTCAACCAGGCAATTAAAGAGAAGTTTAAAAATATATGACACAAAGGAAAATGAAAAGACAACAATCCAAATGCTTTGGATTGTAGGGAGGGCAGTCCTAAGAGGAAAATACTTTGCAATCCAGGCCCATCTCAAGAAACAAGAAAAATCTGAAATACAAAATCTAATACCACACCTTAGGGAAATAGAAGCAGAACAGCCAAGACACACCAAACCCAGCAGAAGAAGAGAAATAATAAAGATCAGAGCAGAAATAAACAATATAGAATCTAAAAAAAAAACAGTAGGGCAGATCAATGAAACCAAGAGTTGGTTTTGTGAAAAAATAAACAAAATTGACAAACCTCTAGCCAGGCTTCTCAAAAAGAAAAGGGAGAGGACCCAAATAGATAAAATCATGAATGACAATGGAATTATCACAACCAATCCCTCAGAAATACAAGCAATTATCAGGGTATACTATAAAAAGTTATATGCCAACAAACCAGACAACCTGGAAGAAATGGATGAATTCCTAAGCACCCACACACTTCCAAAAGTCAAACAGGAAGAAATAGAAAACTTGAACACACCCATAAACAGTGAAGAAATTGAATCAGTTATCAAAAGTCTCCCAACAAATAAGAGTCCAGGACCAGATGGTTTCCCAGGGGAATTCTACCAGACATATAAAGTAGAGATAATACCTATCCTTCTCAACCTGTTCCAAAAAATAGAAAGGAAAGGAAAATTTCCAGACTCATTCTGTGAAGCCAGCATCACTTTGATTCCTAAACCAGACAGAAACCCAGCAAAAAAAAGAAAAGAAAAGAAAAGAAAAGAAAAGAAAAGAAAAGAAAAGAAAAGAAAAGAAAACTACACGCCAATATCCCTGATGAATATGGATGCAAAACTTCTCAACAAGATACTGGCAAATTGAATTCAACAGCATATAAAGAGAATTATTCACCATGATCAAGTGGGATTCCTTCCTGGGCTGCAGGGCTGGTTCAACATGTGCAAATCAATCAATGTGATACATCATATTAATAAAAGAAAAGAAAAGAAATATATGATCCTGTCAATCGATGCAGAAAAAGACGTTGACAAAATTCAACATCCTTCCTTAATAAAAACCATCAAGAAAGGCAATCCAAACAGTGGAAGATAATACTGACAAATCATATATCTAAGAAATGATTAGTTCCCAAGTATTTAAATATCTTTATATCTCAATAATAAAACATATAGTAGCCCATTGAAAATGCACCAATTAGGTCTTTTATCCATTCTGAATTATTTCTGTTTAATGTGTAAGAATATGGATGAAATACCTAATTGTGAGGAATGAAACCATCAAAAGTATGACAGGAGAAAACAGGCAGAAACTTCTTTGACCTTGGTCGCAGCAACTTCTTACTTGACATGTCTCAGAAGGCAAGGGAAATAAAAGCAAAAGTGAACTATTGGGCCCTCATCAAGATAAAAAGCTTTTGCACAGCAAAGAAAACAAGCAACAAACCAAAGGAACCAATGGAATGGGAGAAGATATTTGCAAATGACAATCAGATAAAGGGTTAGTATCAAAAATCTATAAAGAACTTTTCTTTTTTTTTTTTTATTTTTTGTTTTTTATTTTTTTTTCTGAAATTTATTGACAAATTGGTTTCCATACAACACCCAGTGCTCATCCCAAAAGGTGCCCTCCCCAATACCCATCACCCACCCTCTCCTCCCTCCCACCCCCCATCAACCCTCAGTTTGTTCTCAGTTTTTAACAGTCTCTTATGCTTTGGCTCTCTCCCATTCCAACCTCTTTTTTTTTTTTCCTTCCCCTCCCCCATGGGTTCCTGTTACGCCTCTCAGGATCCACATAAGAGTGAGACCATATGGTATCTGTCTTTCTCTGTATGGCTTATTTCACTTAGCATCACACTCTCCAGTTCCATCCACGTTGCTACAAAAGGCCATATTTCATTTTTTCTCGTTGCCCTGTAATATTCCATTGTGTATATAAACCACAATTTCTTTATCCATTCATCAGTTGATGGACATTTAGGCTCTTTCCATAATTTGGCTATTGTTGAGAGTGCTGCTATGAACATTGGGGTACAAGTGGCCCTATGCATCAGTGCTCCTGTATCCCTTGGATAAATTCCTAGCAGTGCTATTGCTGGGTCATAGGGTAGGTCTATTTTTAATTTTCTGAGGAACCTCCACACTGCTTTCCAGAGCGGCTGCACCAATTTGCATTCCCACCAACAGTGCAAGAGGGTTCCCGTTTCTCCACATCCTCTCCAGCATCTATAGTCTCCTGATTTGTTCATTTTGGCCACTCTGACTGGCGTGAGGTGATACCTGAGTGTGGTTTTGATTTGTATTTCCCTGATAAGGAGCGACGCTGAACATCTTTTCATGTGCCTGTTGGCCATCCGGATGTCTTCTTTAGAGAAGTGTCTATTCATGTTTTCTGCCCATTTCTTCACTGGGTTATTTGTTTTTTGGGTGTGGAGTTTGGTGAGCTCTTTATAGATTTTGGATACTAGCCCTTTGTCCGATATGTCATTTGCGAATATCTTTTCCCATTCCGTTGGTTGCCTTTTAGTTTTGTTGGTTGTTTCCTTTGCTGTGCAGAAGCTTTTTATCTTCATAAGGTCCCAGGAATTCACTTTTGCTTTTAATTCCCTTGCCTTTGGGGATGTGTCGAGTAAGAGATTGCTACGGCTGAGGTCAGAGAGGTCTTTTCCTGCTTTCTCCTCTAAGGTTTTGATGGTTTCCTGTCTCACATTGAGGTCCTTTATCCATTTTGAGTTTATTTTTGTGAATGGTGTGAGAAAGTGGTCTAGTTTCAACCTTCTGCATGTTGCTGTCCAGTTCTCCCAGCACCATTTGTTAAAGAGGCTGTCTTTTTTCCATTGGATGTTCTTTCCTGCTTTGTCAAAGATGAGTTGGCCATACGTTTGTGGGTCTAGTTCTGGGGTTTCTATTCTATTCCATTGGTCTATGTGTCTGTTTTGGTGCCAATACCATGCTGTCTTGATGATGACAGCTTTGTAGTAGAGGCTAAAGTCTGGGATTGTGATGCCTCCTGCTTTGGTCTTCTTCTTCAAAATTCCTTTGGCTATTCGGGGCCTTTTGTGGTTCCATATGAATTTTAGGATTGCTTGTTCTAGTTTCGAGAAGAATGCTGGTGCAATTTTGATTGGGATTGCATTGAATGTGTAGATAGCTTTGGGTAGTATTGACATTTTGACAATATTTATTTTTCCAATCCATGAGCAGGGAATGTCTTTCCATTTCTTTAAATCTTCTTCAATTTCCTTCAGAAGCTTTCTATAGTTTTCAGCATACAGATCCTTTACATCTTTGGTTAGATTTATTCCTAGGTATTTTATGCTTCTTGGTGCAATTGTGAATGGGATCAGTTTCTTTATTTGTCTTTCTGTTGCTTCATTGTTAGTGTATAAGAATGCAACTGATTTCTGTACATTGATTTTGTATCCTGCAACTTTGCTGAATTCCTGTATCAGTTCTAGCAGACTTTTGGTGGAGTCTATCGGATTTTCCATGTATAATATCATGTCATCTGCAAAAAGCGAAAGCTTGACTTCATCTTTGCCAATTTTGATGCCTTTGATTTCCTTTTGTTGTCTGATTGCTGATGCTAGAACTTCCAGCACTATGTTAAACAGCAGCGGTGAGAGTGGGCATCCTTGTCGTGTTCCTGATCTCAGGGAAAAAGCTTTCAGTTTTTCCCCGTTGAGGATGATGTTAGCTGTGGGCTTTTCATAAATGGCTTTTATGATCTTTAAGTATGTTCCTTCTATCCCGACTTTCTCAAGGGTTTTTATTAAGAAAGGGTGCTGGATTTTGTCGAAGGCCTTTTCTGCATCGATTGACAGGATCATATGGTTCTTCTCTCTTTTTTTGTTAATGTGATGTATCACGTTGATTGATTTGCGAATGTTGAACCAGCCCTGCATCCCAGGAATGAATCCCACTTGATCATGGTGAATAATTCTTTTTATATGCCGTTGAATTCGATTTGCTAGTATCTTATTGAGAATTTTTGCATCCATATTCATCAGGGATATTGGCCTGTAGTTCTCTTTTTTTACTGGGTCTCTGTCTGGTTTAGGAATCAAAGTAATACTGGCTTCATAGAATGAGTCTGGAAGTTTTCCTTCCCTTTCTATTTCTTGGAATAGCTTGAGAAGGATAGGTATTATCTCTGCTTTAAACGTCTGGTAGAACTCCCCTGGGAAGCCATCTGGTCCTGGACTCTTATTTGTTGGGAGATTTTTGATAACCGATTCAATTTCTTCGCTGGTTATGGGTCTGTTCAAGCTTTCTATTTCCTCCTGATTGAGTTTTGGAAGCGTGTGGGTGTTCAGGAATTCGTCCATTTCTTCCAGGTTGTCCAATTTGTTGGCATATAAGTTTTCATAGTATTCCCTGATAATTGTTTGTATCTCTGAGGGATTGGTTGTAATAATTCCATTTTCATTCATGATTTTATCTATTTGGGTCATCTCCCTTTTCTTTTTGAGAAGCCTGGCTAGAGGTTTGTCAATTTTGTTTATTTTTTCAAAAAACCAACTCTTGGTTTCGTTGATCTGCTCTACAGTTTTTTTAGTTTCTATATTGTTTATTTCTGCTCTGATCTTTATTATTTCTCTTCTTCTGCTGGGCTTAGGCTGCCTTTGCTGTTCTGCTTCTAGTTCCTTTAGGTGTGCTGTTAGATTTTGTATTTGGGATTTTTCTTGTTTCTTGAGATAGGCCTGGATTGCAATGTATTTTCCTCTCAGGACTGCCTTTGCTGCGTCCCAAAGCGTTTGGATTGTTGTATTTTCATTTTCGTTTGTTTCCATATATTTTTTAATTTCTTCTCTAATTGCCTGGTTGACCCACTCATTCGTTAGTAGGGTGTTCTTTAACCTCCATGCTTTTGGAGGTTTTCCAGACTTTTTCCTGTGGTTGATTTCAAGCTTCATGGCATTGTGGTCTGAAAGTAAGCATGGTATAATTTCAATTCTTGTAAACTTATGAAGGGCTGTTTTGTGACCCAGTATATGATCTATCTTGGAGAATGTTCCATGTGCACTCGAGAAGAAAGTATATTCTGTTGCTTTGGGATGCAGAGTTCTAAATATATCTGTCAAGTCCATCTCATCCAATGTCTCATTCAGGGCCCTTGTTTCTTTATTGACCGTGTGTCTAGATGATCTATCCATTTCTGTAAGTGGTGTATTAAAGTCCCCTGCAATTACCACATTCTTATCAATAAGGTTGCTTATGTTTATGAGTAATTGTTTTATATATTTGGGGGCTCCGGTATTCGGTGCATAGACATTGATAATTGTTAGCTCTTCCTGATGGATAGACCCTGTAACTATTATATAATGTCCTTCTTCATCTCTTGTTACAGCCTTTAATTTAAAGTCTAGTTTGTCTGATATAAGTATGGCTACTCCAGCTTTCTTTTGGCTTCCAGTCGCATGATAAATAGTTCTCCATCCCCTCACTCTCAATCTAAAGGTGTCCTCAGGTCTAAAATGAGTCTCTTGTAGACAGCAAATAGATGGGTCTTGTTTTTTTATCCATTCTGATACCCTATGTCTTTTGGTTGGCGCATTTAATCCATTTACATTCAGTGTTATTATAGAAAGATACGGGTTTAGAGTCATTGTGATGTCTGTATGTTTTATGCTTATAGTGATGTCTCTGGGACTTTGTCTCACAGGGTCCCCCTTAGGATCTCTTGTAGGGCTGGTTTAGTGGTGACAAATTCCTTCAGTTTTTGTTTGTTTGGGAAGACCTTTATCTCTCCTTCTATTCTAAATGACAGACTTGCTGGATAAAGGATTCTTGGCTGCATATTTTTCTGTCTAGCACCCTGAAAATCTCTTGCCAATTCTTTCTGGCCTGCCAAGTTTCAAAAGAGAGATCAGTCACGAGTCTTATAGGTCTCCCTTTATATGTGAGGGCACGTTTACCCCTTGCTGCTTTCAGAATTTTCTCTTTATCCTTGTATTTTGCCAGTTTCACTATGATATGTCGTGCAGAAGATCGATTCAAGTTACGTCTGAAGGGAGTTCTCTGTGCCTCTTGGATTTCAATGCCTTTTTCCTTCCCCAGTTCAGGGAAGTTCTCAGCTATGATTTCTTCAAGTACCCCTTCAGCACCTTTCCCTCTCTCTTCCTCCTCTGGGATACCAATTATGCGTATATTATTTCTTTTTAGTGTATCACTTAATTCTCTAATTTTCCCCTCATACTCCTGGATTTTTTTATCTCTCTTTTTCTCAGCTTCCTCTTTTTCCATAACTTTATCTTCTAGTTCACCTATTCTCTCCTCTGCCTCTTCAAGCCGAGCTGTGGTGGTTTCCATTTTGTTATGCATTTCGTTTAAAGCGTTTTTCAGCTCCTCGTGACTGTTCCTTAGTCCCTTGATCTCTGTAGCAAGAGATTCTCTGCTGTCCTGTATACTGTTTTCAAGCCCAGCGATTAATTTTATGACTATTATTCTAAATTCACTTTCTGTTATATTATTTAAATCCTTTTTGATCAGCTCATTAGCTGTTGTTATTTCCTGGAGATTCTTCTGAGGGGAGTTCTTCCGCTTGGTCATTTTGGATAGTCCCTGGCGTGGTGAGGACCTGCAGGGCACTTCCCCTGTGCTGTGGTGTATAACTGGAGTTGGTGGGCGGGGCCGCAGTCAGACCTGATGTCTGCCCCCAGCCCACCGCTGGGGCCACAGTCAGACTGGTGTGTGCCTTCTCTTCCCCTCTCCTAGGGGCGGGATTCACTGTGGGGTGGTGTGGCTCGTCTGGGCTACTTGCACCCTGCCAGGCTTGTGATGCTGGGGATCTGGCGTATTAGCTGGGGTGGGTAGGCAAGGTGCTCGGGGGCAGGAGGGGCAGGCTTAGATCGCTTCTCCTTAGGTGATCCACTTCAGGAGGGGCCCTGTGGCAGCGGGAGGGAGTCAGATCCGCTGCCGGAGGTTTGGCTCCGCAGAAGCGCAGAGTTGGGTGTTTGCGCGGAGCGAGCAAGTTCCCTGGCAGGAACTGGTTCCCTTTGGGATTTCGGCTGGGGGATGGGCGGGGGAAATGGCGCTGGCGAGCGCCTTTGTTCCCCACCAAACTGAGCTCTGTTGTCAGGGGGCTCAGCAGCTCTCCCTCCCTTTGTCCTCCAGCCTTCCCGCTTTCCGAGCAGAGCTGTTAATTTCTGACCTCCCAGACGCTAAGTCGCGCTTGCTGTCGGAACACAGTCCGCCCGGCCCCTCCGCTTTTGCAAGCCCGACTCGGGGGCTCTGCTTGGCCGGTGAGCCGCCCCTCCGCCCCGGCTCCCTCCCGCCAGTCCGTGGAGCGGGCACCGCCTCGCCGCCCTTCCTACCCTCTTCCGTGGGCCTCTCGTCTGCGTTTGGCTCCGGCGACTCTGTTCTGCTAATCCTCTGGCGGTTTTCTGGGTTATTTAGGCAGGTGTAGATGGAATCTAAGTGATCAGCAGGACGTGCGGTGAGTCCAGCATCCTCCTAAGCCGCCATCTTGCCGCAAGCTATAAAGAACTTTTCAAATTCAACACCAAAAAACAAATAATACAGTGAATAAATGGGCAGAAGACATGAATAGACACTTTTCCATGGAAGACATCCAGATGGCCAACAGACACATGAAAAGATGCTCAACATCACTCATCATCAAGGAAATACAAGTAAAAATCATGATGAGCTATCACCTCGCACTGGTCAGAATGCCTAAAATTAAAAATCAGGGGGTGGTCGGGTGGCTCAGTTGGTTAAGCATTAGATTTTGGCTCAGGTCATGATCTTGCAGCTGCTGGGTTCAAGCCCCACATCAGGCTCTGTGCTGACAGCTCAGAGCCTGGAGCCTGCTTTGGATTCTGGGTCTCCCTCTCTTTCTGCTTCTCCCCTGCTCACTCTCTGTCTCTGTCTGTCTGCCTCTCTCTCAAAAGTAAATAAATATTAAAATTAACAACTCAGGAAACAACAGGTGATGACAAGGATGTGGAGAAATGGGAGCCCTCTTGCACTGTTGGTGGGAATGTAAACTGGTGCAGCCACTCTGAAAAACAGTGTGGGGGTTCCTCAAAAAACTAAAAATAGAACTACCCTACAACGCATCAATTGCACGACTAGGAATTTATCCAAATGATACAAAAATGCTGATTGGAAGGGGCATATGCACTCCAATGTTTATAGCAGTGCTATCAACAATAGCCAAATTATGGAAAGGACCCAAATGTCCATTAACTGATGAACGGATTAAGAAGATGTCACACACACACACACACACACACACACACACTGGAATACTACTCAGTGATGAAAAAAGAATGAAAACTGGCAGTTTGCAACAACATGGATGGAGCTGGAGGATATTATGTTAAGCAAAATAAGTCATTTGAAAAAACATATCACATGATTTCACTCATGTGGAATTTGAGAAACTTAACATATGATCATAGGGAAAGGGAAGGAAAAATAAGATAAAAATAGATAAGGAGGCAAACCATAAGATACTAAAATACAGAGAAAAAACTGAGGGTTGGTGGCAGGGTGAGGGTGTGGGGAAATGGGTGATGGGCCTTAAGAAGAGCACTTGGTGGGATGAGCCCTGAGTGTTATATGTAAGTGATGAATCACTGGATTCTACTCCTAAAACCAAGACTACACTGTATATTAACTAACTTGAGATAAATAAATAAATAATAAATAAAATGGGCCAATTATATGAATAAACATTTCTCCAACAAAGATATGCAAATGACCAAAGAGCATATGGAAGCAGTGTTCAATATTGGTAGTCATTTGGAAAGATAAACTGAAATCTCAAGATATGACATAATACCCCCAGATGGTTATAATAAAAAATGAGAATAGCAAGTGTTTTCAAGGATGTGAAGATATCAGAACCCTCATACATTACTGGTGGGAATGTAAAATGATGCAAATACTTTGGAAAACAACTCTTGAGTTCCTCAAAAAGTTACACATCAAATTACTATACAACCAAGGAATTTCACACCTAGATTATGTAAAAAGACAACTAAAAGCATATTCACACAAAAATTTATACATGAATTTAAATCAATATTATTCACGAGTCAAAAACCAGAGATAACCCAATGCCCATTAACTGATGAATGGATAAACAAAATGTAGTATATCCATACAATGGAATGTTATTTGACAATGAAAAGGAATGACATACTGCTACATACTTGCTACATACTGAAATATGGGTGAATTTTGAAAACAAAATGCCTAGTGAGATAAACCAGTCAGAAAATAGGAGTCCAGTTATACAAAATGTCCAGAATAGGCAAGTATGATAAAGCAAAAAGTAGATTAGTGGTTTCAGATGTATGTGAGGGAATGGGGAATGACCATTAATGGGTATGAATTTTCTTTTTTGGGTGATGAAAAATTTCTGGAATTAGCAGTTATTGTTGCACAATTTTGGCAATACACTAAAAACAACTAAAAAGTCAACTGTAGTATTACTTATAAAGTTATTGATTTCTTATCAGAATTAATGATCTGTTTGTCTCCCCCATTTATTCCTTGCATAACTATTTTTTGAGCCTCTTCTAATTGTCTGAAAATGTGCTAGATGTGGGAACACCGACTTTAGCTGGATTTGAGCATCTACATAAATCCTTATAACTCTCTGCAGTGGATACTACTTATTGACACATGGCCTTATCTGGTAGGCTGATTTTTGGTTGATATAATGAGAAACAGATTCCTAAGACACTTACAAGAACTAATATTTTGGTGGTCTTTTCAGAATATAGGCTCATTGAGCATTTAGAAAACAGAAACATCTTCCTGTAACTATAAAATCACTTGACTACATCGCAGAGTTTCCTTCATTAATTTTGTTATATAAAATGTTATATAAAATGTTATATAAAATAAATCCCATTGTTATTAGCACTTTATGATCCATGAAATGCTTTGTCAGAGGTTCTGTCATATTAGCCTCAAAAAAGAAAAATAAAAACCTATGTAGATAGTATACTGGTGATTATCCCATACACATATGATGAAACTAAGGCTCTAGGAAAGTAAAGAACTCACCTAAAGTTGTCACTTCAATAGCAAGTAATAGAACTGGCATTAAAACTAGGTTTTTTGATTTTGAAATCATCATTCTTTTCTTTATACCAGCAACTCCCTTTTTTATTTCATAAACTTGTACATATAAAAAGTGGGTATTTTTACAGTCTTGCCCATATTTTATTTGTCAAGAGGTTAAAAACAATAAATTATGGGGCGCCTGGGTGGCTCAGTCAACTTTGGCTCAGGTCATGATCTCAAGGGTCGCGGGTTCCAGCTCCAGGTCTGGTTCTGTGCTGACAGCTCAGAGTCTGGAGCCTGCTTCGGACTCTGTGTCTCCTTCCCTCACTCCCCCTCCCCCACTCGTGCTTTGTTTATCTTTGTCTCTCAAAAGTAAATAAATGTTTAAAAAAATAAAAACAATAAATTATTATCAACTAACACCAACAACTAGGAAGATAGAGAATATGAGAAATGTATTTAAGTTAAATTCTTTCAACCTTATAAACCACTTGTCACATTGTCCTGGTTTTCTCATTTTGCTTTGGATTGATAAAACTTTTTCATGGGCAGTCACTGGCCAACTACTCAGAGACAGCTAGCTCATGTTTGAAGAAGACTTGCCATGTATTTCATCGGTAGAAAAATAAAAAATATTAATAAAGCTTATTTATTACCAGTGTCATCCTCAACTTGGGTAGCAATAATGTTTACATCTTTTGCAAGTCATGCACTATAAGTTGGCCAAAAATCATCACTCTTATTTTTAAGTAAAAAGCATATTGTAAGTGAAGCAAACAATATTCAAAACATACCAAATAACTAAAAAAAGAAATTGCTGCAAGATGAGGCATAATATACACTTCCTCCCACTCCCTGGAGGATTCACAATAATTGAGAAAGTCCAAGACACATGTTTATCTTGTATGTTATATTTAAAACATGATTACTTCTGCTTCACTCTCAACTGCATTTTGGGCTGTTTTAGATTTTGGCTGCATGTATAATATATCAACACATATGTAAGAAATGAAAAAACTTTATCATTCAGAATACTTTACTTCATGATCCTCAATATCTGGATGACTGCAAATATCTGGGTGATTAAAATTATCATAATAAAATGTGCCTGTGTTTAACAGCATTGATGAAGGAACTCATACTGTGATGTTAATTTAAGGTTGAACTCAGTAATTGTTAGATAAATGTTGGCTGGCTGGTAGGCTAAATGTATGTATGTATGGATGGATGGATGGATGATTGTTGGATGGATGGAAGGATGGGTAGATAACTGGATGGATGAATAAATATTTTTTCAATACATGTTTAGTAAATTCAATTTAATGTTGAAAACATTATTAATGATACAATGTTGTTCAGGTTTTATAATGCATGTTATTTTATTTGGTTTGAATTTTACTTACAATACATCATTTTTTTCAGTTTTTAATAATTTCCATGCAGATAAACTTGCCAGGTTGTGATACTTGGCACTTTAAACCCTGTATAAATTTTCTATGCTTGGAGTAACAAACTACCATAACCTGTGTAGCTTAAAACAATAGAAATTTATTCTCTCATTAGTTCTAGAGCTCACAAGCCCAAAATTGGTGTTGGCAAGGCTTCTGTGCTTTTTCCCAAGGCTCTGGAGGAGAATCCATTCCATTCCTCTCTCCTAGTTTCTGGTGGCTGCTGGCAATTATTGGCATTCTTTGCCTTCTTCCATTGCTACTCATATATCTGCATCCATCTTCATAATGTCTTCTCTGTGTGTTTATATCTTTCCCTCTTTTATCTTATAAGGATACTTGTCATTGGATTTAGGGCCCATCCAGATAATTCAGGATATTGTCTTCATCTCAAAATTCTTAATCACATGTGCAATGACTTGTTTTCCAAATAAGGTGGCATTCACAGTTTCTAAGAATTACAGCATGGGCATATCTTTTGGTGGGAAGCATAATTCAACCCACCACAAATATCAAAAGATATTTAAATAGAGCTGTTTCTAAAAATTGTTATGTGCCTGTCTTATTAAGTAGAGGATAGTTAACATGAGAGAAGAGTGTTCTAATAGCTCGGGTCTTTTACTGTGTAGTCTAGTAGATATAGTAAAATTCTCATGAGGTGTGTAGGTCTGTTTGCCCTTATAGTGAGTGCTTCTGGACTAACATTCCTTTTTGTCATTCTTGTTTTCATTTTTTTAGATTGTTGTTTTGGTCAGCTGTAATTTATTTATCCTATGCTAGTGTTTACTCTCCTTTCCCTATTCTAATGCAATGTTTCTAATATTCTGCAATAACAATGCTCATTAGAAGTATTTGTAAAATAGGATCCAAATGATTTAGAATTCATTTAAATATTGTGAAACACTTGGTAAAACAAAAAAATTATAAATTTGCATTTAAGTTCAATAAGATAATTATGCAAGTCAGATATAAAGAGACCTGACATCATGAAAATTCATGTTTAAGACACAGCAGGCTATGTCTTACATAGCCTAACTACACTAAGTACATTAACTCCACAGTTTAGTATGGTTATCCATAAGGTAGCAGAACTCTTTAATACATTAAGAAATACAAATTTTCCAGAATTAGGAAGGTGTCATTTTTGTTCTAATACACATTGGTCAGATGAGTTTTCAAAATCACATTTTTAGAACAGACTTAAATAAATTGAAGTACCCAGAGGAAGACGACAAATGGAGCTAGAGGCTGAAAAGCATGACTAATGAAGAATATGTGATGAAACTAGTGATGAATATCCTAGGAAAGTGAAAAACAACCCTGGAAAAGGGGAGGGAAAAACATGCTGGCTGTCTTCAGAAAGAAAAATGGCTGTCATGTGTAAGAATGAAAGAAACTAATTCTTTAATGTAAGAAAAGGGAGAAATAAGACAAATAAGTGGAAATTAGGTACAGATGGATATCTGTTTAAAATACAGAAATTACAAGTAGTTCTTTAATAATGGGGCAACCTGCATATGAAAGTAGAAGTTTCCCCAAAATTGGAGGGGATTGAAATGAAATATAATTTTATTTACTTTATGAATTAGAAAATATGCTGAAGAAATTTTCTTGCTATTAAAAAAATTACATCTAAGGAATGTTAGGTCTGTGAAGATTCTTCCTTAATAGGTTAGCCTTTGACCTAGGTGAAATATGCATCTAAATGCCAGAGAGAGACAGCTCTGAGGCCATGGTAATTGACCTTTTAACCCTCAATGCTATGCCTCTTTCTTTCTGTGTTTTTTTCCTTTTCCTATTTACTTTTTCCCCTCACCCTTAGTCTATGCTTTAAGTCACTAAATGTTTTCACTTGTTATCCTCAGGGATAAAGAAGACAATGAGACTCGACATAAGATTTTTCCCACCCTAATTGGTCTAATTCTATTTCTCTAACTATTAACTGTATGATCTTAGGCAATTTTCCAAATTTGTTTTGATTTTAGTTCCCTTCTGTGTAAAATAATTGAAATAATACTTGCCCTCCTTTTTGTTGAAACAGTATGTGTGTGTATGCACACAAATCTATGTGTGCAAGAAAGACATAAAAATTAGCATCCAAAAGCTAGGCATTATTAGTTTACTCTCTCAGACATGAATAAAACTTTGGCAGTTTAACAAATTGTTACCATAGGAAGCTCTCCCAATGGGTTGTATATGTATGTAACAGGAGTGAGACAGTGGACTTAACTCAGTCCTTCTTTATTCCTAACATTCCAGAAGATGTCTCCATAGGTAATTAAATGCATTTTATTTTCCTTGGAGCCAGAAATATTCTCCAGAAGCAGATGAAATATTATGTTGGGGATGGGAAAACAATTCCTTCCTCCAAAACATTGCTAACATGTCTTTGTAGCTATTCAGGTACATGTGGATAGGTTTCCTGTCAGGTAACTTTTTTAAATGGAAATAATTGCAATGATCTCTGGGAAGCACTCCACAATGGCAGATTTGTCAAAAAACAAACAAAAAACCATCATGGTCCCTGGGCTTTCTGAAGAACCATAGAATACAGTTACTGCTCCCTCACCAACTCTGCTGGAGAGGTGCAAAGGTTTGACTAAAAAAACAGTGGCAAGTGATGCCTTGCTCTACAGTGTTGGTTCTGTGAGTAATCATGAGGATGATAGGTGGCATTTTTCAGGAGCTTTAAGTAACTAAAGTTTCATTTAACTTAAACATTGAAACATAACTCCACACACATTTAGCTAATTATGGTTTAGAAAAAGTATATTAGAAACACACAAGGAAAAATAAAAGGTGGATAGTCTTCAAACCTCATCCCACAGACTATAGAAAACTATAATATTAGAGTTTAATTCCAAGGTCTTTGAAACTGTCACCTAACCATGCTTGCAGAAACAGGCTACAGAGAAAAGCTAAAATTGTGTTAAAAATGCAATCAAGAATAACACCCCAGATTTTCAATTTCCTTTGAGATCCCACAGAAACTATGGGGCATAGCTAATCAAACTACATGAACAACAATCCATCCCATATCTCTCTCTGAGAGTATATCATGCCAAAAAAAAGAAAAAGAAACACACACACACACACGTGTTATTCAAGTCATGTATGCTCTAGGACAACAAGGCTGATACTCTGAACGCATCTAATGAGTAAGAATGCATAAATCGTTGAAGAAATGCCAGTGAAAGAGAGAACTAGGATTAATTTACTCAGGAGTAGCTAGAAAGTAAATACTTGTCTTCTCACTTTTAGAATTAATTTCAACATAGAAAAGGGGCCTCAAATGGGGCATGTAGTCACTTGCTATCTTCTGTATTTATTATTACCCTTCAAATTATATGACTATCATATTTGGTTAGAATTAGTAAATTTTGGGATTTTTCTCAATATCCTTAAGTCATTCATGATGGTCATTTTATAGAAAAGTCTACAAGTGAGAATGAAATTTATTTCATTTCCCCTGGAGAGTAATATAGACTTGATGATGATAATGGTGGTTATGGCGGTGGTATATAACATTTGTTAAAATTGTATTATCTTTCCTTAGACCAGTTTTATGTATTATTTCATTAAATTCTCATGTGACCCTATGATATAAAGGACGTATTACTATAACTATTTAATAGATAAGAAAATTGAAGTTAAAAATATTAATTAGTTTTCCCCAGGTTACACAACTAATAAATGGCAGAATTGGAATTAAGACCCCAGGCAGTTTGACTCTCACAAGCTATAAAGCCTCCTTACTTGCTGGTAATAACTGGGTGAACCAAGACTTGACAACCAGTTCCTAACTGCAATGTTAGTTCTTTTCATTGTTTTTTATGCCTCACTACAAAAGGCTCCTTGCACAATCAAAGAAGTTGGGCAGCCACACTTACAAAAGATGTTGGGGAAAGGGATTGTGTCTTTGTGGAAATAGATAGGTAGCTGGAACCTTAAGATAGCAAAATCTGATTATAGCACTGAGTACTCAGACCCACCCATTTAAGCCAAGGGAAAGTTTGCAGCCCAGTTCCTGAGTCTGTTTGAAGGGAAATTTTAATGTGGCCTTCTTGGCCCCAATTACAATTTGACAAATCCAAAGAGTTTGCTACTTATGGAGGAGGCTGGAATTAGCATACTCCTTTTACAAGTTGGGTTTCTCTATGAATCATCTCATTAATCACTTGAGTGGCTGTTTCCATACACACCCACACTTCAGTTTCCCAGCTTAACCACATTAAAACAAAAATATAGGCCTTGGTTGCAGCAGCTGTGAACTGTTTTACCATGTGTCTAACAGGCATGGCTTATCTACTTTCCTCTATGTGTGCAACAGAACAAGGGAGTTCAAAAAAAGCAATAAAACATTACCTGAAAGACCTTTAGTAGTTTCAAAGCTAAAGAAACATATTTGATCTACATGCAATAGAACAAAAATCAGAAAAGAAAGGAGAGGCAACTTATTTTTGTTGGTGTTTTATTATTTATTTATTTGTCTTTGGCCTTTGGGGGCAGGGTGCAGCTATAGCGTCCACTGCTAGTCTTTTTCACAAGTGCAAAATGAAAGCACATGTCTTTCCTCTCTCTCTGAAACTGAGCTGTGGGTCCCTAGGGACCTGTAGGGGAGGGTAGTGGAATGTACAAGTCTGTGTGGGCACTGAAGGAAACCTAAAAAATAAGCTAATAACATTCACAGACCACTAGGCTGTGTTTAAATTTGAACTGGTACTATCAAAGAAACAAATTGCATTTAAAAGCACTTGCCTGCTGAGAATCTGGAAACGAACATTGTAGTAGAAGCTTCCATAGAGAGAAAAAGGATAAGAATCATCTTAAAATTTTTTGTTGCACAAAAGATAAAGAGTAAAGTTGTCAACTGGTCTAGGAACATCCAGTGCACAAAGCTTGCTGGTTTATGCACATCCCACTTGAACACAACATATATACAAACATGCCTCACATCAAGGAGTGCTGTGAAATTCACTGCAACCAATTAAACAAATATTCTGAGCTTAGATGAAACTTGGTAACAAAGTGGGCATGGTAAGAAGTTCTATGTCCTAAAACAGTGGTAACAAATACTATTTAAACTCATATAATCATCACAACTACTCTATGATATAGATTCTGTTATTACATTATACAGATGAAGAAACTGAGGACATAAGTATTAAATGACTTTCCAAAATCACATTGCTAATAAGAGGTCAAGCCAAGATTTGACCTTAGGCAGTTTGGTACTAAAGTCTTTGCTCAAAGTTGGTACCATGTAGTTAGCATATGGAAAGAAGTGCTCTAAGCCCAGATGGAAAAAGTGGGTGCTGATCCACCCTCACTGTTTTCTCTTCAAAGCATCTAGATCTTTTTGTGAGTTTCTGTTCTTTGTCAGTGGGTAGGTGGGTGGGAATTTAAATGGTAGAGATATTTTTGGTGTCAAAGGATGTGTGGTTTGAGAAGTAATTACCATTTGATGAGAAAATGAATTCTTTGCAATGAACTCAGCAGAGTCTCTTCCTCTCCCTTAACCTGTTACTGTTAAAACAGTGCATTATCTCAATTTTTCCACAGATTGAATTTCCTCACTAAGAGAAAATACATGTTCAGGATGATTTTTGGACAAAAATATTCCAAATAAAACTTCTAATTTTTTTCTCCTATTATTTTCTGGTTCATAAAGAGAACATGGTCACACAGTAGCTGCTATTGAGTTGGTTGGAACTGAGTTTTTACTGCAATATTTATATCTTTGGGTGAGTTAGTTGGTGTATTACCATTTTATGTGTACAGATTAAGCCACTCTTTATGTAGCCAGTGTGTTTCATATTCTTCTGTAATCAAGGAAGCCTTTCACAGCTAGTTGAATCTCGACAAATGAATATAGTTTCAACTAGCAAGACTTTTGACAAGCAAAAGTTGGTTACCTTTCTTGATACTCCTTTTCCAGATAGATTTAACCTCAGTGAGCAGACTCTGGGCCATTGGAAATGTGTGAATTAAACCTACCAATATTTTCCTTTGGATACCCACCTACACAAATATGGTAGAATCATGGATTAGACAAAGAAACTGCAACTCTAAAGATAGGCCATTCTGATGCTATGCATGAAGTAGTTAGAATAAGTTGGCTTTGTCTAAGGGCCAAATTATTATTTATTAATATTATTATTATTTTATTATTATTATATCTAATTCTTATTAATTCTTGTTTATATTGTTTTATTTTATTTCAAGAAGTATAGATGACTGAGAAACTATTGAGGCATTTTTCTTTTTTAAAAAAATGTATTCATGGGATTTAAATTGGGGCATAAAAGAGGAGTAAGAAAGAAGAATTTTAAAGGTAGTATCATATAACAGTTAAACATAGAAGCTCAATAGTAAGCTATCCAAGTCAGTAGAATTGAGCCATGACTTAAGTAAAGGGGGCAAAGAAACATCTCTGGCACTAAGGGAAATTCCTTACATCATTTTTTTTCTGGGTTCAGTCTTGGGCTTGATTATAAGTGCTGAGCACTAGTAGGTGAGCTATGAACCTAAATAAGCAGATATAAAGAGCCTGACAGTTAACAAGGAAATTTGCCCTTAGGATAAATAGTATATGAACATGGATACATGAGCACTTAACTGATCAATTTAAACTTCCCAGATAAAATGGTTAGAATATTTCATGCAAAACATAATGACCACAGAAGAGCTTTAAATGGTAATGTATTAAGGTTGGGGCTATCTAAGCAACCATGTGAAAGTTATTTTAAGTCTAATATCCCCACTTAAAACGTATCACCAACAATCCAGATATGAGAAAGAATTTTCACAAATATTAAAATTCAAAACCAGTGGCTTATAGATGGTTGGATCTTTGGAAATTAAGTGAAATTACTGAGATATTGAATTGGAAGTAAGTTTCAACTAACATGTGCCAATAAATTGCATTTGAGGCAGGCCCTGAGTGGCTCAGTTGGTTAAGCATCTGACTTCGGCTCAGGTAATGATCTCATGCACCATGGGTTCCAGCCCCACATCAGGCTCTGTGTTGACAGCTCAGAGCCTGGAGCCTGCTTCAGATTCTGTGCCCCCCTCTCTCTCTGCCCCTCTCATACCCCTGCTCATGCTCTGTTTCTTTCTCTCTCAAAAATAAATAAAAATTAAAAAAATTAAATTGCATTTGAGGACTACTAGTGATGTGAAATGAATATACTTTTTAATTATTTTAATTATACTTTTTCACTAGTGATGTGAAATGAATATACTTTTTAATTATTTTAATATTTTTATTTTGGAGAGAAAGAGAGAGCATACGAGCAGGGGAAGAGAGAGACAGAGAGAGAGAGAGAGAGAGAGAGAGGAGAGAATCTTAAGCAAGCTCCATGCTCAGCATGGAGCCCTACACAGGGCTTAATCCCAGAACCCTGGGATCATGACCTAGGCCAAAATCAAGAGTCACTCAAGCAACTGAGCCACCCAGGCACCCTGAATATACTTTTCTGACTAATGAATAAAAGCCATGAAATACTTTAAGGCTCTACTTATAAAATTCAAGCGAAGTGAAATTAGCCTTTTTATGTATCCCTTATATTCTGAGACATTACTCACTGCTGATGATGAACTATAACCTGATCAACTTCTCAGGCCATGTAGAGTTTTCACCACAGTTTGGAAGATTCCATGTATTTATATTTCAGTCATACTTAGGAAAAGCATGGAAACTGTCAGACATTGAAAGACTATAATTCAACTTGGGGATTAAGCCTAAAAAAGAAGTCAAGGAAATACAAAGAGGAGAAAGGGGGAAGGTACGAGATTGGAGGAGAACTTTAGACCTTGCCAATAGTACTAGTCAGACTTTCTCTGGTCTTCATATGAACAGGTTGCTACTTTGAGATCTCTGCAATTGAGCACTGAAGAGAAAAATTGGTATGAAAATACTGTAAAAAAATAAAGTACATATACTGTATATGTGTAGACATTCAAATCCATTAACTAATAAAGAAATTTAAGGACTTTTAGGGACAATGACAACATAGGAGGACACTGGGCTCACCTCGTCCTCCTGATCACTTAGATTCCACCCACATCTGCCTAAATAACCAAGAAAACCACCACAAGACAAGCAGAATAGAATCTCCAGAGCCAAGCATAGACAACAGGCCCATGGAAGAGGGTAGGAAGGGCAGAGAGGCGGTACGTGCTACATGGATGGGCAGGAAGGAGCCGGAGCAGTGGAGGGGCAGCCAGTCCTGCAAAGCAGAGCCCCTGAAGTCTGGCTTGCAAAAGTGAAGGGGCCAGACTCCGTGAGTTCCGACAGCCAGTGGGTCTTAGCATCTGGAATGTTATAAGTCAACAGCTCTGCTGGGAGAGTGGGAGGGTGAGAGGACAACAGGAGGGAGAGGTGTTGAGCCCTGGAAGATGCAGCTCAGCTTGGCGGGGAACAAAGGCACTGGCAAGCAAAATCTCCCTCTCCCATCCCCCATCTGATATCCCAAAGGGAGCCGGTTCCCATGACTGAAATTGCTTGCACCGCACAAACACCCAACACTGTGCTTCTGTGGATCCAGCACTCAGAGAGGCCTGCCTCCCTCCCAGTGCTGCAGGGCCCCTCCCCCAGGGAACCACCAAAGGCAAAGTGAGCTGAGCCTGCCTCTACTGCCCCTGTGCACCTTGCAGATCCACCCCAGATAATATGTTAGATACCATCAAAGCAGCACCACAAGCCTGACAGTGTGCAAGTAGCACAGACAGGGGCCACACCACTCCACCATGAGTCTTGCCCCTGGGAGAGGGGAAGATAAGGTACACACCAGTCTGACGGTGGCCCCAGTGGTGGGCTGGGGACAGACATTGGGGCTGACTGCATCCCTGACCACCAACAAAAGTTACTCCAGACACCACAGGGGAAGGGCCCTGCAGTTCCACGCCACCCCAGGGACTACCAAAAACGACAAAAGGGAAGAACTCTCCTCAAAAGAAACTCCAGGAAGTAGTGACAGCTAACGAATTGATCAAAAATGATTTAAACAATATATGGAACAAGAATTTAGAATAATAGTCATAAAATTAATCCCTGGGCTTGAGAAAAGCATAGATGACAGCAGAGAATCTATTGCTACAGAGATCAGTAACTAAGAAATAGTATGAGGAACTAAAAAATGCTATAAATGAGGTGCAAAATAAAATGGAGGTGGCCATAGCACGGATTGAAGAGGCAGAGGAAAGAATAGGTGAATTAGAAGATAAAATTATGGAAAAAGAGGAATCTCAGAAAAAGAGAGATAAACAAATCCAAGAGAATGAGGGGAGAATTAGAAAACTAAGTGATGCAATCAAAAGAAACAATATCCATATTATAGGAATTCCAAAAGAGGAAGAGAGAGAGAAAGGGACTGAAGGTGTACTTGAACAAATCATAGCTGAGAACTTCCCTGATCTGGGGAAGGAAAAAGGCATGGAAATCCAAGAGGCACAGAGAACTCCCTTCAAAAGTAACATGAATCCATCTTCTGCATGACGTACCATAGTGAAACTGGCAAAATACAAGGATAAAGAGAAAATTCTGAAGGCAACTAGGGATAAACAGGCTATAACTTATAAAGGGAGACCCATACGACTAGTGGCAGACCTATCTACTGAAACTTGGCAGGACAGAAAGAAATGGCAGGAAATCTTCAATGTGCTAGGCAGAAAAACTATGCAGCCGAGAATTCTTTATCCAGCAAGTCTTTCATTCATTATACAAGGAGAGATAAAGGTCTTCCCAAACAAACAAATACTGAAAGAATTCATCACCACTAAACCAGCCCTACAAGAGATCCTAGGGAGGACTCTGTGAGTGAAATGTTGCAAGGACCAAAAAGTACCAGAGACATCACTACAAGCATGAAACCTACGGACATCACAATGACTCTAAACCCGTATCTTTCTATAATAATTGTGAGTGTAAATAAACTAAATACTCCAACCAAAACACATAGGGTATCACAATGGATAAAAACAAAGCAATACCCATCTATTTTCTGTCTATAAGAGGCTCATTTTAGACCTGAGGACACCTTCAGATTGAAAGTGAGGGGATGGAGAACTATCTACCATGCTACTGGAAGACAAAAGAAAGCTGGAGTAGGCATACTTATATCAGACAAACTAGACTCTTAATTAAAGGCTGTAACAAGAGATGAAGAAGGGCATTATATAATAACTAAAAGGTCTATCCAACAGGAAGAGCTAACAATTATAAATGTCTATATGCCAAATACGGGAGCCCCCAAATATATAAAACAATCACAAACATAAGCAACTTTATTGATAAGAATGTGGTAATTGCAGGAAAATTTAATACTCCATTAATACCAATGGATAGATAATTTAGACACAGGATCAATAAGGAAACAAGGGCTCTGAATGATACATTGAATCAGATGGACTTGACAGATATATTTAGAACTCTGCATCCCAAAGCAACTGAATATACGTTCCTCTTGAGTGCACATGGAACATTCTCCAAGATAGATCACATAATGGGTCACAAAACAGCCCTTCATAAGTATACAGGGAATTGAGATCATACCATGCATACTTTCAGACCACAATGCTACGAAGCTTGAAATCAACCACAGGAAAAAGTCTGGAAAACCTCCAAAAGCATGGAGTTTAAAGAACACCCTACCAAAGAGTGAATGGGTCAACCAGGCAACTAGAGAAAAAATTAAAAAACAATTCATGGAAACAAATGAAAATGAAAAGACAACAATCCAAACACTTTGGGATGCAGCGAAGGCAGTCCTGAGAGGACAATACATTGCAATCCAGACCTATCTCAAGAAACAAGAAAAATCCCAAACACAAAATCTAACAGCACACCTAAAGGAAATAGAAGCAGAACAGAAAAAACACCCCAAACCCAGCAGAAGAACAGAAATAATAAATATCAGAGCAGAAAGAAACAATATAGGATCTAAAAGAATCTGTAGAGCAGAACAATGAGACCAAGAGTTGTTTTTTTGGAAAAATAAACAAAATTGATAAACCTCTAGCCAGTCTTCTCAAAAAGAAAAGGAAGAGGACCTAAATAGATAAAATATTGAATGAAAATTGAATTATTACAACCAATTCCTCAGAAATATAAGCAATTATCAGGGAATACTATAAAAGTTATATTCAAACAAACTGGACAACCTGGAAGAAATGGACAAATTCCTAAGCACCCTCACACTTCCAAAACTCAAACAGGAAGAGATAGAATACTTGAACAGACCCATAACCAGCGAAGAAATTGAAACAATTATCAAAAATCTCCCAACAAATAAGAGTCCAGGACCAGATGGCTTCCCTGAGGAATTCTACCAGACTTTTAAAGCAGAAATAATACCTATACTTCTCAAGCTGTTCCAAAAAATAGAAAGCAAAGGAAAATTTCCAGACTCATTCTGTGAAACCAGTATTACTTTGATTCCTAAACCTGACATAGACCCAGCAAAACAAGAGAACTACAGGTCAATATCCCTGATTAATATGGATGTAAAACTTCTCAACAAGATACTAGCAAATCGAATTCAACAGCATATAAAAATAATTATTCACCATGATCAAGTGGGATTCCTTCCTGGGCTGCAGTCCTGGCTCAACTTTCACAAATCAAGCAATGTGATATATCACATTAATAAAAGAAAAGAAAAGAACCATATGATCATGTCAACGGATGCAGAAAAAGCATTTGACAAAATTCAGTATCCTTCCTTAATAAAAACCCTCAAGAAAGTTGGGATAGAAGGAACATACTTAAACATAAAAAAAAAATTTATGAAAAGCCCACAGTTAATATCATCCTCAGTGGGGGAAAACTCAGAGCTTTCCCCCTTGAGATTAGGAATATGACAGGGATGTCCACTCTCACCGCTGTTGTTTAACAGAGTGACGGAATTTCTAGCATCAGCAATCAGACAACAAAAGGAAATCAAAGGCATCAAAATTGCCAAAGATGAAGTCAAGCTTTCACTTTTTGCAGATGACATGATATTATATATGGAAAACCGAATACACTCCACCAAATGTCTGCTAGAATACATACATGAATTCAGCAAAGTGGCAGTTTAAAAAATCAATGTACAAAAGTCAGTTGGATTCTTGTACACTTACAAGGAAGTAACAGAAAGCAAATAAAGAAACTGACTCCATTCACAATTGCACTAAGAGGCATAAAATACCTAGGAATAAACCTAACCAAAGATGTAAAAGACTTGTATGCTGAAAACTATAGAAAGCTTATGAAGGAAATTGGGGAAAGATATAAAGAAATAGAAAAAGATTCCGTGCTCATGTATTAGAAGAATAAATATTTTTAAAATGTCAATACTTCCCAAAGCTATCTACACATTCAATGCAATCCCAATCAAAATTGCACCAGCATTCTTCTCAAAGCTAGAACAAGCAATCCTAAAATTTGTATGGAACCACAAAAGGCCCCGAATAGCCAAAGTAATTTTGAAGAAGACCAAAGTGTGAGGCATCACAATCCCAGACTTTAGCCTCTACTACAAAGCTGTAGTCATCAAGCAGCATGGTATTGGCGCAAAAACAGACACATAGACCAATGGAATAGGATAGAAACTCCAGAACTAGACCCACAAAAGTATGGCCAACTAATCTTTGACAAAGCAGGAAAGAATATCCAATGGAATAAAGACAGTCTCTTTAAAAATGGTGCTGGAAGAACTGAACAGCAACATGCAGAAGAATGAAACTAGACCACTTTCTTACACCATTCACAAAAATAAATTCCAAATGGACCTGAATGTGAGACAGGAAACCATGAAAACCCTAGAGAAGAAAGCAGCAAAAAAACCTCTCTGACCCCATCCCCAGCAATTTCTTACTTGACACATCTCCAAAGGCAAGGGAATTTAAAGCAAAAATGAACTATTGGGACCTCATGAATATAAAGAGCTTCTGCACTGCAAAGGAAATAATAACAAAACTAAAAGGCAACCAATGGAATGGGAAAAGATATTTGCAAATGACATATCAGACAAAGGGCTAGTATCCAAAATCTAAAGAGCTCAAGAAACTCCACAGCCAAAAAACAAATAATCCAGTGAAGAAGTGGGCAGAAGACATGAATAGACACTTCTCTAAAGAAGACATCCAGATGGCCAACAGGCACATGAAAAGATGCTCAATGTCAATCCTCATCTGGGAAATACAAGTCAAAACCACACTCAGATACCACCTCACACCAGTCAGAGTGGCTATAATGAACAAATCAGGAGACTATAGATGCTGGCGAGGATGTGGAGAAATGGAACCCTCTTACACTGTTAATGGGAATGGAAACTGGTGCAGCCACTCTGGACAACAGTGTGGAGGTTCCTCAAAAAATTAAAAATAGGTCTACCCTATGACCCAGCAATAGCACTGCTAGGAATTTACCCAAGGGATACAGGACTGCTGATGCATAGGGGCACTTGTTCCCCCAATGTTTATAGCAGCACTTTCAACAATAGCCAAATTATTGAAAGAGCCTAAATGTCCATCAACTGATGAATGGATACAGAAATTGTGGTTTATATACACAATGGAATACTATGTGGCAATGAGAAAGAATGAAATATGGCCTTTTATAGCAATGTGGATGGAACTGGAGAGTGTTATGCTGAGTGAAATACAGAGAGAAAGACAGATACCATATGTTTTCACTCTTATGTGGATCCTGAAAAACTGGACAGAAGATCATGGGGGAAGGGAAGGAAAAAAAAAAGGTTAGAGAGGGAGGGAGCCAAAGCATAAGAGGCTCTTAAAAACTGAGAACAAACTGAGGGTTGTTGGGGGGTGGGAGGAAGGGGAGGGTGGGTGATGGGTATTGAGGAGGCCACCTGTTGGGAGCACTGGGTGTTGTATGGAAACCAATTTGACAATAAATTTCATTTAAAATATTGGGAAACAGCTGAAAATGACTATTTGTGTTCCTGAACTATTCATTAGTCACATCAGCACTTGTCTATTTATTTCCCTGGGCCCCCTGTTTTCACTGAAGCTTGGAAACAGAGGTTAATAGAGGTTCTTTAAAAAGTGACGGAACTAACTGAAACATCCACGAATTTAAAAAAAATGACACCATCAGAAGTATAAAAATATTTTCCCCGTAGTCAGGGAACAGAGTGGGTGGCACTACTTAATGTCAGTGGAAAATGAGGAGAGAAATATTGAGATATATAGTGCCATGACACAGTAAAGTGCCAGTGAGCTCATTTTTCTTTTCCTCTATGTTAAAACCAAACGCAAAAAGCACACACATCGGTGTTTTTGTTTATAACTTAAAGATAAACAGATATAAGCTACATTAGCCCCATTGCCTCACCTACCATTCTGTTTTGATTTTTAAGGTGTCATTTAACATAGCATAATTATTTTTCACCAAAGTTACAATTCTGCTTTTATAATCTTTCACGCTCATATTTTTCCTATAAATGACTTTTACCCACCACAACCATATCCTTATCTTCCAATCCCTCTTAAAACCTGGTATTCCCAAACTAATAAAACTATTCACTTAATGGTCACTAGTGACTTCCCAATCAATACATAAAGTGATATTTTCTCAAGTCCTCATTTCATTGTTCTTGGCCTTTTTAAAATGTTTGACAGGGGCGCCTGGGTGGTGCAGTCGGTTAAGCGTCCGACTTCAGCCAGGTCACGATCTCGCAGTCCGGGAGTTCGAGCCCCGCGTCAGGCTCTGGGCTGATGGCTCACAGCCTGGAGCCTGTTTCTGATTCTGTGTCTCCCTCTCTCTCTCTCTGCCCCTCCCCCGTTCATGCTCTGTCTCTCTCTGTCCCAAAAATAAATAAACGTTGAAAAAATAAAATAAAATGTTTGACACTGTTCACCACCACTTTTGAAAATTTGTTCCCTTAAGTTTTCTTAACCCAATAGCTATCCTGGTTTTTTTCCTACCTCTATGTTTGCTTTTGTTTTCCTTTTGGTACAACTCTCCCCCTTCCAAACCCATAAATATTGTTCTTTCCCAGGTTACACCCAAGTTCCATTGCTTTTCTAGAGCTGCCCACTCACGTTGGGTAAACACACCTACTTTTATGATTTCAATTACTACCTCTATAGTGATGATTCCTAAGTCTCTATGCTTTGTCTTCTCCCCCCTTTGGTTTTTATTAATATGAAATATGTCTTAATCAAAGACAGAAAGATAGTTAAAAATACACTGTTCCTAACTCTGTTGCCTTTATCAATGTTTAAAGGGAGTTTATTGCCATGTTAAATGGTATTTGAAAGTGAAAATTAGAGGTTTACTCACCTGAAGAAAAAAAATATATGTAACAATTTATTCAGTTGCATTCTCAGACTAGATAGGTCAAAGGTTATGTGTATATAAACAAACTTCAGATGGTTTCCTTTTACCAGTTTACACTAGGACAGCACAATGGCTTCCTCCAAGGATGCTTAACTCTCAGGATAGCTTAGAGACAATGCATGCCTTTCAAAATACATCTATCTGAACATTGAAAGGACTTAGGACATCCACCTCGACCTTTGCCTCGTTATCTAGGACCCTTTGTCACTGCTACTTTCAGTGACAACCTGGTCTAGATAGAACCTAGAGTTTCCTAAGAGGCCCAAATGTCTTGGTTCTGTAATTATGCTATCTACTCTGTCATTAATGTACAATGTGGAAGAGATGTGCCTCTCCTACTAGTTCTTAACTTTATTTCCTCTATAGTGCAGACAGTAATGTCTGCTCTGCTTAACCTTCTTAGGTTGTCTAAGACTCAATACATTAATGGAAATGTAGGTGCTATCCACATAAAATACGACTTCATTACTTTCTAGTGTCTAAAGAGTTAGCAAAAACACAAAACTTGGGGAGCCTGGATAGCTCAGTTGGCTAAGGTTCTGACTTTGGCTCAGGTTATGACCTCGTAGTTCTTGAGTTGGAGCCCCACACTTTCAGTGCAGAGCCTGCTTGGGATTCTCTCTCTCCATCTCTCTCTGCCTCTCCCCCAATTATGAACACTCCCTCTCTTTTTCTCTCGCTCTCTCTCAAAATATTAAATAAACTAAAACAAAAGAAAGACATTTACCTTTCTAAAAAACAAACCAAAAAACTTAATAAATATTGAAATGGGTGAAAACTCACAGCTTTGTGAGCAAAGTGTTAAAGGGTTCCATTCACACTAATTAAGCAAACATAGCTGAGTTTGAATAAACCCCAAAGGGTACACACACACACACACACACACACACTTCGCATAATTCTAATCCTGGTGTGTTGCTTTCTTTGAGGGACATTTGAAATTTCCTTTGCAAGGTAATCATAACATTTTTTTGTTTGGGAATTTAACTTGTTCTTTTAGTTTTATTCTGAGTTGCGAATGTTCAAATAGCACAATGTCATTGATAATGCACATGTCCTGCAATAGTAGAGAACCTATACCTCAACTTGTGAAACAACCATGCAGCCCAAAAGTCTAGGCTGTTATTTTAGGTTTATTATGACCATTAGCTGCAGATGATATTTTTCATGAACATTTATGGTGAAATGAGAATTTATGGTTTATCTCTCTCACTGTTCTGACACTTTTTGAAAAACTGTATCTGTTTATAAAATTATTATATTAATTTCTAAGAAGAGAAATGTCAATGTGTGGTAAGACAGCTTCTAATTTAGTAGGTAAATTGCTCTTGCTAAAGATGACCTAGATAGTGCTGATACTTTTGGAATAAATGAGCACTCCACAGGCACATAACACTAAATATGGCACCAAGTGGAAGAAGGAGAATAAGGATATGGAGAGAAAATAAATTCATGATTCTCTTTTTAGTGACCATTGATGAAGTTACAGAGTCTATGGGCTGACAACAACCTTGAGGTTATCTGTTCCAGCATTCTCAAATTTCAATCATTCTTGTAATTCTTGATGATTTTTCCATACCTGCATATCACTACTTAATATGCATAATAGGATGCATCTTTTTCTTTAATGTATTTAAAATTTATTTTATTTAACGTTTCTCAATCTCCTTTAAAAGGAAATATTTTAGGGGAGCCTGGGTGGCTCAGTCGGTTAAGCATCCAATTCTTGATTTTGGCTCAGGTCTTGATCTCATGGTTTGTGAGTTTGAGCCCTATGTGGGGCTCTGTGCTGTCAGCTGTGCTGTCAGCATGGAGCCTGCTTGGAATTCTCTCTCTCTCTCTCTCTCTCTCTCTCTCTCTCTCTCTCTTCCCCTCCCCTGCTTGTGTGCACTTTCTCTCTCTCTACCCTAAAAATAAATAAAACAAACAAAAAATAAAAGTAAATATTTTATTACTGTACATTTGGAAAGCAAGTGACATCTGACATAAAGGGATAATAATTGCAAAAATAATAGTATTATAAACAATAATTTATTCATTATTTATTAAAATAAAAAATTTATTGATAAATCTCCTAAAATTATTTTGTATGCCACTTGTGGCAAATAGGTACAGTTGCACATCTGCTTTTTATCCATACAGTATGTTAGAAAAGAACTTCTCTTATCCTGAAAGTTTGACTCCTCTCTGAGATCACACAGCAAGACTGTGGGAAAAATGAGAATGACCTGGGTACAGGAATGTTTAAGTATCTTAGAAAGGTAACTTCTTTTCTTTATACTCAATGGATACAAGTACCACATTAAATGGCCCTTTGAAAGAAGAGCTATTACTTGAGGTTTCATAGGTTGTCGCTTAACTTTTCCTTACTAAATTTATTGGCATATTTAGACCTTTATCCCAGTTATAAGAGGTGCTGATGTAACAAAGAGTTATAGAGAGAAACTGTAAGTTGGAACAAGACATCATCAGAGTTGGACCAGAAAAAAATCTTGATATAGATGGATTCGTATGTTTAAAACCTCAATCTCTACAGACATAAAGGAAAGTTAGACACTGATAACATCTCCTAACAGCTGCATAAATCTTGGGGACCTATGAAAAGACACAGCAAAGTAGCCAACTAGGACAGGCAAACCAAGTTTAACTATAAATCTGAGTGTAATAAGTCAGTCAGAGAAGGGCAGATATCATATGTTTTAACTCATATGTAGATCTTGAGAAACTTAACAGAAGACCATGGGGGAAGAGAAGGGGAAAAATAGTTACAAACAGAGAGGGAGGGAGGCAAGCCACAAGAAACTCAAATACAGAGAACAAACTGAGGGTGGACGGGATGGGGGAAGGGAAAATGGGCGATGTGCATTGAGGAGGGCACTTGGTGGGATGAGTACTGGGTGTTGTATGTAAGCCAATTTGACAACAAATTATATTAAAAAATTGTTATTAGTGCCTGGAGAGAAGTTTGGAGCATAGAAGAAAAATAAGCTTCTGTAAACAATTTTGCCAAATCAGCCACTTTCAGGGTGCATTTTCCTGGATTTAGGAAATTACCCAATTCCCTAGACTTTCTCTATTTTTATCAACACACATAGGCAATGAGGATTGGTGCTCAGCATGTTTCAAAACCAAGTATAAACCTCATTTAGCATCAACATGATTAGAATGGTACCAAAAGTCTCTAACTAAAATTAATTTTAATTTATTAGTTTAATTAGCTTTATTAGTTGATATTAGCTATAAATGAACATTAGTCAAAATCTAGCAAATTTACAATAAATGATTCCAAGTTACTTTAATTATCAATGTAAAATTATAAAAAGGCTTGGAAGACCATTTGTTATAACCATCTCAAATAATCAATGAGAAATAAATCCCAAAGAGGGATTGAACTTGCCTATAGTAATATAGCAAGTTACCATCAGCACTGCAGTTAGAGTCCAGGTGCCCTGACTGTCAGTATAATCTTATTTGTAAATATTATATTCTGTTTGGACTTCAGTTTCCTCTCTCTTTCTTTCACTCCCTTTCTTACCCTTGCTTTAGAGCACCTGCTGTTACAATTACAGGGTATTTTTTGAGTGAATATCTTCTCTTTTTTTTTAAATATGATTTATTGTCAAATTAGTTTCCATACAACACCCAGAACTCATCCCTAAAGTGTCCTCCTCAATTCCCATCACCCACTTTCACCTCTCCTGCACTACCCATCAACCCTCAGTTTGTTCTCAGTATTTAAGAGTCCAGCATTCTTCTCAAAGTTAGAACAAATGATCCTAAAAATTGTATGAAACCACAAAAGACCACAAATAGCCAATGTAATGTTGAAGAAGAAAACCAAAACTGGGGGCATCAAGTCCCTCTACTACAAAGTCTCAATCATCAAGAAAGTACGGTATTGGCACTAAAACAGACACATAGACCAATGGAATAGAATAGAGACCCCAGAATTGGACCCACAAATGTATGGCCAACAAATCTTTGACAAAGCAGGAAAGAATATCCAATGGAAAAAAAGACAGTCTCTGTAACAAATGGTGCTGGGAGAACTGGACAGCAACATGCAGAAGAATGAAACTAGACCACTTTCTCACACCATTCACAAAAATAAACTCAAAATGGATGAAGGACCTGAATGTGAGACAGGAAACCATCAAAATTCTAGAAGAGAAAGCAGGAAAAAACCTCTTTGACTTCAGATGCAGCAATTTCTTACCTGACACATCTCCAAAGGCAAGGGAATTTAAAGCAAAAATGAACTATTGGGACCTCGTGAAGATAAAAAGCTTCTGCACTGCAAAGGAAACAATCAACAAAACTAAAACGCAACCAATGGAATGGGAAAAGATATTTGCAAAATGACATATTGGGATAAAGGGCCAGTATCCAAAGTGTATAAAGTATTCACCAAACTCCACACCCGAAAAACAAATGGATATCTTCTCTTCTGAACCTAAAATTCTAGTGCTCCATTTTAGAAGTTAAGGTGACATTTTATTCAAAATAAAACTCAGTTCCTAAATGCATCAAACTCATTTAGCTTTTGCTCAGACAAGACTTCATATTTTGCCCTATTCTATCACACCAACATGAATCTAAACCAGGCTCCCAAATGGGTAACTCAACTCTAACTCAGATTTGGCATCTGTCTCTGTCTCTCTTTCATGCATCTGGCTTCATTTATTTTGATACTTTTCAAAGTGTTTACACTGCCTGCACAAGCTAGGTTTTCTAAAGCCCCCTGTTCCCCATTACCTTTATTTCCCTATATCTGGACTTTTTTCTTAAAATGTTTTCAAAATGTCAATCATTTGCTCAGAAACTTCCTTCAGAGACACAGAGAAAGCCTTTATAGGAATAACTATTGTTTGCAAATGCTCAGTATACTACTGCCTTTCTTGACAAATTACCCCCTATGTCCAAGAAACAAATAAAATTCATGATATATGAAAGCTGAGAAAATACTCAGGGTAGAGTAACAAAAACCAGCTCTCTTTGTAAAAAAACAAAACAAAACAAAACAAAATAAAAACAGTGGGGATGTGTTTGAACATTAGTAGATTTAGGCCTAATTACCCAATTACCTTAGTAGAGAAGTATATTACATTTCATGAAGTGCAAGTCATTCTTGGTCACTCTCCTATCCAGTTGTGTTCTGGAACAGAAGAATCACCGAAAAATCATCCCCAAAATCATTTGGTCAGTACGATCTTCTCCCACCTCTCAAATAGTTTTTTTTTTCCTAGCTTATTTAATTTACTAAACATCTAAGGGGTTTTGTTTGTTAATTATTTTTTTTTTATGTTTTTGGAGGGGCTTCTATATAAGTTAGGTTTTTTTGCTACATGAGCTCTTATATGTACTATGCGACCAGAAGACACATATGGTCCCTGTTTGCAGATGTTTAAAACATTTTTTTTCTTTCAGGAAAATCCAAAATATTTATATGTAGCCAAACTCTCAGCATCTCTCCCCTTGATACATTTCACTGATGCTCCCCTGCTGATGATCTATCAGCATTCTGTGTCTGTGTCTGTGTCTGTGTCTGTGTCTGTGCCTGTGAGTGGGTGATGGTAGAAGAATTATTTTTTTAATTGGTTTGATCTCCCTGAAAGTTAAAGCTTTAACTCAGAATATCAAATTGTTTTAGAAATACTCATTCAAATCATTTGTTGCAGAATCAAATTATATTAAGAAGTATTCTGTTCTCTTCCTCACATACTCACAAATATACACTCCTTACCATACAATTTTTGGTTTTGTTGGATAAAATTAAAAGAACCAGCAGATGTAATATAGTGAAAATAATAAAGTTCTATTCTCCACATTTGTAAACTTAATTAAATTTCTATTAAAAGCAAAATCTCCCATTTTATCACATGATAGTGTACAGTATTATAAACAGGTACACTCTCTTTAGCAGGTACATAATCTTTTGTTGGTATGAAGACATCTTTTATAAGAAATTTTAGGTCCCGGTCATTATAATGGATTATTAAACTCTATACATTATACATAAGCTTATGTTACATAAACTGTCCCAAATACATGTTACTTTTAAAAACAATCTTTTATATTTTGATATAAAATATTGTATTTCTATAATTTATTATAGAAATATTAAAGCAAAAATATAATGACATGATGAATCCTAATGTTTCCATAACCCAGCTTCAATGATTAAGAATATGTTGCTAATCTTGTTGCATTTATCTGCCTTCCCTCACAATGTTTACTGAAGGATTTTAAAGCAAATCCCAGATATAATGCCATTTCATTCATCGGTGATTTTGCAAGCATCTCCAAGATGAGGACAATTCTTTTTCACATTAGCACTATACGTATAACTTTTTTAGTGGACTTGCTAGTTTGCTATATTAAAGAGAACCTCACAGAAAACTGGACATCCTGAAATCTCATCTCAACTCTGTCATCATCCAATTGTGTGACTCCTGTAGTATCTCACCTTCTCTTTCTGTCAAATAAGAGAGTTATAGATGATCTCTAAGATCTTCTTAATCTCTGATATTCTAGAAATAAATAATAAAATGATTAAGTTTGAAAACCCATGTTTTATTATTCCTCTAGTAGGTAGGCATGGAGAAAAGAAGATTTGAACCTGGTACTTTTAACAACTAACTGCACTAAGAATTTGTATTTGAAATAGGTGCTTAAAATTTAGTGAACTAAGTTTCAAGTAGAATTATTTCTATCTTCTGAGGAAATATTTCCTGTAACTACCTACACAGAAACCCAATAATTATTTGAAAACAATGATAACGTGATTTCATCATTCTTAAAGAGCTAGCATTGGCTTGACTGAAGTGCTCCTAAAGCCTATGGCGCCCTCTTCTGATGTCTCACCCAACATAGTAAGTCATGGCTTTTGTTTCTAAATGGCCCTTGGCCTTTAGGCTTTTTTTTTTTTTTTTTTTTACCTTATGTCTTACACTTTAGTCTTGAAATAGCATGCAAAGATTCACACTGAACTAGAGGAAGACACAGGTCCCGTGAAAGAAATCTAGCCAGAGCTCAATGGTGAATACTTTACATATTCTTATAGATTTGCTTTTTGAAATTTGAGAATTATTCTATAGGGGAAAATGTGACACCTAAAATTTGAAATGTGGGGTGCCTGGGTGTCTCAGTCGGTTAAGCGTCCAACTTTGGCTCAGGTCATGATCTTGTGGTTCATGAGTTCTGAGCTCTCAGCACAGAGACTGAAGCTTGCTTCAGAATCTGTGTCTCCCTCTCTCTCTGCCCCTCCCCTGCTTGTGTTCTCTCTGTGTCTCTCAAAAAATTTAAATTTGAAATGTGATAGAAGTCTCACTCAAGCAACAAGTCCATATAAGAAAATCTTACGAAAAGAATAAATGAGACTATTCTGCTAAAAAATCTAAATTAGTTACAAAAAAGAATTATTTTTTATTAAAATTCAAACTTTGTGCCATTAACGATGTGCCTTAAAGCAGAGAAGCAAGATGAGCTGCTCTGCACAACTTATACTCTACACCCTAAAATTACTCTCTGGTTCTGTATTCAAAGATAGATGCTCTCTTTGAAAACTTGCAATGGTTTTTGTTTGTTTGTTTGTTTGTTTGTTCGTTTTATTTTTTTATTTATTTTTATTTTTTTCAATATGTGAAATTTATTGTCAAATTGGTTTCCATACAACACCCATTGCTCATCCCAAAAGGTGCCCTCCTCAATACCCATCACCCACCCTCCCCTCCCTCCCACCCCCCATCAACCCTCAGTTTGTTCTCCGTTTTTAAGAGTCTCTTATGCTTTGGCTCTCTCCCACTCTAACCTCTTTTTTTTTCCCTTCCCCTCCCCCATGGGTTTCTGTTAAGTTTCTCAGGATCCACATAAGAGTGAAAACATATGGTATCTGTCTTTCTCTGTATGGCTTATTGTTTTTTTTAATCTTACTCTTGCTTTCTATTTGTGCTAGCTTCCTATCCTATCCTTCACAAATGTTGCTCAAGGGGACTTTCTAACAAAATATCCTTCTTTATCTTTGACATTCATCCAAACAGCTGTTGTGCCTATTATTTTCAGGTCCATCACAAGTCTTAGCTGCTCAAATAAATCTTTCTTGAATGTTCTACTTCACATGACCCTTTTTCTCATCTCCATCCCTATATCTGGAATCCACTATTAAGAACACCATTGTACTATAATATAATGACACTGATTCCACAAATTATACTTCTAACTAAAATTAAAATATCTCATTATAATAGACAGTTTATATTCTCTGTTCTCTGATTGTTAACATGCTTGAATTCTGATTTGTCCTCCCAATTTGGAATTTAAACTTTAGAAATACAAAAGCATACTAATCTGTTTGAAAGTTTCTCAAAGGACTGGGCTTATCTAGTATTATCTCAAAAATTCCAAGTTCCCTTGCTTTTGGCTCTTCTAATGGTAAAGTCTAGATCAGATTAGGAACTGAAATTTATGAGTTAAACAGAACACTCAACTAGCCAAAGTAACTGGTTTCCTGACCACCTATATTAGATGGGTGCCATTTCCATGCCCCAGCAGTCTTTTGTTGGCTGCTTTTAAAATTTGCACTAAAAAAAAAAACATTACTTTTGGCTACACATTTGCTTTATATTGAAACCGTCCATAAAAGCAAGCATTAAAATCACTATAGAAGAAGAAAGAATGTTCCATTTCTTGAAAGCTGTTTGTATTTGCAGAAAGAGCCACCTCCTGGTTGGATTTTTCACTAAAGCCAACAGAATCACCAATTTGATAAGATTAACTGGTGTTGGCAGGATAGCTTCAAATAGAGAATTCAAAGCAGAAAAAAATGTAAAATATCTTAAAATATTAATTTTTAATGACATCTAATGCAAGATAAAACTGGATAAATCCTTGCTATGCATCTGCAGTATTTGTGGCAAATTTACCTTTGATATTCTGGCTATAATTTTTCCCCTTGCAAGTAAAATGGTACAAAAAGTGTTCAGAGACACTGCATTTCTATGAAAATTAGAAACAATGATACCAGATTAAGTATTTTGGCATTTGGAAGGGGTAAATATGAGCAAATTTTATTTTAAATTGATCACTGACACCTATAAAAAAGCAAATGTTTTTCTATTTGTCATCCATATGTTACAGCATGATGCTCAGGAAATCTATTTTGAAAGTATACTTCCCCATCCCCCCCCCCCCTTAGAATGGTTCCTTTGTTTACTCTACCACTGGGGCAAAACTTCCTCAGTTCTATGCACTTACCTCCTTCCTGCTCGGTGACATGCTTTTTGAGAAATCTTGCCTTCTACTCATCTGTGCTGGTACCCTGTTTCTTTTTCTTAGATAATCTGCATCATTTCCTTTGTGTTCTCTTTAACACCTCTTTTAATTACTTCAGACAAATTGTTTTTACAAAGTTCACTGCTCAAGCCTCACTCACAGCTTATCGTCCACCTTCTTTTCTAGGCTATCTCAGATGCAACAGAAAAAAAAATAAACTAGTAAATAATGCAAAAAAACCTAAAAGTAATAATGCAAAAATACTAGAAAGTACCAGCTTACTAACTTATGGGGGTGACATTTTCTTAAACATAAAAAGCCTAGGGTATATTTAATATGTTTAGTATATTGGTCATGAGACTAGAACAGCTTTCCATCATGCTTGCATTTATTATTAAACACATATTTTTGAGCACTTATGATAAGGCAGCTAGTGTTTTGAGTGGTGATAATACAGTAGTAAACAAACTATAAGTCCTACTGTTATGGATTTACGGTCTATTGGGAGAAAGCATTTTTTTAATCGAAAAATGAATATTTAAGTAAAAGTTATAGTAAGTCAGTTTTTAAGTTATTGTGAGAAAAGCTGTTGTAGTGGGGTGGGGCTACTTTGGAGTGGGTAATCAGGGAAGTGCTCTTGAAGAAATGGCATTCAAAAATCATATCTGAAGAATGATAAGGATCTAGGAACATGAAATGGAGTGGAGATCAAGCACAGTACAGAAGGGAAAAGTATCCCAGGGCCTTGAGGTGGGAAGAAGCTTGGCCAAGGTGAAATAGGGAGAAAGTGGCATACAAGGGCAGGAGAAGTTCTTTGAAAGAATAGAGGATTCACTCCTTTTTCCTTCTCACTGTTGAGTTGGAACAACATATCTCATGATCTTCTGTCATTGGCCTATTGTTTATAGCAGCAGTTTCCCTGTTTCTGGAGCCTCTGAACTCAGACTGAATGACACCACTGATAAGATTAGGAATCTAAGGGTTGAAATAGGAAATGTCTTGTGACATCAATTTTTAACCTGTGAGACAGACAGGCTTGATATCCTATAGGTGAACGTAAATGTGTGTGAATGAAGTCAGGGCTATAGTAAAGGTTGTAGTGTTAGAGTTGCTGTTGAAATATAGGTATAAATAAGGTCACTTTTCCATTACCAAAATAGAGGTGAAGTTTAAAGAAAACAACTTTTGTCACTTGGATTTTATGAAATTATTTGGGAATTATTTAGGCTTATTGTTAATTATCCTTCTGTTAATTATTGGTCAGTATACAAAATAATTCACTTTTAGTTAATGGAAAGCAAGGAGAAGAAAAAAAAGTAGCTGTCCATATGACATTAAAGCTTTAATTCACGAATAAAAAATAAACCAGTAAATACAAAATATTTCCAAACACCCAGGTATTATCTAAACAAAATATACAAATGATGTCATCTAAGCAAAAATAAAAAATAATGTTTATTTATTTTGAAAGAGAGAGACAGAGAGTTGGGGAGAGGCAGAGAGAGGGAGGGAGAGAATCCAAAGCAGGCTTCTCGATGTCAGTGCAGATCCCAATGCAAGGCTTGATCTCATGAACTGAGATCATAACCTGAAATGAAATTGAGTCAGGCACCCAACTGACTGAGCCACTAAAGCACACCCAAAATGTTTATGTTTCTATAAAGTTGGGTTTTTTTGTTGTTCCATGGACACAGCCTATTGTGTATTTCATATTGAACACTTTATTGCATTTTAGCAATTTTAATAAATTATTTGATGTAATTTTAATTATCTCAGAATTACTATATTCAAAGCTTTCACTTTTTCCCATTACAACTAATCAGAAATTTACCTTCAAATGACAAGTGAGTGTGGATGAAGAATCCCAAAACTAGGAAAGAGTAAAATACACATTTTCAGATGAAAACTAAAAATAAATCCACTAGAAAAAACAAGGTTTTGGAAATGACAAGTTTGTTAGCTTCAATTCATTCCCTGGAAAGTCATTATGTAATTAAAGGCAACAAATATTCACTGAAAGGCTTAACAAATTATAGTCAATTCATACCAATTTCATACTTTTATTATTTAGTAATGAGATGCATAGAAAAAAAATACAAACCTATGCTCAATAAATAATGGTTTCAGTAAATTTTTGAACCAGTCCCATTTATCTATGGACATGTTGATAAAACATAGCTGACATTCCAGAACTACTCAGACATTTTTAGTCAATGGCACATTTGTAAATTTCATATGTGTTGTGGGATACCTGAGAAAAAGGGGAGGGAGGAAACCATGCACTGTATAAAAAAATAACTGTAAATGTGTTCATATGCGTGTACTGTTAAAACACACACACACACACACACGCACACACACACGCACACACACACACAGACTGCACACAACCATGCATTTAGAATAAAGCAAAAGGAAAAAAGAAAATTACTCCTTTTAAGCAACTTGTAAATTTGTAGAGTCTAGATAAGTTGAGATTTTCAGTATGTTCTCTACAACTATTTGTCAGTAAGGAGGATTGTGAGAAATAATTTTCCCATATTAGCAAACTTAGGTTTATTTTTTAAGTTTATTTATTTATTTTGAGAGAGAGGGCACAGGAAGGACAAAGAGAGAGAGGGAGAGAGAGAGAACTGAAATCAGGCTCCACACTGTCAGCACAGAGCCTGACACAGGGCTCAAACTTACGAACTGCAAGATCATAACTTGAGCTGAAACCAAGAGTCAGACACTTAACCGACTGAGTGACTCAGGGATCCTGGAAACTTAGCTTTCTAAGGCATTGCATATTGTTTTTATTTTTATTATATTATTTTGTTACAATATTTTTACTTTTATTGTATCATTTTAATTTTAGATTTTAAATTTTAATTTTTACACAAATATTACCTGATTTTTGGTAGAATATTAGGTAATGTAGATAGGCAAAAAATAAAAGATAAGAAGAGAAAAATTACTCTTATTGCCTTCTATGGAAAAAAAACTTCTTTTACTAGTTGCCATTTTATTGTGTAGACTTTATGAATAATTACATATGCAAAACAGAAATTAGATCATACAATTCAGAATTTTATAATCTTAATTCCCCATTCAACAACTTATTATTAACATGTTTCCAAATCAATAAAATACTCAGTTAATGTTAACAATCCAAATAGCATCTATCATACCTTAAATAGAAGTTAAATCTTGATAAAGCAGGTGTAAATCTAACCCTACTTCAGTACAAAAAATGTGATATCCATTGATGAAAACAGGTGTGATTAAAAGGACAAGAAAATATAAAATCACAGACAAGATAATAAAATGAGTGGCATGAGGGTCATATATACATACAAAATTTATTAACATTGTGTGTGGTGAGGAGACAGAATTAAATATAACATAAAATATCATTTGTGCTGGGGAAAACTCTTCCTGTTTTCCAAATTGGTAGAGCAGTGGGAGACAGGATAATAATGGGTGGACATGCAAAGAGTACAAATTGCCCCAATGCCAAACAGTGCAGAAACAAAACATCTAAATAACTAGAGGTAGAGCTAATGGGAAAGTCACAAGTCCTGACTAGGAAGTCATAGATTAAACTACATTTACATACTACAGAAGCTATGTGTGAAGAATTTAACCATAGTTCAACAATGATATACGTATACTTTACAAAATTGTCTCTGGTTAAGTTCTTGCAGACTCAATTTTAAAGGACATTGATAGTCCTTTGCAAACATATACTAAACCAAAAGACTGTGGTGGATTTAAAGGTAAACAGTGAGTATGCATACCTTGCGCTCTCCTTCCCTTCCAGCCTGTACCTCAATCAAATGCCAGCTTCTACTGACTTTCTATTTCTAATGCTACTGTCTTGCTCAGGAACTTACCATTTATCACCTGAATAATTACAATAATTTTTTAGATGGAAATCTCTGCCTCCAGTGCTGTCCTTCATATGACTTTTTTCATAGGCATTTGAAAGAGCTAATTACCTATTAGTATATTAACCATTTGTGTGTAGAATATATTGGCACATACTTCACCAGCAGATTGTTCTCAATTTTTATAGTGTATTTTGCAATAATTTTATTCTTTCTTAATTAAGTTTTTTTTATTTTAATTCCAGTATAGTTAATATAGAATGTTATATTCATTTCAGGTGTACCATATAGTGATTCAACAATTCAATACAGTACTCAATGCTCACCATGATAAGTGTACTCTTTAATCCTATCATCTATTTAACCCATCCTGCCACTCATCTCCACTCCTGCAACCATCTATTTGTTCTCCATAGTTAAGAGTCTGTTTCTCTCTTTCTTGCTTGGTGGTTTTTGTTGTTGCTGTTGTTGTTGTTTCTTAAGTCCTATATATGAGTGAAATCATATGTTATTTGTCTTTCTCTGACTTATTTCACTTAGCATTATACTCTCTAGCTCCATCAATGTTACTAGTGGCAAGATTTCATTTTTATGGCTGAATAATATTCCAGTGTGTGTGTGTGTGTGTGTGTGTGTGTGTGTGTCTGCGCGCGTGCGTGCGCCCACGCACACATGCATGCACTTGTGCATATGGGTCTACATCTTCTAATTAATTTATGTATTGATTGGCACTTTGACAACTTCCATTATTTAGCTCTTGTATATAATGCTGCTATAAACATCAGGGTGCATGTATCCCATTGAATTAATGTTTTTGTATTTTTGTTAATACCCAGTAGTGTAATTACTGAATCATAGGGTAGTTCTATTTTTAAGTTTTTCAGGAAACTCCATATTGTTTTTCACAGTTGCTGTACCAACACATGGTAATTTTTAAATATGGTAACAAACTTACCAATTTTCAGCTTTGTGTCACCACTTGTTTTCTTCCCCTGCTCAGTGCTTTTATGCCAGAAAGTACCTATCAATGCCAAAGTCAGATAAATATCAATGTATAATTTCTTCCACTACAAAACAGTTTCACATTTAAATATTTAATGCTTTGATTTACCTGGAATTTGTGTGTCCTTTTTTTCCCTTACTCAAACTACGAGTGAAGCTGAACTATATTATAGCAATATTTTCACCAAGGAGATATTTTCTGACAAGAAATTCAACAACTAAACTCATGTTGGTCAAGTTATTAAACAGTTGCTCTTAAATATTTCCTTTCATTGAAACAAATCACATAGAGAAACACCTAAACAAGAGATGTTGTACATCTTTACCATATAGTTTTCTCCTAGTTTTTCAGTACTTTAATGAATGAAGAATGACAAACTGTACTTTATAACCATGTAAAGGTTGGCACTGACACATTAGGTTGAACAATATGATGGTATAAAACAATGATGTATAATTTTTCGTGATAATAATATACAAAAAATTAAAAAATAAACATATTTTACTCTGAAGAATATAATTGTATTTTTTAATTTTTTAAAGAATATAATTTTTAAACAATATTTCAATTAAACAAGAAAATTATGAACTCTTAATATCACTGATTATGTTTGATTTAATTTTATAATCCTAACCACATGGCATATGATAGGCACTCTAAATATTAAATTAATGAGATTCTTGGTTAATTTACATAAGAAAAAACTTAAAATGCTTCTATAATTAGGACACACTAGTAAAAAATACACAAGTTGATAAATCATTATGGAGAGATCTATTTTTTTTAGTTTTATTATTATTGTGAACTCTTTCTGTAGTTTCAACTTTTTATTTAAATTCCTGTTAGTTAACATACAGTGTAATATTGGTACAGGTATAGAATTTAGTGATTCATCATTTACATACAACACCTACTGCTCATCACAAGAAGTGCCCTCCTTAATACTCATCACCAATTTAACTCTTCTTCCCTCCAGCAACCCTCTGTTTGTTCTCTATGATTGAGTCTGTTGTATTCCCCCCCCCATATTTACCCTTTGTTCACCTGTTTTGCTTCTTAAATTTCACATATGAGTGGAACATGGTACTTGTCTTTCTCTGACTGACTTATTCCACTTAGCATAATATTACCTATCCCCATCCATGTCATTGCAAATGCAAGATTTCATTCTTTTTGACGGCTAAATAATATTCAATTTTGCATATATATACCACTTCTTAATCCATTCATCAGTTGATAGACATTTGGGCTCTTTCCATAATTTGGCTATTGTAGATAATGCTGCTATAAACATCAGACTATATGTACCCCTTTGAATCAGTATTTTTTGTATCCTTTGAATATTTACCTAGCAGTGCAATTGCTGGGTCATAGGGTAGTTCTATTTTTAACTTTTTGAGGAATCTCCATCCTGCTTTCCAGAGTGGCTGTACCAGTTTGAATTCCCACCAAAAGTGTAACAGGGTTTCCCTTTCTTCAAATCCTCACCAACATCTGTTGTTTCCTGTGTTGTTAATTTTAGCCATTCTGACAGGAGTGATGTGATAGCTCATTGTAGTTTTTATTTGTATTTCCCTGATGAGGAATGATGTTGAGCATCTTTTCATATGTCTGTTAGCCATCTGGATGCTTTCTTTGGGAAAATGTCTGTTCATCTCTTCTGACAATTTTTAACTATATTATTAATTTTGGGGTGTTGGTCTTAATAAGTTCTTTAAAGATTTTGGATAATAATTCTTTATCAGATATGTCATTTGTAGGGTGACTGGGTGGCTCAGTCAGTTAAGCAGCCAGCTCTTGATTTTGGTTCAGGTCATAATCTTATGGTTTATGGAGATCGATCCTGGCATTGGGCTCTGTGCTGATAGTGGAAAGCCTGCTTGGGTTTCTCTTTCTGTTCTTCTCTCTCTGCCTCTCCCCTGCACTCTCCCTCTCTCTTTCTCAAAAACTAAATTAACATTTAAAAACAGATATATCATTTGTAAATATCTTCTCCCATTCTGTTGGTTGTCTTTTAGTTCTGTTTATTGTTTACTTCATTGTGTAGAAGCTTTTTTATCATTGATATAAAGATATTTATGAATGCAGAAAACAATGTCTTATGTGGGTAATGATATAATTATGCAGTCTAATTTTAAATTTCAGTTCTAATAATTAGGTACACATCATTTTGAACATATCACATGTATATAAATTAGAAACTACACCATTTTCATTGATAAGATCATTGTGATTCAGTATGTAAAAGGGACATATTATGTTGAAAGGTCTTAAACCAGAAGACCTTTGATTCACTTAAATTCCATATACTCATGAATTATAGCTCACTGTTGATGAGACAACCTTGAGTTATGTCACTATTTTCAGCTAGACTAGAAAAGGTGACCTTCAAATATATTATCAATAAGAAACCCAACTAAAAGTTATAAAGAAACCTAATTTGGCAACATACCAAATAATTTAAATGACATAATGAACAAAATTGGAGAATCAATTCATGCATTTTTTAAATAATAGAAATGCAAGATTTTTATAGCTTTTCAGTGACACAGTTTCTAAAAAACAGAGACTATTATATGAACTTTTTTTGAAATTAATTTTTTAAACATTTTATTTTTAAGTAGTCTCTACACCCAATGTGGGGCTTGAGCTTACAACCCCAAGATCAAAAGTTGCATGCTCTACCAACTGAGCCAACCATGTGCCCCTGAAATTAATTTTTAGATAAAAATATCAGTCATCTTTAGTATCTACTGCCTTTCCTGATTATAAAAGCAATACACACACATTGACAAACTGGGAAGGAAAATTTGCCAAGTACAAAGTGGAAGTTTCCACATGTCTGGTCACTCCACCATTACTTCTAAACAAAATAATTTGTTGTATATTTTTAAATACAGGGAGAAAGAAAATCCCTACTTCCTTCTCATGCTTTTCCTTCATCTTCCTCAAAAGGTGGAAATACACATATGTTCAGATTCCAAGACACTGTGTTAGAAAACCCACACTCTTTAGTGGAGCTGTTCTTTTATGCTCCCTCTTTTCTTTGTGACTGGTGCTGTATAAAAGGAGAGACGATATTTCTACTCTAACTTTTTTAGAAACCTCCATATGTTTTACACAGTGTCTGTACCAATTACATTCCCACCATCAGTGTACAAGGTTCCTTTTTTTCCACATCCTCATCAACACTTGCTTTTTCTTGTCTTTGTTATTTTAGCCATTTAGACAAATTTAAGTGATATTTCATTGCAGTTTTTATTTGTGTTTCTCTGATAATTAGTGATATTAAGCATCTTTTTATGTGTCTGTTGGCTGTCTCTATGTCTTTTTTGGAAAAATGTCTATTCATGTTTCCGCCTATTTTTTAGGTGGATTATTTTGGGGGTGTTGAGTTTTATAAGTTCTTTACATACTTTGGATACTAACTCTTTATCTCATGTATTTTGCAAATAACTTCTCCCATTCTGTAGGTTTCTTTTTAGTATTGTTGATATTTCCTTCACTGTGCAGAGATTTTTGCCTTGGTGAAGTCCCTGTAGTTTATTTTTTGCTTTTATTTCCTTTGCTTCCCACGATGTGTCTAGTAAGAAGTTGCTACAGCTGATGTCAAAGAGGTTGCTGCCTGTGTTCTCCTCTAGGATTTTGATGGTTCCCTGTTTCACATTTAGGTCTTTCATCCATTTTGGATTTATTTTTGTGAGTAGTGTAAGAAAGTGGTCCAGTTTCATTCTTTTGCCTGTTGCTTTCTAGTTTTTCCAGCACCCTCTGTTCAATTAACTGCCTTTCCCATTGTATATTCTTTCCTGCTTTGTCAAAGATTAATTGACCATATAGCTGTGTGTTCATTTCTGGGTTTTCTGTTCTATTTTATTGATAAATGTCTATTTTTGTGCCAGTGTCATAGTGTATTGATCAGTACAACTTTGTAATATAACATGAAGTCTGGAATTGTGATGTTTCTTGCTTGCTCTTCATTTTTAAGGTTGCTTTGGCTATTCAGGGGTTTTTTTTGTGGCTCCATACAAATTTTAGGTTTATCTTAACTCTGTGAAAAAATGCTGTTGGTAATTTGATAGAGATTACATTAAATTTGTACATTGCATATATACATTGTGTACACACACACACACCATATCTTCTTTATCCATTCATCCATCAATGGACATTTGGGCCCTTTCCATACTTTGGCTATTGTTGATAGTGCTGGTATAAACATTTGGCTGCATGTGTCCCTTTGAAACATCATACCTGTATCCCTTGGATAAATACCTACTAGTGCAATTGCTGGCTTGTAGGGTAGTTATATTTTTAATTTTGATGTTTCTTTTCAGCATTTCGAATATTTTATGCTATTCCCTTCTGTACTGCAAAGTTTCTGGTCAAAGGTCTGCTGGTGGTCTGGTGAAGGGTTTCCCTTGTATTTAATCTTTTGGTTTTTGGGGGTGCCTGGGTAGCTCCATCAGTTAAGCATTTGACTTCAGCTCAGGTCTTGATCTCGTGGTTCATGAGTTCAAGCCCCACATCAGGCTCTGTGCTGACAGCACAGAGCCTGGAACCTGGTTTGGATACTGTGTCTCACTCTCTCTCTGTCCCTCCCTTGCTCAAGCTCTGTCTCCCTGTCTCTGTCTCTCTCTGAAAAGAAAAATATACATTTAAATAAAAGGTTTTTTTTTTATTTTGTTTTCTCTTTCTGTTTTTTTTTTTTTTGAGAGATAGAGGGAAAGTGGGAGAGGGGCAGAGAGAGAGGGAGAGAGAGGGGGAGATTTCCAGTTAGACTTGAACTCACAAACCATAAGACTATGACTTGAGCCAAAGTCAGATGTTTAACCAACTAAGCCACCCAGGCATCCCTATCTCCTGCTGCATTTAAGATGCTCTCCATATATTAACTTTTGAAATTTCAATTTTAATGTGTCATGGTTTAGATTTCTTTGGATTAATGTTATTTGAAACTCTCTGGGTTTCTGGGATCTATATGTCTGTTTCCTTTCTTAGGTTAGGGAAGTTTGTAGCCATTATTTGTTTAAATGTACTTTCTGTTCCTTTCTCTCTTCTCCTTCTGGGACACCTATTATATGAATGCCGTTTTACTTGTTGTTCAATAGGTCCTTTAACCTATCTTTGCACTTTGATTTTTTTTTCTTTTGGCCTTCCTGACTTCCAGGTCACTTCCACTTTCTTCTTCTTCTTCTTCATTTGGTCTTCTGTTGAACTCACCTAATGTATTTTTAAGTACAGTTCTTGTATTTTCCAGCTCTGTGTCTTTTTTATTACTTTCTTATATTTCCTATTTTCTTGATGTTCTCTCTGTGTTCATGCATTCTTCCCTTGAGATTGCTATCTTTATGAAAATTACTTTGAACTCTTTATCACCTAAATTATTTATCCCATTTCATTAAGGTTTTCTTTTGGGGGGGTACCTTATGTTTTCACTTGAAATGTACTCCTCTGTTTGTCATTTTGCTTGACTCTCTGCGTTTATTACTGTGTATTAGGTAAAACCACTATTTCTTCCAGTCTTGAAGGAGTTGTCACAGGAAGACTAAGGATGTGTTTTAGTCTGCTAGACAGCAGTGTTCTGGGGGCAGTAGCCTGGCAAAAACTATGCCTTTGATAGTTTCCATCTCATATGGCCCAGAAATGTGAGACCTGCTGGTCACCAGATCCTGGTGTTTAATGCGTGTGGACTCCACCAGCTTTAACAGGGCTGTTGGAGAGTGCCAAGCTGAGGGACACCCACCAGCTAGGTTTGGTGAGCAGAACCTTGAAGAAGTACCAGGCCATGACACACCAACTCTCATGTTTGGCAGGAACAGCAGGTGTGTGCAGGTGTGGGGCAAAATCATCCACTGGGGTAAGTAGAGTATAGCCACATAGGAGATTGTGAGTGTGGCAAGTGCTGCTGGCAAGGAGAAAGAGAATGGAAAAATGGCATGAGAACCACATCTATGTTTGGATAGAGTTCCAACAGTCCCCCAATCTTTAGGCAGACATTTTAAGATTATCCAATAAATCTTTACATGTGGTTTAGGTGTTGTTCAACCTGCTGCTTTGGCTCTGGGTACAGGGGTGAATGACTGTATGCACTAGCCCTTTAAGAAAAGTGTCTCAGATTTCTACAGTCCTATGGATCTCTTAGATGTAAACCCCATTGGTTCTCAGAACCATACATTTTGTGAATTTATATTTCCAGTGAAGATCCCAAGTGTTGTGGTGCCTGATGTGGGGTTAATACCACTAACCCCTCAGGGATATGCTTTGTATTTGTGAGATCCCTCCCAGTTGTAGGTCACTGAACTGAGGGGTGCAATTTTTGATGATATTACATCTGCCTATCATATCCATCTTTATGTGATCTTTTTATCCTTTTTTGTGGAAGAGCTGTGCAGTTGTTTTTCAGGTCTTTTTCAGAGAAAGTGTTTTTTTTAATGTAGTGTAAATTTGGTGTGGCTGTGGGAGGTGATTGATTCAGCATCTTCCTGTGTCACCATCTTGAACTGTCCCTGTTGTTTTATTGTTGACATTTAATAGTTTCTTGTATATTTTGGATAACAGATCTTTATCACATGCAAATATTTTCCTCTAGTCTGAGGTTTGTCTTCTTATTATATTGGTATAATCTTTCACAGAGCAGAAGTTCTTAATTTTAATGAAGTTTAGCTTATTAATTAATGTTTTCACGGATTTTGACTTTAGTGTTGTATCTAAATATTCATCACCATACCCATGTTCATCTAGATATAGTGTGTCCTTTCTATGACTTTTATAATGTTGCATTTTACATTTAGGTCTGCAATGCCTTTTTAGTTAATTTTTGTCAAAGATGGTGTAATGTTTGTGTGTAAATTTTTTTGCATGTGGATATCTAATTGTTCTAGCCCTATATGTGAAGAGTCTTTTTTTACTTATACATTTTTTATTGTTTTTATTTTAATTCTAGTATAGTTAACATACATTGTTATATTAGTTTTAGGTGTGCAATATAGTGATTCAACAATTCCATACATCACTCAGTGCTCATCAAGAAAAGTACTCTACTTAATTCCCATCTCTTATTTCACCCATTTTCCTACCCACTTCCCCTCTGGTAACTATCAGTTTGCTTGAAAAAAGTGTGTTTACTCCATTGTGTTACCTTTGTTCCCTTGTAACAGATCAGTTGACTGTACATTTGTGGGTCTATTTCTGAGTTCTCTATTTAATTTCATTCATTTATTTGATTATTCTTTCACCAATAACACACTGTCTTGATTACTGTAGCTTTACATTTAAGTGTTGAGGTCAGGTAGTGTCAATCCTCCGACTTTGCCCTTTTCCTTCAATATTGTGTTGGCTATTCTGGATCTTAATCTTCTCTATATAAGCTTTAGAATAAACTTCTTGATATCCACAAAATAACTTGTTGGGAACTTGATTGAGATGACATTTTATGTATATATCAAGATGAAGGAACTGACATCTTTACAATATTGAGTCTTCCTCTCCAATAGTTCTTTTATATTTTTGGTCAAAGTACTGCAGTTTTCCTCATATAAGTTGTGTACATATTTTTAAGATATATACTGCAGAATTTCACTTGGGGGGAATGCTAATTTAATGCTATTACTTTTTAAGAAGATTACTTTTTTAATGTATTTATTTATTTTGAGAGAGAGAGAGCAAGTGAGGGGCAGAGAGAGGGACAGAGAGAAAATCCCAAGCAAGCTCCACACTGTCAGTGCAGAGCCTGACTCGGGGCTCGAACTCACGAAACTTGAGACCATGACCTGAGCCAAAATCAAGAGTTAGATGCTTAAACGAATGAGTTACCCAGGCACCCCATTGCTATTACGTTTTTTTTTAGTTTCAAATTCCCCTTTTGCATTGCTAGTATATAGGAAGGTGATTGAATTTTGTATATTAACCTTGTATCCTGCAGCTTTGTTATAATTGCTTATTAGCTAAGGAGTTTTGTCAATTCTTTCAGATTTTCTAGATAATCATGTCACCTGCAAACAAAGAATGCAATTTCTTCCTTCCCAATCAGCATACATTTTATTTCCTTTTCTTGTCTTATGGCATTATATAAGACTTCTGGTATGATGTTTAAAAGCAGTGGTAAGGGGACATTCTCACCTTGTTCCTGGCTTTAGTGCAAAAGTTCTGGGTTTCTCCACTTTTAAGTATGATGTTAGCTATAGAGTTTTTATAAATATTCTTTATCAAGTTGGGATAGTTTGTATTAGTTTACTAAGAGTTTTTTTTATCATGAATGTGTGTTGGATTTTATCAAATGCTTATTCTGCCTCTATTGACATGACTGTGTGATTTTTCTTCTTTAGCCTATTAAGGTGATAGATTGCATTCATTGACTTGCAAATGTTGAACTAGCTTTGAATTCCTGGGATAATCTCACTAGGTTTGGATATATAGTTATTTTTATACATTATTGGATTTGATTAGATGATATTTTGCTGAAGATTTTTGCATTTATGTTTATAAGGGTTATTGTTTTTGCATAATATCTTTGTTTTAGGTAGTACTTTAATAGTGGTTTCCTACAATGATTTAGGAAGTATACCCTCTGTTTATATCTTCTGGAAGAGATTTTAGAACCATGGGTATAATTTCTTCCTTAAATATTTGGTAAAGTTTACCAGTGAACATATATGGTCCTTGTGATTTCTGTTTTGGAACATTACCAATTATTTCAATAGATATAGGTCTATTATCACTGTGTAGTTTTTCTTATATGAGTCTCTGATGATTGTGTCTTTTAAGGAATTAGTCCACTTTAGGTTATGAAAGTTTATATATCAAATTGTTCAGGCATTCAATTATTATTCCTTTAATATATATTGGATCTGATGTCACCTCTATCATTATGAAATGAGTAATTAGTGTCCTCTGTCTTTTCCTTTTTTATTAGCCTGAGTAAAAGTTTATAAACTTTATCAACTTTTTAAAATAAGAAACTTTTTGGGGGACCCTCGGTGGCTCAGTCGGTTAAGCGTCCGACTTTGGCTCAGGTCATGATCTCGTGGTCTGTGAGTTCGAGCCCCGCGTCGGGCTATGTGCTGACAGGTCAGAGCCTGGAGCCTGCTTCAGATTCTGTGTCTCCCTCTCTCTCCACCCCTCTCCTGCTCATGCTCTGTCTCTCTTGGTCTCAAAAATAAATAAGACATTTTAAAAAAATAAAATAAACTTTTTGTTTCTTCTCTGCTTTGTGTGTGTGTGTGTGTGTGTGTGTGTGTGCATGTGATTTGATTTGCGAAATTGTTGTCTGTTTTGTTAGGGACCTTCCTAAGAACCATCTAATGAATTTATCTTTATCTTTTTATGTTTTTTTAAAAGTATTTAACTTTATTATTATTTCCATCTTCATACCTTTCTCACCATCACCTTGTGATTCACTTATAGTTCTTTGAATTTCTTGACTTTTATTTCTTGTTATTTAATAGAAATATAAGGCCTTTTAATTTGCTACTTATTTAGCTTTACTTTGCTCCACCAGATTTAATCACAATAGTGTTCTCATTGTCTAATGCTTACAGTTTTAACAAATTTTAATATAAGAATACTTTAGAATTTCCTATCAGTTCAGTTTGAAGTTCAAATGCATTTTAACTGGGGAATGTAATGTACCAGTGGTTTCATTTTGAGCATAATTTGAGGGTTTTCCTGGATATCAAATACTTATCTATTTTTGTAAATGTTTATTGATGCTTAAAAAATCCTGTACCTTATCTTTCGTTTTTAAGATACATAAAATAAAGTACATATAAATATGTAATAATTCATCAAATATAAAAGTTTATACAATATAAAATTTAAGTGATATGTGATTATTTGGTGACACTTTGGAATATTTTTTTTCTATCTCCTTGACTGAAAGGACAGAAGAGTGTAATTAAACACATATGAAGAAGTTCTGGAAATATGGTAGAATAAGGGAGTCCTGAGCTCACCTCATCCCGTAGACATCTTGACATAACAGCCACATAAGTTCAACTAACTCAGAAAACAACCAAAAGACTGGCAAAACAGACTTTCCACTGTTAATCCTAGAGAGGAGGCCACCACCAAAAAAGGTAGGAGGGGAGGAGACACAGGTGCAAACACTCCCAGTGAGAGAAACCAAAAATGGGACAAACACAATAAGCAAAGAGAAATGAGAAGAACAGACCCCACAGGAGAAACCCTAAGCATAGGAGACCCACACCATAAGAGGAGTCCCCATAATGTTTGGCGCTGAAAACCAATGGAGCTTACTATGTGAAGTTTTACAGTTTGCAAAGCTTAATTCTGAGTACTTAAAAATCAGAAGGCTTAGCTCTGAGAGAGCTGGAAGTTGATAAGAAACTGAGCCCCCACACTTAAAGGCCCAGCATAACAAAAAAACCAGCTGAGATACAGCATAAAAGCAGATCCAGCATAACAAGCAAACAAACAAACAAACAAACAAACAAAAAACAGCTGAGACACAGCATAAAAGCAATGTTAGAAAAGTACCTGGGGTATACTTATAGGACATTTATTTACCAATGGACTATGAACTGGAAGGACTTCAGCAACAACAAAAGAGCTAGATGGCACCAATTCTCTACTCCTCCCATAGCATAATAAGAGAACACTTCCTGAAACCAGCACAAACAAGCATCACCTATCTTGTTAACATTGCAGTTCATGTCTTTGCATTCTTCACTTCATCTACTCCATCAAACCTGCCTTACTGCACATGCATCACTCAAAAGTGGCTCAGGCCTGAACATGCATGGCAAGCATATCAGACAGGGACAAATAGCCCTCCACTGACACCTTACTAGGTGAGAGGGAAAGATAACCACACACATACTATGGTTTCCAAAGCCCAAGCAGCTGAAACTTATAGCTGGAAGCAGAGAGAAGGTGCCTTTCTATCCCAGTACCACTACAACCCAGGCAGAGACAAGGATAAGATATCTGTTCTGACTCCAGGCCCACCCTCCAGCAAAAGTCTGTCAGGGGGCAATGAAGGGAGAGCATACTGTAGGACAATAAGGTTTCAGCCCTAGTAGATGGGCTGAGGGCCGGCATCTGGTCTATGGACATTGCCCAAAGAAAAGGTCACAATGGCCCCAGAATGGTCTCTACACCACATAGGGACAAAATCCTGCCTGGTGCACGTATCTCGGGCAAATTGGAGCAGTTCAGCAAACTGGAATGAATTGAAACACAGCCAAATTACAACAGTAGGTTGCACACAACCCAGAGAGAAGACACACTTAAGGCATCTGGTCCAGATGAATAGGGGGGATTGCACTACAGAGCACCACAGGATCTCAAATTTATAAAACCACAACTTTCAATATCAGGAGGTGTAGCTGATTTCCTAATACATAGAAACAAACGAAGAGAGTTTAACAAAATGAGGAGACACAGAAATATGTCCCAAATGAGAGAACAGGAAAAACCTATAACAGAAGAACTTAAGTGAAATGGAAAGAAACAATATGCCTGATAAATAATTCAAAGTAATGGTCATAAAGATATTTACTGAATTTGAGAAAAGAGTGGAGGATCTCAGTGAGACTTTCAACAAAGTGATAGAAAATATAGAAAAGAAAATCAGAGATAAGCACAATAATTGAAACAAAAAATACACTAGAGGAAAGCAGTAGCAGTTTATAGGAGGTAGAAGAATGGCTCAGTGACCTGGAAAACAAGGTAACAGAAAACACAGGATGAAATGTAATAATCATAATCATAATCATAATCATAACCAATAACTTTTTAAAAGAATAATAAAACTGAGAATAGGTTCAGGGAACTCAGTGAGATCATTGAACATAATAATATTGGCATTATTGGGATCCAAGAGAAAAAGGAGTGAGGGGGCAGAAAATTTATTTGAAGAAATAATAGCTGCAAATGTCCCTAATACAGGAAGGAAACAGATATCCATATCCAGGAGGCACAAAGAGAGCCACCAATAAAATTAACCCAAGAATGTCCACACCAAGACACATAATAATTAAAATGGCAAAAATTAGTGATGAAGACAGAATTTAAAAACAGCAAGAGAAAAGAAAGCAGTTACATAGGAGGGAAACCCCATAAGTCTATCAGCTGATTTTCAGCAGAAACTTTGCAGGCCAGAAGGGAGTAGTATTATATATTCAGGTGCTGAAAGAAAAGAAAAAAGATAAAGCCTGCAACCAAGAGTATTGTGCCCAGTGAGACTATTATTAAGAATTGAAGAGAGAGTTTCCCACAAAAAGAAAAGTTAAAGGAGTTCATCACCACTAACCCAGCCTTACAAGAAATGTTAAAGGGAATTCTTTGGAAAGAAAAAGCCATGACTAGACGTAGAAAAATAATGACAGGAAAAAAATTCCCAAGTGAAAATAAACATATAGTAAAGGTAGTCAATTTATCACAGATAAAGCCACTACAAAGGTTAAAACACAAAAGTGGTAAAATAATGTATATCTACAAAAATTAGTCAAGGGATACACAAAATACAGAGATGCAAGATTTGACATCATATACATAAAATGTGTAGAGGGGACTAAAAATTTACTGCCTTTAGAATATGTTCAAACATAGGCAACCATCAACTTAATACAGACTGCTATACATATAATATGCTACATATGGACATGATGGTAAACACAAATCAAAAACCTTTAATGCATACATAAAAAAATCAAAAGAAAGGAATCCAAGTATAACACTAAAGAAAGCCAACAAACCACAATGGAAGAGAGAAAGAGAAGAACTACAAAAACAACCATAAACCAACTAAAAAATGGCAACAAGTACATACTTGTTAATAATTATTTTATTTTATTTTTTTAACGTTTATTTATTTTTGAGACAGAGAGAGACAGAGCATGAACAGGGGAGGGTCAGAGAGAGAGAGACACAGAATCTGAAACAGGCTCCAGGCTCTGAGCTGTCAGCACAGAGCCCGACGCGGGGCTCGAACTCACGGACCGCGAGATCATGACCTGAGCCGAAGTCGGCCACTTAACCGACTGAGCCACCCAGGCGCCCCAATAATTATTTTAAATGGAAATGGTCCAAATGATTAAATCAAAAGGTATTGGGTAATGGAATGTATTTGAAAAAAAAAAAAAAGAAAAGAAAGAAAACCCATCTATATATTACCTGCAAGAGAGTCGCTTCAGACTTAGATACATACAGACTAAAAGTGAAGAGATGGAAAAACATACCTCATGCAAATGGATACAAAAATTTGCTGGGATAACAATGCTTATATCATAAAAATAAGAATGTTGAAAAGAAACACTGGAACAAGAGACAAAGAAAGTCACTACATAATGAAAAAAGGGTCAATCCAACAGAAGAATGTAACAATTGTAAATATTTATACAACGTACGTGGAAACACCAAAGTACATAAATAAATATTAACAGACATAAAGGAGAAATTAACAGTAATACAATAATAAGATGGGACTCTAACATCCCACTTATATCAATGGATATATTATCCAGACAGAAATCAACATGGAAACTGTGGATTTGAATGGTATATTGAACTAGATGGACCTAACAACTATATATTCAGAACATTTCATCCCAAAACAGCAGAATAAACATTCTTCTCAAATGAACATGGAACATTCTCCAGAACAGATCACAGGTAGGCCACAAAACAAGTCTCAATAAATTCAAAAAAAGTCTAAAATCATATCATGAATCTTTTCTGACCACAACAATAAGAACTGGAAATCAATCAGAAGACAAAGTCTGGAGAGAACACAAACACATGGAGGTTAAATAACATGCTATTAAATAATGAATGGACCAATCAAAAAATCAAAGGTAAAATCCAAACATGCATGGAAACACATGAAAATGAAAACACAATGGCCCAGAAACTTTAGGATACAGCAAATGCTGATCTAAAACAGAAGATTATAGCAGTACAGAATTACCTCAAGAAACTAGAAAAAAAATCAGAAATAAACAATCTATTTCACTGGCACAAACACAGACACATAGATCGATGGAACAGAATAGAGAACCCAGAAATGGACCCACAAATGTATGGCCAACTAATTTTCAACAAAGCAGGAAAGAATACCCAATGGGAAAAAGACAGGCTCTTCAGCAAATGGTGTTGGGAAACCAGGACAGAAACATACAGAATAATAAAATTGGACCACTTTCTTACACCATAGACAACAACAAATTAAATATGGATGAAATACCTAAGTGTAATACAGAAAACCACCAAAATCCTAGAGAAGAAAACAGGCAGCAACCTCTTTGACCTGGACCACAGCAACGTCTTACTAGACATGTCTCCCAAGTTTTGTGTGTAAATGGTTTATATACTGTATTCATAAAATAAAGTAAGCTAAATAAAATAAAATGTTACTATACCTTACTGTATTTATCAATATTATGTTTATGCTATCTGTTTACAAGATGAGTATCTGTCACTACCAACATGAATATTGTCTTATATAACACAAAACACTGTAGATATTATGTGTATTACTGACACTAGAAGTAAAAACTGAAAAGACTATTTAAAAAAGACATGTATATATATTTACAGGTATAATGATTCATGCATTGATAACAACAAAGCAACGATGTGATAGCTTTATAGTAACTTAGTGTAATTCATACAATTGCTTCACAGTAACTTAGCCTATACACTAATGAATAAATAGTTATAAATTTTTATGGATATAGTGTTACAGTCATATTTATAGTGCAGTATTGGAAACATCATCACATTAAAAACCAAACAAAACCTTACCTGTAATGATAGGCTGATTCATAGTTTCTCCAATTATGAGAGAGGGAGGCATACTTTATGGTGACATAATTTTTTGAAATCAAAGTTATAAAACTGTGAAAAAACCTAACACATTATTAATTTTATATTAAATATCACTCGTGTTATATAAGGGTGGGCTAGCTACTTCCATACAAGTTTTGCACAGAATGTTCTACACAAGGATACGTAGGTGATAATGATAATGATGGCACAAAAACCTTTCATATAGTTCTTGCCATACTGTTATTAGATTTTGAAAGAAAGATACACACACACACATAAGTTTATTAACTATGTAGCATGACTCATTTACTATTGATTAAGTGGAAGTGGATCATGATAAAGATCTTCATCCTCATTGTCTACGTGTTTAGTAGGCTGAGGAAGAGGAGAAACAGGAGGAGTCATTCTTGTTGTCTCAGGGGTCACATAGGTGGAAGAAGTGGAGGGGGACTCATGGGGAGGCAGGAGAAGCAAGTACACTCAGTGTAACTTTACAGAAATACATCATTCTCTCTCTTTTTTTGCTTTTACATTTCTGTAAAAATGTTTGCAAGTGGTATCAATCCTCTTCCACCATCTGATTTAGTTTTAGTATCAATATCATAGAAAGGTCCAAAGATCCAAAGGTCTTTTCTTGCAAAAGAAGACAAAAACAGTCTTGAATAATCAAGCACTTTATCTCCATTAACTCATCTATTAATTCATCTGGTGTGATGTCTATTAGCTCTTGAATTTCCCCAAGATCCATATCTTAAAACATTTTACCCCTCCACCTTTTTTTTTTTTTTTGGCCATATCCACTATCTTTCATGATGCCCTTATTTTGATCTGTCATAAGTCCTGTGAAGTCATGTACAGCATCTGAACACATTTTTCTCCATCAGGAATTTGTTTGGGGCTTGGTGGCTTTCACAGCTTTTTCTATAACAGTGACGGCATTTTTAATTGTGTAATACTTTGAGATTTTCATGATGTTTTCTCTGTTCGGGTTCTCTTCTATAGTGTTGACAATCCTTTACATAGAATACCATGTGTAATGAGTCCTAACAGTCCTTATGGCTCGCTATATAGAGGGTGAATCAGAGACATTGTGGCAAGCTGGCCATTTTGATGCCTTTGGTGTTGAACTCATGGTGTTCTGGTTGGCCAGGGGCACTGTCCAATATCAAAAGAACTTTAAAAGAAGTCCCTTACTGGTAAGGTGCTTCCTGATTTCAGGGACAAAGAGTCAATAGAACCAATCATAAAAACGCATTCTTGCTGTACAGGCCTTCTTGTTGTAGTATTTTTTTTTCCCTTCAAGGCTTAGGGTTTAGTAGCTTTAGGGATAAGAACAGTCCTAATCATAAACCGGACTGCATTTTCACAAAACAGTAGAGTTAGCCTATCTTTTCCTGCTTTAAATCTTAGGTGCTGTTTTTCTTCTTTGCTAATATATTTTGTTGGAATTTTCTTCCAAATAGGACACTTTTGTCTATGTTAAACACATGATCAGTCAGACATCCTTTCTCCTCAATGATTTTTTATTTATTTATTTATTTATTTTTTTTTTTTATGAAATTTATTGACAAATTGGTTTCCATACAACACCCAGTGCTCATCCCAAAAGGTGCCCTCCTCAATACCCATCACCCACCCTCTCCTCCCTCCCACCCCCCATCAACCCTCAATTTGTTCTCAGTTTTTAACAGTCTCTTATGCTTTGGCTCTCTCCCATTCTAACCTCTTTTTTTTTTTTTCCTTCCCCTCCCCCATGGGTTCCTGTTAAGTTTCTCAGGATCCACATAAAAGTGAAACCATATGGTATCTGTCTTTCTCTGTATGGCTTATTTCACTTAGCATCACACTCTCCAGTTCCATCCACGTTGCTACAAAAGGCCATATTTCATTTTTTCTCATTGCCACGTAATATTCCATTGTGTATATAAACCACAATTTCTTTATCCATTCATCAGTTGATCCACATTTAGGCTCTTTCCATAATTTGGCTATTGTTGAGAGTGCTGCTATGAACATTGGGGTACAAGTGGCCCTATGCATCAGTGCTCCTGTATCCCTTGGATAAATTCCTAGCAGTGCTATTGCTGGGTCATAGGGTAGGTCTATTTTTAATTTTCTGAGGAACCTCCACACTGCTTTCCAGAGCGGCTGCACCAATTTGCATTCCCACCAACAGTGCAAGAGGGTTCCCGTTTCTCCACATCCTCTCCAGCATCTATAGTCTCCTGATTTGTTCATTTTGGCCACTCTGACTGGCGTGAGGTGATACCTGAGTGTGGTTTTGATTTGTATTTCCCTGATAAGGAGCGACGCTGAACATCTTTTCATGTGCCTGTTGGCCATCCGGATGTCTTCTTTAGAGAAGTGTCTATTCATGTTTTCTGCCCATTTCTTCACTGGGTTATTTGTTTTTTGGGTGTGGAGTTTGGTGAGCTCTTTATAGATTTTGGATACTAGCCCTTTGTCCGATATGTCATTTGCGAATATCTTTTCCCATTCCGTTGGTTGCCTTTTAGTTTTGTTGGTTGTTTCCTTTGCTGTGCAGAAGCTTTTTATCTTCATAAGGTCCCAGGAATTCACTTTTGCTTTTAATTCCCTTGCCTTTGGGGATGTGTCGAGTAAGAGATTGCTACGGCTGAGGTCAGAGAGGTCTTTTCCTGCTTTCTCCTCTAAGGTTTTGATGGTTTCCTGTCTCACATTTAGGTCCTTTATCCATTTTGAGTTTATTTTTGTGAATGGTGTGAGAAAGTGGTCTAGTTTCAACCTTCTGCATGTTGCTGTCCAGTTCTCCCAGCACCATTTGTTAAAGAGGCTGTCTTTTTTCCATTGGATGTTCTTTCCTGCTTTGTCAAAGATGAGTTGGCCATACGTTTGTGGGTCTAGTTCTGGGGTTTCTATTCTATTCCATTGGTCTATGTGTCTGTTTTTGTGCCAATACCATGCTGTCTTGATGATGACAGCTTTGTAGTAGAGGCTAAAGTCTGGGATTGTGATGCCTCCTGCTTTGGTCTTCTTCTTCAAAATTCCTTTGGCTATTCGGGGCCTTTTGTGGTTCCATATGAATTTTAGGATTGCTTGTTCTAGTTTCGAGAAGAATGCTGGTGCAATTTTGATTGGGATTGCATTGAATGTGTAGATAGCTTTGGGTAGTATTGACATTTTGACAATATTTATTTTTCCAATCCATGAGCAGGGAATGTCTTTCCATTTCTTTAAATCTTCTTCAATTTCCTTCATAAGCTTTCTATAGTTTTCAGCATACAGATCCTTTACATCTTTGGTTAGATTTATTCCTAGGTATTTTATGCTTCTTGGTGCAATTGTGAATGGGATCAGTTTCTTTATTTGTCTTTCTGTTGCTTCATTGTTAGTGTATAAGAATGCAACTGATTTCTGTACATTGATTTTGTATCCTGCAACTTTGCTGAATTCATGTATCAGTTCTAGCAGACTTTTGGTGGAGTCTATCGGATTTTCCATGTATAATATCATGTCATCTGCAAAAAGCGAAAGCTTGACTTCATCTTTGCCAATTTTGATGCCTTTGATTTCCTTTTGTTGTCTGATTGCTGATGCTAGAACTTCCAGCACTATGTTAAACAGCAGCGGTGAGAGTGGGCATCCTTGTCGTGTTCCTGATCTCAGGGAAAAAGCTTTCAGTTTTTCCCCGTTGAGGATGATGTTAGCTGTGGGCTTTTCATAAATGGATTTTATGATCTTTAAGTATGTTCCTTCTATCCCGACTTTCTCAAGGGTTTTTATTAAGAAAGGGTGCTGGATTTTGTCGAAGGCCTTTTCTGCATCGATTGACAGGATCATATGGTTCTTCTCTCTTTTTTTGTTAATGTGATGTATCACGTTGATTGATTTGCGAATGTTGAACCAGCCCTGCATACCAGGAATGAATCCCACTTGATCATGGTGAATAATTCTTTTTATATGCCGTTGAATTCGATTTGCTAGTACCTTATTGAGAATTTTTGCATCCATATTCATCAGGGATATTGGCCTGTAGTTCTCTTTTTTTACTGGGTCTCTATCTGGTTTAGGAATCAAAGTAATACTGGCTTCATAGAATGAGTCTGGAAGTTTTCCTTCCCTTTCTATTTCTTGGAAAAGCTTGAGAAGGATAGGTATTATCTCTGCTTTAAACGTCTGGTAGAATTCCCCTGGGAAGCCATCTGGTCCTGGACTCTTATTTGTTGGGAGATTTTTGATAACCGATTCAATTTCTTCGCTGGTTATGGGTCTGTTCAAGCTTTCTATTTCCTCCTGATTGAGTTTTGGAAGCGTGTGGGTGTTCAGGAATTTGTCCATTTCTTCCAGGTTGTCCAATTTGTTGGCATATAAGTTTTCATAGTATTCCCTGATAATTGTTTGTATCTCTGAGGGATTGGTTGTAATAATTCCATTTTCATTCATGATTTTATCTATTTGGGTCATCTCCCTTTTCTTTTTGAGAAGCCTGGCTAGAGGTTTGTCAATTTTGTTTATTTTTTCAAAAAACCAACTCTTGGCTTCGTTGATCTGCTCTACAGTTTTTTTAGTTTCTATACTGTTTATTTCTGCTCTGATCTTTATTATTTCTCTTCTTCTGCTGGGCTTAGGCTGCCTTTGCTGTTCTGTTTCTAGTTCCTTTAGGTGTGCTGTTAGATTTTGTATTTGGGATTTTTCTTGTTTCTTGAGATAGGCCTGGATGGCAATGTATTTTCCTCTCAGGACTGCCTTTGCTGCGTCCCAAAGCGTTTGGATTGTTGTATTTTCATTTTAGTGTGTTTCCATATATTTTTAAATTTCTTCTCTAATTGCCTGGTTGACCCACTCATTCGTTAGTAGGGTGTTCTTTAACCTCCATGCTTTTGGAGGTTTTCCAGACTTTTTTCTGTGGTTGATTTCAAGCTTCATAGCATTGTGGTCTGAAAGTAAGCATGGTATAATTTCAATTCTTGTAAACTTATGAAGGGCTGTTTTGTGACCCAGTATATGATCTATCTTGGAGAATATTCCATGTGCACTCGAGAAGAAAGTATATTCTGTTGCTTTGGGATGCAGAGTTCTAAATATATCTGTCAAGTCCATCTGATCCAATGTCTCATTCAGGGCCCTTGTTTCTTTATTGACCGTGTGTCTAGATGATCTATCCATTTCTGTAAGTGGGGTGTTAAAGTCCCCTGCAATTACCACATTCTTATCAATAAGGTTGCTTATGTTTATGAGTAATTGTTTTATATATTTGGGGGCTCCGGTATTCAGTGCATAGACATTTATAATTGTTAGCTCTTCCTGATGGATAGACCCTGTAACTATTATATAATGTCCTTCTTCATCTCTTGTTACAGCCTTTAATTTAAAGTCTAGTTTGTCTGATATAAGTATGGCTACTCCAGCTTTCTTTTGGCTTCCAGTCGCATGATAAATAGTTCTCCATCCCCTCACTCTCAATCTAAAGGTGTCCTCAGGTCTAAAATGAGTCTCTTGTAGACAGCAAATAGATGGGTCTTGTTTTTTTATCCATTCTGATACCCTATGTCTTTTGGTTGGCGCATTTAATCCATTTACATTCAGTGTTACTATAGAAAGATACGGGTTTAGAGTCATTGTGATGTCTGTATGTTTTATGCTTATAGTGATGTCTCTGGGACTTTGTCTCACAGGGTCCCCCTTAGGATCTCTTGTAGGGCTGGTTTAGTGGTGACAAATTCCTTCAGTTTTTGTTTGTTTGGGAAGACCTTTATCTCTCCTTCTATTCTAAATGACAGACTTGCTGGATAAAGGATTCTTGGCTGCATTTTTTTCTGTCTAGCACCCTGAAAATCTCGTGCCAATTCTTTCTGGCCTGCCAAGTTTCAAAAGAGAGATCAGTCACGAGTCTTATAGGTTTCCCTTTATATGTGAGGGCACGTTTACCCCTTGCTGCTTTCAGAATTTTCTCTTTATCCTTGTATTTTGCCAGTTTCACTATGATATGTCATGCAGAAGATCGATTCAAGTTACGTCTGAAGGGAGTTCTCTGTGCCTCTTGGATTTCAATGCCTTTTTCCTTCCCCAGTTCAGGGAAGTTCTCAGCTATGATTTCTTCAAGTACCCCTTCAGCACCTTTCCCTCTCTCTTCCTCCTCTGGGATACCAATTATGCGTATATTATTTCTTTTTAGTGTATCACTTAGTTCTCTAATTTTCCCCTCATACTCCTGGATTTTTTTATCTCTCTTTTTCTCAGCTTCCTCTTTTTCCATAACTTTATCTTCTAGTTCACCTATTCTCTCCTCTGCCTCTTCAAGCCGAGCTGTGGTGGTTTCCCTTTTGTTATGCATTTCGTTTAAAGCGTTTTTCAGCTCCTCGTGACTGTTCCTTAGTCCCTTGATCTCTGTAGCAAGAGATTCTCTGCTGTCCTGTATACTGTTTTCAAGCCCAGCGATTAATTTTATGACTATTATTCTAAATTCACTTTCTGTTATGTTATTTAAGTCCTTTTTGATCAGCTCATTAGCTGTTGTTATTTCCTGGAGATTCTTCTGAGGGGAATTCTTCCGCTTGGTCATTTTGGATAGTCCCTGGTATGGTGAGGACCTGCAGGGCACTTCCCCTCTGCTGTGGTGTATAACTGGAGTTGGTGGGCGGGGCCGCAGTCCGACCTGATGTCTGCCCCCAGCCCACCGCTGGGGCCACAGTCAGACTGGTGTGTGCCTTCTCTTCCCCTCTCCTAGGGGCGGGATTCACTGTGGGGTGGTGTGGCTCGTCTGGGCTACTTGCACCCTGCCAGGCTTGTGATGCTGGGGATCTGGCGTATTACCTGGGGTGGGTAGGCAAGGTGCTCGGGGGCAGGAGGGGCAGGCTTAGATCGCTTCTCCTTAGGTGATCCACTTCAGGAGAGGCCCTGTGGCAGCTGGAGGGAGTCAGATCCGCTGCCGGAGGTTTGGCTCCGCAGAAGCGCAGAGTTGGGTGTTTGCGCGGAGCGAGCAAGTTCCCTGGCAGGAACCAGTTCCCTTTGGGATTTCGGCTGGGGGATGGGTGGGGGAGATGGCGCTGGCGAGCGCCCTTGTTCCCCACCAAACTGAGCTCTGTTGTCAGGGGGCTCAGCAGCTCTTCCTCCCTTTGTCCTCCAGCCTTCCCACTTTCCGAGCAGAGCTGTTAACTTATGACCTCCCAGACGCTAAGACACGCTTGTTGTGGGAACACAGTCCGTCAGGCCCCTCCGCTTTTGCAAGCCCGACTCGGGGGCTCTGCTTGGCTGGCGAGCCGCCCCTCCGCCCCGGCTCCCTCCCGCCAGTCCGTGGAGCGCGCACCGCCTCGCCGCCCTTCCTACCCTCTTCCGTGGGCCTCTCGTCTGCGTTTGGCTCCGGCGACTCCGTTCTGCTAATCCTCTGGCGGTTTTCTGGGTTATTTAGGTAGGTGTAGATGGAATCTAAGTGATCAGCAGGATGTGCGGTGAGCCCAGTGTCCTCCTAAGCCGCCATCTTGCCGCAACTCCCTCTCTCCTCAGTGATTTTTTTTTCTCTTTTTTTTTTTTCTGAAATTTATTGACAAATTGGTTTCCATACAACACCCAGTGCTCATCCCAAAAGGTGCCCTCCTCAATACCCATCACCCACCCTCTCCTCCCTCCCACCCCCCATCAACCCTCAGTTTGTTCTCAGTTTTTAACAGTCTCTTATGCTTTGGCTCTCTCCCATTCTAACCTCTTTTTTTTTTTCCTTCCCCTCCCCCATGGGTTCCTGGTAAGTTTCTCAGGATCCACATAAGAGTGAGACCATATGGTATCTGTCTTTCTCTGTATGGCTTATTTCACTTAGCATCACACACTCCAGTTCCATCCACGTTGCTACAAAAGGCCATATTTCATTTTTTCTCATTGCCACGTAATATTCCATTGTGTATATAAACCACAATTTCTTTATCCATTCATCAGTTGATCCACATTTAGGCTCTTTCCATAATTTGGCTATTGTTGAGAGTGCTGCTATGAACATTGGGGTACAAGTGGCCCTATGCATCAGTGCTCCTGTATCCCTTGGATAAATTCCTAGCAGTGCTATTGCTGGGTCATAGGGTAGGTCTATTTTTAATTTTCTGAGGAACCTCCACACTGCTTTCCAGAGCGGCTGCACCAATTTGCATTCCCACCAACAGTGCAAGAGGGTTCCCGTTTCTCCACATCCTCTCCAGCATCTATAGTCTCCTGATTTGTTCATTTTGGCCACTCTGACTGGCGTGAGGTGATACCTGAGTGTGGTTTTGATTTGTATTTCCCTGATAAGGAGCGACGCTGAACATCTTTTCATGTGCCTGTTGGCCATCCGGATGTCTTCTTTAGAGAAGTGTCTATTCATGTTTTCTGCCCATTTCTTCACTGGATTATTTGTTTTTTGGGTGTGGAGTTTGGTGAGCTCTTTATAGATTTTGGATACTAGCCCTTTGTCCGATATGTCATTTGCGAATATCTTCTCCCATTCCGTTGGTTGCCTTTTAGTTTTGTTGGTTGTTTCCTTTGCTGTGCAGAAGCTTTTTATCTTCATAAGGTCCCAGGAATTCACTTTTGCTTTTAATTCCCTTGCCTTTGGGGATGTGTCGAGTAAGAGATTGCTACGGCTGAGGTCAGAGAGGTCTTTTCCTGCTTTCTCCTCTAAGGTTTGGATGGTTTCCTGTCTCACATTTAGGTCCTTTATCCATTTTGAGTTTATTTTTGTGAATGGTGTGAGAAAGTGGTCTAGTTTCAACCTTCTGCATGTTGCTGTCCAGTTCTCCCAGCACCATTTGTTAAAGAGGCTGTCTTTTTTCCATTGGATGTTCTTTCCTGCTTTGTCAAAGATGAGTTGGCCATACGTTTGTGGGTCTAGTTCTGGGGTTTCTATTCTATTCCATTGGTCTATGTGTCTGTTTTGGTGCCAATACCATGCTGTCTTGATGATGACAGCTTTGTAGTAGAGGCTAAAGTCCGGGATTGTGATGCCTCCTGCTCTGGTCTTCTTCTTCAAAATTCCTTTGGCTATTCGGGGCCTTTTGTGGTTCCATATGAATTTTAGGATTGCTTGTTCTAGTTTCGAGAAGAATGCTGGTGCAATTTTGATTGGGATTGCATTGAATGTGTAGATAGCTTTGGGTAGTATTGACACTTTGACAATATTTATTTTTCCAATCCATGAGCAGGGAATGTCTTTCCATTTCTTTAAATCTTCTTCAATTTCCTTCATAAGCTTTCTATAGTTTTCAGCATACAGATCCTTTACATCTTTGGTTAGATTTATTCCTAGGTATTTTATGCTTCTTGGTGCAATTTTGAATGGGATCAGTTTCTTTATTTGTCTTTCTGTTGCTTCATTGTTAGTGTATAAGAATGCAACTGATTTCTGTACATTGATTTTGTATCCTGCAACTTTGCTGAATTCCTGTATCAGTTCTAGCAGACTTTTGGTGGAGACTATCGGACTTTCAATGTATAATATCATGTCATCTGCAAAAAGCGAAAGCTTGACTTCATCTTTGCCAATTTGGATGCCTTTGATTTCCTTTTGTTGTCTGATTGCTGATGCTAGAACTTCCAGCACTATGTTAAACAGCAGCGGTGAGAGTGGGCATCCTTGTCGTGTTCCTGATCTCAGGGAAAAATAATATAACAGAAAGTGAATTTAGAATAATAGTCATAAAATTAATCGCTGGGCTTGAAAACAGTATACAGAACAGCAGAGAATCTCTTGCTACAGAGATCAAGGTACTAAGGAACAGTCACGAGGAGCTGAAAAACGCTTTAAACGAAATGCATAACAAAATGGAAACCACCACAGCTCGGCTTGAAGAGGCAGAGGAGAGAATAGGTGAACTAGAAGATAAAGTTATGGAAAAAGAGGAAGCTGAGAAAAAGAGAGATAAAAAAATCCAGGAGTATGAGGGGAAAATTAGAGAACTAAGTGATACACTAAAAAGAAATAATATACGCATAATTGGTATCCCAGAGGAGGAAGAGAGAGGGAAAGGTGCTGAAGGGGTACTTGAAGAAATCATAGCTGAGAACTTCCCTGAACTGGGGAAGGAAAAAGGCATTGAAATCCAAGAGGCACAGAGAACTCCCTTCAGATGTAACTTGAATCGATCTTCTGCATGACATATCATAGTGAAACTGGCAAAATACAAGGATAAAGAGAAAATTCTGAAAGCAGCAAGGGGTAAACGTGCCCTCACATATAAAGGGAGACCTATAAGACTCGTGACTGATCTCTCTTTTGAAACTTGGCAGGCCAGAAAGAATTGGCACGAGATTTTCAGGGTGCTAGACAGAAAAAAAATGCAGCCAAGAATCCTTTATCCAGCAAGTCTGTCATTTAGAATAGAAGGAGAGATAAAGGTCTTCCCAAACAAACAAAAACTGAAGGAATTTGTCACCACTAAACCAGCCCTACAAGAGATCCTAAGGGGGACCCTGTGAGACAAAGTCCCAGAGACATCACTATAAGCATAAAACATACAGACATCACAATGACTCTAAACCCATATCTTTCTATAATAACACTGAATGTAAATGGATTAAATGCGCCAACCAAAAGACATAGGGTATCAGAATGGATAAAAAAACAAGACCCATCTATTTGCTGTCTACAAGAGACTCATTTTAGACCTGAGGACACCTTTAGATTGAGAGTGAGGGGATGGAGAACTATTTATCATGCGACTGGAAGCCAAAAGAAAGCTGGAGTAGCCATACTCATATCAGACAAACTAGACTTTAAATTAAAGGCTATAACAAGAGATGAAGAAGGACATTATATAATAGTCACAGGGTCTATCCATCAGGAAGAGCTAACAATTATCAATGTCTATGCACCGAATACCGGAGCCCCCAAATATATAAAACAATACTCATAAACATAAGCAACCTTATTGATAAGAATGTGGTAATTGCAGGGGACTTTAACACCCCACTTACAGAAATGGATAGATCATCTAGACACACGGTCAATAAAGAAACAAGGGCCCTGAATGAGACATTGGATGAGATGGACTTGACAGATATATTTAGAACTCTGCATCCCAAAGCAACAGAATATACTTTCTTCTCGAGTGCACATGGAACATTCTCTAAGATAGATCATATACTGGGTCACAAAACAGCCCTTCATAAGTTTACAAGAATTGAAATTATACCATGCTTACTTTCAGACCACAATGCCATGAAGCTTGAAATCAACCACAGGAAAAAGTCTGGAAAACCTCCAAAAGCATGGAGGTTAAAGAACACCCTACTAACGAATGAGTGGGTCAACCAGGCAATTAGAGAAGAAATTAAAAAATATATGGAAACAAACGAAAATGAAAATACAACAATCCAAACGCTTTGGGACGCAGCAAAGGCAGTCCTGAGAGGAAAATACATTGCAATCCAGGCCTATCTCAAGAAACAAGAAAAATCCCAAATACAAAATCTAACAGCACACCTAAAGGAACTAGAAGCAGAACAGCAAAGGCAGCCAAAACCCAGCAGAAGAAGAGAAATAATAAAGATCAGAGCAGAAATAAACAATATAGAAACTAAAAAAACTGTAGAGCAGATCAACGAAGCCAAGAGTTGGTTTTTTGAAAAAATAAACAAAATTGACAAACCTCTAGCCAGGCTTCTCAAAAAGAAAAGGGAGATGACCCAAATAGATAAAATCATGAATGAAAATGGAATTATTTCAACCAATCCCTCAGAGATACAAACAATTATCAGGGAATACTATGAAAACTTATATGCCAACAAATTGGACAACCTGGAAGAAATGGACGAATTCCTGAACACCCACACGCTTCCAAAACTCAATCAGGAGGAAATAGAAAGCTTGAACAGACCCATAACCAGCGAAGAAATTGAATCGGTTATCAAAAATCTCCCAACAACTAAGAGTCCAGGACCAGATGGCTTCCCAGGGGAGTTCTACCAGACGTTTAAAGCAGAGATAATACCTATCCTTCTCAAGCTTTTCCAAGAAATAGAAAGGGAAGGAAAACTTCCAGACTCATTCTATGAAGCCAGTATTACTTTGATTCCTAAACCAGACAGAGACCCAGTAAAAAAAGAGAACTACAGGCCAATATCCCTGATGAATATGGATGCAAAAATTCTCAATAAGATACTAGCAAATCGAATTCAACGGCATATGAAAAGAATTATTCACCATGATCAAGTGGGATTCATTCCTGGTATGCAGGGCTGGTTCAACATTCGCAAATCAATCAACGTGATACATCACATTAACAAAAAAAAAGAGAAGAACCATATGATCCTGTCAATCGATGCAGAAAAGGCCTTCGACAAAATCCAGCACCCTTTCTTAATAAAAACCCTTGAAAAAGTCGGGATAGAAGGAACATACTTAAAGATCATAAAAGCCATTTATGAAAAGCCCACAGCTAACATCATCCTCAACGGGGAAAAACTGAAAGCTTTATCCTCAGTGATTTTTTAATGGTGTCTAGAAACTTTTCTGCTACCTCTTGGTTGGCAGAAGCTGATCTTCCTGTTATGTTGATATTTTGTAAGCCAATCCTCTCATGAAAATTGTCAAGCTATCTTTTGCTTTCATCAGATTTTGCAGTTTTAGATCCTTAATCTTCCTTTTGCTTTAAGCTGTTATATGACTTTCCCTTTCTTTTTTTTTTTTAATTTTTTTTTCAACGTTTATTTATTTTTGGGACAGAGAGAGACAGAGCATGAACGGGGGAGGGGCAGAGAGAGAGGGAGACACAGAATCAGAAACAGGCTCCAGGCTCCGAGCCATCAGCCCAGAGCCTGACGCGGGGCTCGAACTCACGGAGCGCGAGATCGTGACCTGGCTGAAGTCGGATGCTTAACCGACTGCGCCACCCAGGCGCCCCTTTCCCTTTCTTATAGTACTCCATGTCCCACATGAAAACCTCATATTTGGGGTGTCTGGATGGCTCAGTCAGTTAAGCACCCAACTCTTGGTTTCCACTTAGGTCATGACCTCATGGTTGTGAGATCAAGCACTGAGAGTGTGGAGCTTGCTTGGGATTCTCTCCTTCCTTCTCTCTCTGTCCCTTCCCCTGCTTGTGTGCTCTCTCTCTTTTTCTGTCTCTCTTTCTCTCTCAAAATGAATAAATAAACCTTTTTAAAAGCCTCATTTTCAGTATTAGATAAAAACATACCTCACAAAAAGTGCAAGATTTTTATGGCTGCTGGCATAGCTTCAGTGATGTCTACACAAAATAATTTTTTTTTTTTGGTAATAGTCCTTAACCTAGATGCATTTATCTTGAAATGGCAGGCAATCCCATCTACAGATCTCAATCTATCATATATATCAAGAAGTTCAACTTTTTCTTGTAATGTCATGATGTTTCTCTGCTTCTTTGGAACACTTACAACATCACTAGTGGCATATCATAGGTGTCCCATGATGTTATTCAAGGTTTATAGTATTGTACTAAGCACAATGAAAAATATGCAAGAACCATGAGATAAATTTTTTGAGATACATAATTTACTGGAGAGAAGCTGTTCACTGAGATGATTAATGTCACACAACATTTTAAGTGAATAATCGCAACAAATGAGCCCACCACTATAGCAACAGGAGGTGTACAACATACAGATTTTATATTTGCATATATGGCAATGTGATCACTAAAATAGGTCTTGTTAACATCCATCTCCATCCAACATTACAAATTATCAGTTTTATCTCAAAAATAATCTTTCAAATTTTGTCTCATCTTTTTCAAAATATTTTTAAAATGTTTGTAGTATATTTTGTTTTTTATTTTTAATTTTTATTTGTGTGTGTGTGTGTGTGTGTGTGTCTCAGAGAGAGAGAGAGAGAATGAGTGGGACAGAGGGCCAGATGCAGAGAGAGAGAGAGAGACCCAAGCATGCTCCAGATGCTGGGCTTGATCTAACAACACTGGGATCATAGCCTGAGCTGAAATCAAGGATTGAACACTCAACCAACTGAGCCACCTAGGTGCCCCACAGTCTATTTTGTAATCAAACTGGTCTTATTTTATGTTTACATGGTTCCAATATATTCTGCAAGTTATTATACTTTCACATATCCAATATTATATTATTAACTATAGTCACCATGCTGTACATTACATCCCCATGACTTATTTTATAACCGGAATTTTGTACTTTTTGACACTCTTCACACATTTCTCCTCTTATCCTCTGACTGGCGACCACCAATCTGTTCTCTGTTATCTATGAACTTGTTTTTTGTGTATTTGTTGTTGTTAGGAAAGTAGATGTTAAAAGTTCTCATCACAAGACAGTAAAACTAATACAACTTCTAATGTCCTAACTCCCAATTCTTGAGTTTTTTTTTCTTACTCTCCAAGCTGGTATAATTTTTGAGTAATGCATATCTTTGAGTAACGTTTCTTTGTTTATTATTGTTTTTTGTATATATATTTGAGGACCAATAAGCTATGTTGTATACATTCAAAGTTCTTATTTATAAGAGAATTACACTACCCCATCTCTTCATAATTCAAAGACGAATTTTCCGGGCAGAAAATTTTGTCACCATTTTTTTTCCAAATGAAATGGAAGCTGTTTCATTATCTTATAAGATTTATTATTATTATTATTATTATTATTTTAATCTGAGGCAAGTAAGTTTTTGTTTTATCCTCTCATCAAAGACAATGTTCTTTTATTGACTGGAAGTTTGTGGAGTTCTCTGCTTTTGAAAAGTCATAATATTTTGTATAATCATTGGTTTCTTTTCAATAATAATTTTCTTAGAAAATGAGTCCTTTTAAGATGTATAGTCTGGTAATCTTCACTTCATGAATGGTGTCCCCTATTATATATTTATTTCTCTTTTATGATTTTCTTCTTGTCTCCTCTTCTGGATATCAATTGAACATTTTGAGGTCTATTATTTCTATCTTCCATATATACCATCGATCATCTTCTTTCATTGACAAATTCCCTTTATATTTTCTTCCAAATATTCAGGAAGCATCAGATTTTCTGCACAATGTTGATATGACTCTGTTATGCCTTAAATACTGATTTACTCTGTGACCGCATTTTAAATTTATTTATAATCTTTCATATCTCATCCACCTTTTTTTTACTATCCAGATCCCAACCATCTTATTTTCCATGCCTATATATTGTCTTTTCACAATAATTATTCATTCCTTATTTCATTGAATCTTTGTTTTATTAAAACATATACACATATATGATGAAATAATTTATTTCAAAGAAACCAAGAATATACACTGAGGAAATGACAGTCTCTTCAATAAGTAATGTTGGGAAAACTAGACAGCTACATGTCAAATCTTGAATCTGGACCACAGCAATCTTACACCATACCCTAAAAGGATTAAAGACTTGAATGTGAGATCTGAAACAACAAAATTCCTAGATGAAAATGTGTAGTAAGCTTCTTGACATCGATGTTGGCAATAATTTTTTGGATTGACACCAAAAACAAAAGCAACAAAAGCAAAAATAAACAAGTGAGACTGCATAAAACTACAAAGTTTGTGCACAACAAAGAAAACCATCAACAAGATTAAAAGACAATCTAATGAATGTGAGAAATTATTTACAAAGCATATTTCTGATAGACAGTTAATATGCAAAATATATGGAGAAACCATAAAACTCAATGACCAAAATAAATAATTAAATTAAGTAATGGGCAGAGGAACTAAATAGCCATTTTTTTTTCCAGAGAAGACGTACAGGTGGCCAACCGGCACACGAAATATCACTCATCATCAGGGAAATGCACACCAAAACCACACTGAGATTATCACCTCATGCTTGTTGGAATGGTTATAATCAAAAAGAAAAGAAACAACAAGTGTTTGCAAAGGATGTGGAGAAAAGGGGAGCCTTGTCCACTGTTGGTGGGAATGTAAATTGGTACAGCCACAATAGTAAACATTATGGATGTTCTTCCAAAAACTAAGAGTAGAACTATTATATGATCCAGCAACTTCACTTCTGGAAAACATTAACTAAAAAGATACATGTGACCCAAATTATTGCAACATTATTTACAATAGTCAAGACATAGAAGCAAACTAAATGATGTCCATCAATGGATGAATTGATAAATAAAAAGTGATTACCTATCTATCTATCTATCTATCATCATGCATATGTGATATATATGTGATGTATATATGTGATATGTACACACATGCATGATGGAATATTATTAAACTAGTATAAAAGGAAGAAATTTTGCCTTTTGTGACAACCTGGTTGGATCTTGAAGGCATTGTGCTAAGTGAAATAAGTAAGACCAAAAAAGGAATATGCTGTATGATCTCACTTATATGTGGAATCAAATAAATAAATACATAAATACATAAATCCAAGCTCATAGATGCAGAGAAGAAATTGATATTTACCAGTTAGGGGAGCAAGGGTGAAATGAGTGATGGTAATCAGAAGGTACATACTTCCAGTTCTAAAATAAGTCAGGGGGATGTAAGATACAGCATAGTGACTAAAATTAATAATATTGCATTGCATATATAAAGGTTTCTAAGAGATTAGATTTTAGAAGTTCTCATCACAAGAAAAAATGTAATTATGTATGGTGACATATGTTAACTAGACTTATTGTGGTGATTATCTTGCCATATAAACAAGTACCAAATCATTATATTGTATATTTGAAGCTAGTATATTGCTATATGCTAATTACAACTCCATAAAAGACACACACATATATTTATTTTAAAAATTATTTGGTCGTCTTGTTCTTGTTTTTCTAATCACAAAACTATATGTTCAATGTAGAAAATGAGAAAAGTGCAGGAAAATGTAAAAAGTAATAAAAATTATGTATAATTTTGTTATATTAATATTTTAATATATTTTATTCCAGTAATTTTTTAATCTCTAAACAGTGGCTATGAAAATGCAAGCATCACCAAATTTCTTTTATTGTTGTTGGATATTAAAAATGTTTAACTAAGAGAATTTGTTAATTTCATAAGAGAAGTCTGCTCATATGCTTTTCCCATGTGGAAATTTTGTAGAAAATTTGGTAGGAACTAAAAACTAATAAGAAAAAAAAAATAAATCCCAGTTCCTGATTTTTTTTATTTTAAAAATTATAGGTTTAAAAAATGATTCCCATGGTAAAAAATATGACGTTCTTTTTGAACGTTCTTTTTGTTTTTATTTTTATATTATATTTTGTATTTTATATTGCATTTTCTATTATATTACATAACCTTTCTATAGACCTTTGCATGGTCATCTTTTCATGTAGAGAAGTATATCAAGTTCTGATATTTATTAGTAAACAGGAATGAGTAGATTGCCCCTCTATCCACTATCCACCCAAATAGTGTTGAAATTATGTTTAGTTTGCAATTTCATACATCTCCTAATTTAATTTACCTGGAGTTTTCAGATTTTGTTTTTTATATCTCTTTGTGTGGCTTAGAAGGATTTCCTAGCCTAGTTTCTTGGGCTCTTTATATAAATGACATTTTTTAAACTAAATGTTTTGAAATAGAGCAGACAGTATAGAGTTGTGGTTAAGAATCCAAGTTTTGAAAGACACAATTTTAGCTAGCTTGGTCTGCAAAATTGAAATAATTAAAACTATCTAATCATAATAATTACATGAAATAATATATATATATTGCTTAAATTGTATGAGTAAACAAAGTTAAATCTCAATAAGATAAATTTCTGCTATTATTATGCATAATTTTGTATCCACAGTCCTTAACTCAATATTCTTTTCATAGAATATTCTTTGCCAGCAAATATTCTTTAAGAATATGATCTTAACAGGTGTATTATGTTCCACTAGATGATTATACCTTATTTATTGGACTTTTAGACAAATATTTAACTTCTAATTTTTCATTTTTTTGTAAATAGCACTGCAGTAAACATCGTTTTCCATATAATTTTGAATCAACTACTTATTCTTTTATTAGGATTGATTTGTAGAAGCAGCGTTGCATGTCAAAGTATGTCCACATTTTATGGTTGTAGAGATATATTATCAAATTTTCTACAGTAAGTTTGTATCAATTTACATCCTCACGAAAGTGCTTGGGAATATTATTATAACACTCTCATTATGCCCTGAATTATCTGGAAGGGTCTGCAATTGGGGCTTTAAAAAAATCTTATCATTAACCAGTCATGAATACACTCATGAACTAGGGTCCAGTGAGCCACTCTACAGTGACTTAGAAGCCAGCCTGAAAAGGCTCTTACCGGACATAACTAGGAGCAGGACAGGGTGGGGTGGGAAGAAGGCATGCCAATAATTAAAAGACCTGGAATAGATTGGAACACAATATATACTTCAATTCAGGAGCTCATTTTGATTAAAAAACTCTTCCTTCGTCTCCTATGCTAGGGAAGTAACTCATTATTTTGAAAACAGGTAAATAGCAGAAAAGAATAAAGCATAAAATGCAGCCTTTCCAACTCAAATTGTACTTAGGTGTGACAAAATAATTTGGTGAGGATGTTTCTTTTTATTGTGCTATTCCAGCTCATAAATAAAGAAGTAGAATATCAATCACCATTTGAAATCATTAATGGATTAATGGATCTAGGTGATGACTCTCAATGTCTGCTAACATCACAAAATGAGAGACAAGTAGATATTATGTATCTCCTAATGGTAGTTTATAACATATACTATGAAGAACCACAATTTGCTCAAATTATCTAATTATTTAATAATTTACGAGAAATACAGAGTATAGAGTGACATGTTAAGAATTCCATTGCAATTTAAAAAAATCAGGCTATGGAAAACACTACATAGTGTTGAAGAAACAGTTTCTTCAACAAATTTGCAAGGGAACAGGTAAGACATAAAGGAACACCCCCAACTTAAAAAGTTATATCAACAAATTACAATTTGTGGAACTTATTTGGATTCTCATTCCAACTCAAACAAACCTATTTTTTTAAACAGCAATCAGCAAAATGACAAACTAGGAAGTTCCAAGTTCTCATTACCATTACCCCATACAAACAAACAAAACAGACAACAACAAAAACAAGCAATAACAGTGTGAATCAACTTTATTGAAGCTTTAGAAAGCAAAGGTTTACAAGCAGCAAAATTAATATCTAAGAGAAACCTATCTTCAAAAGTGTAGTAAAGTTTTGTGACATTTTTAAAAAAAATTTACTCCTGCCCAATCCCCTCCCTGGTGCTGCAGTAGTCTTGGTCTTAAAGAAGTGTCATCTCAATAATAATATTGTAAGTTATACCAAGAGCACTTAGGCTATATAAATAAATGTCTAAATTGCAAAGGAAGAAAGAAAATGATCTCTGTTTGCAGGTGACACATCCTCATGTGTAGAAAACTGTAAAGGCTACACAAAATAGTATCAGTGTGAATAAGTGAATTGAATAAAGTTATAGGATACAACATCAACACATGAACATCAGCAGCATTTTTATACAGTAGCATTCATTTACAACAGCACCACAACAGCACTGAATAAACTCTTTAGAAATAAATTAAAACAAGGAGGTGAGTACATACACTGAAAACTATAAGCATTGCTCAATCAAATGAATGGAATTTATTTATATTATAAATATGTATTTATTTATTTATCCATTTATTTATTAGAAATAAGTAAGTGGTAAAACAATTTTTTTATGAATTCGAAGACTGACTAGTGTTAAGATAACAATACTACACAAAGCAATCTATAGATTCAATACAGACCCTACCCAAATCCCAATGGTGTTTTTGTAGGAATGGAAAATCCCATCCTAAAATTCTTATGGAATTTAAAGGGACCCCAAATAGCCAAAACAATCTGGAAAAAGTGAAACAAATTTGGGAGACTCACAAGTTCTGATTTCAAAATTTACTATGGAAGTGTAGTAATCAGAGTCTGGCGCTATCCTAAGGACATACATAGAGACAAATGAAATAGAATATAGAGCTCAGAAATAAACCCTCACATATATGATCACTTGATTCTTAACAAGGGTGCCAAGACCATTCTATAAGAAAAGAATAGTGTCTTCAACAACTGTGAGAAAACTGGATATCTACAACCTGTAGATTATATTATTTTCAAAAATAAATACTAAATAAATCAGACCACCATTTGACCAATATTTATTGGATATGCTATGAAATGTATAGGCAACCAAAAAATAGATTAATTGTATTTCATCAAAATTAAAAACTTTTGTTACTGAACAACACTCTCAAAGGAGTTAAAGGCAACTTATAGGATGGAAAAAATGTTTGATAAATAACATATCTGATAAGGCATTATTATACAGAATATGTCAGGAAATCCTACAACTCAACAGCATAACACCATCAAAAAATTGGCAAAGAACTTGAATGGACATTTCTCTGAAGAAGGTATACAAATGGGCAGTAAGGACATAAAAAGCTTCTTAACATCACTACCCATTTGAGAAATGCATCAAAACCACAATGAGACTCAACTTCACACTCATCAGAATAATGGAAATTGGTGTTGGCAAAGATGTGGAAAAAATAGAGCCACTCTTGTACAATGGAAAAATTAGAACCATCACCATTACTATTTAACATAGTACTGGACGTCTTAGCCTCAGAAACCAGACAACAAAAAGAAAAAAAGTGCATACAAATCAGCAAGGAAGAAATCAAACTTACACTATTTGCAGATGACATGACACTTTACATATAAAAAGCAAAAGACCACCAAAAATTACTAGAACAAATACATAAATTCAGAAAACATCACAGAATATAAAATCGATGTGCAGAAATCTGGTCGCATAATAACAGAGCAGCAGAAAAATAAATCAAGGGATTGACCTCATTTCCAATTGCACACAAAACAATAAGATATGTAGGAATCAACCTGAAAAAACAGGTAAAGATTTGTACTCTGAAAAACTATAGAACACTTATGAGACAAATTACAAAGGACAAAAAGAAATGGGAAAGCATTCCTTGCTCATGGACTGGAAAAACAAATATTGTTAAAATGTCTATACTACCCCTAAGAAATCAACCCATTTAATGTCATCCCTACCAAAATACCACCAACATTTTTCACAGAGCTAGAACAAACAATCCTAAAATTTGTATGGAACCCTAAAAGACCCCTAATAGCCAAAGCAATCTTGAAAAAGAAAAACAAAGCAGGAGGCATCACAATCCCAGACTTCAAGGTGTATTCCAAAGCTGTAATCATCAACACAGTATGGTAGTGGCACAAAAAACAAACAAACAAACAAACAAAAAAAAAAAAACCACACACTCAGATCAACGGAAAAGAATAGAGAACCCAGAAATGGACCCACAAACACATGGCCAACTACTCTTTGACAAAGCAGGAAATAATATCGAATGGAATACAGACGGTCTCTTTAGCAAGTGGTGCTGGGAAAACTGGACAACGTCATGCAAAAAAATGAACCTGGATCACTTTCTTACACCATACACAAAATTAAACTCAAAATGGATGAACAACCTAAATATAAGACAGGAAGCCATCGAAATCCTCGAGGAGAAAGCAGGCAGAAACCTCTTTGACCTTGGCTGCAGCAACTTCTTACTCAACACGTCTCCAGAGGGAAGGGAAACAAAAGCAAAAATGAACTATTGGGCCCTCATCAAAATAAAACCTTCTTCACAGTGAAGGAAACAATCAGCAAATCTCAAAGGAAACCGACAAAATGGGAGAAGATATTTGCAAATTACATATCAGATAAAGGGTTAATATCCAAAATCTATAAATAACTTATAAAACTCAACACCAGAAAATAAATAATCCAGTGAAGAAATGGGTAAAAGACATGAATAGACACTTCTCCAAAGAAGACATCCAGATGGCAAAACAATACATGAAAAAAATGCTCAACATCATTCATCACCAGGGAAATACAAATCAAAACCACAATGAGGTACCACCTCACACCTGTCAGAATGGCTAACATTAACAACTCAGGCAACAACAGATGTTGGCGAGGATGCAGAGAAAGGAGGATGCAGATCTCTTTTGTACTGCTTGTGGGAATGCAAACTGTTGCAGCCACTCTGGAAAACATGATGAAGATACCTCAAAAAATTAAAGATAGAACTACCCTAGGACCCAGCAATTGCACTACTAGGTATTTATCCAAGGGATACAGGTATGCTGTTTCAAAGGGACACATGCATCCCAATGTTTATAGTAGCACTATAAACAATAGCCAAAGTATGGAAAGGGTCCAAATGTCCATCGAGGGATGAATGGATGAAGAATATGTGGTATATATATACAATGGAGTATTACTCAGCAATCAAAAATAATGAAATATTTCCATTTGCCACTATGTGGATGGAACTAGAGGGTAATTTGCTAAGTGAAATTAGTCATAGAAAGACAAATATCATATGACTTCACTCATATGAGGACTTTAATATAAAAATGCATGAACATAACAGATGGGAAGCAAAAATAATATATAACAAGGAGGGGGACATAAGAGTCTCTTAAATATGGAGAACAAACAGAGGGTTACTGGATGGGTTGTGGAAGGGGGATGGGCTAAATGAGTAAGGGGCATTAAAGAATCTACTCTGAAATCATTTTTGCACTATATGCTAACTTGGATATAAATTTTAAAAATATATTAAGTAAAAAAATTAAAAAAAATATTTAGTGTATTTTTCAAAAAGAGTAATTAGGGTGATAGATTTTACTGGGTACAGTTTTGGCTACTAAAATAAATTGTCACTACCAGCAAGTGATCAATAATATCATGAACATGGTTTATCCTAATAAAAGAGAAAGAGTGTAAACTTTTGGCACCGTTTGTATGGAGTTTATACTCTTATCCATTCTGATACCTTATGTCTTTTGATTGGGGCATTTAGTCAATTTACATTCAGAGTGATTATTGAAAGATACAGATTCAGTTTCATTGTGTTATATGTAGGTTCATGTTTGTGGTGATGTCTGACCTGTTGCTGCTTTCCACTCACAGAGTTCCCTTTGGGATCTCTTGCAGGGATGGTTTAGTGGTAATGAACTCCTTTCGTTTTTGTTTGCCTACAAAACCCTTTATATCTTCTATTCTGAATGACAGTCTTGCTGGATAAAGGATTCTTGGCTGTGTATTTTTCCTATTTAGTACATTGAATAATTTCTGTCACTCCCTTCTCACCTGCCAATTTTCAGTAGACAGGTGTGCTACCACCCTTATTTGTTTACCTTTGTAGGTTAAGGACTGTTTGTCCCTAGCTGCTTTCAGAATTCTCTATCTTTGTATTTTGCCAGTTTCACTATGATGTGTTATGGTATTGACCTGCTTTTGTTGATTTTGAAGGGAATTTTCTGTACCTCTTGGACTTGAATGCCTGTTTCCTTCCCCAAATTAGGAAATTTCTCAGCTATAATTTGTTCAGATAAACCTTCTGCCTCTTTCTCTACCTCTTCCTGAACTTCTATGATATGGATATTGTTTCATTTCATGGAATCATTTAGCTCTCTAATTCTCCCCTCATGATCTAGTTATTTCCTTTCCCTTTTTTTCAGCTTAATAATTTTTCATAATTTTGTCTTCTATTTCACCTATTCTCTCCTCTGCTTCTTGTATCCTTGCTGTCACTGTATATAGTTTATTTTGCATCTCATTTATAAAATTTCTTAATTAATTGTGACTAGTTCTTTGATCTCTGCAGCAAAAGTTTCTCTCGTATGTTTTTCTTAAGCCCAGCTATTATTCTTATGACTGTTTTCTAAATTATTGTTCAGCTATATTGTTTATATCTGTTTTGAGCTATCATTTCTTCTTGAATTTTCCTTGGAAGAGAATTCTTCCATTTCATCATTTTGACTAAGTTTCTGTCCTTTGTGTGTTTTAATAGCTTGTTATGTGCCCTGCACCTGTGAGTACTAGTATATTTAAAAGGAGTCATATACTGTCTAGGCCCTGGCACTTCAGAAAGTGTTTTAGAGTATGTTGTGTGCACTCTGTTGTTGTGTTTCGGGTGCTTTATCCCATTGGTTGGTCTTCTGCAAAGCTCCTTCTTGCTTCAAATGGTGGAGTGTTTGGACTTTCAACCAGGTGTGCTTTGATCTGTTCACTGAAGTAACCCTGGAAAAAAAGAAAGGCGTGGGGGAAGTCTTATTCCATACAAAGAGATAAGTGAAAGGGGAGAAAGAAGATCAAGCAGAGAATCAAAACAAACTCTAATCAAGAGAGAGGGAAAGGAAAATAAAGAATAATATAGAAAAGGTGTAAAAAAAAGAATGGAATAAAAATGCCTGGTTAAACAAAGAAACAAACAAATCAGAAATATATATATATATATATATATATATATGTGTGTGTGTGTGTATACACATACATGTGTGTGTATGTGTGTGTGTGTATGTGTAAAAAAGTTGACCAAAAACAAATCAGAAACTATAATCCTGATTCCAAAAGAAAAAAAAAAAAAGAAAAACGGACAAAAACAAAAAACAAAACAATCAGTTGTCTGTTGATGCCTGGGACTGGTGGTTATGATGGTCTGGAAGAGAGGCCGGCTGTTTTGGGTCCATCTTCTTCCAGTAAATAAGCAGTTGCCAGGCACTGAGGGGTGGGGTTTGGTGCATGCAGGTACCGCCTCCACTGGGGACCACTGTGCTGCTCCATGAAGGCCCACCTCGATGGTGTTGGGGAGAAAATGGTGACACCCCAACCTCTCCTCACTGGACAGGATGTCTCAAACCACTAGCACAGGCCGTGAGGTCTGTTTGACCTGTTCCACAGTTCTCCCGCACCTTCTAGGTGCTCAGCTGGGATTCAAAACCCGATGTCTTGGGGCACCTGGGTGGATCAGTTGGTTAAGTGACCTTCAGGTTAGGTAATGATCTCAAGGTTCATGAGTTTGAGCCTTGTGTTGGGCTCTGTGCTGACAGCTCAGAGCCTGCAGCCTGCTTTGAATTCTGTGTCTCCCTCTGCCCTCCCCCAATCTCTCTCTCCCTCTCTCTCTCTCTCAAAAATGAATAAACATAAAAATAAAAATTAAAAATTAAACATTCAAAACCCGATGTGTTAAAAGGCCTTGCACCACACAGCCCCTGTTCTAGTGTAGTGCCACTCAGCCCTGCCAATAAAAGGTTTTTGGCTTGTGCCTGATGGGTCTTTTGTCCTTGGGGAGGCAATAAACCCTCTTCCCACAGTATTCAAGGAAGGGGACTGTTCTCTCACAGTGTGCCCCAGAGATTGCTACAGCTCCTAGACCAGCTCCTTCCCAACCAGGTGGGCACACACCACCGGCTCTGTTCTAGAGAAAGGTGCACACTTTAAAAACCTGCAAGTTCCAGCTCCTAAGGCTGTTAAAAATAGAACCTGGCACTCTCTGTATTTCTTGTTCCCTATCCATGGTCTTGAAAGTTTTTCCCCAATACTGAAGCCTTCATTCTCTCCCTTTTGTCTCTCCACAGAAGGGGTTCCCTCCCTGTTTTATCTTCCCCAATTCACATACATGCACCTCGATCCCACCAAGCTGTCTCCCTCCACCTGTGGAATTCCTTCTGCCACTCCACAGGTTGATTTCCTGGGTGTTCCAAGTGATCTGACCTCAAGAAAGCTGTGTTTGAGGGATGAGGGAAATCCCAGTCCCCCTACTTCTCTGCAATCTTAACTCCTCCTCCCTAGAGTTTATACTCTTAGACAAGTGAGTACAGATTACAGTATGTGATGTTATTAAAGGTTGTCATCATCTTATCCAAGGTTAGTTCTTAGTGACCTTTTGTAGCCCTCTGTGTTTGTTTATATTTTTATTAAAGAGAAAACACATTAAAATGTTTGAAGTTGCTATGAGCCTAAAGGCTCTTAACAAATAGTTAACTTTACATTTATGCCAGTTATGAGGAATTTATATAAGAGTAATTGATATAATAACAAAAAAGAAATAAAAATGAGATTAAAAAATATAAATGTGTGGAAGTATGAATAAGGGCAGAGCTAAATTCATTATTTTAGATCAATTTCAGGTACACCAAAGCCAAATAAGTAATGTTGTTTGCATTAAGTGAGAAACAGTGGCTTAATATGGGAAAATATATTATAGGGTTGTAGAATTCATACAACCTAAATTACTCAACACTTGTACAGTTTTGTATATTTCACAATACAGATATCAGTGAGATAGAATCACTGTATTTGTGAAACTGACTTGTGTATGAATTTGTTTATATGTAAATCAAATCTATTACAGAGTACCTAACAGAAATAAAAATATGTAATTTCTATATTCAAGAAAATTATACCAAATGAAAAATAAAACTTCACAATGTTAAGAGATTTGATGTGTTTTACAAAAAAATTCAAAAAATTTTTAAATATTTTAAATTTAAAACATGTTCTACGATGTGATTGAGTGAAGAACTTACTTTAAAAAACCACACACAAAGGATGGAATTTATTGTCAGGATGTTAGCTGATATATTCATGCTGCTTTCAGAAGTCTAAACCTTATAAATTGAAAAGAAAAACACAGAATTATTTAATTTAAATTTCAAACAAAAAGAAATGCCAATTAAACTAAAAATCGACAAGAACTTGCAGTGGTTAGTTTTTTTCCTTCTTTTTTTTTGTATAAGAAATAGAGTATGCATGAGTAAATATCATGAGTATCCCACACACTTTAATGTTGAAGTCATATTGTAAATCTCTGACTTCTTATTACTAAGGATACTCTTTTCCTGTTGCCTCTCACTCTTGACAGATCTTGGTCTCAACAACAAATTCGTTGGGGAAGTGTCTAATCTTCCAGCATTTATCAATGGCACGTTTGCTGAAACCTGTGAGAAAATGCACATAAGAAGTGATTTTTTAACTTTCTATGTAAATTAAAACATATCTAGATTTGTTGTCTACATTTCCACTCTACTCCATCTTTAGTTTCCTTCACTTTCCAAATAACACAGGTTGAAGGAAAGAATAAATTTCCTACCCAGCAAGAGGTCTCTTCTACGAAGGCGGAAGGACTTGCGGTTGTTGCAAAGTTGGTAAATAAAGATGCCAAGGTTGCTAACATCATGGATCTCCTCTACAGCAACCAGGTCTTCACGAACAACATATGTGTGAGACAGGTATTTGCCACTCTAAAATTTTTATATAAAGATTGAAATAAGAACTTAAAAACACCATTTCAATCCTTACCTATAGCAGGTATACTTTTTTCTAATAGACTTTATTTTTTAGAGCAGTTTTAAGGTTACAGCACACTTTTTTTAAGGTTTATTTATTTATTTTGCGAGAGACAGAAACAGTGTGAGCGAGGGAGAGGCAGAGAGCGAGGGAGAGAGAATCCCAAGCAGGTTCCACGCTGTCAGCATACAGCCAGATGTGGGGCTTGAACGCACAAACTGTGAGATCATGCCCTGAGCTGAAACCAAGAGTTGGATGCTTAACCAACTGAGCCACCCAGGCGCCCCCTACAGCACACTTTTTTATTTGAAAACTATTTCAACAATATGGAATGTTGTGGCTCAAATCATTTATTTTTTTTTATTTTTTTTCCAACGTTTATTTATTTTTGGGTAAGAGAGAGACAGAGCATGAACGGGGGAGGGGCAGAGAGAGAGGGAGACACAGAATCGGAAACAGGCTCCAGGCTCTGAGCCATCAGCCCAGAGCCTGACGCGGGGCTCGAACCCACGGACCGCGAGATCGTGACCTGGCTGAAGTCGGACGCTTAACCGACTGCGCCACCCAGGCGCCCCTCAAATCATTTGTTTTTAATGAGGAAGCAAATGCTGAAATGAAAATTTGACATCCAGAATACGTACTTCCAGTTTGCCAAAGAACTCCACCAAATTCTTTGGAGGAAGAACAATAGAAGTATTGAGAGGCATCAGATAACAGTTCCCTAGGAGCAAGTCCAGGTAAGCAGTCATGCCCTGTTGGGGAATGGGAAAAGTTAACTATGATGTAAAGAGCATTAATTCTTCAGATTGTAACTACCATTATAACAAGTAGCTACATACTTTTAAAATCTGCTAATGTATATTCAATAGCAAAAGATTGAAAAAGGGTTTGCTGCAAAAAGATGTACATTTATGAACAGATTTAATACTTACTAATAAACTAAGAAAAAAAAACAGGAAAACCTAAAGAAGTGAGAAATCCACCTTTTCAAAGTCGTGAATAATTGCTGCAGGATCACTATCAGAGAAACTGAGGACAGGCACATCAATGATTGCGATGTTGTCATCTTCACGGATGTCAGCTTCCTCTGTCACAGGCAGGAAGTAGGGCTCTGCTCCTTGAAGGGAATTTGCAGGGTCTTCAGAGTCAAAGAAGCACACCTCTCCATGGTAGATGGTATTCTAATAGACAAAAAGGGAGAATTAAAAACTTTTAATACTTACTACCATGACATTTGAATCATTCCTCACACTCACATCAATTCATTGTACAGTTTGTCAAGCTGAGGATTTCTGATTACAGTTGTCACCATGAAGACAAATTAATTTTAGAAATTGAATGGTAATTTGAAAATTTGTCCTAAATCTTAATTTCTCTGGTGACCACCATAGATTTACTTAAGTTGATACTACAGGTATACCAATTAGTAATTCAAATTATAAGGATCATAATTTTTATTACCTTGGGCATGAAGTACTTGTAAATGCAGGCTCCACCAACAATAAGTCCTGCCAAGATGAATGAAAGGCCTAAGAGAGTAAGCATGCATCTCCCAGAGGAGCCCTCTTTTTCCTGGGTGGCAAACTGGAGCTCCTGTTTATTAAAAAGCAAGACCAAAAACAAAAACCAGATTGCACTTTTAGTCACACAGCTGCTTTGTACATAATTTACTTTCTTGAAATACCACAAAATTTTTAAAAGATGTTATTAAGTCATTCTAGATTAAAATCATTTCCAGATAACTTCTGATATTTAATAGATGTAAAAACATCCAATTATATTAACCTTCCTTCTGGCATTTACAAATCCAACTGCAGACATGAAGTTTTTTCAAAATACACATATTCAAAATAACAATTCTTTTATGGAATAAATTATCCTCTTTAAATAAATGGAAGTTGTTAATTTTTAGACTTTTATAGTGATAGAATCACTAACCTTCTTGAATATAATTATGTTGCTTTACTATTTCTTGTAAATCAACTTTTTTGCCAATTTAAAGGTGAATTAATGTATTTTGATTTATTAAATGATTTTCAAAAAGCCAGTTTTAAAATTTGTTTTATATGAAAAGTTCTATAAGACATATGTATGTCATTTCTCCCTATTCTAGAAATTAAAATTTTGAAAATGAGATATATTTCTTAATGTTCCTAATTTTAGTGAGAAATTAGCCTTTTCAATATCACCCACTGTTCTGTAATTATTTACTGCATGAATGTAATAATGTTTTCCAAATTCTGGATAAAACACTAGATTTTACAGTACAAGATTTGTGATAGCTAGGACCAAAAGCTGTGCATATAACAATAAAATTCTGTTAAATCCATAATTTGTTCAGGAATTGGAACCAGAAAGATCCAAAGCAAACATGTAACTGATTAACTCTGTATTCTTCCGAAGGTAATGGACCATGGGACCCTCCAATCCCATTCTTTTATTTTTTATTTATTTGTTTATTTTTTTAATGCTTATTTATTTTTTGAGACAGAGAGAGACAGAGCATGAGCAGGGGAGGGGCAGAGAGAGAGAGAGAGACAAAGAATTCAAAGCAGGCTCCAGGCTCTGAGCTATCAGCACAGAGCCCAATATTGGGCGCAAACACAAGAACCGCCAGATCATGACCTGAACTGAAGTCAGAGGCTTAACCGAATGAGTCACCCAGGAAACCCCCTCCAATCCCATTATTGTATGTCACAATATGTTCTAAGCAGCATTGTATTATTATGCAAGGATAGAATAAATGATATCAGCGAACTTTGTTTCTTGTAATTAGTGGGTAAATCATTCAGACTGGTATAAAAATATAATTATTGTAGTATTTCAGGACATTAATTCTTTTCCATGACAACTACTATAAAGGTTATGGCACCCAATTCACCTTCAATTAATCTGGTGAAAATAGATGCATGGATTATAAGGAGAGACAATTATTTGGTAAATGGCTTGTCAAAAAATTATATTTCTTTAAAATTCAAAGAAGTTTGGTATTCACATTTTCTTAGCTAAATTCATTTAAATTGAAACCTTCTATTAATACTGTATAAACCTTGAAGGCTGTTACTTGTCCCAATAGTTTTCAAAACTTATATATTATTTCTATCAAAAAACTAACCTAAAATTAACATTACAATAGCAGAATTATAAATTATGACTGTGAATCACAGTAATCTAGAGCTAGAGACTTAGCAATTATATTTTAGATGATTAAATTGAGGTCCAGGGGCGCCTGTGTGGCTCAGTCGGTTGAGCATCTGACTTCGGCTCAGGTGGTGATCTCACAGCTCGTGAGTTCGAGCCCCACGTCAGGCTCTGTGCTGACAGCTCGGAGCCTGGAGTCTGCTTCAGATTCTGTGCCTCCCTCTCTCTCTGCCCCAACCCACTTGCATTCTGTCTCTGTCTCTCAAAAAAAAATAAATAAACATTAAAAAATTAAAAAAATGAATCTTTAAAAAAATAAATTGAGGTCCAAAGAGATGAAGTGACTTGCCCATAAGTCACAAAATGACTTAATTTGAAATACTCAAAGCAATGAATTTATTTTTTTTTCTTGTCACTGCAATATGAGAAAAGCAATTTACACTGCAATTTCATTTATTATTAAGCAAGGTCTAAGTATTAGAGTTTCAATTTAATAAAATTCCCTACCATTCTAGGAAGGATTTTTTTTTTCATTTAAATTTGCTGGAACTCAGGATGGCATGGATTCTCATTTACCATAGCTAATTTCTCTCTAAACTGTATTGTAAAGTCATTGTACACAACCTCTGACATACTATTCTGTTGTGATCAGTTTCCTTTTTTTTAATTTTTTAAACGTTTATTTATTATTGAGAAACAGAGAGAGACAGAGCATGAGCATGGGAGGGGCAGAGAGAGGGGAGACACAGAATCTGAAGCAGGCTCCAGGCTCTGAGATGTCAGCACAGAGCCTGACACAGGGCCAGAACTCACAAACGCAAGATCATGACCTGAGCCAAAGTCGGATGCTTAACCGACTGAGCCACCTAGGCGCCCCAGTTGTACTCAGTTTCTAATGAGCAGATTAATACATCACAATATAATGTGCCAAGTATTATTAAATCTGTGTCCTGTAGTGGCCAGGTCAAGATCCTGTGGAAGCTTCTCCAACATCTAACAAAGAAATATAATCATAGTACTAATGTTCATTTTTGTTTATTCCTCATCACACCACAGGCCTAGAAGAAGTACTGCTTGCATATTAACTGTATCCAACTACAAATCATGAAGTTTTTGGTCGTGAGAGAAAAATAAAGGGATTACTGTGTGGCTATATTTAACTACTGGCATCTCATTAGACCTCCCAAAAATCTGGCCATGTTTCACTTACAAAGTGAGTAGGACAGTTACATATTTGATTTTAAGTCATTTAATCAAAACTTCCACAATGCAAGGGAGTTTTACTTTTGAGTTCTGAAATGTATAATATCCAAAAGCGAGTTTGATTGCTTGGTTAAATATTAAACATTTCTGTGATAAAAACTCTGCATAAGCACATAAGCATTTCAAATTGTGTGCATAATAAGTTTTTACTACATGGATTCTCATTTCACTCAAAGTACTTTTAAAAACTCCACTCTGAACACAGAATTTAAAGTTTTAAAAAGAGAAGATGACAAGTTAAGACAGATCTGGAAACTGACACTGCACAGATTTAGTAGAACAAGAAAGAAATACAATTGTCCCTTTTAACATTGAGATTTTACTGAGGAAAACAAGTAGTTTCCAAACACTGAACCATGTTAGATGTTTAAAGGAAATAGAAATTGGACTAAATAAATAATGGCTAACATTTTGGGGGAGAAACTACCTCAATTTCTGGCAATGCTAGAAGTTTAAATTACAAGGTCGGACCTGCTTCAGATCTCTCTACGGGGGAGGTGGTAGAAGGGATATCACGAAAAGGAAGTACTTAAAAGAAGAAAAAAATAAACCTCAACATTTCTTTTTAGGGATGAAGAGTGCTGCCTTTAGGAAATGCCTCTCTGAAAACATACAAGGATCCTGCAGTAAGAAGTCACAGTGAACATCTCAAATTAAAACCAACCTCAATTTTGACAGCTCCTTTACCAAATGCTTAAAACTGCCTATGACTAGGGAGAAATTGAAAATATACACAGGCGTACACAGACACATACTAGTCCCAACCCATACAGCTTTGAGTCAAAGCTGTTCTTTGCCCCACAGCCCACCCCCACAAACATTCAGAAATCCTAGAAAGATTTAAATTCATAGATCTTTATCCATACCAAAAGCAAACAAAGAACAATTAAATCTCTTCCCCTTGCTCACCGTATCTGCTCCATCCCTGCGGATGCTCTATGCACCCCTGGAGCTGGACACTGAACAACGTGCGTCTAGATGATCCTCAGCAGCCCCCCCCACCAACATGTTCCCCAGGAAAGGGTGACATTGGGTCCCAAGGGTTCTCCTCAAACGCTCTCCAACATCCCTTCAAGAGATGTACCACATGGGCTAGAACCCACGGAAAGTAGTGCGATGCATGGGGATGTTAAGGGGCATGGGGCACTACAGAGGGAAGGCGGCCTGACTAGAGGGAACTGGAGAACCGGTAAACCAGATCAACAGAGCGGAGAGGGCAGCTTTCATTTTGTCCTCCATTACTTGCCTCTTCCTTCCCCCCAAATCACCCCCTCTCCACCTTACCGACCCTAGCAGGCAGTCTGGGGTGGAGTCGGTAGTGCTACCTTGCGGGTCAAGATCTGAGCTCCCACCGTTCGGTTTACAAGGGCCTCCACGTCTTGCCGTGCCTCCTCTTTTTGCACCGCTGTGACTGTATTGAAGGCTATTTTCACCATCGTGTATCTTTGGGCTGTGCGGTAAGGCTTGGCTGGAATCAGCGTCTTGGGTTGCAGGTTGTAAAAAGAAGAGATAGCGCTAGCCCTAACAGGACCTACTTTCTCCCTTGCCTGTCTTAAGCAGCTGCAAACCCAGGTTTGGGGATACTTATGACGCAGACCTAAACTGGGTGGGAGACTGTGGGAGGGCCCAGGGAAGGGCTGAGGGAGGAGCGGGAGGGGGTCCAAATGCTGGATTAGGGGTGGGGATTGCCCAAGAGGAAAGAGAAGGGGAGGTGGAGCCCTTGGGCAGCTGGGGCTTGAAGTGCCTCACCTGCTCTCCAGGCATGCTCCCACCCACCCTCTGCACCCTCAGATAAGAACAAGACAGGAAGGAAGTCTGCTGTATTGTGTCTTTCTGCCTCTGTCCAGGCCACAATAGCCCCTGAGTCTGATTTTGTTTTCCCAAACCTGAACCTGCCTCCCCCGAAGGGGCCAGGAACTGTAACTTGGCACCAACTCAAGCTTCCTCAGCTGTGCACTGAGGAAGGTCCCAAAAGCACAGTCCATGACTATTGTGTACCTTTATAATAATACCTTCCCTTTAAAGAACACTCAGAAGTCTGTTTATAGTTACTTGGTTTATTCTCTCATCATGTTTTCTTTCTTGGCGTTTGTTTGCTTTGTAACTTCAGTTCCCCAACCTAGAAATAAATACATAAATAAAAATCAGAAATATAGCACTCCTGCCTCTTCAACTCCCCATTTTGCAGGTAGGACAAGATGACACAGAGGAGTGTGGAAAGCTCATAGTGAATCTATGAAATAATCCAGACCCTTTCACTTTCTCAGATCAAGGAAACCAGAGTAAGGTGTCAGTACAGACCTTGTTTCTCTTCAGCCACTAGTTGTGAGATCTGCAAAGAGAAAAGCAAAGGTATGTATACCTATGCATTTAGGGAGGTAGAAGCATGGAAAAAAAATAATCCCAAAGAGGGCTGAGTTAGAGAGCATTATTAGAACATTTACATGTTCAACTAGTATAACCATGCCATTTATTCACAATCAAGATCAGATAAAGTATAACAACCAGCCTACCTTAATGCTATTTCACTAGATTCCAACTAGTAAATTGATCTTAAAAAACAAACAAAAAAATAACACTTCAGAGAATTGACTAAACCTCCTGGTAGACTACTGTTTAATAGCAAGACAGAGGAACTAAAGAATTTTTCACGTCATTAAGTTTTGTCCTATTAAAATACAACACCCTTGTTTTTCTTTTGACCTTGAAGCCTCCAAGCCAAATGCAAAAATAAATGTACCTTCTTTAATCTGAGACTCGTTTAGGAAATATTTTTATCAGAAATGGCTTTTTTTTCTTTATATATAATAACCATTACACAGAGCTTCCCACCCTTCCCCTACACCCAACCTAACAAATCTTGATTACTCGCTGACATTCACTAGAAAATTAGAGTAATGTCTTAGGAGAAAACAGTTGGCCTAAAGGCATAATGAAATCTTAGTTTCCCCCTCTTCCTCCTCTTTCTAGGCATAAGAAAGAACCATCATGTGCCTCCTTTTCCTTTCCAGGCCTTGCTTCTACTTGGCTTTTTTCCTCCTCCACACACTGCCTGCCTGGGGAATGCATAGAGTAGGCTTTCTTTATTGTACACACAAGCCCCATTTAAATCACTGAGGGCCCTAACAAGACTCCAGGCCTCATTCCCAGTCCCTGTTTGCATTTTAAACAGCTTTGGCAGTTGTGATGAGGAGCTCTCCATCAGAACTATTGTCCTCTGTATTTGCTTGTGTGACTTATGTTTGATGTTTGTTCTCTTTGAACAGAAACTGGAATGTTGAATGACAGGCCTGGGCCCTCTAGTCTTTATGTTCCACTCTCTCCATTATGCTAAGTCAGCAGAGCTAAATCTGCTCACAGTTTTATGGTCCTAAACCTGTAAAGAGTGTATTTGCTAAGCAATGAGGAGTTTTCAGTTTTCTGGTATGTACTTTCTTTTAGAAAATCTGGAAGTAGATGCTTCTGCTTCTTTACCATACTCCTGCTCCTTGTTAGCTGCCTGATATTTATCAATATAATCTTTAAAGAAGTGTATTTGGGGGATAGAAGAAAGAGATGTGAATTGGAAGTCTAAATCAGTTCTGTAGCTTCCCAATTTCACAGAACTCAAACCTCAAACTGAAAGCCATGACATAACTAATGTCTATATAAAGACAAGATTATTATAAATATACTTGTCCCTTATAAATGGGTCCCTCAGAAAGGGCACTGCCAACATAGCTATGTCTGAAGGATTTGTTCTTTAAAAAACTGGGAAAAAAAGAATGAGACCTTATAGAATCATAAAATATCAGATTTGGATGGGGCCTTAAAAGTTGGGTTCAATTCCCTCTGTAGCTGCCTAGTGAACAGACGTCTTGCCCAAAGTTCAGTCAGTTAGCAGCAAAGGGAGTCTGGAAGTCTGTTTCCTCAGTTCTTTCTATTATACTTTGCTACCTCTTGTGTTTAGTGTCTTCTCTGACCCAGCTGTTACTTATAATTAAGCTTATATCCCTCTTCCACAAAAACACTTTGCACAGAAAAATCAAATAAAAATAATTTTAAAAAGCTTTTGCCAATGCTATATTATTTCCTCGTTTCATATCCAGTGTTACTTTTCAGGAACTTCCTCCAGACATTTTTGTTGTTGTTGTTTTTGTTTTGTTTATTCCATCAGAATTTGGGAAGTCTATAATCTGTATGAAAGAGGTTTTTGTTTGTTTGTTTGTTTTGCTATATTTTTAATAGCATTTGGTCCAACATGACACATTCTTAGCTTGGCAAACACAGACACATACAGAAATACACACAGACATACACAATGTACCCATTGGTGGCTGATGACAAGAAATGAACAGGTGTGAGGTACAGTCAATAGAATCTGCAGTCTGGTCTTCAGGTGGATCCAACATATCACATTGTGATAATTTACTCTGGGTTATAATGAGCACAGGTGCTGTAATCATTATTTAGTGTCGGTTTAATATTAACCATTCTGAAGTGCTCACTAAAAAACATCTGGGATTTTTTTCCCCTCATCTCCTTCTCCTGCTCACCCTACCACATCCTTTTGCTCTTACCCCCACAGAGCCTGATGTTTCCTGTCTAGATTAGAACATTCTGGCTGCATAATGACTATGTGGAAGCAGCCCTGGTCATATTAGCCTTGTACTGATGGTGTGTTCCAAAGCTTCATTACTGTGACTTTAATTAATTGATCTCATAAATTTTGCATATTGAATTCAAAGGTGTTCTTTGAATCTTCACTCAATGACTGTGCACCTATTTATTACTGAGTTGTAACAGCAATTTTCACAGAAGTAAATGCTTTTGGTTTATGTGTTTCTGGTTTTCATGCCTGATCCACAAAGGTTTTATAAATCACTGTGTTACCCCTTTAAATGCCCTATGTTTGTATAAAAGACCTCGTGACAAGGGGCCCTAGCACATTCAATGGAAAGACTATAAAAACTTCCAGAACACTTGACATAAAACTGATGTATTATGTAATAATGTTTCTAGTAGAAACCAGGACCTCATTCATCATAAAAGGCACTCCCTAAGTCCCATGCTGCATATTAAAGAAATGGTCACTCTCTAGTCACACTACAGATTTCCACTCCTAATCAGAGATGAACAACCTAGAAGTTTTAGAGGAAAATGCTGCTGTGAAAAAAATTAATTTTGCCAAACAAAGAAGCCTTGGGACAAACTCAGACAGCAAACCCTTCATTCAGGACCCTTCTTGGGGCCTCAATTTTATCCCTTACAAATTGAGGAAATGGGCCTATAAATCTAGATGTCTTTAGTTTACTTTTTTTGTCAGTGCAAAAGTCTCTGTAGCTGCTCTATTTGCTGGACTTTAGCTTAAGTTGATAAATATTAACTAGGGAGCTAGAAGCAATCTTTTGATTAGAATGGTGACAGCACTGAATCCTTTGGTAGGGTTGTGAAAAGGAGTGTTAGGAAATTAAACAGTGTTTTCCCTCTTCCTTATCCCTATATCTAATCAGCTACCATATTCTACCAAGCCCTGTCAGACAGTATCTCTTGCATCTGTTGCTTTATATTTGCAGTACTGCCATCCTCACTTCAACCTGTTACCAGCTTATTTGAAAGCCTTTTGAATGTTCTCCCTGCCTGTTCCTGTCCATTTTTGACTCTTCCATACCACCAGTCTTTCAAGAATGCAGCTTATTTAGTGGTGCTCCATTGCTTCCAGGAATAAGGCAAAAGCCCTTTGTCTTAAAGTTAAAATCACCTCATACTTTGGCCCTAACTTCCCTTCAGCAGCTTTAGCTCCCTTACACCTATCCTTTATCCCCAATAGCTTTATTGACAACTCCCTAAACACAGGTTGGTCAACACTGCTACCACAAAGTTTTGTCAGTCTTTGTACACCCTGGGAATACCCAACTTTATTCCCTTCACCTCAGCAACTTCTAGGTATCCCTCCAATTCCCAGTCAAATCTCATCTTTTTCTTAAGCCTTCTAAGCCACTAAGCCTAAAGTGGCCTGTCTCTGAATTTCTTTAGCAATTATTCATTTGGTGAAAAATTATTCACTGTCTTATTTCTTATTAAATTATTTATTTGTAATTTTTAATTAAAGAAACAGTACAACATGAAAGAAATACTTGAGAAATGAGAAGAGTGATAGGGTAGAGGGGCTAACCCCAAATCCCTGGTCCCTAAATGGAAAACTTACTGTTTTTGAGAACATAGGTCTTCTTTCTCCTGTACCATCACTTATGAATTTTTGTGACCTTGAAATGGTTAACATCTGTAAGTCTCAATTTCCCCATCTGGATAATAGGAAAATAATAGTACTTACTTCCCAGGGTTGTTATATTAAGAGGTAACATGCGTGAAACTGAGTAAAAACTCAGCCTGGCTCAGGGGAATCCAAGTTTTCTAATGTTATTATTTTTATATTCCATTTCAGTCATGCTATATGCATATTTTCATAGAATATGAAATGTTATTTTTTCAATTAACAATTCTCCATAAGTATATTTTTCCATTGGAACCATCTTCACACAGATTATGTTTAATTGTTTTATAACAATCTGTAGTATATATACATCATACTTTACTCATGATTTCCCTTATTATTAGGTACTTGAGTTGCCTCCCATAATCTTTTGTTATTATAAATAATATTTTGATTAATATTTTAGGCATAAAAAGTTCCCTTCATTTGGATGATTTCCTTTGAATGAATTTTTAATTTTTTTAATGTTTATTTATTTTTTAGACAGAGGCAGAGAGTGAGCAGGGGAGGGGCAGAGAGAGAGGGAGACACAGAATCTGAAACATGGTCCAGGCTCTGAGCTGTCAGCACAGAGTCCAATGTGGGACTCAAACCCACGAACCTCGAGATCATGACCTGAGCTGAAGTCAGATGCCTAACCGACTGAGACACCCAGGTGCCCCATCATTTGAATGAATTTTTAGAAATGAGGTTTTTGAGTAAAAGAGTACACACATTGCTATGGCTCTTATGCAAATTAAGATAGCTCTAGTTTTATACATACATCAATTTTGTGTATTATCCCCTAATTAGAAAGTTATATAATATTCAAAATAATATTTAGTTGTGTTTTTTTTCTATTTCTTTAAACATTGTCATACCAAGTTTGAACATTTTTCGTATGTTTGCCACTATATCCTCTCTTACAAATTGTCTGTTCATAGTCTTTGCCCAGTTATCTTTTCGGACCTTAATGTCTTTGTTTTAATTTCTATAGGTACTTTAGAGAGACTATAAAGAATATATTTTTGTGTTATATTTGCCACTATATTTTTCTGGCCCATTATTTACTTGTTTTAGTTATTTTTTAACGTATAGTAATTTCACATTTGTGTGAAGTCCAGTATGTCAGTATTTTCCTTTGGGATTGCTTTTTTTTTTCACTCTTATCCTTCAAAGTTAATCTCCAATCTGCTTCCTTTGACGGCTCTTATTCTTGTGTTGTAATGTTGTATTAGTCTATTTTTATTTGACTATTATCAATCTAGATTATAAAGTCTCCAAATTCAGGGATTCTATTTTATACTATAGGCAGAGTGGAAAGAGAACTGACTTGTGAGTTCAAAAACCTGTACTTGAAGCCACAATTGCTATGTAACTTTAAATATATCAGTATATTTCTTTTGGCTTCTACAAAACTGATTCCTCCTGTTTTTTTTTTTTTTCACAAGTTATTAGGAGTGGCAAAGGTAGTTATGTACATAAGACTTTAATAAATGGCAATGTATCATTAAGCATCAGTTGTAGGGGCGCCTGGGTGGCTCAGTCGGTTGAGCGACCAGCTTCAGCTCAGGTCGTGATCTCATGGTTTGTGAGTTAGAGCCCCGCGTCGGGCTCTGTGCTGACAGCTCAGGGCCTGGAGCCTGCTTTGGATTCTGTGTCTCCCTCTCTCTCTGCCCCTCCCCCACTCATGCTCTGTCTCTCACTGTCTCAGAAATAAACATTAAAAAAATCAGTTGTAATTATTCGTGTGACCAACAGTGCGTAGCATAGTGCTGCTTTGATAAGAAGCTCTCAATAAAATTGTGTTTTTTAAAGGTTGATTTTATTTATGAGAGAGAGAGAGAGAGAGAGACAGAGAATAAGAGTGTGAATAAGTTGGGGAGGGGCAAAGAGAGAGAGAGAGAGAGAGAGAGAGAGAGACAGAGGATTCCAAGTGGGCTCTGTGCTGACAGCAGAGAACCTGATGCAGGGCTGCAACTCATGAACAGTGAGATCAAGACATGAGTTGAACTCGGATGATTAACCAACTGAGCCATCCAGGCACCCCCTCTGTAAAATTGTTTAATTAGAATTTTATGGGATAATCATATATTAAGGGAAAAAAATGAAATAAGTCACCGTACTAAATGCTCACATTAGCCAGGATTACTGTCTATTCACTCTAAATTTTCTAGTAATTAGCAAGGATTACTGTCCATTCACTCTAAATTTTCTAGTGTAAAATGAATTGCAAATGGTCTACTTTATAATAAACTGTGTCTTTGTTTGATTTGGGAATTGTGGTATCCTTGACCATGACATCTCATTAATGGATTTTAGCTAGATTTAAAAAAAAATGAAGTTAGCTGTTGTTTAATCTTTAGCCATGAAACAAGCACAGAAATTCACTTAAGGAAATTTTGAAAACTATCTTTGCTACAAAGTGAAGATTACCCATGCTTAATAGTATGTGATCTTCTAAATGAAAAATAATCTGGAAAATCAAAGTTTGATACAGTGTCTAAGATCCCATTGTAGTTCTTTTGCTTTAAATCTGCTCTGTGGAACATAGAAATACTACTGCAATGAATTTGCAGTGGCAACCTTTAAATTCTTTCAGTTATGTGAGGTTTGTGGCAATAAATGGAGAAACGCTAAACTATGCACTGATACACATCTCTTAAAGGTGGATAATGCATAACCTCAGATAAGGTGCCTACCTTCATATATTAATAAACTCAATGTCATGAAGTGTGAAGCCATAAAAGACATAAGTTATTCATAAATCAATATGTAAGTGTATCAGCTCTTCATGCCTTTCTGGAAAAAAAGGGTGCATACCCACACACACACACACACACACACACCAATAATTCATGTTACTTGTTTTATAAAATATTTGACAAAGTACATATGTATTAAATGTCCAAACATGAAGGAGGGGATACAAAATAACTATGCTTACATTTCTTTTTTTTAAAAAAATGTTTATTTATTTTGTGAGAGAGACAGTGCCTGCATGAGTGACTGAGGGAAGGGCAGAGAGAGGGAGAGAGAGAATCCCAAGTAAGCTCTGTGCCAAAATCAGTACCAAATGCTTTGGAAGGTACCTGAAAGTTAGAGAAGTAAAATAATGGTATGTGAAAAGATTTCAAAATCGTGATCAAAGTCATTTTTGTAATAATAATTATAATAAGATGTAAGTAATAGTATGATTAAATACATTATTCTTGTCATCCCATATTAATAGAGCTTCCTTAGGTCATTGAGATTTCAACTGTGAATATGGATGTCCTGAATGTGACTGAATTCTGTGACCACCATACATGGAATTACTGGAATTAATGCAAAAATTGCTTGACATTTGCATAGCATCATAAATCAAATGTGTTTCTCCTTGAACTTAGTGCCTGCTTCGATCATCTTATCATTGAATGTAATTAATCTAAACACCTGTGCCAAAAAAAACCCCTAAATTTGCTTTTAAACATTTCAGGATCTCAAGGTTTAAATGAGCAAAATACTCAAAGTATCACAATGTTATTGTCCGTTGGTGGGGTGGAGGATGAAGTGAGGAAACATCCAAATCGATAAGAATGCTTAGAAACTGATCCAGTTCTTGGAATTTGTGGCATGGTGTAGGGAAAGAACAGTAAAGTTAGGAAAACTACCTTTGGGCTCTGTTATGGATACCCTATATAACTTTTGGCAAGTCACTCCCCTCTCTTTGTCCTGTATACTAAATAGTGGCTGTCAGCATTAAGTGAGCTGATGTGTGTAAAAAAAAAAAAAAAATCTTTGTAAGCTGCAAAGCACTAACTACTTTGAAGATTATATTATCAACAATACATTATCAAAACATTATTGAAAGAAATTAAAGATTTAAATAGGGGCGCCTGGGTGGCGCAGTCGGTTGAGCGTCCGACTTCAGCCAGGTCACGATCTCGCGGTCCGGGAGTTCGAGCCCCGCGTCAGGCTCTGGGCTGATGGCTCAGAGCCTGGAGCCTGTTTCCGATTCTGTGTCTCCCTCTCTCTCTGCCCCTCCCCCGTTCATGCTCTGTCTCTCTCTGTCCCAAAAATAAATAAACGTTGAAAAAAAATTTTAAAAGATTTAAATAAATGAAAAGATATTCCATGTTTATGGTTTGGAAAACTTAATATTTGTAAGAAGGCAGTATACCTCAAATTAATCTGATTCAACATAATTCTTACCAAAATATCATCTGGATTTTGTGCAATAATTGATAAGATGATCCTAAAATTAATATGGAAATACAAGAGGCCCAGAATTTCCAAAACCATCGTGAAAAAGAACAAAGTTGGGGCCAGAGAGAGTTGGGAAGATGGCAGTATAGGAGGATGCTGGGCTAACCTCGTCCTGCTGATCACTTAGATTCCACCCACATCTGCCTAAATAACCCAGAAAACTGCCAGAAGATTAGCAATATGGACTCTCCAGAGCCAAGCATAGACGAGAGGCCCACAGAAGAGGGTAGGAAGGGCAGAGAGGTGGTGTGTGCTACATGGACTGGCAGGAGGGAGCTAGGGCAGTGGAGGGGCAGCCCACTGGTAATGGCAGAGCCCCCCAAGTCTGGATTGCAAAAGTGGATGGGCCAGACTGAGTGAGATATGACAGCAAGTAGGACTTAACACCTGGAATGTTAACAGTCAACAGCTCTGATCTCGGAGAGCGGGGAGTGTGAGAGGACTCCAGGAGGGAGATTTGTTGAGCTCTGGAAGACAGAGCTCAGCTTGGCTGGGAACAAAGGTGCTGGCAAGCGCATTTCCCTCTCCTATCCCGCAGCCGAAATTCCAAAGGGAACCAGTTCCCATCACCAAACTTGCTTGTATCGCACAAATGCCCACAAACGCCCAATGCTGTGCTTCTGTGGATCCATCCCTCAGATGGGCCTGCCTCCCTCCCAGTGCTGCAAGGCCATTCCCACAGGGGAATACCAACTGCAAAGTGAGCTAAGTCTGCCCCTCCTGCCCCTTTGTACCTTGCAGATCTACCACAGCAAATACACCCTTGGCCAGATCCCATTGAAGCAGCACCACAAGCCTGGCAGTGTGCAAGTAGCCCTGACATGAGCCACACCACTCCACAGTGAGTCCTGCCCCTGGGGAAGGGGAAGACAAGGTACACACCAGTTCAACTGTGGTCCCAGCGGTTGGCTGGGGGCAGATATTGGTTGGGTCTGACTGTGACCCTCCCAACCAACACTATTTACTCTGGACAGCACAAGGGAAGTGCCCTGCAGTTTGGAGCTACCAAAGGGACTACCCAAAATGACCAAACGGAAAAATTCTCCCCAAAAGAAACTCTAGGAAGTAGCAACAGCTAACGAATTGATCAAAAAGGATTTAAGCAATATAACAGAACAAGAATTTAGAATAATAGTCATAAAATTAATCCCTGGGCTTGAGAATAGCATAGAGGACAGCAGAGAATCTATTGTTACAGAGATCAAGGGACTAAGAAATAGTCATGAGGAGCTAAAAAATGCTATGAATGAGGTGCAAAATAAAATGGAGGCAGCCATAGCACAGATTGAAGAGGCAGAGGAGAGAATAGGTTAATTAGAAGAAAAAATTATGGAAAAAGAGGGAGCTGAGAAGAAGAGAGATAAAAACAATCCAGGAGTAGGAAGGGAGAATTAGAGAACTAAGTGATGACATCAAATGGAACAATATCCGTATCATAGGAATTCCAGAAGAAGAAGACAAAGAAGAAGAAGAAGAAGAAGAAGAAGAAGAAGAAGAAGAAGAAGAAGAAAAAGAAAGGGGCTGAAGGTGTACTTGAACAAATCATAGCTGAGAAGTTCCCTGATCTGGGGAAGGAAACAGGCATTGAAATCAAAGAGGCACAGAGAACTCCCTTCAGACATAACTTGAATCGATCTTCTGCATGACATATCACAGTGAAACTGGCAAACTACAAGGATAAAGAGAATTCTGAAAGCAGATAGCGATAAACAGGCTCTAACATAGACAGGTTGACACGGAAGTGGCAGATCTATCTACTGAAACTTGGCAGGCCAGAAAAGAATGGCAGGAAATCTTCAATGTGATGAACAGAAAAAAATATGCAGCCAAAAATCTTTATCCAGCAAGTCTGTCATTCAGAATAGAAGGAGAGATAAAGGTTTTCCCAAACAAACAAAAACTAAAGGAATTCATCACCATTAAACCAGCCCTACAAGAGATCCTCAGGGGGATTCTGTGAGTGAAATATTGCAAGGACCACAATGTACCAGAGACATCCCTACAAGCATGAAACCTACAGACATCACAATGACTCTAAACCCATATCTTTCAAAAATAACACTGAATGTAAATGGACTAAATGATCCAACCAAAAGACATAGGGTATCAGAATGGATAAAAATACAAGACCCATCTATTTGCTGTCTACAAGAGACTCATTTTAGACATGAGGACACCTTCAGAATGAAAGTGAGGGGATGAAGAACTATCTATCATGCTACTGGAAGTCAAAAGAAAGGTAGAGTAACCATCCTTATATCAGACAAACTAGACTTTAGATTAAAGGCTGTAGCAAGAGATGAAGAAGGGCATTATATAATAATTACAGGGTCTATCCATCAGGAAGAGCTAACAATTATAAATGTCTATGCACTGAATATGGGAGCCGCCAAATATATAAAACAAATATCACAAATATAAGCAACCTTATTGATAAGAATGACGTAATTGCAGGAAACTTTAATACTCCACTAACAACAATGGATAGATCATCTAGACACAGATCAATAAAGAAACAAGGGCCCTGAATGATACATTGCATCAGATGGACTTGACAGATATATTTAGAACTCTGCATCCCAAAGCAACAGTATATCCTTTCTTCTCGAGAGCACATGGGACATTGTCCCAGATAGATCACATACTGGGTCACAAAACAGCCCTTCATAAGTATAAAGAATTGAGATCATACCATGGATACTTTCAGACCACAATGTAATGAAGGTTGAAATCCACCACAGGAAAAAGTCTGGAAAACCTCCAAAAGCATGGAGGTTAAAGAACACCCTACTAAAGAATGAATGGGGGGCGCCTGGGTGGGGCAGTCAGTTAAGCGTCCGACTTCAGCCAGGTCATGATCTCGCAGTTCGTGAGTTCGAGCCCCGCGTCAGGCTCTGGGCTGATGGCTCAGAGCCTGGAGCCTGTTTCCGATTCTGTGTCTCCCTCTCTCTCTGCCCCTCCCCCGTTCATGCTCTGTCTCTCTCTGTCCCAAAAATAAATAAACGTTGAAAAAAACAAAGAATGAATGGGTCAACCAGGCAATTAGAGAAAAAATTTGAAAATATATAGAAACAAATGAAAATGAAAAGACAACAATCCAAATGCTTTGGGATGCAGTGAAGGCAGTCCTGAGAGGAAAATACATTGCAATCCAGGCCTATCTCAAGAAATAAGACAAATCCCAAATACAAAATCTAACAGCACACCTAAAGGAAATAGAATCAGAGCAGCAAAGACACCCCAAACCCAGCAGAAGAAGAGAAATAATAAAGATCAGAGCAGAAAAAAAAACATTATAGAATCTAAGAAAATAGTAGATCAGATCAATATAAACAAGAGTTGGTTTTTTGAAAAAAGTTGATAAACCTCTAGCCTGGCTTCTCAAAAAGAAAAGGGACAGGACCCAAATATATAAAATCACAAATGAAAATTAATTTATTACAACCAGTTCCGCAGAAATACAAGCAATTATCAGGGAATATTATGAAAAATTATACATCAACAAACTGGACAACCTGGAAGAAATGGACAAATTCCTAAGCACCCACACAGTTTCAGAACTCACACAGGAAGAAACAGAAAATGAAAAATCCCATAACCAGTGAAGAAATTGAATCAATTATCAAAAATCTCCCAACAAATAAGAGTCCAAGACCAGATGGCTTCCTTGGGGAATTCTACCAGACATTTAAAGCGGACTTAATACCTATCCTTCTCAAGCATCTACAAAAAATAGATAAGGAAGGAAAACTTCCAGATTCATTATTTGAAGCCAACATTACTTTGATTCCCAAACCAGAGACCCAGCAAAAAAAAAAAAAAAAAAAAAAAAAAAAAAAAAAAAAAAAAAAAAAAAGAGAGAGAACTACAGGCTAATATCCCTGATGAATATGGATGCAAAAATTCTCAACAAGATCCTAGCAAAACGAATTCAACAGCATATAAAAATAATTATTCACCATGATCAAGTGGGATTCATTCTTGGCTGCAGGGCTGGTTCAATATTCACAAATCAATCAATGAGATACATCACATTAATAAAAGAAAATACAAGAACCATATGATCCTGTCAATCGATGCAGAAAAAGCATTTGACAAAATTCAGCATATCTTCTTAATAAAAACCCTCAAGAAAGTCTGGATAGATGGAACATACTTAAACATCATCAAAGCCATTTATGAAAAGCTCACAGCTAATATAATTCTCAATGGGGAAAAACTGAGAGCTTTTTTCCTGAGATCAGGAACATGACAGGGATGCCCACTCTCACCACTGTTGTTTAACATAGTGTTGGAAGTTCTAGCATCAGCAATCAGACAACAAAAGTAAATCAAAGGAATCAAAATTGGCAAAGATGAAGTAAGTTTTCACTTTTTGCAGATGACTTGATACCATACATGGAAAACCCGATAGACTCCACCAAAAGTCTCCTAGAACTGATACATGAATTCAGCAAAGTGGCAGGGTACAAAATCAATGTACATAAATCAGTTGCATTTTTATACACTAATAATGAAGGAACAGAAAGAGAAATAAAGAAACATCCCGTTCACAATTGCATGGAGAACCATAAAATACCTAGGAATAAATCTAACCAGAGATGTAAAAGATCTGTATGCTGAAAACTATAGAAAGCTTATGAAGGAAATTGAAGAAGATACCAAGAAATGAAATAACATTCTGTGCTCTTGGATTGGAAGAATAAATATTGTTGAAATGCCAATACTACCCAAAGCAATCTACATATTCAATGCAATCCCAATCAAAATTGCACCAGTGTTCTTCTCAAAGCTAGAACAAGCAATCCTAAAATTTGTATGGAACCAGAAAAGATCCCAAATCGCCAAAGTAATATTGAAGAAAAAGACGAAAGTGGGAGACATCACAATCCCAGACTTTAGCCTCTACTACAAAGCTGTCATCATCAAGACAGCATGGTATTGGCACAAAAACAGACACATAGACCAATAGAATAGAATAGAGGCTCCAGAATTGGACCCACAAAAGTATGGCCAACTAATCTTTGACAAAGCAGGAAAGAATATCCAATGGAAAAAAATGACAGTCTCTTTAAAAATGGTGCTGGGAGAACTGGACAGCAACATGCAGAAGAATGAAACTAGACCACTTTCTTACACCATTAACAAAAATAAACTCAAAATGGATAAGGGACCTGAATGTGAGACATGAAACCATTAAAACCCTAGAGGAGAAAGCAGGAAAAAAGCTCTCTGATCTCAGCCCCAGAAATTTCTTACTTGACACATCTTCAAGGGCAAGGGAATTAAAAGCACAATTCCTCATAAAGGAATTGGGACCTCATAAAGACAAAAAGCTTCTGCACTGCAAAGCAAACAATCAACAAATCTAAAAGGCAACCAACGGAATGGGAAAAATATTTACAAATAACATATCAGACAAAGGGCTAGTATCCAAAATCCAAAAGAACTCACCAGACTCCACACCTGAAAAAAGAAATGATCCAGTGAAGAAATGGGTAGAAGACATGAATAGACACTTCTCTAAAGAAGACATCCAGATGGCCAACAGGTACAGGAAAAGATGCCCAACGTCACTCTTCATCAGGGAAATACAAACCAAAACCACACTGAGATATCACCTCCTCCCAGTCAGAGTGGCTAAAATGAACAAGTCAGGAGACTACAGATGTTGGAGAGGATGTGGAGAAACGGGAACCCTCTTGCACTGTTGGTGGGAATGCAAACTGCTGCAGCCACTCTGGAAAACAGTGTGGAGGTTCCTCAAACAATTAAAAATAGATCTACCTTATGACCCAGCAATAGCACTGCTAGGAATTTACCCAAGGGTTACAGGAGTGTTGATGCATAGGGGCACTTATACCCCAATGTTTATAGCAGCACTTTCAACAATATTTAAATTATGGAAAGAGTCTAAATGTCCATCAACTGATGAATGGCTAAAGAAATTGTGATTTATATACACAATAGAACACTACTTGGCAATGAGAATGAAATATGGCCTTTTGTAGCAACGTGGATGGAACTGGAGAGTGTTATGCTGAATGAAGCAAGTCATACAGAGAAAGATAGATACCATGTGTTTTCACTCTTTTGTGTATCCTGAGAAACTTAACAGAAAACCATGGGGGAGGGGAAGGAAAAAAAACGGGAGGGAGACAGCCAAACCATAAGAGACTCTTAGAAACTGAGAATAAACTGAAGGTTGCTGGGGGGTGGGAGGGAGGGGAAAGTGGGTGAGAGCATTGAGGAGAGCACCTGTTGGGATGAGCACTGGATGTTGTATGGAAATGAATTTGACAATAAATTTCATATAAAGAAAAGAACAAAGTTGGAGGATTCAAGCTTTTCAAATTTAAAATTTACTGCAAAGCACAATAATAAAACCTGTGTGTTAGTGGTGTAAGGATAGACATATACGTCAGAAGAATACTATTTAGAGTCCAGAAATAGACACTTAGTTTTATGGTCAATTGATTAAGACATAGGCATTCAACGGGGGAAAGAATAATCTTTTCAAAAAATGTTGTTGGTATAACTATATCTATATGCAAATAATGAAGTTACGATCGTCATGCAGAACAATTAACTCAAAATGGATAAAAGGCCTAAATATAAATGAAAAAAGTATAAAATTATTAGAAGAAAGAACAGGAGTAAATCTTCTCTTTCCTGAGGTATGTAACAATTTCTTAGATAAGGTACAAAAAATACAAGTGACTAAAAAAACAAAAAGAAAAATCGAGCTTCCTCAAAATTGAAACTTCTGTGGTTTGAAGGATAACAAGAAAGGCAAAAAACAATCTACAGAATAGAGTATGAGAAAATATTTGTAAAACATATTTTTTGACATAAAACTTGTATCCCAAATGTATAAATATCTCCTACAACACAATTTAGAAAAAACAATTGCATAAGATTTCTCTAAGAAAGATATACAAATGACCTGTAAACACATGAGAAGAGATACCATCATTATTCATAAGGGAAATACAAACCTAAACCTCACTGAAATACTATTTTACACACTAGGATGTCTCTAGAGCATCAAAAAGACAAACAGAGTTGAGTGTTTATGAGAATGGAAAGGGATCAGAAGTGTAATAACACTACAGTCAGTAATGCAAAAATGCTACAGGCACTTTGGTAAATAGCCTTGCAGTTGTTCAAACAGTTAAATATAGCATAACCCATATGACCCAGGAATTCCCTCTTTATGTATATAACTAAGGGAATTGAAATAGTATATCCACACTAAAGCTTGTAAACAAATATTCATAACAGTAATATTCATAATAGCCCAAGGGTGAAACCAACCCAAATGTCTATCAACTGTTAAGTGCATAAACAAAATGTGGTACATCCCTGCAAAGGGATATTATTCAACCAGAGACAGGGATGAGGTACTGATGCATGTTACAGCCTGAATGAAAATTGTTAAGTGAAAGTAGCCAGTTAAAAAATATTGCATATTATGTGATATCATTTATATTAAATGCCCAGAAAAGGAAAATTCATAGAGATATTAAGTAGATTAGTGTTTGCCAGAGGTAGTGGGGAGTGGGTAAATGAGATTGATTGTTTATTGGTATGGAGTTTCTTTTTATGTGATGGAAATGTTCTGGAAGTAGAATAGTGATAATAGCTGCATAGCCTTGCAAATATACTAAAAATCACTGAACTATATCTTTAAAAAGGTGAATTCCATTGTATATTAATTATATGTAAATATATATTTTAAAGAATGACAGTGACTTCTTTTGAACAGTGTGCAGCAGCAAATCACTTAACTCACAAGGTGGAACTGCTACAGAAGTAAATCAAAAAATTATCTTTTCCTGTGCTGGGAGTGGGAGCCACAATAGTTCTGCATTGTTTTCCTCAGCCATACACTTGTCCACACTAGTACATAGCTATTTAGATAAGAGCTATCTTATTTTAGATTTTAGAATTGGAGTCAATAGAAATGTGGAAATGTATTTGTTTTGCCTCTTATTCCCTTACCACTTTTACCTCATTTTTAACTAAGTGATACCACACATTTTCTAAAAGGCTGGTCCTGAGTACAATCCCTGACTTAATTTACATGCCACACAAGATAATAAGCCTCATTTATTTATAGTAACATTTGGCTTTCACTAGGATCTAAATTAGCAAGCTTGTCCATCCATTTTATTCACTGACCATGATTCTAAATAACCTCTAGTTATTTTCAGAAATCAAAGCATAATGAGTATTTGACCCATTAATCATATTAGAGATATTTTACCTAAATGCTGAGAGTAATTCCAAAGAAATGTGAACTTCAAAAATATGTTTTATCTTAGGGTAAATACTTGGAAGACATAAAGTTGATGTGGATGTTTAGAATGTAAAGATCATCTCATGACTATAGAGACTTCATACTTATAAAAGGCAAATCATCTTCCATATCATTTTTTCTTTAATAGAAAATATTGGTAAAATATAATTCCAAATTCTTTGAAAGTTAATAAGCTACCAATTGCAAAAAGGAGAGTAATGTTCAATAATACCTTGGTATAGAGATGACTCAGTTATTGTTATACCGGCAGCATTCATTGTTCATCGAAGCACCTACCAGGGACAGTGTGTACTCAACAAGTCAATCATCCATAATTTCAGATGATAAGGGCAAACAAAAATCGGTCATCTAATGAAGAAAACGTTTTTGTGGTTCTACGTTACCAAGACTGGTTCCAATTACCTACAGACTCCTCGTTTCTCTACATTCTTTGTATAGATTAGCTATTGGAGCACTGAAATTCAAATATTGTTCCTTGATTTGTTTCTCAAAGTAGGAATTGAAACATGTAATAGAAAGAACAAGAGACCGAGAGGTAACTGACCAACTTTCTCCAGATTATAGTCAATTTGTTCAGATAATATGTATTTTCTTCTGTGTCATCAATCACACTTTATTTCATTTTTTTCCATTTTAAGAAGGAAAATTTCTAGGTCAAGTTTCCAAGACTCCATGAGCACATTATTTAACTTTAAAAACCATCAATGTTTTGCATTTTTGTTTAACCTAATTCCTAACACTTTTTAAAATCTAGACTACTTTTAAATTATTTCAAATATGATGTTATTTATTCCTTATATACTTCCATTTATTTTCCAGAAAAAATAAAGGCATTTGCATTTAAAATACCATCATCATACCTAAAAGGTTAACAATATGTCACTAGTTATTATTTCAAATGCAGTCCTATCCAAATTGCTCTGAATGTCTAAAAGTAATTTTTTTCCATTTGTATATTGGAATCAGAATCCAAAATAATTCTACTCATTGTTTGTCAAAATCATGTCTCTTAATCATCTTTAATTCCTTTTATTCTAAAATAGTCCTCTTCCTTTCCACATCCAATTTTTGCACTTATGGTTGCCACTATTTTATTTATTTACTTTATAAATTATTTTAATGTTTATTTTCGAGACAGAGAGAGACAGAGCATGAACAGGGGAGGGTCAGAGAGAGAGGGAGACACAGAATCTGAAGCAGGCTCCAGGCTCTGAGCTGTCAGCACAGAGCCCGACGTGGGGCTGGAACTCACGGACAGTGAGATCATGACCTGAGCTGAAGTCGGACGCTTAATCGACTGAGCCACCCAGGCGCCCTGGTTGCCACTATTTTAACCATACACTTTTAGTCTGAGAATGTAAATTGTCAATTTACATTTTTTCTGAATTAATCATTATGATTTACCTGGGATTACCATACATACATTCATTATACCAGGAATATTTATGGTGCTGGATATTCACTGATGAAAGTGGAAGATATAGTCCAGAACCATGTCATGAAATTTGCAAACAATAAAAAAATAGTTGTATAAGATAGTATCAGTTGTGATAGGTTATGTGATAAAAAATAAAGTATAATAAGGAGATAGAGTTGGGTAGAGTAATGGAGCTATTTTAGGTAAGGTGATCAGAGAACATCCTTATAAAGTAGCCACTTATTTAGAGAGTAGAATATAGAATGATAGGCTGACTGAGTTGAAAGTCACATTAAAGGTCACATAGTCCAATTTCTGGACTGGATGATTCGTAAAATATGCCTATTTTAAGGATTTTACTAACCAGGTATTTTTAAGGGTTTTATGGTGGTTGTGAGTCTGTATGCAGATGTGTATGTACATACACATACATTTTGACCACATGTTTGACCTAAACTTTGGAATAAATAAAACCAAAGAATTTGGGAATGCATATGAACCCACTTTATTTTTCAAAATAACTTGTGGAATTAAGGACAGGAGTTTTATTATTTAGATTACCTAAATTTCCAAATAGATATTCATATATATATAACTACATATAAATACAACTATATATAACTATGTAACTATGCAATTATATATTTATAATTGTATGTATATATACATACATATTTGTATATATACAATTGTATGTATGTATACATGTAAATATAGAATCGTTTTTTTCTGTTGTGGTGTCAGTGCAGGAAGTAAATAAGAGCATTCAATGAAGGTGATGACAGGAAGTGACTTATGTGGCTAAGGCACCTGAAAATTTTCAGAAAATTCAATGCTGATTGAATGTGTAGTAAAGATTACTTAAAACATATCTTTAGGGGCGCCTGGGTGGCGCAGTTGGTTAAGCGTCCGACTTCAGCCAGGTCACGATCTCGCGGTCCGTGGGTTCGAGCCCCGCGTCAGGCTCTGGGCTGATGGCTCAGAGCCTGGAGCCTGTTTCCGATTCTGTGTCTCCCTCTCTCTCTGCCCCTCCCCGGTTCATGCTCTGTCTCTCGCTGTCCCAAAAATAAATAAACGTTGAAAAAAAAATTTAAAAAAATAAAACGTATCTTTAAATCTGTCACCTGGTTTCAGAATCTACTGCACAGAGATAGTGATGGATAACATAAAGAAAGCAAGTACAGCATCTGAGAAAGATTTGTAACATTATGACTACATCAAAGTTCACTTACTTGTCAAAAGACATTACATTTGATGGTAAATAGTAGTTGTCTGGTTATCCAATCCCTGGACATGCATATTTCTAGTAAATTCAGTGTTATTAAAATATATATGTACTCTGAGAAAAATTCAAAATCAATAGTTTGAATAAGTTAAATGCCACAGAGCAACAATCATTTCATATGGTTTATCAATAAATTCTAAAGAAGGAAAATGAAGATGTTGGTAGGGGACTGCAGTTTCATGTGTACTTCTTTATTGAAAAATGGTCATACTTCTGTGTAAGGGTGCAAATCAAGTGAAGATAAAAGGAGACACATTTGCCCAATCTTGCTTAAAGATCAGTCAAAAGAGGTGAACTATATAATTATTAACATAAATAAAGTAGACTGAATTTTATCCTCTCATCTTTCCTTTCACCTAAATGAAATAAACTATTTTAGTGCTCTATCATAAAATTGCTTCCCAGCATTTTCCTCATATTCTTCCATTAAATTTGAATTATGTAAGGTAATGTTTACTCATAATTTTCATGCTTACTTATACTATGGGTTATATAAACAATAAAAACAAATAATAAGACATTTTTTGTTTGGTACATACTCACCCTTCACATATTTTGAACAGGTATAGGTTTCTATTCTTAGCCAATTACCTCATATCTCCATATCTAGATTTTCCAGTTGCTCTTGTAGAGATACTGATCCTTATATTGAGTGTTTCTTGAATGTGGAAAACGACATAATACCATAAAACACTTTCTGATGACACATTCACATTGGAAAAAGAAAAAAAAAAGAATAAAATTAAGCCCAAGAAGAATCATTAAGGACCCATGTACTCTATCAGATAATTATCTGTAAACTAATAAATGTATGTGCTTCTTCTGTATTTGGTATTAAGTGAGATAATCATGCCAGTCTTTCTCATTACTTAGACATATTATGTCATTTTAAGCAAATAATTACACTTCAACTCTTACCCAATCTCTTAAATATAAATTAACTCTGAACTGAATATTTATAAATATCATTCTTAAAATTTCTCAGTTCCAAATAAAATGGAGGTGAAGCTAAGGTAGAAAGTGTGAATTCAATTATAGTGAAGTCTTACATACTCAAAGTTTATCACATGTTAAAAGTAAACTACTGAGATATTCAGAGCCATAACTCTTAATGGGGGGGATTATAACATAATACCTGATTTTGTTATTCTTTTTTCTTCATACTCCTCCTTAATCTTTTAAAAATATAAAATGTCAGAAAGAGGGCAATGTGGTAGAGTAGGAGGACGTTAAGCTGGCCTTGTTCTGGGTACTGCTAGATAGTACTCAGTATCTATCATTATAAGCAATTTTATGATAGAGCATTAAAATAGTTTATTTCATTTAGGTGAAAGAAAAGATGAAAAGATAAAATATATAGTGTAAGTAACCCAGAAAAAATGACCTAAAGACTGGAAGAATGAACTCCATGACCGAAAGTATATAAGAGGTCACACTGAAGAAGGTAGGAGGGCAGATGTGATTTAAGACATATAGGGACTGTGGCCATCCGTAGACAGGAGGGACCAAGGAGCATGGTGAAGGGTAAGTCACAGTAAGGCACTTAAGTGAAACAGATGTAAGTAAGATACCTAATAGAGAATTTAAAGTAATGGTCATAAAGACACTCACTGGACTTGAGAAAATAGTGGAGATGATCAGTGAGAACCTTAACAAAGAGATAGAAAAGAACCAATTATAAATAAAGAACACAATAAATGAAATTAAAAATACACTTGATGGCATAAATAGCAGACTAAATGGAGCAGATGAACAAATTAATGACCCGGAAGACAGAGTAATGAAAATTAACCAAACAGCAAATGAGAGGAAAACGATTAGGCAAATTGAGAATAGTCTTGGGGAACTCAGTGACTCCATCAAATGTAACAAAATTCAGATAATAGGAATCCCAGAAAAAGAGAGAGAATAAAGGATGCAGAAAATGTATTTGAAGAAATAATAGCTGAAAACTTTCTGAAGCTGGGAAAGGAAACAGATATCCGGATCCAGGAGGCAAAGAGATTCTCCCCAACAAAATCAACCCAAAGAGGTCCACACCAAATCATATAATAATTAAAATGGCAGAAAGTAGTGATATACCAAAATAAATAAATAAATAAATAAATAAATAAATAAATAAATAGTAAAAAAAAAAAAAAGGCAAGAAAAAAGAAGACAGTTATGTATAAAGAAACCCCATAAGGTCATCAGCCAATATTTCAGCAGAAACTTGGCAGGCTAGATGGGAGTAGCATAATACATTCAAAGTACTTAAAGGGGAAAATACGCATCCAAGAATACTCTATCCAGAAAGGCTATCATTCAGAATAGGAGAGATAAAGAGTTTCTCAAACAAAAACAAAAGGAGTTTATCAAAACTAAACCAGCCTTACAAGAAATACTGAAGGGGACACTTTGAGTGGATAAGGATAAATGAGAGTTTGGAAAATAAGTGCATTGGTAAAAATCAATCAAGGGATTCACAAAATAAAAGAATGTAAAATATAACATCATACACGTAAATGTGGGTAGGAGAGTAAAAAGGCTTAAACAACCATCAACAACTTAATAAAGACTGTTATATGTAGACGATAATATATATGAATCTAATGTTAAAAGTAGAAGATAATATATATGAATCTAATGTTAACCAGAAATCAAAAGCCAGTAACAGATCAGCAAAGGATTAAAGAGAAATAAACGTAAGACATAAACACACACACACACACACACACACACACACAAACAGCAAACCATGAAAGACAACAAGAGAAGAAAGGATAAAAGAAAAACTACCATAAACCCCCCCACACAAAACAAGTAACAAAATGACAATAAATACATATCTATCAGTAATTACTTTGAAGGTAAATGGACTAAACACTCAAAACTGTCTTTATTCCATTGGATATTCATTCCTGCTTTGTCAAAGATTAGTTGGCCATACGTTTGTTGGTCCATTTCTGGGTTCTCTATTCTGTTCCATTGATCTGAGTGTCTGTTCTTGTGCCAGTATCATACTGTCTTGATGATTATAGCTTTGTAGTGTAGCTTGAAGTCTGGGATTGTGATGCCTCCTGCTTTGGTTTTCTTTTTCAAGATTGCTTTGGATATTCATGGTCATTTCTGGTTCCATAGAAATTTTAGGATTATTTGTTCTAGCTCTGTGAAGAATTCTGGTGTTACTTTGATAAGGATTACGTTGAATATGTAGATTGCTTTGGGTAATACCGACATTTTAACAATATTTGTTCTTCCTATCCAGGAGCATGGAATCTTTTTCCATTTATTTGTGTCTTCTTCAATTTCTTTCATAAATATTTATAGTTTTGAGTGTATGGATTTTTCACCTCTTTGGTTAGATTTATTCCTTGGTATTTTATGGTTTTTGGTACAACTGTAAATGGGATCGATTCCTTGATTTCTCTGTCACTTCATTGTGTATCGGAAAGCAATCAATTTCTGTGCATCGATTTTATATCCTGCAACTGTGCTGAATTCATGAATCAGTTATAGCAGTTTTTTGGTGGAATCTTTTGGGTTTTCCATATAGAGTATCAAGTCATTTGCAAAGAGAGTTTGACCTCCTCCTGGCTGATTTGGATGCCTTTTTATTTCTTTGTGTTGTCTGATTGCAGAGGCTAAGACTTCCAATACTATGTTGAATAACAGTGGTGAGAGTGGACATCCCTGTCTTGTTCCTGACCTTAGGGGGAAAGCTCTCAGTTTTTCCCCATTGAGGATGATATTAGCGTTGGGTCATTCATATATGGTTTTTATGATCTCGAGGTATGATCCTTAATCCCTACTTTCTTGAGGGTTTTTATCAAGAAAGGATGCTGTATTTTGTCAAATGCTTTCTCAACATCTATTGAGAGGATCACATGGTTCTTGTCCTTTCTTTTATTGATGTAATGAATCACGTTAATTGTTTTGCGGATATTGAACCAGCCCTCTATCCCAGGTATAAATCCCTCTTGGTCATGGTGAATTACTTTTTTAATGTATTGTTGGATCCAGTTGGCTAATATCTTGTTGAGGATTTTTGCATCCATGTTCATCAGGGAAATTGGTCTATAGTTCTCCTTTTTGGTGGGTTTCTATCTGGTTTTGGAATCAAGGTAATGCTGGCTTCATAGAAAGAGTTTGGAAGTTTTCCTTCCATTTCTATTTTTTGGAACAGTTTTAAGAGAATAGGTGTTAACTCTTCCTTAAATGTTTGGTAGAATTCCCCTGGAAAGCCATCTGGCCCTGGACTCTTGTTTTTTGGAAGATTTTTTATTACTTATTCGATTTCCTTACTGGTTATGGGTCTGTTCAAATTTTCTATTTCTTCCTGTTTCAGTTCGGGTAGTATATATGTTTCTAGGAATTTGTCCATTTCTTCCAGATTGACCATTTTATTGGCATATAATTGCTCATAATATTCTCTTAGCATTGTTTTTATTTCTGTTGTGTTGGTTGTGATCTCTCCTCTTTCATTCTTGATTTTACTTATTTGGGTCCTTTTTCTTCTTGATCAAACTGGCTAGTGGTTTATCAATTTTGTTAATTCTTTCAAAGAACCAGCTTCTGGTTTCATTGATCTGTTCTACTGTTGTTTTGGTTTCAATAGCATTAATATCTGCTTTAATCTTTATTATTTCCTGTCTTCTGATGGTTTTGGGTTTTATTTGCTGTTCTTTTTCCAGCTCCTTAAGGCATATGGATAGGTTGTTTACCTGAGATCTTTCTTCCTTCTTTAGGAAGGCCTGGATTGCTATATACTTTCCTCTTATGACAGCCTTTGCTGCGTTCCAGAGGTCTTGGGATGTGGTGTTATCATTTTCATTGACTTCCATATACTTTTTAATTTCCTCTTTAACTGCTTGGTTAGCCCATTCATTCTTTAGTAGGATGTTCTTCAGTCTCCAAGTATTTGTTACCTTTCCACATTTTTTCTTGTGGTTGATTTCGAGTTTCATAGTGTTGAGGTCTGAAAATAGGCACGGTAGGATCTCAATTTTTTTTTATTTACTTAGGGCTCATTTGTTTCCCAGTACATTGTCCATTCTGGAGAACGTTCCATGTGCACTGGAGAAGAATGTATATTTTGCTGCTTTAGGATGAAATGTTCTGAATATATCTGTTAAGTCCATCTGGTCCAATGTGTCTTTCATTGCCATTGTTTCCTTGTTGATTTTTTTATTAGATGATCTGTCCATTGCTGTGAGTGGGGTGTTGATGTCTCCTACTATTATGGTATTACTATCAATGAGTTTCTTTATGTTTGTGATTAATTGATTTATATATTTGGGTGCTCTCACATTTAGCACATAAATGTTTACAATTGTTAAGTATTCTTGGTGGATAGGCCCCTTGATTATGATATAATGCCCTTCTGCATCTCTTGATACAGTCTTTATTTTAAGTCTAGATTGTCTGATATAAGTATGGCTACTCTGGCTTTCTTTTGTTGACCATTAGAATGATAGATGGTTCTCCATCCCCTGGTTTTCAATCTGAAGGTGTCTTTAGGTCTAAAGTGGGTCTCTTGTAAACAGCATATAGATGAATCTTTATCCATTCTGTTACCCTATGCCCTTTGATTGGAGTATTGAGTCCATTGACGTTTAGAGTGAGTACTGAAAGATATGAATTTATTGCCATTATGATGTTTGTAGAGTTGGAGTTTCTGGTGGTGTTCTCTGGTCCTTTCTTATCTTTTGTTGCTTTTGATATATATATATATATATATATATGTATATATATATATATATATATATATGTATATACATATGTATATATATATGTATATGTGTGTGCGTATATATATATATATATATATATATATATAATCTTTTCTCCCCTCAGAGAGTTCCCCTTAAAATTTCTTGCAGGACTGGTTTAGTGGTCACATACTCCTTTAATTTTTGTTTGTCTGGGAAACTTTTTATCTCTCCTTCTATTTTGAATGACAGCCTTGCTGGATAAAGAATTCTTGGCTGCATATTTTTTTGATTCAGCACACTGAATATATCTGCCACTCTTTTCTGGCCTGCCAAGTTTCTGTGGATAGGTCTGCTGCAAACCTGATCTGTCTTCCCTTGTAGGTTAGGAACTTTCTTTCCCTTGCTGCTTTCATGATTCTCTCCTTGCCTATTTTGTGAATTTGACTATGATATGCATTATTGATGGTAGGTTTTTGTTGAATCTAATGGGGGTCCTCTGTGCTTCCTGGATTTTGATGTCTGTGTCTTTCCACAGGTTAGGAAAGTTTTCTGGTATGATTTGCTCACATAACACTTCTACCCCTATTTCTCTCTCTTCCTCTTCTGGGACCCCTATGATTCTGTTGTCATTCCTTTTTAATGAGTCACTGATTTCTCTAATTCTTACACCATGCTCTTTTGCCTTAATCTCCCTCTTTTTTTCTGCTTCGTTATTCTCTATAACTTTGTCCTCTATATCGCTGATTCTCTGTTCTGCCTCGTCCATCCTTGCAGCCAATGCATCCATCTGTGATTGCAGCTCAGTTATAGCATTTTTAATTTCATTCTGGCTATTTTTACTTCTTTTATCTCTGCAGAAAGGGATTCTAATCTATTTTCAACTCCAGGTATTATTCTTATTATCGTGATTCTAAATTCTGGTTCAGACATCTTGCTTGTAACTGTGTTGGTTAAATCCCTGGCTGTCGTTTCTTCATGTTCTTTCTTTTGGGGTGAATTCCTTCGTTTTGTCATTTTGAAGGGAGAAAAGGAGTTAATGAGGTAGAAAAATTGAAATTAAAAAATTAAAATTAAAAAATATTAAAATTAAAAATTAAACACACACACATACAAAAATTGAATAGATGATGCTAGATCCTAGGTGTGTTTTTGTCTGTGTGTTGAAAGTGGTTTGACAGATTAGAGAAACGAAAAAAAAAAAGGGAGGGGGGAAAGGGAATCATTTGAGAATTTGAAAAAATGAAAACACTAAAGTAGACTAAAATAAGATGATGTGGGTAAAATAGAATTTAAAAAAATACACAAAAAAGTAGGGAATATAACAGAAAAAATAAAAACAAATATTTTTAACTAGAATTTTTTTCATTTACTGTATTTAAGAAAGAAGAAATGAAAAAGAGAAAAAGATACAAAAAGAAAAAAAGAAAAGAAAATAAAGAAAGAAATCCTTTGAAAATTTGAAAAAGTGATGGAATGGAATAAAATGATGGGAGTAAGATAGAATTTGAAAAAGTTTACATAAAAGCAAAAAAATATATAGTAATAAAAATTAAATAAAATATTTTTAAGAGAAATTGAAAGTAAAAATGAAGTTTTTCTCTTTCTGCATTCAAGAAAAAGAAAATAAATGAAAAAGAAGAAAGAAAAAGAAAGAAAAAAAGGATATTGTTTGAAATTTGAAAAGGTGAGTACATTGAAGTAGACTAAAATAAAATGAAGGAAGTAAAGTAGAATTTTGAAAAAATTACACAAAAGTAAAAAATATAGTTATAAAAATTAAAGGCAGATATTTTTAATAAAAATTGTTAATAAAAATGAGTTTTGTCTCTTTCTGTATTCAAGAAAAAGAATTGTAAAAGAGAAAAAGGAAAGAGAAAAAATTTGAATAAATGAACGTGCTAACAGATTGAAGTAGGACTGAAATTGCTTTATTTTCCCCAAGAGATCAGTCCATGTAGCTCTTTATAGTCCATAAATTAAGCCGGTGGTGAGGTTTGTGTTCTTGAAGAGCAAAGTTGGCCCAGTTGGGCGGAGCTCGGTGTAACAGCTCCGCTCTCCACTAGATGGTGCTATTAGCCTACTGGAGTGGATTGTTGTGGTGCTAGTACGTGCGCATGCACCTGCACGGCGGTGGTGAAAATGGCTTTGCCCAGCTACCCAGTCTGTTCTCCCAGATCAACAATCGCGCACTGGTCCTCCGTCTTCAGTTCTCATCCACTCCCCGCTTTTCTACTCTCTGTGACCAGGCCCCAGGCAGTACCTCTCTCCCAAGTTTTGCCTCAAATGTGGCTGTTTTCCCTGGCCCCTTACTTCCAAAGGACTGTGGCTTTGACCCATTCTGCCCCTCTGCAGGAGGGTCTCACCGAGCAATGGCCAAATGTCGGCTGCACCCAGGAACGCCCGCTGGACCTTGTTGTTGCCGGTGCCCTGAGACTGCGGCCAGGTACCAGCCTGCCCCAGAAAAAGTTCATGAGACAGCGTAGCAGCAGTGTTTCAGGGATTATGGAAAATCACAACACACATCTAACACCAGGCTTCACCCTCAACAACCTTGCCCTAGCACAAGCGAATGTGGCTGCTTTCCGGGGTCTTCTGGGACCAGGTGGCTTCAACGGTCTCTACCAAATGTCCTTCCAGCAGTGGAACCGTTTTTCCCTGTGTGGCCCGAGAACCTCCTGGACTCCACTCTGTTCCTGGGGATTCACATTTCCCACCAGAGCACCACTAGGTATCAAGTTGCCGAGTTGCAGCCTTTGCGCTCCCCTTGTTTACAGTCTTAATGGAATTTAAACCCTCTCCTTTCTCCTTTCCCCTTTCCCCTTTCTCCTTTCTCCCTTTTTAGTTTAGCCCTTGTGGCTGTTTCCAATTTTCCACTTTCTCTCCAGCTGCTTTTGGGTAGGGGTGCTTTTCCCGTATGCTCCCCTTCTCCCCAGCGTCCATCCTCTCTGCCTGGAAAAGTGTTCCCTACCTTTTGAGGCTTCTTGCTCCCCAAGTTCAGCTCTTTGTGTCATGTACCTGCTGAATTCTGTGGTTCAGGTTGTGCAGATTGCTGTGTTAATCTTCCAATCAGTTTTCTATGTGTGTAGGATGGTTTAGTGTTGGTCTGGCTGTATTTCATGGAAGCAAGACACACAGAAAGCTTCCATGCTGTTCTGCCATCTTGGCTGCTCCTGGTAAATATTAAAGTATAGCTTCCCTTGGAGCCCAGAAACAGGGTCCAAAAGCATTAAAAGTTGAAAATTTCTTTTAGCACTCTTAAGGAGGATGAATTTGAGTGGTGGAAGTGATTATACAAGAGGTCCCTCAGAGTGACATTTAATCACACCATTAAAGTGTCATGGTTAGCCAGCATACTTGGAGGTTATGGTGGTACTTTTTAAATTAGCTCAGATTTGTGTTTAACTAAAATTTAACTAAAATCTTGTTTTACTTGAAAACTTATAAAAATGCATTAACATATTTCTTAGGTTACTCAAGATAGTCTGGTGACTATGACTGAATTGTTGCTGATTTTTCAAGACCTTGGAGTCATTATTCTAAGCATCAGTTTCCAGGGAAAACTGCAAGTATCAGATGCTAGAAACAAGTAAGCCAACTCTGTTGTGTACTGAGTCCAAAATATAAACTGAAAGGTAGTTGCTGTTTCTTTTGTTATTACTAAATCATTGATGTCAGATGTGTTGTTTTTGTGTTTTCCTTAAATATAATTTTATTATACCTGCAATAGTGTAGTTTTGTATTATGATAACCTTATTTCTCAAGTGCAATTTTATGACAGCTGATCCTAATAGTGATTTTAGGCTTCATATACTTTATTTATAAGTTTTACATTTCTTAAATATCTTGTAAGACTGCCAAAGACAAAAATATAGCCACATAGTGGAAATTGCCTATAGAAAGACAATTTGTGCTTTGCCATCCAGCATCATCTTTGTGTGCATAATATAGTTTTTCTGGTACATAATACTCACTCAATAAATGTCATTGAAAACTTGAATGAATTAGTGACCAGGTTCAATTTGAATTTGCAGGTTAGTGTTTCTTTCTGGAAATTTATCAAATCAACATCTTTATATGCAACAGGACCAGAATGACTTTCTTATTAGATGTTGAAAGAAAGGCTATTTGAACAACCTTACCCACTGACTTCTCATTTGATTGCAGCTTCCAGAATGGATTTAAAAAGTGCACATTTATCAGATTAAGCAACATGGAGAACCAGAAGTCTTCATTTCACTCCTGAGCAATTATAATGTGTGCTTGGAAGAAATGACTATAAATTTACCTGAATGGGGCTTATTCTCCCAAAGTCAAAGGTCTAGCTTGAATCAGCTGAGCAACAGAGATGGGAGTAGCTTTTAAAACACAAGTGCTTCATTAATGTAATCTGGACAATCATCTGTCATCTGGGGACAATTTATTCAGAAAAAAATACTTTATTTACTAAAACTGTTGTCCTTACTTATGTTTCACCCCCAAATGTATAGAGGTTAATTAGTTACTACAGATTTCTTCCAGTAGGGAACCTGAGGGCCTATCTGCTAGTTTTTCTTCTACTCTGTGGTTCCTGAAAACCTTTTGAAGATAAATTTACAGTCTGGGAAGCAATGGAAATGTAATTTTGTTAGTGTGTGAAGCAACATGACAACTTTTGGAGTTTGAGGTTGTAATGTTGGACAAATGAATAAAGTACTGTGCCAAAGATGGCCAATGGGACTAAAACAAGCTCTTGTCTCTAGCTTAGAGACCCCTCTTTGGGGTTCTTCTTGCCCTGTTTGCCCCACGTGCAAAAAACTCGCCACCTATATGGAAGCTGACAATTATAAATTACCCTTCCCACTTGCATTCGGTGCTCAGAACTTTGGAGAAACAGTCTCCTCTGAGCCCACTGATGTTAAATAAATCTCCAATCCACCAAGATCTCTGAGTGCCACTTGGTTTTTCTGCCAGAGTTCCAGCCTGGTTCCATAACATATTTGGTTCCCTGACAGGAAAACCCAACTACACTGGCCCATTGTTGCCTCCGGTTTGGAAGAATGGCGAGGTGGTGATGGAGCGAGGAATCGCAAAGGAAAAGGTGTGCCCTGCCTGAATTTCAGCAGTCTTCTGTTTGGTTGCCTGGGGCTGGCCCCACTCTGTCGTTCCTGCCTGACTCAAAAAGACCTGATAGGTGAGTACCTGGAACCGACATCAGAACCAGTAAGGCCAGGGCCCCAAAGCAGACAGGCCCACCCAAAAGGGTGGAAGGGGGACCTGATCACTCTCCGGAGACCTTAGTGGTCTCACAGGTAGAAAATTTTGCAGGAGGGAATATAATAGCCTCTGGTGTATGTGTGTGTGTGTGTGTGTGTGTGTGTGTGTGTGTGTGTGAATGTGTGTCTCACCCAGGCTTGCCAGTCGAGTTTGAGTTTGTGGCTCCACGGACAGCACTCTTAAGGTCCCCAAAAGTCTATGGAGTCCGAGTGGGCTCTCCTGCATCACGGTGAAAGCATACAGTCTAGGGTGGCATCATATTAGATTCCAGTTGCAAACCACAAAGCTGAGTCCACTACAGCCAAGCCTCACCTAAAGTTTCCCTCGGGAACATGACCAGTGGAGCATCTAATTGGTCCTCTCATCCAAGGGGATAAACTCCCTTCGTCTCTCTCTGTGACACCAAACATGAGAAAGGAATTAATAATGAGATCAAAACAGAGTAAGCCTACAATTTTAGAGTTCATGCTCAAAAATTTTTAAAAGGAATTTCAGGTAAAAATGACACCCAGGAAGTTAAGGACATTTTGTGAACCAGAAAGGCCCATATTCAATGTAGGATGCCCACTGGAAGGGACATAAGATGCTCAAATAGTGCAGCGGGTTTGGCTGATAGTCACTGGGAACCCAGGTCACCCTGATCAATTTCCATACCTTGACTCCTGGCTTGCAATTGCCTGAAATCCTCCGCCTTGGATGTGATTGGCCATAGCAACCAGAGCCAAGCAAAGGTTTTAGCCGCTTTATCTGGAGACTCACCCAGGGAGCCAAAGAAGCAACCCACCTCTCCCCTAGTGTTTGCAGGGGACCCTGAGGAAGATACTGTCTTTCTGACACCTTATGATTCACCTCCACCACTGCCACCCATCTCTCATCCCCTCCCAGACCCAGAGAACCCTCCCCTACAAGGGCCAGCAGCCATACTGTGCCCCAGACTCAGACTAACACTCTCCAAATGCCTATAAGGGAGACAAGAGAACTTGAAAGGCAGAATGAGGGTGGAACAGTCCAGCCCAGCCATTCCATGATGTATTATCAACCTTTCTCTGAAACCGACCCCCTCAATTGGAAACACAACACTCCATCATACTCTGAAAAGCCACAAGCAATGGTTGACTTGATAGAGTCCCTCTTCCAGACCCACTGGCCGACTTGGGAAGATTGTCAGCAGTTACTCCATACTCTAATACAGAAGAAAGAAGAAGAAGAATGAGAGAATCATGACAGTATCTAGAAGATCACGCACCTCTGAGGATCAATGACCCTGCTGTCTTGGCTCAAGCTGCCACACCTACCAACATGGGATTTCACCACAAAAGAAGGACAAGCCCACATCTGACAATACCAGGAATCCCTCTTGGATAATCTGAGCTGGAGGCAAAAAGCCCATGAACATGACTAAATATTGTCAGTCACACAGCAGCCTGGTGAGTCTCCTAGAGACTACTATGAAAGACTATGTGAAGCATACCATGTATACACCCCATTTGACCCTGAGGCACCAGAAAGTCAACAGATGGTAAATACCTCTTTTGTGGCACAAGCTGCCCAAGATATCAGAAGAAAACTCCAGAAGTTGGAGGGCTTTGCCATGATGAATATCATTCAACTGACAGAGGTCACCAATAAAGTTTTCATAAACAGAGAATTTGCAGCTGAAAGAGAAGTGCAGAGAAGACTAAAAAAGAAGGCCACCCTTCTCGCAGCAGCACTAAAGGAAACAGACACTCCAAGGACATGAAGACTCCAACAACCAAAATGGGGAAGCCTAGACCCCCCTTAGCAAAGGACAAAAGGAGCCCATGGTCGGAATGAAGGAAGGGACTGAACAATGACTTTCATGGTTGACACTGGGGCTGAACACTCAGTTGTTACTTCCCCGGGAGACCCTTTCAGCCAAAATATGACAACCATACTTGGGGCTTCTTGGACATGGGCAATACAACAGCCCTTCTGTGAAGCTCGACAATGTGAACTTGGGGGTCACAAAGTCTGGCATGAGTTCCTCTACTTACCTGAGTGTCTGATTCCTCTCCTGGGCTGAAATATGATCTCCAAACTTGGGGCCCAGATAACTTTTGAACCCACTGGACACACTAGCCTCCAATTAAACCCAAGTCCAAAGGAAACCCTGGGCTTGGCAATTACCTTGCCAAGGGAAGAAGAATGGAGACTATTCCCAGGCCCAAACCTTCAGCCCCTCAGAATTCAGGCTTACATTCCCCTCTGTATGGGCTGAAGATAGCCTACATGGACTAGCTTGGAGTCAGACCCCCATAATTGTTGATCTGATCCCTGGAGCCCAACCTCAGAGACAAAGGCAATACCCCCTTCCACTTGAGGCTAGAATGGGTATACAAGAGCACCTGACCAAGCTCAGAGAAGCAGGTATTCTAATTGAGTGCCAATCGGCTTGGAATACTTGCTCTTGCCAGTAAAGAAGCCAGGAGGAAGATACCAACCATTACAGGATTTGAGGGCCACTAACAAAGTGACTGTTTCCTTACACCCAGGGGTTCTGAACCTATATACTCTCCTCAGCCAAATTCCAGGGTGAGCCAGATGGTTTACATGCCTCAACCTAAAAGATGCTTTCTTCTGCTTCCATCTGGCTCCTCAAAATCCACCATTGTTTGCCTTTGAATGGACTGAGCCCGTTACAGGGTGCCAGATGCAGCTGACCTGGACGCGACTTCCCCAAGGCTTCAAGAACTCGCCCACTCTTTTTGGGGAAGCACTAGCTGCAGACCTCGCTGACTTTCCAAGGGAAACGACAGGGTCTGTCCTCCTCCAATATGTATATGACCTCCTCCTTGCCAGTGACACCTACAAAGACTGTATGAAAGGTACCAAGGCCCTCCTGAAGGTCCTATCCTACTCAGTGCACCGGGCCTTTTGGAAAAAGACAGATTTGTCAGCAGCAGGTCTGATACTTAGGCTTCCTCCTCATAAAAGGAAAAAGAGAACTAGGACCGGAAAGGAAGAAGGCTATCATGACACTGCCACAGCCCCAAACAAAATGAGGCTTGTGTGAATTTTTAGGGGCTGCAGGGTTCTGTCGTAGTTGGATTCCCAGATTCTCAGCCATAGCGAGGCCCCTCTATGACCTGTTGGGAGGGCAAGACCGGGAGCCCCTCACGTGGACTGAGGAGGCAAGGGCTGCTTTCACATAAATAAAGTTGGCTCTGGGAAGAGCCCCAGCCCTGGATTTGCTTGACATAGAAAGGCCCTTTAGCCTCTTTGTACATGAAAAGGACAAAATAGCCCTTGGAGTGCTCACTCAGAGCATGGGGCCTTGGCAACAGCCAGTAGCCTACCTGTCAAAAAAATGTGACCCTGTGATGGCCACCGTGCCTCAGAGCACTGGCAGCCACAGTCCTGCTCATCAAGAAGGCAAACAAACTCCCACTGGGGCAAACATTTAATGTTAAGGTCCCACACATGGTCATGTCCCTCACGAGCACCCAAATATATTGTTTCCTCTTCAATTCTCGGCTGACACAATACCAAGGCCCTCTCTTCGAAAACCCAAGGGTCACTATTGAAACAGTAAGAACACTAAACCCGGCCACCTTTCTTACCACGGAGGAGAGAGAACCTGACCATGACTGTTCTGAAGTAGTGGATGCAGTCTCTGCCAGCCACCCAGACCTCCAAGACTAAGCTATAACAAGCCCGGAGATCACCCTGTTCAGCCATGGGAGCAACTATTTATTAGAGGGCAGCTGAAGAGCAGGATATGCGGTAACAACAACCACTGAAGTTCTGGAAGCCAAGGCATTGCCGGAAGGATGGTCGGCACAATGAGCTGAACTGTACGCTTTAACCCAAGCCCTCATCCTTAGCAAAGGTAAATGAGTTAACATCTATACTGATTCTCGGTACATCTTTGCTACTGTGCATGTACACAAGGCCATCTATAAATAAAGAGGCCTCCTTACTGCTGCAGGGAAAACTATCAAAATCAAGGAAGAAATATTAAACTTCTTGAGGCCGTATGGCTGCCAGACAAGGTAGCTATCCTACACTGTAAGGGACATCAGAAAGAAGACGACCCCAATTTCCTTAAGGACCCCTGTTCACCACTTTCTGCCAGGAGACTCTGTGTGGGTCAAAGATTGGAAGAGGGAACCTCTTAAGCACAGTGGACTGGGCCTCATATTGTTATCCTAACAACTCCTACAGCCCTTAAAGTTTCAGGTATCACACCATGGGTCCATCACTCCAGAGCTAAGAAAGCCAACTCAGAGGAACTCTCAACCTGGAGAAGTGATCCAGATCCAGTCAACCCGCTTAAACTGACCCTCAAAGGTGACACTTGCCCCCGAGACCTCCAGCCCTGCTCCAGCCACACTCCAGAAGCTGGCTGGCCTGCTAATGGCAGAAGCTTGAGGAATGAACCAACGCATGAACCAAGCCCAGGGGGTTGGATGCAACTCTGCCAGCCCATGCTCCTTACTGATGTCATAGCCCTGATCTTACTTCTTACTGTTATGCTGATAGAGACTCCACCAACAAGCTGAACATGGGACAAAAGATGCATGCTGGGTCTCACATACCTCCTCTGGATGGGAGGATTATTAAGTATTGCCTGTATATTATGATAACCTCTCTCACCCTCACAACTGCCACTTACCCACTTTGCCCCCAGGATTGTTGTATGACAATAAGGGGTCAGCACCTTCATCTCCCTCCAGAAAGTTTGCTACAAGGGAAAAACACCCACTCTCTGTCAGTACTCCAGTGCCCCAAGGACTAAGTATTGGACCATAGAGTTAACTCAAAATATCATGAACCCTTGTCACAACAAAGGCCTCCAGAGAGGGAAGCGAGCTTGCTACACTTACCTTCTTCAATGGGGGATCTCAGGCATGGGAGGGGCGCAAGATAAGGCCCTTCAAAAAGTTATAAAGGATACCCAGGATAGGGTAATACAAGCCGTAAAGGCGACCATTCCCCTGACAGCCTACCAGGGTTTGAACCTTTCAGCCCTCAATCAGATGTTTATCAATTCCCCACTCCAGTGTTGGGCCAACATTACTCTACAAGCCCTCCATAAAATGGATAATCACACCCAAACCTGCTGGATGTGCTTGCCCCTCAGCCAAAGGGCTTACTTAGCCACTCCCATCCCTTTGACCTGGGAGGCTCCTGAAAATCTCAAAACCAACACCTGTCTTAATTGGACCCCTGGCCACTGGGGTCTGCCTCAAATGCTGACAATCTAATCTGTACAGTCCCTGAAGGTATGAACAGTACCTCTCTATGTGGAAGAAATATAACCTTAAAGAGGAATACAACCCTATGTTCAACCCCTGGGATGGTCTATCTGTGTTCTAATTTGGCCTACCAATGCCTAGAGGTCAACTGGACTCAGATATGTTATTCTATCTTCCTAATCCCAGAGATATCTGTATACACTGAAGATCAGTTCCTAACAGCCTTTAACCCCAAGTCCTGGGCTAAACGGTCAATCCTGCTACCCGTTCTGAAAGGCGCAGGAATTGCAACAGGAATAGGAGCCGGAATAGGGACTTAGATTCATCCATAGGACTATACCATAGACTATCTCAAGAGCTAAATGAAGACATGGAATGGATGGCAGATTCTCTGGTAACCTTACCAAGCCAAATTAACTCTCCGGTGGCAATGATGCTCTAAAATAGGCGAGCCCTCGACCTCCTCACTTCAGAAAAAGGAGGGACTTGCATCTTTCTGGGGAGGAATGTTGCTATTTTGTAAACTAAGGTTAAGGAACTCAAGGAAATAATTCAATGTAGACAACAGGAAAGTCTCAATCAATGGAAAGGATGGGATCTCAAGGATTGGGCATCCTGGCTTCCTGCTCTAGTGGGGCCCCTCTCCATAATTTTACTTGTATCCATCAGCCCCTGTATACTGAATGCCATGGTATGTTTTATTGAAAACACTGTTGCTCACCAAACTACAGCACATATCTTAGCCTTCTGAGAGCACCAACCTGTAAAACTGAAAGGTGATGCCTACTAAAAGTTTTTTTTAAGGCATCAAAGGGGGGAATGTAGGAGAAGTGAAGAAAGTACTGCACCAAAGATGGCCAAGGGTGCTAAAACAAGCTCTGGTGTCTAGCTTAGAGACCCCTCTTCTGGCTTCTTCTTGCCCTGTTTGCTCCACGTGCAAAAACCCGCCACCTATATGGAAGCTGACAATTATAAATTACCCTCCCCACTTGCATTTGGCGCTCAGATCTTTGGAGAAATGGTCTCCTCTGAGCCTGCTGATGTTAAATAAATCTCCAATCCACCAAGATCACAGAGTGCTGCTTGGTTTTTCTGCCAGCGTTCCAGCCTGGTTCCATAACAGTAACAACTTAAAACTTGTGAAAGTCTTAAAATGCTACTCCATCCCCTCTCCATTCTTTTTGTGTCTCTTGCCAGCTGCATTTTTTAGTCACTAATTCATGCAGTATGGTTTGCAAGGAACTTTAAAAGCAATATTTTTCCTGCTGCTATGCCTTGCATTTTCATTTGTGGCCTAAATGATCTATGTAGGACATATTTACTTTGAGATTTTGGTTTGGCTCAAAAAATGCCAAGTGATACAACTCAGACAATGAGTCCATTGATTTCAGCAATGGAACATTTGAGTGTAGAATAATGTACAGGCAAGCTGTACAAAAAATTATTCCATTTTTATTTGCAAATCTAGTGACCTTAATATTCTTCCATGTCTAAAAGGCAGGTATCAAGTTGAATATTTTCTGAATTTTTATTTTTGTCTTTAGCATCTTCCTGAAAGAAATAAAAATAAAACCAGAGTGTAAGGTTTATCTTTGATGGTTCTAGTTCTTTTTTCCAGCTGCCCCCTCTGTTTCCTGATTTTTTTTCTAATCCTTGTTGAAAGGAAATATTTGTGAATGTGAGACCTTATGTTTGCATTTTAGGTAGCCCTAATCTCTTATTGTAGACAGGAAGTTTCTAGAGCTTTAAAAACTGTTAACAAATGAAGGAAGAAGTTATGGATATGTTGGAGTATTTTTTTTATTAAGTAATCTCCCTGTATATTTGAAGCTATATTCTGTAAGGCCTAGTCCAATAGAACCCACTTATAACCTATGCAATAATTTTGTGTACCCCACACTAAGGTCATTCTCCACATTTCTTGTCTTTTGGGGAGAACACACACAAATAATTTCAAGTCATTGGAATAAATGAGTATAAAACAATACACAACGTTTTTCTGTAGGAGTGTATTTTTATGAATACAAGATATGTATCATAAGACAATTTTACAATTGCAGGTATGAACTTACAGTGATTGAACATACTTTTAAAGTTTATATACTTATTTTGAGAGAAACAGAAAGTGTGAGTGGGGCAGGGGCAGAGAGAGAGGGAAAGAGGGAGAATCCCAAGCAGGGTCTGTGTAGTCAGTGCACAGGGCCTTATGCAAGGTATGAACTCATGAAATAGTGAGTTCATGACCTGAGCTGAAATCAAGAGTTGGGCACTTAACCAACTGAGCTACTCAGGTGCCCCAATTGAACTTACTTTTAAATAAGTGTGATTTATTTGTGGATTTCTATGGTTTACATTCTCCCACACTGAGTAATTTAAAGCTACCAAAGAAAAGTCACTGAGGGAAGAATTGGTAAGGTATGCATACAATGGGATGTTGAATAGTATTTGGGAGTTTTTCAGGAAATGGTAAAAAAAATTCAGAATATGATCCTTTACAAAATAGAGAAGGTGAATTCGTCTTCACTACCTCCTCTCTTTTCAGATATTCCTCTTTCCTGTTTTTGACAACTTGTCCCATCATATACCAGTTTCTCAGTGATATTCCTATCCTTTACATTAAGGGTTGCTGTCAGACCTGTCATCAGAGTATTTTGACATAGGGAAGTGATATTGCCTTACTCTGAAGTGTTCAAACTCTATTTTTCATAAAACGTATCAGACCATTATCTGTTTCTCAAAGTGCTGTTCTCTGGGATCAGCTAATCCTATAGACACAGGGAGGAAAATATGAAGGGGCCACTGATTCTACAACAATCCTTTCCTTATTCTTTTTTATAGTAAAATACGAATAACATAAAATTTACCATTTTAGCCATCTTAGAATTTATGAGTCTATGGCATTAAATGCATTTACAATGTAGATAATTTTGCTATGACATCATCTTTATCAGGTCAAAACATTTATATCACCTGAAACAGGATCTCTGTAACTTTAAGCAATTCTCATTCCCCGTTCTCCACACCCTCAGAAAACTACTAATCTCCTTTCTGTATCTATGGATTTACAGAATCCTACATTATGTGACCTTTACTTTCTGGATTTTCTCACTTGCCATTATGTTTTCAAAGTTCATCCATGATTTATTTTTTATTTATTTTATATTTTGTTATTTGTTAGATATTTTAATTTTTATTTAAATTCTAGTTAGTTAACATATAGTATAATATTAGTTTCATAAATATAATTTAGTGATTCATCGCTTACATATAACACCCAATGCTCATAACAAATGCCCTCCTTAATACCAACAACCCATTTAGCACATTCCTCTTCCCAACTCTCCTCCAGCAACCTGAGGGTTGTTCTCTATATTAAGAATCACTTAGGGTTTGCCTCTCTCTCTCTCTCTCTCTCTTTCTCTCTCTCTCTTTTTGCTTTCCCTTATGGTCATTTGTTTTGTTTCTTAAATTCCACATGTGAGTGAAATCATATGATCTTTGTCTTTCTCTGAGTGATTTCACTTAGCATAATTCCCCTAGCTCCATCCATGTCATTGGAAATGGTAAGATTTCATTCTTTTTGATGACTAATATTCCAGTGTGTGTGTGTGTGTGTGTGTGTGTGTGTGTACTACCTCTTCTTTATCCATTCAACAGTTGATGGAGATTTGGGCTCTCTCCATAGTTTGTCTATTGATGATACTACTGTTATAAACATTGGGATGCATGTAGCCCTTTGAATCAGTATTTTTGAATACTTTGAGTAAATAGTAGCACAATTGCTGGGCCCTGTATTTCACTTTTTGAGGAACCTCCATACTGTTTTTTGAGAGTGGCTGCACCAGTTTGCATTCCCACCAAAACTGTAAGAGTCTTCCACTTTCTCCACATCCTTGCCAACACCTCTTGTTTCCTGCATTGTTACCTTTAACCATTCTGACAGGTGTGAGGTAACATCTCATAGTAGTTTTGAGTTGTAATTCCATGATGATCACTGATGTTGAGCTTCTTTTCATGTGTCTATTAGCCAACTCTATATCTTCTCTGGGGAAAAAATGTCTATTCATCTCTTCTGACCATTTCTTAACTGGGATATTAGTTTTTTAGGTGTTGAGTTTGATAAGTTCTTTATATATTTTGGATGCTAACCCTTTATCACATATGTCTTTTGCAAATATCTTCTCCCACTCAGAAGGTTGCCTTTTAGTTTTGTTGATTTTATCTTTCACTGCGGGGAAGCTTTTTATTTGGGTGAAGTTCCATTAGTTTATTTTTGCTTTTGTTTCCCTTGCTTCCAGAAACGTGTTTAGTAAAACGTTGCTCTGGCCAATATCAAAGAGGTTCTGACTGTGTTCTTCTTTAGGATTTTAGGTTTCTTGTTTCACAATTAGATACTTCATACATTTGTTTTGTTTTGTTTTGTTTTTATTTTTTTTAATATCAAATTTATTGTCAAATTGGTTTCCATACAACACCCAGTGCTCATCTCAAAAGGTGCCCTCCTCAATACCCATCACCCACCCTCCCTGACCTCCCACCCCCCCATATACCCTTAGTTTGTTCTCAGTTTTTAAGAGTCTCTTATGCTTTGGCTCTCTCCTTCTGTAACCTTTTTTTTTCCCTTCTCTTCCCCCCTGGACTTCTGTTAAGTTTCTCAGGATCCACATAAGAGTGAAATTATATGGTATCTGTCTTTCTCTGTATGACTTATTTCGCTTAGCATAACACTCTCCAATTCCATCCACGTTGCTACAAAAGGCCATATTTCATTCTTTCTCATTGCCATGTTGTATTCCATTGTGTATATAAACCACAATTTCTTTATCCATTCGTCAGTTGATGGACATTTAGGCTGCAACATGCAGAAGGATGAAACTAGACGACTTTCTTACACCATTCACAAAAACAAACTCAAAATGGATAACAGACCTGAATGTGAGACAGGAAACCTTCAAAACCCTAGAGGAGAAAGCAGGAAAAAACCTCTCTGACCTCAGCCGCAGCAATTTCTTACTTGACACATCCCCAAAGGCAAGGGAATTAAAAGCAAAAATGAACAACTGGGACCTCATGAAGATAAAAAGCTTCTGCACAGCAAAGGAAACAATCAACAAAACTAAAAGGCAACCAACAGAATGGGAAAAGATATTTGCAAATGACATATCGGAAAAAGGGTTAGTATCCAAAATCTGTAAAGAGCTCACCAAACTCCACACCTGAAAAACAAATAATCCAGTGAAGAAATGGGCAGAAAACATGAATAAACACTTCTCTAAAGAAGACATCCAGATGGCCAACAGGCACATGAAAAGATGTTCAGCGTCGCTCCTTATCAGGGAAATAAAAATCAAAACCACACTCAGATATCACCTCATGCCAGTCAGAGTGGCTAAAATGAACAAATCAAGAGACTATAGATGCTGGAGAGGATGTGGAGAAATGGCAACCCTCTTGCACTGTTGGTGGGAATGCAAACTGGTGAAGCTGCTCTGGAAAACAGTGTGGAGGTTCCTCAAACAATTAAAAATAGATCTACCTTATCACCCAGAAATAGCACTGCTAGGAATTTACCCAAGGGATACAGGAGTGCTTATGCATAAGGGCACTTGTACCCCAATTTTATAGCAGCAGTCTCAACAATAGCCATATTATGGAAAGAGTCTAAATGCCCATCTACTTCATTCATTTTGAATATTTTTTTTTGTTTGGTGTAGGAAAGAGACCAGTTTCATTCTTCTGAGTGTTGCAGTCCAGTTTTCACAGCACTATTTGTTTAAGAGATTGTCTTTTTTTTCCATTGTATATTCTTTCCTGCTTTGGTGAAGATTAGTTGACCATATAGTTTTTGGTCCATTTCTGGGTTTTAAATTCTAGTCTTTTGATCTATTTGTCTGTTTTTATGCCAGTACCATACTGTCTTCATGACTACAGCTTTGTAATATAAGTTGAAGTTCGGAATTGTGATGCCTCCATCTTTGGTTTTCGTTTTCAAGATTGCTTTGGCTATTTGGGTTTTTTTGTGGTTCCATAGCAATTTTGGGATTGATTGTTCTAGCTCTGTGAGAAATGATGGTGATGTTTTGATAAGGATTAAATAAAATGTTTGGATTGCTTTGTGTAGTATAGACATTTTAATCATATTTGTTCTTCCAGTCCATGATCATGGTATGTCTTCCCATTCATTTTATGTTATATTCCATTTCTTTCATCAGTATTTCATAGTTTTCAAAATTGCAGATATTTTACCTTTTTATTTAGCTTTATCCCCAGGCATCTTACAGTTTTTGGTGCAATTGTAAAGGATATCAATTCCTTTATTTCTTTTTCTTTTTTTGTTATTTTTTAAATGTTTATTTATTTCTAAGACAGAGAGAGACAGAGCATGAGTGGGGGAGGGACAGAGAGAGAGGGAGACACAGAATCAGAAGCAAGGTCCCGGCTCTGAGCTGTTAGCACAGAACCCGACATGGGGCTTGAACTCACAAACCGTGAGATCATGACCTGAGCCGAAGGCGGTCACTCAACCGACTGAGCCACCCAGGCACCCGCTTGATTTCTTTTTTCTGTTGTTTAATTACTGGTATATAAAATACAACAGGTTTCTGTACATTGATTTTGTATCCTGCGACTTTACTGAATTTGTGTATCAGTTCTAGCAATTTTTTGGTGGAGTTTTTTGGGTTTTCTCATTTGTGATTTTGGAAGACCTAAAGTGATGAAGACCATATAGGAAGACAGAAAATATCCAGAAGCAATTACAAATAAGTAATAAAATGCACTACATACATATACTTGAAAAATCACTCTGAATATAAATTGGCTAAATGCCCAATCAAAGGACAGAGTATCAGAATCGATACATATTGAGACCCATCAATATTCTGCCTATAAGAGATTCATTTTAAAACTAAAGACACCTACAGACTGAAAGTGATGGGATATAGAACCATTTATCATGCTAAAGGATGTCAAAACAAAACCAGAGTACCCATAGTAATATCAGACAAACTAGATTTTAAGACTGTATGTAATAAGAGATGAAGAAAGACACTATATCATGATAAAAGAGTCTATCCAACATGAAGATCTAACAATTATAAATATTTATGCCCCAAATATGAAAGCACCCAAATATATAAAACAATTAATAACAAACATAAAGAAATGCATTTATAATAACACAATAATATTAGGGCACTTTAACACCCACTTACAATATGGACAAATCATCTAAACAGAAAATCAACAAGGAAACAATGACTATGAATGACACACTGGGCCATATAGACTTAAAAGATATATTCAGAACATTTTATCCTAAAGCAGCATGATGTATATTTATACATTCTTTTTGAGTGCACATGGGACATTCTCCAGAATAGATAACATATTGGGTCATAAATGAGGCCTCAAGAAGTACAAAAAGACTGGGACACCTGGGTGGCTCAGTTGGTTAAGCATCTGACTTTGGCTCAGTTCTTGATCTCATAGTTCATGAGTTCGAACCCCGCATCAGGCTCTGTGCTGACAGCTCAGAGCCTGGACCCTGCTGCAGGATCTGTGTCTCCCTTTCTCTCTCCCCTTCCCCTGTTCACTCTCTCTCTCTCTGTGTCAAAAATAAATAAACATTTAAAAAATTTTTTAAAAAGGAAGTACAAAAAGATTGAGATCATACCATGCATAATTTCTGGCCACAAAACTATGAAACTTGAAGTCAACCAGAAGAAAAAATTGGAAAGAACACAAATACATGGAGGTTAAAAAACACCCCCCCCAAGCAGTGAGTGGGTTAAATAGGAAATTAAAGGGAAATGTAAAAATACATGGAAACAAATGAAAATGAAACTTGATGTTAAAAACCTTTGGGATACAGCCAAAGCGGTCCTAACAGGAAAATTATATAGCAGTACAGAACTACCTGAAGAAATAAGAAAAGTCTCAATTAAATAACCTAATCTTATACCTAAAGGAGCTTGAAAAGGAACAGCAAATTAAGCCTAAAGCCAGTAGAAGAAGGAAATAATAAAGATTAAACAGATAAAAATATTATGGAAACAAACAAAAACCCCAACAGTAAAACAGGTCAATGAAACTCAGAGCTGGTTATTTGAAAGAATTAATAAAATTGATTAACCCCTAGCCAGATTTCTCAAAAAGAAAAGAGAAAAGTTTCAAATAAAAAAAATCACAAATGAGAGAGGAGAGATCACAACCAACACCACAGAAATACAAACAATTATAAGATAATATGAAAAATTATATGCCAACAAACATCTGGAAGAAATTGACAAATTCCTGAGAACATATAAATTACAAAAGTTAAACAGGAAAAAACGGAAAATTTGAAGAGACTGATAACCAGCAAAGAAATTGAATTGGTTATCAGAAATATCCCAACAAATAAAAGTCCAGAGCCAGATGGCTTCCCAGAAGAATTCTATTACATGTTTAAAGACGAGTTAACACCTATTATTCTCAAAGTGTTCAAAAAAAATGGAAGGAAAAGTTCGTAGCTTATTCTATGAGGCCATCATTACTTTGACTCCAGAACCAAAAAAAGACTCCACTAAAAAGATTACAGGCCAATACCTTTGATGACCATGGATGCAAACATTCTCCACAAGATACCAACATACTGAATCTAACACTACATTAAAAGAATTATTCACCACAATCAAGTGGGATTAATTTCTGGGCTGCAAGCGTGGTTCAGTATTTGCAAATAAATCAACATGATACACCACACTAATAAAAAGAAGTATAAGAACCATATAATCTCTTAATAGATGCAAAAATAGCATTTGACAAAATACAGCATCCATTCTTGATAAAAACCCTCAACAAAATAGGTTTAGAGAGAACATACCTCAATATCACAATAACCATATACAAAAGATTCACAGTTAATATCATCTTCAATGGGGAAAAACCGAGAGCTATTCCTCTACAGTCCAGAAGCAGACAGGGATGGCCACTCTCACTAGTCTCATTTAACATAGTATTGGAAGTCCTAGCCTCAGCGATCAGACAACAAAAAGAAATAAAAGGCATCCAAATTTGTAAGGAAGGTGTCAAACTTTCACTATTTGAAGATGACATGATACTTTATATAGAAAACTCAAAAAACTCCAAGGAAGTCCCTTGTAATATTTCTTGCAGAGCTGATTTAGTGGTCATGAACTCCTTTAATTTTTTGTTTGTTTGTTTGTTTGGGAAACTTTATTACTTCTTCTATTCTGAGTGATAGCCTAGTTAGAATATTCTTGGGCTGCATATTTTTCCCATTCAGCACGTTAAAGATATCATGCCATTCCCTCTGGCTTGCCAAGTTTCTATGAAGAGATCTGTTCCTAATGTTTTGGGTGTTTCCTTGTAAGTTAGACACTTCTTTCTTGCTGCTTTTAGGATTTTTTTAAATTATATTTTGAAAATTAAACCACAATATGTCTTGGTGTCCTGCTTTTGTTTATTTTGACATGAGTTCTCTGCCTCCTGGATTTGGATGTCTTTTTTCCTTTCCCAGGTTAGGGATTTTTCAGCTAATATTTTCTCAAATAAAATTCCTGTCCCCTTTTCTCTCTCTTCTTCTTCTTCTGGGACTCCTTTGATAGGAATGTTACTACATTTGATGGAATATGATTTTCTGAAGTCCACTCTAGTGATCTATCATTTGTCTTTCCCTCTTCTTTTTTGGCTTCGTTATTTTCCATATTTTTAATCTTCTATATCACTTACTCATTCCTCTGCTACATCCATTTTTGTGCTCATTGCATCCTGTCACTTTAAAACCTCAGTTATTGAATTTTTTCATTTCTGTTTCATTGTTTTTTAGCTCTCTTATCTCTGTGGTAAGGGCCTCCCTGATGTCTTCCATGCTTTTTTCAAGCCCGGTGAATATCATTATAGCTGTTTATTTAAATTCTGTGTCAGGAATATTACTTACATATCTTTTGATACAATGTCTGGCTGTGACCTTTTCTTGTTCTTTCTTTTGGGATTAATTCCTCTGTCTTGGCAATTTGTCTAAGTCTCTGTCTTATTATGTTAAAAATCCTTCTATGTTTCCTGCTATGCTCCTGAGAGTAATGGCTTTATGAAGAAGAGGTCATATAATGTCCAGAGCCTGGTGCTTCAGAAAATGTCTCTGGTGTGTGCTGCATGTATTGTGCTGCTATTTTGGTCAGACATCTGCAGAGGTTTTCCTTGCCTGCAAGGGAGAGTATTTGGATATTGTCCATAGTGTGACAAGTTTTAACTAGGTGTGCACTGATCTGCTTGTTAAATGAGACATGATGCTACTTCTACTAAAACTGAAGCCTTGCAGAGCTCTATAGTTAGTAGACATGGTGCCTGCAGCAGTTTCTACAGGCCTCCTGGGGAAGAGGCTCACTGAGCTGGCCTTTAGGCACATTTGCCTAAGAAAAACAGTACTAGCAGAACATCAGGGAGTGGGACTTGGTGTAAGCAGATTACACAGCCAGTTTTACTACTGTTGGATTTACTGAAATTGGTTAATGCTGAGGGGTGGGGGAGAGATATGGGGCCAACCAGGTCCTTTGTCCAAGGAGAAGGGATTCAGTGCTTAGGGAAGCACTCCCAGAGGAGTGAATCATTTCCCCTTGGGCATCCCAGGTGTTCTTCAGATAACTGCTTTCACTCCATCTGTCTCCAGATTGCTAGCCTGCCTGGAGCAGAATAGTGCACTCTGGGCTCTATCCCAGCCACGTTTGCTTTTAAAACTCTAAACTTTTGGGACCATGTAGGGAGAGGACTTGTATTTGTTTTCTTGGGGACAGTCTCACTGTGCTGGGACTGATGTAGGTTTGACTGAGAAATGTAGTTGTCCCAGAGTGCAGGGGCATGGTATTTAGTGCAAAGCAGGCTAAACAGCCAATGTCTGGATTAGCTGCCTTCAGCAGGTGCCTCTGTGCCTATGCTGAGGTGCAGGGGGGGAAAAAGCACCCTCCAGCTCTTTTGTGCCTTGAGAGATGACGCTGGGAACATTACCTCTCACAGATGCACTACAAGAAGAGTGAACAGTCTTTCTTGTGTGCCTTAGGTGATCCTCAGATAGCTCTGACTACACAAGGATTCCTTGTGTGCCTTTTTTACAGGAGTACTACAGTGGCCTCTGGGCTGTATCCCAGCCAAGCCCTCTAGCCAAGCCAATGCTTCTCTAAAACTCCAAACTTTCAGCCCCACTGGTTGCAAAAACTCATAAAAATCAGCCTCTCTCATTTTCCTGGACAATGGCTTTGGGGATGTGTTCTCTTTTGCATATCCTTCTGTGCTCCACTCTTTCTCCCCTTTCTCAGCAACCAGGGCTCCTTCCCCTCTGCAGCAGCTGTGATCCATTTCTCCACCAAACCACTTCTCTGCACTGCCTCCATCCTCAATGTGGCCTCTTCTTTCCCTCTAGTTATGCAGTCTGTTCTGTCAGTCCTCAGGTTGATTTCTTGAATATGCAGAATGATTTGATAGTTATGTAGCTATGCTTGAAGGATGAGGCAAGCCTAAGGTCCTCCTACTACATTGTCATCTTAGCTCCTGCCAGTACTGGTGTTTTTACAATATTAATTCTTCCAATCTATGAACACAATATACCTATTCAGGGGCACCTGGGTTGCTCAGTCAGTTAAGTGCTGACTCTTGATTTTGGCTCAGGTCATGATCTCACAGTTTGTGAGATTGTTGGGTTTTGGGGTGATGGTGAAGGTTCAGAGCCAATGGCAAGAATTCTTGAAGATGACTTTGGTGCAAAAAATATCACACATATCCCACCTTGGGGGATGCTGTTAGCCTGTACTTTGCTTTCAGCTTGCCCTTTGCTCCTTCGTGAAAATCAAGCCCCACTTCAGGATTTATGCTGACAGCACAGAGTCTGCTTGAGATTCTGTCTCTCCCTCTCTCTCTGACCATCTCTCTCTCACTCTCTGTCTCTCTCCCTCAATAAACAAACAAAACAAATAAATAAATAAATACATACATACATACATACAAAAAACCACAAGATTCTTACTCAGCTATTTGTGTTTTATTTTATTTATTTATCAATGTCCTGTGGCTTTCAGGATAGAGATCTTCCACCTGTTTAATTAAATTTACTCCTAAGTATGTGGCTTTTTTTGATGTTATTATAAATGGGATTGATTGCTTTATTTTTCAGAAAATTTATTGTTATTGTATAGAAACATATTGATTTTTATATACTAATTTTGTATCCTAAAACTTTACTGAACTGATTGGTTCTAAAATTTCCTTAAGCATTTCTGATTTTCAATATATAAAATTATGTATAGAGCAAATTTTACTTTTTCCTTTGCAATTGTAATATTAAATAAAAAATTCTTTTTATCGGGCCCCTGGGTTGCTCAGTCAGTTAAATAACAGACTTCAGCTCAGGTCATGATCTCATAACTCCTGAGTCTGAGCCCTGTGTTGGGTTCTGTGCTAACAGCTCAGAGCCTGGGGCCTGCTTCAGATTCTGTGTCTCCCTCTTTCTTTGTCCTCCACTCGCAGTCTGTCTCTCTGTCTTTCTCAAAAATAAATAATCATTAACAAATAATAATAATAATAATTTCTTTTTCTTGTCTGACTTCTTTAGCTAGAACTTCGAGTACTATGTTGGATAGCGGTAGTGATAGTGAGCACCTTTGTATTGTTCCTAATCTTAGAGAAAAAGTTTTCAAACTTTCACCAGTGAGGAAAATATTATATGTTGGCTCATTATATATGTCCTTTTTAATAGTAATATATGTTCCTTCTATGCCGAATTTGTTAAGAGTTTTATCATTAATAGATATTAAATTTTGCAAAATGATTTTTTTCTATGTCCATTTGGATAATTATGTTCTTTTATTCTCTTAATACAAGTATCATATTAATTGATTTGAGTATGTTGACCATGTTTTCATCGCAAGGATAAATCCCACTTGATCACGGTGAATTATTCTTTAATTTTTTTAAGTTTATTTATTTATTTTGAGATACAGAGAAAACACATGAGCAGGAGAGGGGCAGTGACTGAGAAGGAAAGAGAGAGAATCCCAAGAGAGCCCAATGTGACGTTCAGACTCACAAAACTGTGAGATAATGGACTGAGCAGATACCGAGAGTCAGACACTTAACCAACTGAGCCACCCAGGTACCCCTGAATTATTCTTTTAATGTGATTATTAATTCAGTTTCAAGTATTTTATTGAGATTTTTTGCATCTATATCCATTAGGAACATTATGCTCTAGTTTCCTTTTCTAGTAGTGTCCTTTTTCTGGTTTTGGTATCAGAATAATGCTTACCTCATAAAATGATTTTGGAAATGTTTCCTTCCCTTTGATTTTTTAGAAGGATTTCAGAACTTGTGTTAACTCTTTTAAAAATGATTGGTAATATTTATCATTAATTCCATCTGTTCCTGGGGGTATTTTTCATTGAAAGATTTTTGATTTCTGATTCAGTCTCCTTACTAGTATTTTGTCAATTCAAATTTTTTATTTCTTCCTGACTCAGTCTTGGTAAGTTCTATGTTTCTAAAAATTTTACCATATTTTATAGGTTGTCCATTTTGTTGGCCTGCAGGTTTTTTTTTTATAGTAAACTCTTATAATCCTTTGAATTTCTGTGATATCAATTTTAACGCCTCCTTTTTTTATTTATAATTGCATTGATTTGTGTCCTTTTTCTTTTTTTTTTCTTGATTAAGTAAGAGTTGTTACTTTTATTAATTTTTTCAGAGAACCAGCTCTTAGTTTAATCTTCGGTTGTTTATTTGGGATTTTTCTTGCTATTAAAAAAAATAATGTTTATTTATTTCTGAGAGACAGAGAACCATAGTGAGAGCAGGGGAGGAGCAATAAGAGAAGGAGACACAGAATCCGAAGCAGGCTCCAGGCTCTGAGCTGTCAGCGCAAAGCTGGATGCAGGACTTGAACCCATGAACTGTGAGATCATGACCTGAGCTGAAGTCAGACGCTTAACCAACTGAGCCACTCAGGTGCCCCGCTTTTGTTGTTGTTGTTAATATAACTTGTTGTCAACTTAGCTAACATACAGTGCATACAGTGGGTTCTTGGTTTCTGGGGTAGATTCCCATGATTCATCGCTTACATACAACACCCAGTGCTCATCCCAACAAATTTCCCCCTCAATGCCCATTACCCATTTTCCCCTTTCCCCTGCTCTCTCCATAAGCCCTCAGTTTGTTCTCTGTATTTAAGAGTCTCTTATGGTTTGCCTCCATCTCTGTTTGAAACTATTTTCCCCTTCCCTTCTCCCGTGGTCTTCTGTTAAGTTTCTCAATTTCCACATATGAGTGAAAACATATGATATCTGTCTTTCTCTGACTGACTTATTTAACTTAGCATAATACCCTCTAGTTACATCCACATTGTTTCAAATAGCAGGATGTCATTCTTTCTCATTGCCAAGTAGTATTCCAATGTTTATAGAAACCACATCTTCTTTCTCCATTCATCACTTGATGGACATTTGGGTTCTTTCTGTGATATAGCTATTGTTGAAAGTGCTGCTAAAAACATTGGGGCACAATGCCCATATGAATCAACACTCCTGTATCCTTTGGATAAATTAATAGTAGTGCTATTGCTGGGTCATAGGGTAGTTCTATTTTTAATCTTTTGAGGAACATCCACAATGGTTTCCAGAGTGGCTGCACCAGGTTACATTCCCACAAACAGTGCAAAAAGGTCTCCCATTCTCTGAACCCTCGCCAACATCTTTTGTTTCCAAAGTTGTTCATTTTAGCCACTCTGACTGGTTGAGGTGGTATCTCAGTGTGGTTTTGATTTGTATTTCCCTGATGATGAGTGATATTGAGCAATTTTCATGTGTCTGTTGGCCATCTTGATGTCTTCTGCCCATTTCTTCACTGGATTATTTGTTTTTCAGGTGTTGAGTTGGTAAGTTCTTTATAGATTTTGGATATTAACCTTATATCTGATATTCCATTTGCAAATATCTTCTCCCATTATGTAGGTTGTCTTTCAGTTTTGTTGATAGTTTTCTTTGCAGTGCAGAAGACTTTTATCTTTATGAGGTCCCAATTGTTCATTTTTGCTTTTATTTCCCTTGCCTTCAGAGATGTGTCAAGCAAGAAGTTGCAGTGGGTGAGGTCAAAGTGGTTGTTGCTTGTTTTCTCCTCTATGGTTTTGATGGTTTCCTGTAACTGCATATCTACAAGAGCAAGATTGACACTGACTAAACCAGATCGGCCCTCTTCCAGACCAGGATAGCCTCCAGTTCTAAAGGCACCATTGGATATCAGTCCAGTGGTTTTTGTATTTTCTGATTTGATTCTTCATCAATTCTTATTGTGTGTGTGTGTGTGTGTGTGTGTGTGTGTGTGTAATCTTCTTCCTTTTCTTTCTCTTTCTCTTATTGTTTCCCTTTATTGTGGTTACTCTGGTTGTTGGTTTGTTTAAGCAGATATTTTTAATCTACTCTTTTTACACCTCTTCTATATCCCCTTCTTTATTTCCTCTCTCTGTCTTTGTATTAAGCCATATAGTTTCTCTGATTATCTACCTGGTCAATTTATTTTTATTTTCTCTTTCCCCACCCATGTAGTTTCTCTCTATGTATGGGATAAGGCTCCTCCACCACCACCCAATTTAAAATTTTTTTCCAGGTTACTTCAGCGAACAAAAAAAAATCAAAGCACACCTGGTGGAAGGCCCAAATCACACTACAAGTAGGGAGATAAAGCAACCAGAGTCACAACAACAGAGAGCATGCAACACACTCCAAAAACACCTCCTGAAGGGCCAGGACCTGTACAGTATATGACCTCCACTATAATATAGTAGTGCTCACAGGTGCAAGAAACATAGTAAGCTATTGAAACACATAAGGGATTTGGGGAAGCCTGGGTGGCTCAGTTGGTTAAGCGTCTGACTTCAGCTCAGGTCATGTTCTCATGGTCTGTGAGTTCGAGCTCTGCATTGAGCTCTGTGCTGACAGCTCAGAGCCTGGAGCCTGTTTCAGATTCTGTGTCTCCCTCTGTCTCTGACCCTCCCCCATTCATGCTCTGTCTCTCTCTGTCTCAAAAATAAATAAACGTTAAAAAAAATTTTTTAAACACATAAGGGACAAAAAAACTAGCCAAAATGATGAAACAAAAGAATTCTCATCAAAAGAAATTCCAGGAAGAAATGAAAGCTAGAGAATTGCTCAAAACAGATATAAACAATATATCTGAGTGAGAATTTACAATAATAGTCATAAGATTAGTAGCTGGGATTGAAAAAAAGCATAGAAGACAGAAGATAATCTGTTGCTGCAGAGATCAAGGAACTAACAGTCATGAAGAATTAAGAAATGTTGTAAATGAGGTATAATGTAAAACTAGATGTAGTGACAGCAAGGATGGCAGAAGCATAAGAGAGAATGAATAAAATAGAAGATAAAACTATGGAAAATAATGAAGCCAGGAAAAAGACAAATAAGAAAATACTAGACCTTGAGGGGATAATTAGAGAACTAAACAATTCAATGAAACATAATAATATCCATACCATAGGAGTTCTAGAAGAGGAAAAGAGAAAGGGACAGGTTTACTTGAACAAATTATAACTGAGAACTTCCCTAATTTCGGGAAGTAGGCAGACATCCAAATCCAGGAGGCACAAAGAACTCCCTTCAGGAGTAAGAAGAATAGGTCTTCACCACACCATATCATAGTGACACAGACAAAATACAATGATAAAGAGAGAATTATGAAAGCAGGTAGGGACAAATGGGCCATAAAATACAAGAGTAGATGCATAAGGGCAATAGCAGTCTTGTCCACTGAAACTTGGCAGGCCAGAAGGAAGTGGCATGAAATATGAATGTGCTGAAGGAAAAATATGCAGCCAAGAATCCTTTATTGAGCAAAGCTGCCATTCAGAATAGAAGGAGAGATAAAAGGTTTCCCAAACACTGAAGGAATTCATAACCACTAAACCAGGCCTGCAAGAGATCCTAAGGGGGATTCTGTGAGGTGAACACTGCAAAGACAACAAAGGACCAGAGTCATAACCACAAGCATTAAACCTACAGATAACACAATGACACTAAATCCATATCTTTCAATAATAACTCTGAATGTAAATGGACTAAATGCTCCAAAAAAATACATAGGGTGTCAGAATGGATGAAAAAAAAAAACAAGATCCATATATGTGCAGTCTACAAGAGACTCATTTTAGACCCGAATACATCTTCATATTGAAATTGAAAGTATGGAGAGCCATCTACTATGCTACTGGAAATCAAAAGAAAGCTTCAGTAGCCATAGTTACATCAAACAAACTGTTTTTTTAAGTAAAGGCTGTAATAAGAGATGAAGAAGGGCATTATATCATAATTATAGGGTCTATACATCAAGAATAGCTAACAACTGTAAATGTTTAATCCTCCAACTTGGAGGCACCCAAATATACAAATCAATTAATCACAAACATGGGCAATCTTATTGGTAAGAATATGGTAATTGCAGGGGACTTTAATACTCCACTACAACAATAGGCAGATCATCTAAGCAGAAAAATCAATAAAGAAACAATGGCCTTGAATGATACACTGGACCAGATGGACTTGACAGATATATTGAGGTATTTTCATCCAAAAGCACAGAATACAAATTCTTTTCTTTTTTTTTTATTTTTAAAAAAATTTTTTTTTCAATGTTTTTTATTTATTTTTGGGACAGAGAGATACAGAGCATGAACGGGGGAGGGGCAGAGAGAGAGGGAGACACAGAATCGGAAACAGGCTCCAGGCTCTGAGCCATCAGCCCAGAGCCTGACGCTGGGCTCGAACTCACAGACTGCGAGATCGCGACCTGGCTGAAGTCGGACGCTTAACCGACTGTGCCACTCAGGCGCCCCCAAATTCTTTTCAAGTGCACATGGAACATTCTCCAAGGTAGACCACATACCTGGTTACAAAAAAGCCCTCAATAAATGTAAATAATTGAGATCATACCATGCATATTTTCTGATCACATGCCATGAAACTTGAAATCAACCATCAGAAAAAAATTTGGAAAGCCTCCAAATGCATGGAAGTTAAAGAACATCCTTCTAACGAATGAGTGGGTCAACCAGGAAATTTTAAAGAAGAAATTAAAAATATATGAAATCAAATTAAAATGAAAAGATAGTCCAAACACTTTCTGATGCAGCAAAGTCAGTGTTAAGAGGAAAATACATGGCAATCCAGTCCTACCTCAAGAAACAAGAAAAATCCCAAAACCTATACACACACCCAAAGGAACTAGAAGGAGAACAGCAAAGAAACCCCAAAGCTAGGAGACGAAAAATAGAAAAGATTAGAGCAGAAATAAACAATATAGAATAATAATTTTAAAAACAGTAGAACAGATCAATGAATCTAATAGCTGACTTTTTGAAAAAATAAACAAAATTGATAAACGCTTAGTCAGACTTCTTAAAAAGGAAAGAGGGAGAAGCCAAATAGATAAAATCACAAGTGAAAGAGGAGAGATCACAACGAACACCACAGAAGTACAGACAATTAGACAATACTATGAAAAATTATATGCCAACAAATTGGACAACCTGGAAGAAATGGACAAATTTCTAGAAACCCACACACTACCAAAACTCAAATGGGAAGAAATAGAAAATTTGTACAGACCCATAACCAGCGAAGAAATTGAGTCAGTCATAAAAAAAATTCCCTACAAATAAGAGCCCTAGGCCAGATGGCTTCCCAGGGGAATTATACCAGCCATTTAAAGCAGAGTTAATACATATCCTTCTCAAGCTGTTTCAAAATGGAAACAGAAAGAAAGCTTCCAGACTCTTTCTTGTGAATCCAGCATTATCTTGATTACCAAAACAGTAAGAGAATCCACTGGAAAGGAAAATTATAGACCAATATCCCTGATGAACATGGATGCAAAAATTCTCAACAAGATACTATCAAATCAAATTCCACAGTATATGAAAAGAATTATTCACCATGATCAAGTGGGATTCATTCCTTTGGTGCAGGGCTGGTTCCATGTTTGCAAATCAATCAATGTGATACATCACATTAATAGAAGAAAGGATAAGAACCATATGATCCTTTCAATAGATGCAGAAAAAGCCTTTGACAAACTACAGCATCATTTCTTAATAAAAACCCTCAAGAAAGCTGGGATAGAAGGAACATACCTCATATCATAAAAGCCATATATGAAAAGCCCACAGCTAATATCGTTAATGCGGAAAAACAGAGATTTCCCCCTGAGATCAGGAACACAACAGGGATGTCCACTCTCACCTGTTGTTTAACACAGTGTTGGAAGTCCTAGCCTCAACAATCATAAAACAAAATGAAATAAAAGGCATCTAAATTGGCAAAGAAGAATTGAAACTTTCACTTTTTGCAGATGACATGATATTCTACATAGGAAACCCAAAAGGCTCCACCAAAAAGCTACTAGAACTGACACATGAATTCAGCAAAGCCGCAGAATACAAATTCAATGTACAGAAACTGGTTGCACTTCTATACACCAATAATGAAGCAAAAGAAAGAGGTATCAAGAAATTGATCCTATTTACAATTTCACCAAGAACCATAAAATACCTGGTAATAAACCTAGCCAAAGATGTAAAAGATCTGCATGCTGAAAACTATACAAAACTTATGAAAGAAATTGAAGAAGAAGCAAGGAAATGTAACAAAAATTCCATCCTCATGGATTGGAAGACCAAATATTGTTTAAAATTCCAACACTACCCAAATCAATCTACACATTCAATGCAATCCCAATCAAAATTGCACCAGCATTCTTCTTGAAGCTAGAACAAGCAATCCTAAAATTTGTATGGAACCACAAAAGACCACGGATAGCCAAAGTAATATTGAAGAAGAAGACCAAAGCAGGAGGCATTACAATCCCAGACTTTATCCTATACTACAAACCTGTAATCATCAAGACAGCATGGTATTGGCACAAAAACAGACACATAGACCTATGGAATAGAATAGAGAACCCAAAATTGGACCCACAAATGTATAGCCAACTAATTTTGGGCAAAGCAGGAAAGAGTATCCAATGGAAAAAAGACAGTCTCTTTAGCAATTGATGATGGGAGAATTGGACAGCAACATGCAGAAGAATTAAACTGGACCACTTTCTTACACCATACACAAAAATAAACTCAAAATGGATGAAAGACCTAAATGTGAGATAGGAAAACATCTTGCTTCTTAATGTAGGTGTCTTTTTGTTATAATTTTCCTCTCAGAAATACATTTCTTGCCATGTAAGTTCTGGTATACTGTGTTTTTCTATACATAGATGTTTTTCTCTAGAAACCTTGGTAAATTCCCTTTTTTATTTTTTTGGTCCATTGGCTGTTCAGAACAATGTTGGTTAATTTCCCTGTGTTCATGACTTTTCTAGTTCTTTTGTTGTTGTTGATTTCCGTTTTTTTTTTTTTTTGCTTTTGTAGTCAGAATAGGTATTTAGTATGATTTTAGTCTTGAATTTGCTGAGACTATTTTCTGTGGCCCAAAATATGGTTTACCTTAGTAAATATTCAATGTACATTTGAGAAGATTGTGTATTATGCTTTTGTTAAATAGAATGTCCTGTATATGTCTGTTATGTCCATTTATTCTATAGTATGGTTCAAATCTGCTTTCTCCTTATTGATTCTCTGTGTGCATAATCTATCCATTATTGAGAGTAGAGTCCCCAAGTATTATTGCATTACTTTTTATTTTTGCTTTTAGTTCTTTTAGGTTTTCTTCATATATTTAGGTACTCTTATGTTGAGCATATAATTATTTAAAATTGTTATATCTTCTACATATATTGATTATTTATTATTTTTTTAGTTTTTTTTAACAGTTAGCTAACAGTGTTGTGTTAGTTTCTCCTGTATGACAGAGTAATTAAAAAATTCCGTACATCACCCGGTGCTCATCACAAGAACCCTCGTTAATCTGTACAACCTATTTCACTCATCCCTTCACCCCATCCCCCTCTTGTCCCCATCAGTTTGTTCTATATAGTTAAAAGTCTGTGTCCTGGTCTCTGTATATCTCTCTCTTTCTTTTTTTCACTTTGTTCATTTATTTTGTTTCTTAAATTCTACATGTGAGTAAAATTATATGGTATTTGTCTTTCTCTGACCGATTTATTTTGCTTACAATTTTGCTTTCTAGCTCCAACTGTGTCATTACAAATGACAAGATTGCATTATTCTGTATGACTGAATTATTCCGCTGTGTGTATATATGTATTTTTATAAAACTTTATATATATGTATTTTTATCTATAAAATTTACACATATATACTTTATATCTGTACATATGTAAATGATATTTAAAAATATTTTTCTCCTAATCTATGAGCATGCAATATGTTTCCATTTCTTTGTGTCATCCTCATTTTCTTTCATCAGTGTTTTATAGTTTTCAGAGTACAGGTCTTTCACCTCGGTTGTTAGGGTTATTACGAGGTATCTTATTATTTTTGATGCAACTGTAAATTGCATTGTTTTCTTAATTTTTTCTTTCTGCAGCTTCATTATTGATGTATAGAAATGCAACAGATTTCTGCACATTGATTTTGTATCCTACAACTTTACCGAATTCAGTCATTGGTTCTAGCATTTTTATACATGTGTGTAGTCTTTCAAGTTTTGTATATGTAGTATCATGTTATCCTCAAATAGTGAAAGTTTTATTTCTTTTTTTTTCCTATTTGGATGTCTTTTATTTCTTTTTGTTGTCTGATTGCTGTGGCTAGGACTTTCAGTACTATGTATTATAAAAGTGCTAAAAGTGACCATTCTTATCTTTTTCCTCACCTTAGGGGAAAAGCTCTCATTTTTAGGATGATGTTAGCTATGAATTTTCCATAAATGACCTTTATTATGTTGAGTTATGTTCTCTCTAAACCTATTTTATTGAAAGGTCTTTATCGTGAATGGATGTTGTACTCTGCGAAATACATTTTCTGCATCTATTGAGATGATTGTATGTTTCTTATCCTTTTTCTTATTGATGTGCTGTATCATGTTGATTGACTTGCAAATTATAATTTACCATTGCCACCTTGAAATAAATCCCACTTGATATGGTAAATGATTTTCAATGTATTGTTGAATTCAGTTTCCAGTAATTTTTGAGAATTTGTGTATCTATGTTCATTATCGATATTGGCTTGTAGTTTTTTGTTTTTTTTTTTTTAAGCTGTGTCTTTATCTGTTTTTGGTACCAGTGTAATGTTCACCTCATACAATTAATTTGGAAGTTTTTCTCCCAGTTCTATTTTTGGGAATGGTTTGAAAAGAATAAATAATGCTTCTTTAAATGTTTGCTAGAAAATAATTCACCTGCGAAGCAATCTGGTTCTGGAGTTTTGCTTTTTGCTTTTTTTTTTTTTTTCTGATTCAATTTCATTGCTGGCCATCAGTCTGTTCAAATTTTCTATTTCTTCCTTTTTCAGTTTTGATAGTTTATAGATTTCTTTGAATGTATCCATTTCCTCCAGGCTGTCTATTTTTTTGCCATAAAATTTTTCATAATACTCTCTTATAATTGTTTGCATTTCTGTGGTGTTGGTATTTCTCCTCCTTCAGGTGTGATTTTATTTGTTTGAGTACTTTCTGGTTTTTTTCTTGATAATTCTGGTTAGAAGTTTACCCTTTTATTGATTTTTTCAAAGAACCAGCTCTTAGTTTTATTGATCTTTTCTATTGCTTTTTAAGTTTCTATATCATTTGTTTCTGATGTAATCTTTATTTCCTTCTTTCTGCTGTTTTGGGGGTTTCTTTGTTGTTCTTTTTCTAGCTCCTTTAAGTTTAAGACACAGTGTTGGCAGGGGTTTGGGCTGGTCTTCTGGCGGTGGAGGCCCAACAAATTGGGACTGAGGCCAGTGTGACTTGGAAGGGTGGTTCCATTGTGGGGGGTTGGCTTAAGCAAGTTAGGTATCAAGTGTTGTGCTGGGCTGATTCCAAAAGGTGGTTTGTGCTTATGCTGCGGGTCGTGGGAGGAATATGGGGCCTGCCAGTACCTTTTCCCACAGGTTCTCTCCATGAATGCTGCCTCCCTGGGACCCGCTCTGAAATGAACAAATAACCTCCTCACTGTGTGCCCAAGATGCTCTTTCAAATAGCTGTTTCCACACTATATGTCCACAGGCTGTTTGCTTTGCCTTCTCTCCAAGAACAGCCCCACTGCCTCCATCACTCCAGAGCCAAGCCTGCTTACTTTTAGAACTCCACACTTTAAGTCCCACTGGTTGCAAAAATTCAGGAAATTTGTTCCTTCTTGCTTTCCAAAGTCAATTGTTACGTGGATTTGTTTTCTGAATTGCTCCTCTGTGTGTTTGTTGCCCTTCTTCATGACTGTGGCTCTTTCACCACCACAGCAACCACTGTATGGGTTTCTCTCCCAAACTGCATCTCTGAACTTCTTACCTTCTTCAGTGTGGTCTCTTCTGTACCTTAAGTTGTGGAATTTATTATGTCAGTCTTCAGATTTATTTCTGCGATATTTAGGATGATTTGATAGTTATGTAGTTGTATTCATGGAAGATGAGCCTAGGGTCCTCCTACTCTGCCACCATCTCCCTCTTTCTCCATGTTCTAGTCTTTAACCTACTTTGGGTTGACTTCTTTATATGGTGTAAGATAGTGTTCCAGTTTTATTCTTTTGAATGTGCCTGTCCTGTTTTACCAATACTATTTGTGAGGTGACTATCCTTTCTTGGTTTATTTGTCATAAGTTGATTCATCAGATATGTGTGGGTTTCTTTCTCGAATCTCTATTTTTTTTAAGAGAGAGAGTGCATGTGTGCAAAAGTGGGAGAGAGGAGCAGAGGGAAAGAGAGAATTTTTTTAAGTTTATTTATTTATTTTGAGAGAGAGAAAGCGCAAGTCATGCAGGAGTAGGGAAAGAGGGAGAAAGAATCCCAAGCAGGTTCTGCACTGTAAATGTAGAGCCCAACACGGAGCTGAAATCCACAAACCACAAAATCATGACCTGAGCCAAAGTCACTTAACCAACTGAGCCACCCAGGTGCCCCTTGGATCTATTTTCTTTTCCATTGACCTATGTGCCCGTTTTTATGGCAATGACATAGTCTATTGATTACTGTAGCTTTGTAAAATAGTTTAGCGTCAAGAGGTGTGATGCCTCCAGCTTTATATTTTTTCCTCAGGATTCCTTTGGCTACCTGGAGTATTTCATGGCTCTAGACATATTTTAGGATGGTTTATTTTATTTCTGTAAAAAATGTCATTGCAATTTTGGTAGGAAAAGTATTGAATTTGTAGATTGCTTTGAGTACTATGGACTTTTTAACAATGTTAATTCCTACAATCAAGAAGCACAGAGTATTTTTCATTGATTTGGGTAAGTTTCCATTTCTATTATTATTGTTTTATAGTTTTCAGTGTATGGATCTTTTCCCTCCCTGGCTAAATTTATTAATAGTTATCCCATCCTTTTTAATGAAATTGCAAATGGGATTGTTTCCTTAATTTCTCTATCTGTTGTTCATTATCAGTGTATGGAAATGTAACTGATTTTTGTCAATTGATTTTATATCCCAAATTTCTGCTAAATCTATGTATTAGTTCTAACATATTTTGGTGAAATGTTTATGGTTTTCTATATATGTCATATGATCCTCCAATAAAGAAAGTTGTACTTTCTCCTTTCCAATTTGTATGCATTTTTTTTACTTGCCTAATTTCTCTGGCTAGGACTTCCAGCACTATGTTGAATAAAAGTGGCATGCATGGGAATTCTGGTCTTCTTCTCAATCTTGGCAGATAAGCTTTAGCTTTTTAGCAAAGAATCCGATGCTAGCTGTGGGATTGTAATATATGGCCTTTGTTAAGTTACAACTCCTCTATACGCATGTTGTTGAGAGTTTTTATCATGAATGGATATTATATTTTCTCAAATGCTTTTTCTGCATCTTTTGAGATTATCCTATGATTTTTGTTCTTTATAAATTTAGTGTATCACAATGATTTTTCTGTGGATTTTGAACCATACTTGCATCCCTGGAATAAATTAACTTGATTACAGTGTGTAATCTTTTAATTTATTCTTGAATTATGTTTCTATTATTTTGGGGGGTTTGCATCTATATTCATCGGGGTTGTTGGCTGTAATTTTATTTTATTGTTAAGTTCTTATCTAGTTTTTTTATCAGAGTAATGTCCTTTTAGAATGATTTTAGAATATATTCTGTTCTCTTTTATTTATTGGAAGAGTTTGAGAAAGATTGGTAACAACTCTGCTTTACATGTTCAATAGAATTCACCAGTGCAGTCATTTGGTCTTCGACTTCTGTTTGGTGGCTCATTATTTTTCCTTTGTGCTTTTATGACTGGATAATTTAGATGTATTTTAACACACATATTTGTCTTCTGCTTGATCCATTGATGTTGAAGCTCTCTATTGCATTTTTATCAGCTATAGTATTTGTATTTCATTCTGTTTTATGTTTTATATATTTTTGTTAAACTTTTCATTGTCCTCATGCCTTATTTTCCTAATCATTGAAATGTGTTTCAGAGGAGTTGCGGCAAGATGGCGGCTTAGGAGGACGCTGGACTCACCGCACGTCCTGCTGATCACTTAGATTCCATCTACACCTGCCTAAATAACCCAGAAAACCGCCAGAGGATTAGCAGAACAGAGTCGCCGGAGCCAAACGCAGACGAGAGGCCCACGGAAGAGGGTAGGAAGGGCGGCGAGGCAGTGCGCGCTCCACGGACTGGCGGGAGGGAGCCGGGGCGGAGGGGCGGCTCGCCGGCCAAGCAGAGCCCCCGAGTCTGGCTTGCAAAAGCGGAGGGGCCGGGCGGACTGTGTTCCGACAGCAAGCGCGACTTAGCATCTGGGAGGTCATAAATTAACAGCTCTGCTCGGAAAGCGGGAAGGCTGGAGGACAAAGGGAGGGAGAGCTGCTGAGCCCCCTGACAACAGAGCTCAGTTTGGTGGGGAACAAAGGCGCTCGCCAGCGCCATTTCCCCCGCCCATCCCCCAGCCGAAATCCCAAAGGGAACCGGTTCCTGCCAGGGAACTTGCTCGCTCCGCGCAAACACCCAACTCTGGGCTTCGGCAGAGCCAAACCTCCTGCAGCGGATCTGACTCCCTCCCGCTGCCACAGGGCCCCTCCTGAAGTGGATCACCTAAGGAGAAGCGATCTAAGCCTGCCCCTCCTGCCCCCGAGCACCTTGCCTACCCACCCCAGCTAATACGCCAGATCCCCAGCATCACAAGCCTGGCAGGGTGCAAGTAGCCCAGACGAGCCACACCACCCCACAGTGAATCCCGCCCCTAGGAGAGGGGAAGAGAAGGCACACACCAGTCTGACTGTGGCCCCAGCGGTGGGCTGGGGGCAGACATCAGGTCTGACTGCGGCCCCGCCCACCAACTCCAGCTATACACCACAGCACAGGGGAAGTGCCCTGCAGGTCCTCACCACGCCAGGGACTATCCAAAATGACCAAGCGGAAGAACTCCCCTCAGAAGAATCTCCAGGAAATAACAACAGCTAATGAGCTGATCAAAAAGGATTTAAATAATATAACAGAAAGTGAATTTAGAATAATAGTCATAAAATTAATCGCTGGGCTTGAAAACAGTATACAGGACAGCAGAGAATCTCTTGCTACAGAGATCAAGGGACTAAGGAACAGTCACGAGGAGCTGAAAAACGCTTTAAACGAAATGCATAACAAAATGGAAACCACCACAGCTCGGCTTGAAGAGGCAGAGGAGAGAATAGGTGAACTAGAAGATAAAGTTATGGAAAAAGAGGAAGCTGAGAAAAAGAGAGATAAAAAAATCCAGGAGTATGAGGGGAAAATTAGAGAATTAAGTGATACACTAAAAAGAAATAATATACGCATAATTGGTATCCCAGAGGAGGAAGAGAGAGGGAAAGGTGCTGAAGGGGTACTTGAAGAAATCATAGCTGAGAACTTCCCTGAACTGGGGAAGGAAAAAGGCATTGAAATCCAAGAGGCACAGAGAACTCCCTTCAGACGTAACTTGAATCGATCTTCTGCACGACATATCATAGTGAAACTGGCAAAATACAAGGATAAAGAGAAAATTCTGAAAGCAAGGGGTAAACGTGCCCTCACATATAAAGGGAGACCTATAAGACTCGTGACTGATCTCTCTTTTGAAACTTGGCAGGCCAGAAAGAATTGGCACGAGATTTTCAGGGTGCTAGACAGAAAAAATATGCAGCCAAGAATCCTTTATCCAGCAAGTCTGTCATTTAGAATAGAAGGAGAGATAAAGGTCTTCCCAAACAAACAAAAACTGAAGGAATTTGTCACCACTAAACCAGCCCTACAAGAGATCCTAAGGGGGACCCTGTGAGACAAAGTCCCAGAGACATCACTACAAGCATAAAACATACAGACATCACAATGACTCTAAACCCGTATCTTTCTATAATAACACTGAATGTAAATGGATTAAATGCGCCAACCAAAAGACATAGGGTATCAGAATGGATAAAAAAACAAGACCCATCTATTTGCTGTCTACAAGAGACTCATTTTAGACCTGAGGACACCTTTAGATTGAGAGTGAGGGGATGGAGAACTATTTATCATGCGACTGGAAGCCAAAAGAAAGCTGGAGTAGCCATACTTATATCAGACAAACTAGACTTTAAATTAAAGGCTGTAACAAGAGATGAAGAAGGACATTATATAATAGTTACAGGGTCTATCCATCAGGAAGAGCTAACAATTATAAATGTCTATGCGCCGAATACCGGAGCCCCCAAATATATAAAACAATTACTCATAAACATAAGCAACCTTATTGATAAGAATGTGGTAATTGCAGGGGACTTTAATACACCACTTACAGAAATGGATAGATCATCTAGACACACGGTCAATAAAGAAACAAGGGCCCTGAATGAGACATTGGATCAGATGGACTTGACAGATATATTTAGAACTCTGCATCCCAAAGCAACAGAATATACTTTCTTCTCGAGTGCACATGGAACATTCTCCAAGATAGATCATATACTGGGTCACAAAACAGCCCTTCATAAGTTTACAAGAATTGAAATTATACCATGCTTACTTTCAGACCACAATGCTATGAAGCTTGAAATCAACCACAGAAAAAAGTCTGGAAAACCTCCAAAAGCATGGAGGTTAAAGAACACCCTACTAACGAATGAGTGGGTCAACCAGGCAATTAGAGAAGAAATTAAAAAATATATGGAAACAAACGAAAATGAAAATACAACAATCCAAACGCTTTGGGACGCAGCAAAGGCAGTCCTGAGAGGAAAATACATTGCAATCCAGGCCTATCTCAAGAAACAAGAAAAATCCCAAATACAAAATCTAACAGCACACCTAAAGGAACTAGAAGCAGAACAGCAAAGGCAGCCTAAGCCCAGCAGAAGAGAAATAATAAAGATCAGAGCAGAAATAAACAATATAGAAACTAAAAAAACTGTAGAGCAGATCAACGAAACCAAGAGTTGGTTTTTTGAAAAAATAAACAAAATTGACAAACCTCTAGCCAGGCTTCTCAAAAAGAAAAGGGAGATGACCCAAATAGATAAAATCATGAATGAAAATGGAATGATTACAACCAATCCCTCAGAGATACAAACAATTATCAGGGAATACTATGAAAAATTATATGCCAACAAATTGGACAACCTGGAAGAAATGGACAAATTCCTGAACACCCACACTCTTCCAAAACTCAATCAGGAGGAAATAGAAAGCTTGAACAGACCCATAACCAGCGAAGAAATTGAATCGGTTATCAAAAATCTCCCAACAAATAAGAGTCCAGGACCAGATGGCTTCCCAGGGGAGTTCTACCAGACGTTTAAAGCAGAGATAATACCTATCCTTCTCAAGCTATTCCAAGAAATAGAAAGGGAAGGAAAACTTCCAGACTCATTCTATGAAGCCAGTATTACTTTGATTCCTAAACCAGACAGAGACCCAGTAAAAAAAGAGAACTACAGGCCAATATCCCTGATGAATATGGATGCAAAAATTCTCAATAAGATACTAGCAAATCGAATTCAACGGCATATAAAAAGAATTATTCACCATGATCAAGTGGGATTCATTCCTGGGATGCAGGGCTGGTTCAACATTCGCAAATCAATCAACGTGATACATCACATTAACAAAAAAAAGAGAGAAGAACCATATGATCCTGTCAATCGATGCAGAAAAGGCCTTCGACAAAATCCAGCACCCTTTCTTAATAAAAACCCTTGAGAAAGTCGGGATAGAAGGAACATACTTAAATATCATAAAAACCATTTATGAAAAGCCCACAGCTAACATCATCCTCAACGGGGAAAAACTGAAAGCTTTTTCCCTGAGATCAGGAACACGACAAGGATGCCCACTCTCACCGCTGCTGTTTAACATAGTGCTGGAAGTTCTAGCATCAGCAATCAGACAACAAAAGGAAATCAAAGGCATCAAAATTGGCAAAGATGAAGTCAAGCTTTCGCTTTTTGCAGATGACATGATATTATACATGGAAAATCCGATAGACTCCACCAAAAGTCTGCTAGAACTGATACAGGAATTCAGCAAAGTTGCAGGATACAAAATCAATGTACAGAAATCAGTTGCATTCTTATACACTAACAATGAAGCAACAGAAAGACAAATAAAGAAACTGATCCCATTCACAATTGCACCAAGAAGCATAAAATACCTAGGAATAAATCTAACCAAAGATGTAAAGGATCTGTATGCTGAAAACTATAGAAAGCTTCTGAAGGAAATTGAAGAAGATTTAAAGAAATGGAAAGACATTCCCTGCTCATGGATTGGAAAAATAAATATTGTCAAAATGTCAATACTACCCAAAGCTATCTACACATTCAATGCAATCCCAATCAAAATTGCACCAGCATTCTTCTCGAAACTAGAACAAGCAATCCTAAAATTCATATGGAACCACAAAAGGCCCCGAATAGCCAAAGGAATTTTGAAGAAGAAGACCAAAGCAGGAGGCATCACAATCCCAGACTTTAGCCTCTACTACAAAGCTGTCATCATCAAGACAGCATGGTATTGGCACCAAAACAGACACATAGACCAATGGAATAGAATAGAAACCCCAGAACTAGACCCACAAACGTATGGCCAACTCATCTTTGACAAAGCAGGAAAGAACATCCAATGGAAAAAAGACAGCCTCTTTAACAAATGGTGCTGGGAGAACTGGACAGCAACATGCAGAAGGTTGAAACTAGACCACTTTCTCACACCATTCACAAAAATAAACTCAAAATGGATAAAGGACCTAAATGTGAGACAGGAAACCATCAAAACCTTAGAGGAGAAAGCAGGAAAAGACCTCTCTGACCTCAGCCGTAGCAATCTCTTACTCGACACATCCCCAAAGGCAAGGGAATTAAAAGCAAAAGTGAATTACTGGGACCTTATGAAGATCAAAAGCTTCTGCACAGCAAAGGAAACAACCAACAAAACTAAAAGGCAACCAACGGAATGGGAAAAGATATTCGCAAATGACATATCGGACAAAGGGCTAGTATCCAAAATCTATAAAGAGCTCACCAAACTCCACACCCGAAAAACAAATAACCCAGTGAAGAAATGGGCAGAAAACATGAATAGACACTTCTCTAAAGAAGACATCCGGATGGCCAACAGGCACATGAAAAGATGTTCAGCGTCGCTCCTTATCAGGGAAATACAAATCAAAACCACACTCAGGTATCACCTCACGCCAGTCAGAGTGGCCAAAATGAACAAATCAGGAGACTATAGATGCTGGAGAGGATGTGGAGAAACGGGAACCCTCTTGCACTGTTGATGGTAATGCAAATTGGTGCAGCCGCTCTGGAAAGCAGTGTGGAGGTTCCTCAGAAAATTAAAAATAGACCTACCCTATGACCCAGCAATAGCACTGCTAGGAATTTATCCAAGGGATACAGGAGTACTGATGCATAGGGCCACTTGTACCCCAATGTTCATAGCAGCACTCTCAACAATAGCCAAATTATGGAAAGAGCCTAAATGTCCATCAAGTGATGAATGGATATAGAAATTGTGGTTTATATACACAATGGAATATTACGTGGCAATGAGAAAAAATGAAATATGGCCTTTTGTAGCAACGTGGATGGAACTGGAGAGTGTGATGCTAAGTGAAATAAGCCATACAGAGAAAGACAGATACCATATGGTTTCACTCTTATGTGGATCCTGAGAAACTTACCATGAACCCATGGGGGAGGGGAAGGAAAAAAAAAAAAAGAGGTTAGAATGGGAGAGAGCCAAAGCATAAGAGACTGTTAAAAACTGAGAACAAACTGAGGGTTGATGGGGGGTGGGAGGGAGGAGAGGGTGGGTGATGGGTATTGAGGAGGGCACCTTTTGGGATGAGCACTGGGTGTTGTATGGAAACCAATTTGTCAATAAATTTCAGAAAAAAAAAGGTGTTTCTTCACTTTCTTTTAACTCATTAAGATTTTAAAAAACACTTATTTTTATTTTTTTTTTCCTTTTTTTTCTTCCCCTCACCCATGGATTTCTGTTAACTTTCTCAGGATCCACATAAGAGTGAAAATATATGGTATCTGACTTTCTCTGTATGACTTATTTCACTTAGCATAACACTCTCCAGTTCCATTCACGTTGCTACAAAAGGCCATATTTCATTCCGTCTCATTGCCAAGTAGTATTCCATTGTGTATATAAACCACAATTTCTTTATCCATTCGTCAGTTGATGGACATTTAGGCTCTTTCTATAATTTGGCTGTTTTTGAAAGTGCTGCTATAAAACTTGGGATACAAGTGCCCCTATGCATCGGCACTCCTATATCCCTTGGGTAAATTCCTAGCAGTGCTATTGCTGGGTCATAGGGTAGGACTATTTTAATTTTTTGAGGAACCTCCACACTGTTTTCCAGAGCAGCTGCAAGAGTTCGCATTCCCCCCAAACAGTGCAAGAGGGTTCCCATTTCTCCACATCTTTTCCAGCATCTATGGTCTCCTGATTTGTTCATTTTAGCCACTCTCACTGGCATGAGGTGATATATCAGTGTTGTTGTCATTTCTATTTCACTGATGAGGAGCGACTTTGAGCATTTTTTCATGTGTCTCTTGGCCATCTGGATATCTTCATTAGAGAAATGTCTATTCATGTTTTCTTCCCATTTCTTCACTGGATTTTTTTTTTTCAGGTGTGGAGTTTGGTGAGCTCCTATAGATTTTGGATACTAGCCCTTTGTCTGGTACGTCATTTGCAAATATCTTTTCCCATTCCGTTGGTTGCCTTTTAGTTTTGTTGATTGTTTCCTTTGCTGTGCAGAAGTTTTTATCTTCATGAGGTCCCAATTGTTCATTTTTTCTTTTAATTCCCTTGCCTTTGGGGATGTGTCAAGTAAGAGGTTGCTGTGGCTGAGATCAAAGAGGATTTTTCCCTGCTTTCTCCTCTAGGGTTTTGATGGTTTCCTGTCTCACATTCAGGTCCTTTATCCATTTTGAGTTTATTTTTGTGAATGGTGTAAGAAAGTGGTCTAGTTTCATCCTTCTGCATGTTGCTGTCTAGTTTTCCCAGCACCATTTGTTAAAGGAACTGTCTTTTTCCATTGGATATTCTTTCATGTTTTGTCAAAGATTAGTTGGCCATACTTTTGTGGGTCTAGTTCTGGTGTTTCTATTCTATTCCATTGGTCTATGTGTCTGTTTTGGTGCCAATACCATGCTGTCTTGATTAAAGCTCTGTAGTAGAGGCTGAAGTCTGGGATTGGGATGCCTCCTGCTTTGGTCACCTTCTTCAAAATTACTTTGTCTATACTGGGCCTTCTGTGGTTCCATACAAATTTTAGGATTGCTTGTTTTAGCTTCAAGAATAATGCTGGTCCAAATTTGATTGGGATTGCATTGAATGTGTAGATAGTTTTGGGTAGTATTGACATTTTAACAATATTGCTTCTTCCAATCCATGAGCACGGAATGTTTTTCCATTTCTTTATGTCTTCTGCAATATCCTTCAAAAGCTTTCTATAGTTTTCAGCATATAGATCTTTTACATCTTTGATTAGGTTTATTCATAGGTATTTTATGCTTCTTGGTGCAATTGTGAATGGGATCAGTTTCTTTATTTGTCTTTCCGTTACTTCGTTGTTAGTGTATAAGAATGCAAATGATTTCTGTACATTGATTTTTTATCCTGCGAATTTGCTGATTTCATGTATCAGTTCTAGCAGAATTTTGGTGGAGTCTATCGGGTTTTCCATGTATAATATCATGTCATATGCAAAAAGTGAAAGCTTGAATTCATCTTTGTCAGTTTTGATGCATTTGATTTCCTTTGGTTGTCTGATTGCTGATGCTAGCACTTCCAACACTGTGTTGAACACCATCGGTGAGAGTGGACATCCCTGTCCTGTTCCTGATCTCAGGGGGAAAGCTCTCAGTTTTTCCCCATGGAGGATGATGTTAGCTGTGTGCTTTTCATAAATGGTTTTTATGATATTTAAGTGTGTTCCTTCTATCCCGACTTTCTTGAGGGTTTTTATTAAGAAGAGATGCTGAATTTTGTCAAATGCTTTTTCTGCATCAATTGACAGGGTGATATGGTTCTTATCTTTTGTTTTATTAATGTTATGCATCACATTGATTGTTTTTCAAATGTTGAACCAGCCTTGCACCCAGGAATGAATCCCACTTGATCATGGTGAATCATTCTTTTTATATGCTGTTGAATTCGATTTGCTAGTATCTTATTGAGAATTTTTGCATCCATATTCATCAGGTATATTGGCCTGTAGTTCTCTTTTTTTGCGAGTTCTCTGTTGGGTTTAGGAATCAAAGTAATGCTGGTTTCATAGAATGAGTCTGTAAGTTTTCCTTCCCTTTCTATTTTTTGGAAGAGCTTGAGAAGGATAGGTATTATCTATGATTTAAATGTCTGGTAGCATTCCTCCGGGAAGCCATATGGTCCTGGACTCTTATTTGTTTTGAGATTTTTGATAACTCATTCAATTTTTGATGGTTATGGGTCTGTTCAAGTTTTCTGTTTCTTCCTGTTTGAGTTTTGGAAGTGCATGGGTGCTTAGGAATTTGTCCATTTCTTCCAGGTTGTCCAGTTTGTTGGCATATAACTTTTCATAGTATTCCCCGATAGTTGGTTGTATTTCTGAGATTGGTTGTAATAATTACGTTTTCATTCATGATTTTATCTATTTGGGTCATCTCCTTTTTCTTTTTGGGAAGCCTGGCTAAAGGTTAATCAATTTTGTTTATTTTTTCAAAACACCACCTCTTGGTTTCTCTACAATTTTTTTTAGATCCTATATTGTTTATTTCTGCTCTGATCTTTATTATTTCTCTTCTTCTGCTGGGTTTAGGCTGTTTTTGCTGTACTGCCTCCATTGCCTTTAGGTATGCTGTTAGAGTTTGCATCTGGAATTTTTCTTCTTTCTTGAGATAGGCCTGGATTGCAATGTATTTTCCTCTCAGGACTGCTTTCGCTGCATCCCAAATTATTTGGATTGTTGGTTTTCCATTTTCATTGTTTCCATGTATTTTTTAATTTCTTCTCTAATTGCCTGGTTTACTGATTCATTTTTTAGTAAGGTGTTCCTTAACTTCCATGCTTTTGGAGGTTTTCTAGACTTTTTCCTGTGGTGGATTTCAAGCTCCATAGAATTGTGGTCTGAAATTGTGCATGGTATGATCTAAATTCTTGTATACTTATGACAGGCTGTTTTGTGACCCAGTATGTGATCTATCTTGGAGAATGTTCCATGTGCACTCGAGAAGAAGTCTATTTTGTTGCTTTGGGATACTGAGTTCTAACATTATCTGTCAAGTCCATCTGGTCCAATGTGTCATTTATTGATCAGGTGTCTAGATGATGTACCCATTGTTGTAAGTGGAGTATTAAAGTCCCCTGCAATTACCACATTCTTATCAGTAAGATTGCTTATGTTTATAATTATTTGTTTTACATAGTTGGGGGCTCCCATATTTGGCGCATAGACATTTATAATTGTTAACTCTTTCTGATCATTAAACCCTGTAATTATTATATAATGCCCTTCTTCATCTCTTATACAGCCTTTACTTTAAAGTCTAGTTTGTGTGTTATAAGTATGGCTACTCCAGCTTTCTTTTGAATTCCAGTAGCATGATATATAGTTCTCCATCCACTCACTTTCAATTTGAAGGTGTCCTCAGGTCTAAAATGAGTCTCCTGTAAACAGCAAAAAGATGGGTCTTATACTTTTACCCATTCTGATACCCTATGTCTTTTGGTTGGAGCATTTAGTCCATTTACATTCAGTGCTTTTATAGAAAAATATGGGTTAAGAGTCATTGTGTTGTCTGTAGGTTTCATGCTTGTAGTAATGTCTCTGGTACTTTGTGGTCCTTGCAACATTTCACTCACAGAATCCCCCTTAGGATCTCTTGTAGGGCTGGTTGAGTGGTAATGAATTCCTTCAGTTTTTGTTTGTTTGGGAAGACCTTTATCGCTCCTTCTATTCTAAATGACAGACTTGCTGTATAAAGGATTCTAGGCTGCATATTTTTTCTGTTCGTCACTTTGAAGATTTACTGCCATTCCTCTCTGGCCTGCCAAGTTTCAGGATATAGACCCGTCACAAGTCTTATTGGTATCCCTTTATATGTTATATCGTGTTTATCCCTACCTGCCTTCAGAATTTTCTCTTTATCTTTCTATTTTGCCAGTTACCTATGATATGTCATGCACAAAGTCGATTCAAGTTATGTCTGAAGGGAGTTCACTGTGCATCTTGGATTTCAATGCCTTTTTCCCACCCCAGATCAGGAAAGTTCTCAGCTATGGTTTGTTCAAGTATGCCTTCAGCCCCTTTCTCTCTGTCTTCCTCTTCTGGAATACTTATTATATGGATATTGTTGCACGTGATTGCATCACTTAGTTCTCTAACTCTCCCCTCATACTCCTGGCTCTTTTTATCTCTCTTTTTCTCAGCTTCCTCTTTTTGCATATTTGTATCTTATAATTCATCTATTCTCTCCTCTGCCTCTTCATTCTGTGCTATGACCGCTCCATTTAATTTTGCACCTCACTTATACCACTTTTTAGCTCCTCATGACTGTTTCTTAATACCTTGATCTCTATAGTAAGATTGTCTGCTGTCCTCTATACTTTTTTCAAGCCCAGCAATTAATTTTTTGAGTATTATTCTAAATTCATGGCTCGTTATATTGCTTAAATCCCTTTTGATCAATTCGTTAGCTGTTGCTACTTTCTGGAGTTTCTTTTGAAGAAAATTCTTCTGTTTGGTCATTTTGGATGGTCCCTGGAGTGGCGCAGAACTCTGGGGCACTTCCCCTATGCTGTCTGGAGTAACTTTTGTTGGTGGGTGGGGCCACAGTCAGATGCCATGTCTGTCCCCAGCCCACCGTTGGGGCCATAGTCAGACTGGCGTGTACCTTATCTTCCCCTCTCCCAGGGGCAGGACTCACTGTGGAGTGGTGTGGCCCCTGTCTGGACTACTTGCACACTGCCAGGCTTCTGGTGCTGCTTTGATGGATCTGGCGTATTAGCTGGGGTGGATCTGTAAGGTGCACAGTGGAAGGAGGGGCGGGCTTAGCTCGCTTTGCCATAGGTGGTCCCCTACGGGAGGGGCCCTGCAGCACCAGGAGGGAGGCACACCCATCAGAGGGATGGATCCACAGAAGCACAGCATTGGGTTTTTGTGCGGTGCAAGCCAGTTTGGTGATCGGAACTAGGTCCCTTTGGGATTTCAGCTGGGAGATGGGAGAGGGAGATGGCGCTGGCCAGTGCCTTTGTTCCCCACCAAGCTGAGCTCTGTCTTCCAGGGCTCAACAACCCTCCCTCCAGGTGTCCTCTCGCCCTTGTGCTCTCTGAGCAGAGCTGCTGACTTTTAACATTCCAGATGTTAAGTCTGCTGGCTGTCAGAACTCACACAGTCCGGTCCCTGTGCTTTTGCAAGTCAGACTCAGGGGCTCTGCCATGCCAGGAGGGGTGCCCCTCCACCTCCCCAGCTCCCTCCCACCAGTCCGTGTAGTGCACACCACCTCTCCATCCCTCCTATCCTTTTCCATGGGCCTCTTGTCTAAGGTTGGCTCTGGAGAGTCCATTCTGCTAGTCTTCTGGTGGTTTTCTGGGTTATTTAGTCACATGTGGGTGGAATCTAAGTGATCAGCAGGATGCGGTGAGCCCAGTGTCCTCATACGCCGCCATCTTCCTTCATAAAGTCTCCATCCTAGTGTATTCTTAACAAGCACCAGGGATAGATCTTTCACATCGTTATTCAAATATTCTACTCTCTTCATCTTGAAAAAATAAACTTCTGGATTTCCGATATCCTTCAGTTATCTATCTGTCTATTTAGCTAGCTATATAGCTAGCTAGCTCTCACCTATCTATTATCAATTATCCATCTACATTTTCCTTCAGAATTAGATTTTATTTTTTTTAATTTTTTTTTCAACGTTTATTTATTTTTGGGACAGAGAGAGACAGAGCATGAACGGGGTAGGGGCAGAGAGAGAGGGAGACACAGAATCGGAAACAGGCTCCAGGCTCTGAGCCATCAGCCCAGAGCCCGACGCGGGGCTCGAACTCACAGACCGTGAGATCGTGACCTGGCTGAAGTCGGACGCTTAACCGACTGCGCCACCCAGGCGCCCCATTCAGAATTAGATTTTAAAAGGGGCTACTTGTGAGAGGAGAATTAAAATGGTGGGAGAGTAGGGGGACTGTAATATTCCTGGTCCCTCAAACACAGCTGAATTGAGGTCAGATCATTTGGAACACCCAGGGAATCAATTAGCAGAATGGCAGAAAAATTATATATGTATATGTATATATATATATATATATATATATATACATATACACACACACACTCACACACACACACATATGTGTGTGTGTGTGTGAGTATGTGTGTGTGTGTGTGTGTGTGTGTGTGAGAGAGAGAGAGAGAGAGATCAGGAATTTTTACTCATTCTTTTTACAGCTTTTCTATTTCTTCTTCTTTATTACTCTTTATCTGGATTTAGCCTTATAGTTTTTTTTTTTTTTTGATTCTCTGGCATTCTTTTCTCCCCTCTCTTTTTTCTGTTTTTATGGTACAGGGTTTCCCTCCTTTTTCCTTTTTGTTCCAGGGTTACTTCAACAAATCAATCAAAGCACATCTGGTTGACGGCCCAAAACTCCACCACTACAAGCATGGAGGAGCTTTGCAGAGGACTGACTAGTGGGATACAGCAGCAAAAATGCAACAACAGAGTGCATGCAAACAAACCAAACCAAAACAAAACACTTCCTGAAGTGCCAGGCCCTGGACAGTGTATGACCCCTTGTGAATATAGTAGTACTCACAGGTTTAGGACACATAACAAACTATTAAAACACACAAAAGACAGAAACAGCCAAAATGACAAAATGGAAGAATTTTCCCAATAGAAAATCCAGGAATAAATCACCACCAGGGAATAGCTCAAAAGAGTTATAAACAATATATCTGAAAATATTTTAAGATAACAATCATAAGACTAATAGCTAGGCTTGAAAACAACATAGAAGACAAGAGAAAACCTATTGCTTCAGAGATCAAATACCTAAGAACTAGCCACAATGAATTAAGAAATGCTATAAATGAGATGCAAAATAAACTAGATACAGGGACAGCGAGGATAGAAGGAGAGGAGAGAATAGGTGAAATAGAAGACAAAAGTATGGAAAATGATGAAACTGAAAAAAAAAAGAGGGAAAGGAAATGACTAGATCATGAGGGGAGAATTAGAGAGCTAAGTGGTTCCATGAAAAGAAATGTCCATATCATAGGAGTTCCAGAAGAAGACAGAGAGAAAGGGGTAAAAGATTTATTTGAACAAATTATACCTGAGAACTTCCCTAATCTGGGGAAGGAAACAAACATCCAAGTCCAAGAGGAACAGAGAAGTCCCTTCAAAATATAAAAACAGGTCAACACCATGACACATCATAGTGAAATTGGCAAAATACAAATATAAAGAAAGAATTCTGAAGGCAGTTATGGACAAATCGTCCTTATACAACAAGGGTAGACACATAAAGGTTGTAGCAGACCTGTCTACTGAAACGTGGTGGGACAGAAGGGAGTGACAGGAAATATTCAATGTGCTGATGGGGAAAAATGTGCAGCCAAGAATCCTCTATCAGCAAGGTTGTCATTCAGAAAAGAAGGAGAGATAAAGGCTTTCCCAGACAAACAAAAACTAAAGGAGCTCATGACCACTAATCCAGCCCTGCAAGACCTCCTAATGAGAACTCTGTGAGTGGAAAGCTGAAACGACTACAAAGGACCAGAGACACCACCACAAGCACAAAACCTACAGATAAGACAATGACACTAAATCCATATCTTTCAATAATCATTCTGAATGTGTAAATGGACTAAATTCACCAGTCAAAAGACATAGGGTATCAAATGGATTAAAAAAAACAACAAAACACAAGATCCATCTATATGCTGCACACAGGAGTCTCATTGTACACCTGAGGACACCCGCAGTTTGAAAATGAGAGGATGGAGAAACATATATCATGCTAATGGACATCACAAGAAAGCCAGAGTAGCTTTCACCAATAGTACAAAAGTGTACTACCCCTTTCTCCACATCCCCACCAACACCTGTTGTTTCCTGTGTTGCTAATTTTAGCCATTGTGACAGGTGTGAGGTTGTATCATTGTGGTTTTGATTTGTAGTTCCCTGTTGATGAGTGATGTTAAGCATCTTTTCATGTGTCTTATTGCCATCTGGATGTCTTCTTTGGAGAAGTGTCTATTCATGTCTTCTGCTCTACACTGGATTATTTTTTTTTTGGGTGTTGAATTTGGAAAGTTCTTTATAGGTTTTGGATACTAACCCTTTATCCAATATGTCGTTTGCAAATATCTTCTCCCATTGGGTTAGTCACGTTTAATTTTGTTGATTGTCTCTTTTGCTGTGCAGAAACTTGCACTGTTGGTGGGATTGCAAACTGGTGCAGCCACTCTGGAAAACTGTGTGGAGGTTCCTCAAAAAATAAAAAAAATAACTACCTTATGATCCAGCGATTGCACTATTAGGAATTTATCCAAAGGAAACAGGACTGCTGATTTGAAGGGGCACATGCACCCCAATGATTGTAGCAGTGCTATCAACAATAGCCAAATAATGGGAAGAGCCCAAATGTCCATCGACTGATGAATGGATTAAGAAGATGTGGTATATATACAATGAAATACTACTGGGTGATGAAAAAGAATGAAATCTTGCCATTTGCAACAATGTGAATAGAACCGGAAGGTATTATTCTAAGCAAAATAAGACAGGGAAAGATAGATATCACATGATTTCACTCATAGTGGAATTTTAGAAACTTAACAGATTAAAATAAGTGGAGGGAAGGAAAAATAAAATAAAAACACAGAGAGAGGCAAACCATAAGGGACTTTTAAATACAGAGACAAACTGAGGGTTGGTGGGGGTGGGTTAAATGGGTGGCAGACATTAAGGAGGGCACTCTTTTGGATGAATACTGGGTGTCCTATGTAAGAGTTGAATTGAATCACTGGGTTATACTCCTGAGGCCAAGACTACACTGCATGTTACCTAACTTGAGATAGATAGACAGATAGATAGATAGATAGATAGATAAATGGGTTGCTTGTATATGAACAAGGGCTGAAACATTTAGTAAATAAAAATACAGGACACCTTGTATTTTATCTGACAACCCTAATGCTCTTCAAGGTATCATTATTCACACTATTCCTAGTAACTTCTCAATTCACTCCAATAAGTCATCCACCTAACAATTTTATTGAAACCCACTTTGCCAGTCATCTCCATGTTGACAAATTATATGGACAAATTCATTTTACCTGGCCTTTTATTAGACATTTAACTTCTGTCTTCTTGAACCACTCTCTTTCCTTGGCTTTGATGGCATTAAATTCCTTTGAACTTTATCCACTTTGTCTCAGGATTTTTATATTTTCTATCTGGTCTTTAAGTATTGGGATTTCTCAGAACTTTATTCTGAGTGCTCTTATCTTCTTTACTGGATTAACGTCCATAGAATTTTCATTCAGTCTTGTAACTGTAAGTACTGTATACTCTTTACACTTAAAATCTGTATTTTCAGAGGTGCCTGTGTGGCTCAGTTGGTTGAGTTTCTGACTGGCTCAGGTCATGATCTCACGGATCAGTTTGTGAGTTCAATTCTGGTGTTAGGCTCTGTGCTGACAGCTACGAGCCTGGAGCCTGCTTCATATTCTGTGTCTCCCTCTCTTTCTCTCCCCCTCCACCCTCTCTCTATCTCTCAGAAATAAACATTAAAAAATTAAGAGAAAAAAGAATTTTCAAAACGTCTATACTTTCGGTTCACAAACTCCAGAATGTTACATTAAACTTCCAATTTAATATCTGTATCTCAATGTATATTAGGTAAGTCAAACTGAAAATTTTCCAAGCTGAATCTTTGTTATCCATTTGTTCAACTTGTCCCTCACTTCGTATTCTCCATTTTAGTAAATATTATTTTCCCATTGCTCACTCCAGGAAACTGGAAGTAACCTTTGACACTTACCTCTACCTTATATCCTGTATCCACCCAAATGCCAATCTCAACAGATCCGTTTATTTTTCAAATTATATTTCAAAAAAAAACATATATTTTACTTTCATTACCACTATGCTACTTCTTAACGAACCCCTTCCTGGCTTATCTGAGCCATTATCCTAGTTTAAAAACTCAGAACACAATGCATCTATATACTTCATATCATTTGCCACAATTAGATTATTCAAATTTGGAATTATTAGGTAAAGAAATGTCCATTTCACTAGGTTGTACAATTCATGAAATTCTTATTTTGGTCTGCCTTGCAGAATATCTGGTAAATAATAGATGTTTGATAAATATTTGTTGAATTAATTATATAATGTAATTAGAATTGTTAGTAATGAGTGTATATTTACCATATTCCTGGAAATATACTAATGCTTACCTGAGGTATCTCATCTAGTTCTTTCAACTATCTTACTATTTTTCTTTATATTGGAAGAAACTGAGGCCCAGAAGGTCTAAGAATCCCACCCACATTTACAGAGCTAATAAGCAGAACTGTGATTTAAATCTATTTCTAATTTTTTGTTTGATTATTTAATTTAATTTATTTAATTAAATTGGGTGTGTTAATCCAATGGCTTTCTAATTTTTTATGTTTTGTTAACCCATCTGTGTAAGCTCAGGGAATTCCTAAGCTTATTCCCCACAATATTTTTCAGAACAGCAGCCATATTTATTGTGGCAATAGAACAGTCACCCAGTTTCTGAAAGTTGGATGCTTCTTAAATTATAGGTGCTTTGATTTTTTGGTACCACTTCTTCCTTTTTGAGATACTCCTGACATTCTAGTTTCTCATCAATTCTGTAAGCCCTCACTATCTTTTGCTAAGTTTCTGCTAAGTTTATCAAAGTTGCTTTCTATTGTATGACACAAAGACTCTAAATTAATATAAGAATATTCTGAATGTAAATGTAAAATACATTACTATACAAAAATTCAAGTGTGGAAAGAGATGAGTTATTATTATTATTATTATTTTCATTGCATATGTCATAATAAACACACTCTTTCTTCGAAGTTGTGATGAGTATGTAGAATTTGGTCACTATTCACCTATCAATGGAAAGAGGAAGCTGATGACACTTCACAATATATGGCCTAACAATCTGTGCACTATGACACTCCTGGGGAATTGTTCACATATACTAAAAAGTGACTGTAACTCTCTGGAAATGCACAACACAGTGGCAATAAAGAAGTCAAAGTCAACATGTAGTTTCAAACTTACAAGGAAAATGTACTAATATCAACTGATTTGTGAATATACTAACATCAGAAGTCTTGAGTTGGTAACTCCAAGTGGGGAATGAAGAAGCCTGCCATCATTAACATTTTTAACCAACATGAATATGATACTGTAGAATTGAATCCAGACTATTCTGTAGCTAAGCTTAGAAATACAAGTGTGTATTAATATTGGGAGATGGTAGAAAACATTGACAGAGGTCCAAAAATTCATCAAGTTTGCCATGGTACTAAGTAAATAGCTTGTTACATTATGTTTATTGATATCAGACCTAGACCTATTAAATTCCACAGAACAGTTTTTAAAAAGCTTATATTATGGTGAGGAGTGTTATACATAATAAAACTAATTTTTCTAATATTTCTGACATGATAATAATATATATGCTAGATATATGTACCACATGTGAAAGACAAGCACTGACAAGAAAACAAAGGTTTTGCTTGACAGTATATAACATTTATTAAAGGAGTTTATCCCACTAAAAGTGAATCACAGATAAATCTAAAATTTCAAAATAAAACAAGAATAAAATAAAATCTAAAATTTTTAAAACTTTCACCATAAGAAATACAAACTTGGGAGCCTAATATAAACAGATTCAGTGGCATTTTAAGAAATCAGCAAGATAGCAGAACATGAGAATTTATCACTGATCAACCCAGACAAACGACAATTTTGACAATCACCAATGAGTAAAAGTACTTTGTGGAATCTTGAGTGTCCAGAAAATAGATCCCGGCACTCCACTGGGGAAAAAAAATCTGAGAATAGAATAAACCTATTGAAGACAGAAGAAAGGTATCACTTTACCTGCATTATCCCCTCTTTCCAAAGCATCACAGTTCATTGCCAAGGAGACTTGCTTGTCCTGTGATATGACCCATGGAAGAAAGTGAAAACATGGTGACTGCTTAACTTGTCAAACCATACAGGCTTCTGTCAAAGAGTATTAGTTCTTTCTCACTCAAATAAAAATACTTACAGTATTGGTAAGGCTGAATAGCCCAGGAGCAGCTAAGAGCAGAGAAAACGGGCAGGGGTTCACAGTAACCTGGGCATGATAGTTAAAAAATGACCATGGATTCTATTAATAGCCTTGCAGACTCCATCAAAGATGTCCCCTCCAAACCTCATAATATGTACTACCTGAGGATCTACCCCCAATAATGCTGTATCTTTCCCTATATCCTCTCCCACTGGCAGTGCCCCACAAATGTCAGCATCTGCAGATTGTGCATTAGCATATGCAGCCATCTGTGTCAACTGTGCTAGATTGGGAGAAGTTTCATAATTTGAAAACTTCGTGGTCTAGGGAAAATTGACAGAGGCACCTGGTCTGAATGTGGAATATCAAGGGAAGGAATACTATCTTAAGACTTAGCCCTCAAGAGGGAGCATGAGGAGTGGAGCAGATAAATTTATAGAAAAGGTTTGAGAAACTTCCAAACTTAATATGTGATGTGTGAATGTATTTTGACTCTGAAGCCAGTGAGTAAATACTGGAGGAGGTAACTGCATCTTCAAAGCTGAACATATCGGTTCAATACTTACAGGAACATTAAAAATCAGGAAAACATGACAATTCAAAAAGAACAAAATAATTTTCCAGTAACCAAACCCAAAGATATGAAGATCTATGATTTTTCTGACGCACAATTCAAAATATTTGTTTTAAGGAATCTCACTGAGCAACAAAAAAACACAGATATACAATTCAGAAAAGCCAGGAAAACAATATATAAAAGGAATAAAGAGTTCAACAAAATGATGGGAATCACAGAAAAGAACCAAACAGAAATTCTGGAGCTGAGGAATACAATGATTACACTTAAAAAAAAAAGTGCAGATCCAGGGGAAGAGGAGGGCATAGGAGGGCACTGGGCTCACCTCATTCTGCTGATGACTTATATTCCACCCACATCTGCGGAAACAACCCAGAAAACTACCAGAAGAATAGCAGAACGGACTCTCTGGAGCCAAGCATAGACAAGAGGCCCATGGAAGAAGGTAGGAAGGGCTGAGAGGCAGTGCACACTACATGGGATGGCGGGAAGGAGGCAAAGCGGTGGAGAGGCAGCCTGCCCAACAACACAGAACCCCTGAAGTCTGGATTGCAAGAGTGGAGTGGCCAGACTCTATGAGTTCTGACAGCCAGTGGAACTTAACATCTGGAAAGTTAAAAGTCAACAGTTCTGCTAGGAGAGTGGGAGAGCAAGAGGACACTGCGAGGGAGAGTTGTTGAATTCGTGAAGACAGAGCTCAGCTTGGCAGGAAAACAAAGGCACTGGGAAGCGCCATCTCCCTCTCCCATCCCCCAGCTGTAATCCCAAAAGGAACCAGTTCCCATCACCAAACTTGCTTGCACCTCTCAAACACCCAATGCTGTGCTTCTTTGGATCAATCCCTCCAACGGGTCTGCCTCCCTCCCTGTGCTGCAGAGCCTCTCACCCAGAGGACCACAGACTGCAAAACAAGCTAAGCCTGCCCCTCCCACCCCTGTGCACCTTACAGATCCACCCTAGCTAAAACGCCAGATCCAAACAAAGCAGCACCAGAAGCATGGCAGTGTGCAAGCAGTGCAGACAGGGGCCACACCACTCCACAGTGAGTCCTGCCCCTGGGAGAGGGGAAGATAAGGTACACACCAGTCTGACTGTGGCCCCAGCAGTGGGCTGGGGCAGACATCAGGTCTAACTGTAGCCCCTCCCACCAACACAAGTTAATCCAGACAGCACAGAGGAAGTGCCCTGCAGTTCAGCACCACCACAAGGACTACTCAAAATGATGAAACTTAAGAACTGTCCTCAAAAGAAACTCCAGAAAGTAGCAACAGCTAACAAATTGATCCAAACTGATTTAAGCAATATAATGGACAAGAATTTAGAATAATAGTCATAAAATTAATCACTGGGCTTGAAAAAAGCATAGAGGACAGCAGAGAACTTATTGCTACAGAGATCAAGGGACTAAGAAATAGTCACAAGGAGCTAAAAAATGCTATAAATGAAGTGCAAAATAAAATGAATGTGGCCATAGCATGGATTGAAGAGGCAGAGGAAAGAATAGGTGAATTAGAACATAAAATTATGGAAAAAGAGGAAGCTTAGAAAAAGAGAGATAAAAACATCCAGGAGTATGAGGGGAGAATTAGACAACTAAGTGATGCAATCAAATGAAACAATATCCATATCATAGGAATTCCAGAAGAAGAAGAGAGAGAGAAAGGGGATGAAAGTGTACTTGAACAAATCACAGCTGAGAACTTCCCTGATTTGGGGAAGGAAAAAGGCATTGAAATCCAAGAGGCACAGAGAACTCCCTGCAGATGAAACTTGAATTGATCTGCACGACATATCATAGTGAAACTGGCAAAATACAAGGATAACGAGAAAATTCTGAAGGCAGCTAGGGATAAACAGGCTCTAACTTATAAAGGGAGACACATAAGACTAGTGACAATCCTATCTACTGAAACTTGGCAGGCCAGAAAGGAATGACAGGAAATCTTCAATGTGATTAACAGAAAAAATATACATCCAACGATCCTTTATCCAGCAAGTCTGTCATTCAGAATAGAAGGAGAGATAAAGGTCTTCCCAAACAAAAACTGAAGGAATTAATCACCACTCAACCAGCCATACAAGAGATCCTAAGATCTTCTCCAAAGAAGATATCCAGATGGGCAACCTACACATGAAAAACTATTTTTCTTCATTTTTTTAAGTTTATTTATTTATTTTGAGGGAGAGAGTGTGTGGGAGGGGAGACAGGGAGGGACAGAGAGAATCCCAAGCAGGCCCTGCACTATCAACACAGAGCCCCATGTGGGGCTTGATCTCATGAACTGTGACATCATGACATGAGCTGAAATCAAGAGTCAGATGGTTAACATACTAAGACACCAAGGCACCCTTATTTTTCTTTATATAATGAACTACCTTGATTCTTGTTCCAGCTTTAGATTTACAGTTTATTTTATCTGACCTAAGTATAGCTATATCTGCTCTCTGCGTTTACATATGTACTGAATGTTTTCCATTACTTTAGTTTGAGCTGATGTGTGTCCTTGAAGTTGAAGTGACTCTTTTGTAGGCAATGTATACTTCTGTCTTTTATTTTTAATCCATTCAGCCACTGTATACCTTTTGATTGGAGAATTTCATTTGCATTTAAATTAATTATTGATATATTAAGCTTTACTATTGTCATTTTATTGTTTTCTTCCTATTTTGTAATTCTTTTCTTTCTCTCTCCCTCTTTTGCTGTCTTTCTTTGTGACTGATAATTTTCCATTGTGTAATTCTTTGATTCCTTTTTTTTAAATTTTATTTTTTAAAATTTACACCAAAATTAGTTAGCATATAGTGAAACAATGATTTCAGGAGTATATTCCTTAATGCCCCTTACCCATTTACCCATCCCCCCTCCCACAACCCTTCCAGCAACCCTCAGTTTGTTCTCCATATTTATGAGTCTCTTTTGTTTTGTACCCTCACTGTTTTTATATTATTTTTGTTTCCCTTACCTTATGTTCATCTGTTTTGTCTCTTAAAATCCTCATATGAGTGAAGTCATATGACTTTTGTCTTTCTCTGACTAATTTCACTTAGCATAATACTTTCCAGTTCCATCCACGTAGTTGAGAATGACAAGATTTCATTCTTTTTGGTTGCTGAGTAATACTCCATTGTATATATATATGCTACATATTATTTATCCATTCATCCATCGATGGACGTTTGGGCTCTTTCCATACTTGGGCTATTGTTGATAGTGCTGCTATAAACATTGGGGTGCATGTGTCCCTTCAAAACAGCACACCTGTACCCCGGGGATAAATGCATGGTGGTGCAATTGCTCAGTCTTAGGGTATCTCTATTTTTATTTTTTGGAGGAACCTCCATACTGTTTTCCAGAGTGACTGCACCAGTTTCCATTCCCAACAAAAATGCAAAATAGATCCTCTTTCTCTGCATCCTCTCCAACATCTGTTGTTGCCTGAGTTGTTAATGTTAGCCATTCTGACAGGTGTAAGGTGGTATTTCATTGTGCTTTTGATTTGTATTTCCCTGATGATGAGTAATGTTGAGCATTTTTTCATGTGTCGTTTGGCCATCTGGATGTCTTCTTTGGAGAAGTGTCTATTCATGTCTTTTACCCATTTCTTCACTGGATTATGTGGCTTTTGGGTGTTGAGTTTGATAAATTCTTTATAGATTTTGGATACTAACCCTTTATCTGGTATGTCATTTGCAAATATCTTCTCCCGTTCTGTAGGTTGCCTTTTAGCTTTGCTGATTGTTTCCTTTGCTGGGCCAAAGCTTTTTATGTTGTTGATGTTCCAGTAGTTCATTTTGGCTTTTGTTTCCCTCACCTCCAGAGACGTGTTGAGTAAGAAGTTGCTGTGGGCAAGATCAAAGAGGTTTTTTCCTGCTTTCTCCTCGAGGATTTGGATGGCTTCCTGTCTTAAATTGAGGTCTTTCATCCATTTTGAGTTCATTTCTGTGTATGGTGTAAGAAAATGGTCCAGGTTCATTCTTCTGCATGTCTCTGTCCAGTTTTCCCAGCACCACTTGCTGAAGAGACTGCATTGTTGGTGGGAATGCAAGCTGGAGCAGCCACTCTGGAAAACAGTATGGAGGTTCCTCAAGAAATTAAAAATAGAACTACACTATGACCCAGCAATTGCACCACTAGGTATTTATCTAAGGGATACCGATGTGCTGTTTCGAAGGGACATATGTACCCCAATGTTTATAGTAGCACTATCAACAATAGCCAAAAGTATGGAAAGAGCCCAAATGTCCTTCAGTGGATTAATGGATAAAGAAGATGTGATATATATATATATATATACATATACATGTATACATATACATGTATATATATATGTGTGTGTATATATATATACACACACATATATATATACATATATATGTATATATATGTGTATATATACATACACACACATATATACACACATATATATACACACACATATATATATACAATATATATACAATATAATATATATATATACACAATATATATAGAAAATATGGAGTATTACTTGGCAATCAAAAAGAATGGAATCTTGCCATTTTCAACTACATGGATGGAACTGGAGGGTAATATGCTAAGCGAAATTAGTCAGAGAAATACAAATATCATATGACGTCACTCATATGAGGACTTTAAGAGACAAAACAGATGAACAGAAGGGAAGGGAAACAAAAATAATATAAAAATAAGGACCAAACCTAAGGACCTCTTAAATATGGAGAACAAACAGAATGTTACTGGAGGGATTGTGTGTGTGGGGGGTGGGCTAAATGGGTAAGGGGCATTAAGGAATCTACTCCTGAAATCATTGTTGCACTAAATGCTGACTAATTTGGATGTAAATTAGAAAAAAGAAATTAAAAAAAAGAAATATGCAAAAAAAAGAAAAATAGATTAGTTTATCGAGAGGATATAACAATTGTAAATATACATGCATCCAACATATGAGCAGTTAAAGATATATAAGTCAAATATTAATAGGACTGAAGAGACAAATAACAATACTAAAATACTAGGTGACTTCAATACTCCAATTTAAATAATGAATTCATCACTAGGTAGAAAATCAATATGGAAACAAAAGATTTGAATAACATAATAGACTATGTGGATCTAAAAAACAAGAAACTATACATACATGTCCACCACACATGACACATTATCCAGGATATATATTTTGTTAAGTCACAAAAATCCTCACAAGTTTAAGAAGATGGAAATTATATCAAGTATATTTTCTTTCTTTTTTTTTTCTTTGAGAGAGACAGAGAGAGAGAGAGAGAGAAGTGGGGCTTACCCAAAACAGGTCTCTGTACCTGAAGCAGGGCTTGTCCTCACCCAAAGTGGGACTCGAACTGATGAACTGTGGATCATGACCTGAGCCAAAGTCAGATGCTTAACTGACTGAGGCACGTAGGGGCCCCTCAAGTATGTTTTCCATCACATTGGTATAGAACTAGAGATAAATAACAAGAGAAATATTGGAAAATTCACAAATATATGAAAAGTAAACAAAACACTCTTGAGCAACCAATGGGCCAAGGAAGAAATCAGAATAGAAATCAGACAATATATTCAGACAAACAAAAATAGAAACACAAAATGCCAAAACCTATGGGATACAGCAATACAAGATCTAATAGGAAAATTCATAGTGATAAAAGCTTATGTTAATAAAAAAGATATTACATAAAAAATAAAATAACATTATACCTCAAGAAACTAGAGAAATAATAACAAATTTGTCCCAAAGTTACCAGAAGAAAGAGAGTAAGAAAGGTTAGAATAGAGGGGTGCCTGTTGGCTCAGTCAGTTAAGTGTCCAACTTCAGCTCAGGTCATGATCTTGAGGTTCATGAGTTCGAGCTCTACATTGGGCTCTGTGCTGACTGCTCAGAGCTTGGAGCCTGCTTCAGATTCTGTGTCTCCCTCTCTCTTTACTCCTCCCCTGCTTGCACTCTGTCTCTCTCTCAAAAATAAATATTTAAAAACTTAAAAAAAAAGTTAGAATAGAAATAAGAGGGACGCCTGGGTGGCCCGATCAATTAAGTGACTGACTTCACCTCAGGTTATATTTCGTGGTTCATGGTTTTGAGCCCCGCATTGGGCTCTGTGCTGACAGCTCTGAGCCTGGAGCCTGGCTTGGATTCTGTGTCTCCCTCTCTCTCTGTCCCTCCCACACTCATGCTCTGTCTCTCTCTGTCAAAAATGAATAAGCATTTTAAAAAGTTTAAAAAAATAAAAGAAATAAGAGACTAGGAAAACAATAGCAAAGATCAAGAAAATTAAAGTTGATTTTCCAAAAATATATAAAAGAAAAACCGTTGGTTACACTAAGTAGAAAAAAAAAGACAGAAATGTCCCAAAAAGACAATTATAAATAAAAGAGGCATTAATACTTATATCACAGAAATACAAATGATCATAAAATATTATGAACAATTACACACCAACAAATTGGCCAACGTAGAAGAAATTGGTAAATTACTAGAGACATATAACCAAGCAAAACTGAGTCATAAAGAAATTAAAAAAACAAACATAACAATAACATGTAAGGAAATTGAAACAGCAATTATTAATAATTATAATAAATAATAACAGTAAACTCTCAAGAATGAAAAGTCCAGGATCAGACAGCTTCACTGGTAAATTCTTCCAAATATCCAAAAAAGGATTAATATCAACTTTTCTCAAGCTCTTCCAAACAGTTGAAGAGGATGAAAACTTCCAAATTACTCTGCATTATCCTGATAGGAAAGATAACAAAAATAAAGATCACTAAAAAACAAAACCAAATACAAACAAACAAACAAAACAGGCCAGTACCCCTGACAAGCATAGATTGAAAATCATTGACAAAATGATAACAAATAAAATTCAGCAGTAAATAAAAATCATTAATCTTATGTATTATTAATAAATAAACTAGTGGAATCCATTCCTGGTATGCAACAGCTTCAACATATACAAGTCAATGTGATGTAGACATTAACAGAATGAAAGATAAAAATCATATGATCATCTCAGTAGATGTAGAGAAAACACTTGACAAAATGCAACATACATTCAGTGAAAAAATGCTCTAATCAATTTAGTGATGCAAGAAATGTACCTCAACATAATAAAGGCCATATATGACAAGCCCACAGGTAACATGACACTCAAAGGTAAAGAAGCTGAAAGTTTTGCCTCTAAAATCAGGAAGAAGACAAGTTTGCTCACTTCACCACTCCTCTTCAACATAATACTGAAATTTTAAACAGAACAATTGGGAAATAAAAGGTAAAATATTTTTTAAATTGGAAAGACAGAAGTAAAATTACCTCTTCAGAGGACATAAGCATATATGTGTATGTATCATATATCTAAATATATATATATATATATAAATATATATATACATATTTTTTTCTAAAGACTCCACCAAAAATCTGATAGAACTAATAAGTAAATTCAATAAAGTTGCAGGATACAAAATAATTATACAAATATCAGTTGCATTTATACACAGTAACAACAAACTATCCAAACAACACATGAAGAAAAATGTACTATTTGCAATAGCATTAAACACAATAAAATATGGCAGCTTCAGCAAGTTCTTACTTGATATGTCTTTAGAGGCAAGGGAAATAAAGGCAAAAATGAAATGGCGACCTCATCAGATAAAAGACTTCTGCACAGTGAAGGAAGCAATCAATAAAACTATAAGGTGACTGACGAAATGGGAGATGTTGTAAATGACATATCAGATAAAGAGTTAGTATTCAAAACCTATAAAGAGCTTACCAAACTCAACACTCAAAACCCAAAATAGTCCAGTGAAGAAATGGGCAGAAGACAAGAATAGACACTTTTCCAAAGAAGACATCCACATGTATAGCAGATGTATGAAAAGATGCTTAAAATCACTCATATTCAGGGAAATATGAATCAAAGCCACAATGAGATGTGACATCACAACCTGAAAGAATGTATAAAATTAACAACTCTGGAAACAACAGATATTGGCAAGGATATGGACAAAGTGGAACACTTTTGCACAGTTGATGAGAATGCAATCTGGTGTAGCTACTCTGGAAAACAGTATGGAGGTTCCACAAAAAATCAAAACTAGAAGCACCCTATGACCCAGCAATTGCACTACTAGGTATTTTTCCAAGGGATATAAAATCCTAATTCAAAGGGCACATGAACCTCAATGTTTATAGCAGTGCTGTTGACAATAGCCAAATTATGGAAAGAGTCCAAATTTCCATCAACTGATGAATGGATTAAGAAGATGTGGTGTATATATATTATTATATATATTATATTATATATAATATATAATATATAATAAAATATATATGTATATAATATATATGTAGTATATATGTATATATATGTGTGTGTGTGTGTATATATATATATATATATATATATATATAAAATGCTACTTGGTGTTGAAATAGAATGAAATCTTGCCATTTGCACTAATGTGGATGGAACCAGATGATATTATGCTAAGCAAAATAAATCAGAGAAGACCAATATCATATGATCTTCCTCCTATATAGAATTTGAGAAACACAGGAGATGAACAAAGGGGAAGGGAAGGAAAAATGAGATAAAAAAAGATAGGGAATAAAACCATAAGAGACTCTTAAATACAGAGAACAAACTGAGGGTTATGGTATGGGAGTTGCGTGGGGGGATGGGTTAAATGGGTGATGGGCAATAAGGAGGACACTTTTTGGAATGAGCACTGGGTGTCATATGTAAGAGATGAGTCACTGAGTTCTACTTCTGAAGCCAAGACTACACTGTATGTTAAATAATTTGAATTAAAAAAAACATTAAAAACTTAGGACTAAGTTTACCCAAAGAAGTGAAAGATCTGTACACTAAAAACTATATATTGCTGAAAAAAAATTAAACAGAACACAAGTACATGGAAATATATCCAACACACTTGGACTGTAAGAATTAGTATTGTTAAAATGCCTGTAATACTTGTGATTATCTATGGATTAAATGAAATCTTTATCAAAATTTCTTTGATATTTTTCACAAAAATAGAAACACAATCTTAAGGTTTATATGGTACCACAAAAACTGCCTGGATGGTTGAAGAAATTCTGTGCAAAAGAAGAAAAGCTGGTGGCATCATATTTCCTAATTTCTAAATATACTACAAAGCTACAATAATCAAAACAGTAAGGCACTGGTATAAAAACAGACATGTAGATACATGAGCAGAATGAGACCAGAAATAAATCTACACATCTACAGTCAAATTGTCTTTGACAAAGTTGTCAAGAACACAGCATGCATAAATTATATTCTTTTCATTAAATAGTACTGGGAGGATTGGATATCCATGTACAGAAGAAAGAAATTGAAACTTTATATCACCCCACAAACAAAAATCAACACGAAATGGATTAAAAACATAAATACAAGTCCTGAAATTGTAAAAATACTAGAATGAAATGTAGAGAAAAATCTTATCATTTGTCTGGACAATGATTTTTTGGATATGACCCAAAAAGTACAAGCAACAAATGTCAAAATAGAAAAGTGGGTTTCCACCCAACGAAAGTGCTTATGCATAGCAGAGGAAACATTCAGTAGGATGAAAAGATAACCTAAAGAATAGGAGAAAATATTTGCAAACAATACATTTGATAAAGGATTAATAACCTAAAAATATAAGTAACACATACAACTCAATAGCACAAAAACAAACAACCCACTGAAAAAATGTGTAAATGACCTTAATAGACATTTCTGTAAGGAATGCCTATAAATGGGCAATAGATATGTTTAAAACGTGCTCATTTTACTAAACATAATGGAAATGCAAAATAAAACCAAAATGAAATATCACCTTACATCTGTTAGAATGGCTTATAATCAAGAAGACAAAAGAAACATGCTGAAGAGGATATGGAGAAAGTGAAACTTAGTGCACCCTTGGTGGGAACATAAACTGAAACAGCCATTATGGCAAAAAATATGAAGGTTCCTCCAAAATTAAAAATAGAACTATCAGCAAACCTACTTCTGGGTATATGCAAATAAAATAAAATCACTATCTCAAAGATATCAACATTGTCAAGTTTATTACAGCATTATTCAGAGTAGCCAAGATATGGAAACAATCTAAGTGTATATATATATATGTATATAGAATTCAACTCTAAAGAAATGAGCCCTAAAATCAAAAGTGAACACACTGGCTTGTCCACTGGGAGTAGTGCAGATATAATGGGGAAATGTGGTCTGAGCAGTCAGCCAAAGATAATGTGAACAGAAGGCAGCTAAACTAAAGGAGAAATATGAAAAGGATATTGCTTCATACCATGCCAAGGGCAAAAGTAAAGTGGGAAAGAAGGGCCATGGCAGGCCAATAGATTCAAAGAAGAATGAACCAGAAGGTGAGGAGGAAGAGGAAGAGGAGGAATAAGATGAATATGATGAGAAAGTGGAGGAAGATGAGGAATAAATGGTTATCCTGTAACAATATGTGTGGAATGTGCATATGTGCTCAGGCAATTGTTCTGCTAAGAGTATGAATTCAAATTCAGCTCACTGTATTAGCTTCACTATAAAAATTTTACAGACTTTTTTATAGCTAAGATTTTTTGTATTAGCTTCACTATAAAAATTTTACAGACTTTTTTATAGCTAAGACTCTTTGTAGAGATAATACTTTTTAAACAATACAGGTTGTATCCTTTGAGGGGCTATTATATAGAGTTAAATGTTAAATCTTCTGATGTTGAATGTTTCTAAATATTTAATGGTTTTCTTAATTTTTTGACTTGTGTTTGTAGCACAGAAAAATTGCAAGAATGAGTATCATAGTAAATTTTGGGCTTTTTAGAATTTTTTTATTTTTAATAAAATTATGTATATTACAAAAAGAAACAAGAAATTTCTGCAAATTGTAGCAAAATGAATGAATCTGGATGACATTATAATAAATAGAATAATCCAGACACAAAAAGACAAATACTGAATAGTCTCACTTTGATGTGGAATCTAACTAAGCTGACCTCATAAAGGAAGAGAGTAGAATGGTGTTTACCAGTGGCTGGATGTTCGGGGAAATGAAGGGATGCTGGTCAAAAGACAAAGTTTCAGTTATGCAGATTAATAATTGATGGAGTTCTAAAGTGCAGCATGTTGACTATAGTTAATAATACTGTATTGTAAATTCAAAATTGCTTTAAAATTATATTTTAAGTGTCTCAGTATATAAACTGTCACCATGTGTGGTTATGGACATGCTAAATAGCTTTATTTGTGATAATTTCACAATGTACACATATATAAAAGCATCAGGTCTATATAATGTAAATACATACAATTTTACTTTCAAATTATACCACAATAAAGCTGGGAAAAAGAATTAAATAAATTAAATTAAATAATCAAAAAATTAGAAATAGATTTAAATCACAGTTCTGCTTATTAGCTCTGTAAATGTGGGTGGGATTCTTAGACCTTCTGGGCCTCAGTTTCTTCCAATATAAAGAAAAATAGTAAGATAGTTGAAAGAACTAGATGAGATACCTCAGGTAAGCATTAGTATATTTCCAGGAATATGGTAAATATACACTCATTACTAACAATTCTAATTACATTATATAATTAATTCAACAAATATTTATCAAACATCTATTATTTACCAGATATTCTGCAAGGCAGACCAAAATAAGAATTTCATGAATTGTACAACCTAGTGAAATGGACATTTCTTTACCTAATAATTCCAAATTTGAATAATCTAATTGTGGCAAATGATATGAAGTATATAGATGCATTGTGTTCTGAGTTTTTAAACTAGGATAATGGCTCAGATAAGCCAGGAAGGGGTTCGTTAAGAAGTAGCATAGTGGTAATGAAAGTAAAATATATGTTTTTTTTTGAAATATAATTTGAAAAATAAACGGATCTGTTGAGATTGGCATTTGGGTGGATACAGGATATAAGGTAGAGGTAAGTGTCAAAGGTTACTTCCAGTTTCCTGGAGTGAGCAATGGGAAAATAATATTTACTAAAATGGAGAATACGAAGTGAGGGACAAGTTGAACAAATGGATAACAAAGATTCAGCTTGGAAAATTTTCAGTTTGACTTACCTAATATACATTGAGATACAGATATTAAATTGGAAGTTTAATGTAACATTCTGGAGTTTGTGAACCGAAAGTATAGACGTTTTGAAAATTCTTTTTTCTCTTAATTTTTTAATGTTTATTTCTGAGAGATAGAGAGAGGGTGGAGGGGGAGAGAAAGAGAGGGAGACACAGAATATGAAGCAGGCTCCAGGCTCGTAGCTGTCAGCACAGAGCCTAACACCAGAATTGAACTCACAAACTGATCCGTGAGATCATGACCTGAGCCAGTCAGAAACTCAACCAACTGAGCCACACAGGCACCTCTGAAAATACAGATTTTAAGTGTAAAGAGTATACAGTACTTACAGTTACAAGACTGAATGAAAATTCTATGGACGTTAATCCAGTAAAGAAGATAAGAGCACTCAGAATAAAGTTCTGAGAAATCCCAATACTTAAAGACCAGATAGAAAATATAAAAATCCTGAGACAAAGTGGATAAAGTTCAAAGGAATTTAATGCCATCAAAGCCAAGGAAAGAGAGTGGTTCAAGAAGACAGAAGTTAAATGTCTAATAAAAGGCCAGGTAAAATGAATTTGTCCATATAATTTGTCAACATGGAGATGACTGGCAAAGTGGGTTTCAATAAAATTGTTAGGTGGATGACTTATTGGAGTGAATTGAGAAGTTACTAGGAATAGTGTGAATAATGATACCTTGAAGAGCATTAGGGTTGTCAGATAAAATACAAGGTGTCCTGTATTTTTATTTACTAAATGTTTCAGCCCTTGTTCATATACAAGCAACCCATTTATCTATCTATCTATCTATCTATCTGTCTATCTATCTCAAGTTAGGTAACATGCAGTGTAGTCTTGGCCTCAGGAGTATAACCCAGTGATTCAATTCAACTCTTACATAGGACACCCAGTATTCATCCAAAAGAGTGCCCTCCTTAATGTCTGCCACCCATTTAACCCACCCCCACCAACCCTCAGTTTGTCTCTGTATTTAAAAGTCCCTTATGGTTTGCCTCTCTCTGTGTTTTTATTTTATTTTTCCTTCCCTCCACTTATTTTAATCTGTTAAGTTTCTAAAATTCCACTATGAGTGAAATCATGTGATATCTATCTTTCCCTGTCTTATTTTGCTTAGAATAATACCTTCCGGTTCTATTCACATTGTTGCAAATGGCAAGATTTCATTCTTTTTCATCACCCAGTAGTATTTCATTGTATATATACCACATCTTCTTAATCCATTCATCAGTCGATGGACATTTGGGCTCTTCCCATTATTTGGCTATTGTTGATAGCACTGCTACAATCATTGGGGTGCATGTGCCCCTTCAAATCAGCAGTCCTGTTTCCTTTGGATAAATTCCTAATAGTGCAATCGCTGGATCATAAGGTAGTTATTTTTTTTATTTTTTGAGGAACCTCCACACAGTTTTCCAGAGTGGCTGCACCAGTTTGCAATCCCACCAACAGTGCAAGTTTCTGCACAGCAAAAGAGACAATCAACAAAATTAAACGTGACTAACCCAATGGGAGAAGATATTTGCAAACGACATATTGGATAAAGGGTTAGTATCCAAAACCTATAAAGAACTTTCCAAATTCAACACCCAAAAAAAAAATAATCCAGTGTAGAGCAGAAGACATGAATAGACACTTCTCCAAAGAAGACATCCAGATGGCAATAAGACACATGAAAAGATGCTTAACATCACTCATCAACAGGGAACTACAAATCAAAACCACAATGATACAACCTCACACCTGTCACAATGGCTAAAATTAGCAACACAGGAAACAACAGGTGTTGGTGGGGATGTGGAGAAAGGGGTAGTACACTTTTGTACTATTGGTGAAAGCTACTCTGGCTTTCTTGTGATGTCCATTAGCATGATATATGTTTCTCCATCCTCTCATTTTCAAACTGCGGGTGTCCTCAGGTGTACAATGAGACTCCTGTGTGCAGCATATAGATGGATCTTGTGTTTTGTTGTTTTTTTTAATCCATTTGATACCCTATGTCTTTTGACTGGTGAATTTAGTCCATTTACACATTCAGAATGATTATTGAAAGATATGGATTTAGTGTCATTGTCTTATCTGTAGGTTTTGTGCTTGTGGTGGTGTCTCTGGTCCTTTGTAGTCGTTTCAGCTTTCCACTCACAGAGTTCTCATTAGGAGGTCTTGCAGGGCTGGATTAGTGGTCATGAGCTCCTTTAGTTTTTGTTTGTCTGGGAAAGCCTTTATCTCTCCTTCTTTTCTGAATGACAACCTTGCTGATAGAGGATTCTTGGCTGCACATTTTTCCCCATCAGCACATTGAATATTTCCTGTCACTCCCTTCTGTCCCACCACGTTTCAGTAGACAGGTCTGCTACAACCTTTATGTGTCTACCCTTGTTGTATAAGGACGATTTGTCCATAACTGCCTTCAGAATTCTTTCTTTATATTTGTATTTTGCCAATTTCACTATGATGTGTCATGGTGTTGACCTGTTTTTATATTTTGAAGGGACTTCTCTGTTCCTCTTGGACTTGGATGTTTGTTTCCTTCCCCAGATTAGGGAAGTTCTCAGGTATAATTTGTTCAAATAAATCTTTTACCCCTTTCTCTCTGTCTTCTTCTGGAACTCCTATGATATGGACATTTCTTTTCATGGAACCACTTAGCTCTCTAATTCTCCCCTCATGATCTAGTCATTTCCTTTCCCTCTTTTTTTTTTCAGTTTCATCATTTTCCATACTTTTGTCTTCTATTTCACCTATTCTCTCCTCTCCTTCTATCCTCGCTGTCCCTGTATCTAGTTTATTTTGCATCTCATTTATAGCATTTCTTAATTCATTGTGGCTAGTTCTTAGGTATTTGATCTCTGAAGCAATAGGTTTTCTCTTGTCTTCTATGTTGTTTTCAAGCCTAGCTATTAGTCTTATGATTGTTATCTTAAAATATTTTCAGATATATTGTTTATAACTCTTTTGAGCTATTCCCTGGTGGTGATTTATTCCTGGATTTTCTATTGGGAAAATTCTTCCATTTTGTCATTTTGGCTGTTTCTGTCTTTTGTGTGTTTTAATAGTTTGTTATGTGTCCTAAACCTGTGAGTACTACTATATTCACAAGGGGTCATACACTGTCCAGGGCCTGGCACTTCAGGAAGTGTTTTGTTTTGGTTTGGTTTGTTTGCATGCACTCTGTTGTTGCATTTTTGCTGCTGTATCCCACTAGTCAGTCCTCTGCAAAGCTCCTCCATGCTTGTAGTGGTGGAGTTTTGGGCCGTCAACCAGATGTGCTTTGATTGATTTGTTGAAGTAACCCTGGAACAAAAAGGAAAAAGGAGGGAAACCCTGTACCATAAAAACAGAAAAAAGAGAGGGGAGAAAAGAATGCCAGAGAATCAAAAAAAAAAAAAAAACTATAAGGCTAAATCCAGATAAAGAGTAATAAAGAAGAAGAAATAGAAAAGCTGTAAAAAGAATGAGTAAAAATTCCTGATCTCTCTCTCTCTCTCTCTCACACACACACACACACACACACACACATACTCACACACACACACACATATGTGTGTGTGTGTGAGTGTGTGTGTGTATATGTATATATATATATATATATATATATATATATATATATACATATACATATATAATTTTTCTGCCATTCTGCTAATTGATTCCCTGGGTGTTCCAAATGATCTGACCTCAATTCAGCTGTGTTTGAGGGACCAGGAATATTACAGTCCCCCTACTCTCCCACCATTTTAATTCTCCTCTCACAAGTAGCCCCTTTTAAAATCTAATTCTGAATGGGGCGCCTGGGTGGCGCAGTCGGTTAAGCGTCCGACTTCAGCCAGGTCACGATCTCACGGTCTGTGAGTTCGAGCCCCGCGTCGGGCTCTGGGCTGATGGCTCAGAGCCTGGAGCCTGTTTCCGATTCTGTGTCTCCCTCTCTCTCTGCCCCTACCCCGTTCATGCTCTGTCTCTCTCTGTCCCAAAAATAAATAAACGTTGAAAAAAAAATTAAAAAAAAATAAAATCTAATTCTGAAGGAAAATGTAGATGGATAATTGATAATAGATAGGTGAGAGCTAGCTAGCTATATAGCTAGCTAAATAGACAGATAGATAACTGAAGGATATCGGAAATCCAGAAGTTTATTTTTTCAAGATGAAGAGAGTAGAATATTTGAATAACGATGTGAAAGATCTATCCCTGGTGCTTGTTAAGAATACACTAGGATGGAGACTTTATGAAGGAAGATGGCGGCGTATGAGGACACTGGGCTCACCGCATCCTGCTGATCACTTAGATTCCACCCACATGTGACTAAATAACCCAGAAAACCACCAGAAGACTAGCAGAATGGACTCTCCAGAGCCAACCTTAGACAAGAGGCCCATGGAAAAGGATAGGAGGGATGGAGAGGTGGTGTGCACTACACGGACTGGTGGGAGGGAGCTGGGGAGGTGGAGGGGCACCCCTCCTGGCATGGCAGAGCCCCTGAGTCTGACTTGCAAAAGCACAGGGACCGGACTGTGTGAGTTCTGACAGCCAGCAGACTTAACATCTGGAATGTTAAAAGTCAGCAGCTCTGCTCAGAGAGCACAAGGGCGAGAGGACACCTGGAGGGAGGGTTGTTGAGCCCTGGAAGACAGAGCTCAGCTTGGTGGGGAACAAAGGCACTGGCCAGCGCCATCTCCCTCTCCCATCTCCCAGCTGAAATCCCAAAGGGACCTAGTTCCGATCACCAAACTGGCTTGCACCGCACAAAAACCCAATGCTGTGCTTCTGTGGATCCATCCCTCTGATGGGTGTGCCTCCCTCCTGGTGCTGCAGGGCCCCTCCCGTAGGGGACCACCTATGGCAAAGCGAGCTAAGCCCGCCCCTCCTTCCACTGTGCACCTTACAGATCCACCCCAGCTAATACGCCAGATCCATCAAAGCAGCACCAGAAGCCTGGCAGTGTGCAAGTAGTCCAGACAGGGGCCACACCACTCCACAGTGAGTCCTGCCCCTGGGAGAGGGGAAGATAAGGTACACGCCAGTCTGACTATGGCCCCAACGGTGGGCTGGGGACAGACATGGCATCTGACTGTGGCCCCACCCACCAACAAAAGTTACTCCAGACAGCATAGGGGAAGTGCCCCAGAGTTCTGCGCCACTCCAGGGACCATCCAAAATGACCAAACAGAAGAATTTTCTTCAAAAGAAACTCCAGAAAGTAGCAACAGCTAACGAATTGATCAAAAGGGATTTAAGCAATATAACGAGCCATGAATTTAGAATAATACTCAAAAAATTAATTGCTGGGCTTGAAAAAAGTATAGAGGACAGCAGACAATCTTACTATAGAGATCAAGGTATTAAGAAACAGTCATGAGGAGCTAAAAAGTGGTATAAGTGAGGTGCAAAATTAAATGGAGCGGTCATAGCACAGAATGAAGAGGCAGAGGAGAGAATAGATGAATTATAAGATACAAATATGCAAAAAGAGGAAGCTGAGAAAAGAGAGATAAAAAGAGCCAGGAGTATGAGGGGAGAGTTAGAGAACTAAGTGATGCAATCACGTGCAACAATATCCATATAATAAGTATTCCAGAAGAGGAAGACAGAGAGAAAGGGGCTGAAGGCATACTTGAACAAACCATAGCTGAGAACTTTCCTGATCTGGGGAGGGAAAAAGGCATTGAAATCCAAGATGCACAGAGAACTGTCTTCAGACGTAACTTGAATTGATCTTCTGCAGGACATATCACAGTGAAACTGGAAAAATAGAAGGAGAAAGAGAACATTCTGAAGGCAGCTAGGGATAACAGGCACTAACTTACAAAGGTATACACATGAAGGTAGTAGCAGACTTTTCTACTGAAAATTGGCAGGTGAGCAAAGAATCTTCAATGTGATGAACAGAAAGAAACATGCAGCCAAGAATCCTTATCCAGCAAGTCTGTCATTCAGAATAGAAGGAGAGATAAAGGTTTTCCCAAATAAACAAAAACTGAAGGAATTCATCACCACTAAACCAGCCTTACAAGAGATCCTAAGGGGCACTCTGTGAGTGAAGTGTTGCAAGGACCAAAAAGTACCAGAGACATCACTAAAAGCATGCAACCTACAGATATCACAATGACTGTAAACCCATAACTTTCTGTAATAGCACTAAATGTAAATGGACTAAATGTGCCAACCAAAAGACATAGGGTATCAGAATGGATAAAAAAAAAAAAACAAGACCCATCTATTTGCTGTTTGCAAGAGATTCATTTTAGACCTAAGAACCCCTTCAGATAGAAAGTGAGGGGATGGAGAACTACCTATCATGCTACTGGAAGTCAAAACAAAGGTAGAGTAGCCATCCTTATATCAGACAAAGTAGACTTTAAATTAAAGGCTGTAGAAAGAGATGAGGAAGGGCATTATATAATAATTCCAGGGTTTATCCATCAGGAAGAGCTAACAATTATAAATGTCTATGTGCCAATCATGGGAGCCCCAAATATATAAAACAATTAATCACAAACATAAACAACTTTGTTGATAAGAATGTGGTAATTGCAGGGGACCTTAATACTCCACTTACAATGGATAGATCATCTAGACACAGGATCAGTAAAGAAACAAGTGCGCTGAATGACACATTGAATCAGATGGACCTGACAGATATATTTAGAACTCTGCATCCCAAAGCAACAGAAAATACTTTCTTCTCTAGTGTTAAAGGAACATTCTCCAAGATATATCACATACTGGGTCACAAAACAGCCCTTCATAAGTATACAAGAATTGAGATCATGCCATGCACACTTTTAGACAACAATGCTATGAAGCTCAAAATCAACCACAGGAAAATTCTGGAAAACCTCCAAAAGCGTGAAGGTTAAAGAACTCCCTACAAAAGAATGAATGGGTCAACCAGGCAATGAGAGAAGAAATTAGAAGATATATGGAAACAAATGAAAATGAAAATACAACAATCCAAACGCTTTGGGATGCAGCAAAAGCAGTCCTGAGAGGAAAATACATTGCAATACAGGCTTATCTCAAGAAACAAGAAAAATCACAAATATAATATCGAACAGAACACATAAAAGCAATATAATCAGTACAGCAAAGACACCCCAAATCCAGCAAAAAAGAAATAATAAAGAATAGAGTAGAAATAAATGATATAGAATCTAAAAAAAATAGTAGATCAGATCAATGAAAATAAGGGTTGTTTTTTTTGAAAAAATAAACAAAATTTATAAACCTCTAGCCAGGCTTCTCAAAAAGAAAAGGGAGAGGACCCAAATAGAGAAAATCACAAATGAAAATTGATTTATTACAACCAGTCCCTCTGAAATAAAAGTAATTATCAGGGAGTACTATTAAAACTTTTATGCCAACAAACTGGACAACCTGGAAGAAATGGACAAATTCCTATGCATCCACAGATGTCTAAAACTCAAATGGGAAGAAATAGAAAATTTTAAGAGACCCATAACCAGTGACGAAATTGAATCAGTTATCAAAAATCCTCCAACAAATAAGAGTCCAGTACCAGATGGCTTCTCAGGGGAAATCTACCAGACATTGAAAGCAGAGGTAATACTTATACTTCTCAAGCTGTTATAAAAAATAGAAATGGAGGGAAAACTTCCAGACTCATTCTATGAATCCAGCATTACTTTTATTCCTAAACCAGACAGAGACCCGGAAAAAAGGAGAATTACAGGCCAATATCCCTGATGAATACGGATGCAAAACTTTTCAACAAGATACTAGAAAATCGAATTCAACAGCATATAAAAAGAATGATTCACCATGATCAACTGGGATTCATTCCTGGGCTGCAAGACTGGTTCAATATTGGCAAGTCAATCAATGTGATACATAACAGTAACAAAAGTAAACATAAGAAACATATGATCCTGTCAATCGATGCATAAAGAGCATTTGACAAAATTCTGCATCTTTCCTTAATAAAAACCCTCAAGAATGTCGGAATAGAAGGAACATACTTAAACATCATCAAAGCCTTTTATGAAAGCCCACAGGTAAAATCATCCTTATTGTAGAAAAACTATGAGATTTCCCCCTGAGATCAGGCACAAGACAAGGATGCACATTCTCACTGCTGTTGTTTAACGTAGTGTTGGAAGTTTTAGCAACAGCAATCAGACAACAAAAAGATATCAAAGGCATAATAATTGTCAAAGATAATGTCAAGCTTTCACTTTTTGCAAATGACATGATATTATACATGGAAAACCCGATAGACTTCACCCAAAGTCTGCTAGAATGATACATGAATTCAACAAAGTTACAGTATACAAAATTAATCTACAGAAATTAGCTGCATTCATATACACTAATAATGAAGCAACAGAAAGACAAATAAAGAAACTGATTCCTAGATCTGATATATGAAGTCAGCAAAGTCACAGGATACAAAATCAATGTACACAAATCAGTTGCATTGTTATACACTAACAACGAAGCAACAGAAAGACAAATAAAGACAATGATCCCATTCACAATTGCACCAAGAATTATAACATACATAGGAATAAACCTAACTAAAGATGTAAAAAATCTATATTCTGAAAACTATACAAATCTTATGAAGGAAATTGAAGAAGAAACAAAGTAATGGAAAAACATTCCATGCTCATGCATTGGAAGAAAAAATATTGTTAAAATGTCAATACTACCCAAGGCAATCTACACATTCAATGCAATCCCAATAAAAATTGCAGCAGCATTCTTCCTGAAGCTAGAACAACCAATCCTAAAATTTGTATGGAACCACAAAAGACCCCGAAAAGTCAAAGTAATATTGAAGAAGAAGACCAAAGCGGGAGGCATCACAATCCCAGGATTTAGCTTCTACTACAAAGCTGTAATCATCAAGACAGCATGGTATTGGCACAAAAACAGACACATAGAACAATGGAATATAATAGAAACCCCAGAATTAGACCCACAAAAGTATGGCCAATTAGTCTTTGACAAAGCAGGAAAGAATGTCCAATGGAAAAAAAAAAGACAGTGTTTTAAACAAATGGTGCTGGGAGAACTGGACAGCAACATGCAGAAGAATGAAACTAGACCACTTTCTTACACCATTCGCAAAAGTAAACTCAAAATGGATAAAGGACCTGAATGTGAGACAGGAAGCCATCAAAACCCTAGAGGAGAAAGCAGGAAAACACCTATCTGACCTCAGCGACAGCAATTTCTTACTTGACACATCCCCTAAGGCGAGGGAATTGAAAGAAAAAATGAACTATTTGGATCTCATGAAAATAAAAAGCTTCTGCACTGCAATGGAAACAATCAACAAAACTAAAAGACAACTGACAGAATGGGAAAAAATATTTGTAAATGACATATCAGACAAGGACTGGTATCCAAAATCTATAAAGAACTCACCAAACTCCACACCTGAAAAACAAATAATCCAGTGAAGAAATGGGGAGAAAACATGAATAGACACTTCTCCAAAGAAGACATCCAAATGGCCACATGAAATGAAGCTCAATGTCACTCCTCATCAAGGAAATACAAATCAAATCCACACTGAGGTATCACGTCATGCCAGTCAGAGTGGATAAAATGAACACATCAGGATTCTATAGATGCTGGCGAGGATGTGGAGAAACAGGAACCCTCTTGCACTGTTGGTGGGAATGCAAAAGGGTGCATCCACTCTGTAAAACAGTGTGGAGGTGTTCAAAAAAATTAAAATGGATCTACCTTATGACCCAGCAATAGCAGTGCTAGGAATTCACCCAAGGGATATAGGAGTGCTGATGCATAGGGGCACTTGTACCCCAACGTTTATACCAGCACTTTCGACAATAGCCAGATTATGGAAAGAGCCTAAATGTCCATCAACTGATGAATGGATATAGAAATTGTGGTTTATATACACAATGGAATACTACTTTAATATTAGCATAAATATATATGGCCTTTTGTAGCAATGTGGGTGGAACCGGAGAGTGTTGTGCTGAGTGAAATAAGTCATACAGAAAAAGACAGATACCATATGTTTTCACTCTTGTGTGGATCCTGAGAAACTTAACAGAAGACCATGGTGGAGGGTAGGAAAAAAAATGTTAGGGGGGGGAGTCAAACCCTAAGAGACTCTTAAAAACTGAAAATAAACTGAGGGTTGATGGGGGGTGCTGGGGAGGGGAAAGTGGGTGATGGGTACTGACGAGGGCACCTGTTGGGATGAACACTGGGTGTTGTGTGGAAACCAATTTGACAATAAATTTCATATTTTAAAAAAAGCAAGAAAAGAGAGAGTGCTCCCCCTCTCCATGTGTGGGGTAGCAACCTGCAAGCCAGGAAGCAAGCTCTCATCAAAAACCAAACTGTGCTGGAAACTTGATCTTGGAATTCCAGCCTTTATAACTGAGAGATATAAATTTCTGTTTTTTTAGTCATAAATAAACAAATAAATACACAAATAAATAAATAAATAAATAAAACATCAATTCCTTGTTTCATGTATTTCATACCCTTTCAGGTATAGCAATTTTATAATGTTCCTGAGTCGTGACTCCACCCTCTTTTTTTCTTCAGGCCAGTCTAGGGTCCGTCCTCACGGCCAAAGCCTGCCAAGAAGTTCCAGTTGCTCCATAGGCAACTGATCTCATATGTATCCATCATGTTTCTGCCTATTGTGATCTTTTCCTTCCCTCTAGTGGCCAATGGTTGCTTTACCTCACTTGAGAGATGTATCCATCACCTCTGATCTATTTATCTCTTATCTATCTATATCTTTCTATGTATGTATGTATCTATCATCTACATTTTTTATCCAATTAAAAGAGACAAAAAACTTTAGAAAATCCATCATCTCAGAAACATTTTAAAGGATTTGTTTAAAATTTGAATAAATATTATTCACAATCTTGGATAGAACAAAACCATTAACTCTGATAGGGATTCATTTACTTTTTGCTTATTTATAAGAAAATAGAAAAAAAATCATTGACATAAAATTGAATTATTTTGTATTTTATTAGCCTCCTTTAATAGTCTCAAAACATTACCTATAAAATAAACAAAAGAAAGGTTAACCTCGTCCATTTTCCTACCAGTAGAGTACTTTTATTTTGCTTCTACTAATTTTGCTGCTGCTACAACAAATACTACTATTAGTACTATCATATTAACCTAATAATAATAACAATTAGAATATATAACTTTATGCCATACACTAAATTATACTGTACTCACACATGAAGATATCAAAACTTAGAGAGTTTAGACTTTTTTTGTCTGTGTTGCTTAGCTAGTTAGGAGCACGTGTGGAATTTGAGCACAAGCAGTATAATTCCAGAGTCCCAGCCTTTAATGTCTAACTTACCCGTTGAGAACAATGGGACCTCAGTATGAAAAGTGACCAATTAAAAGAAAACTCGTAAAACATAAAAGTTTTTGAACTGATTTGTAAAACACATTTACCAGCTTCTTCCCCTTTTCCTCCTTTTTTCTCCCTTTTCCTCCTTCCTTCTTTCCTCTTCTCCTTTTACCTTATTCTTCTTCCTCTTTTTCTTCTCCCCCTTTCCTTTCTTCTTTTCCTTCCCCTACCACTCCCCCTTCTTTTTCTCTTTCTCCTTCTCCTTCTTCCCTTTTTAAAATGTCAGGCATTGACCTGAACATTTTCAGTGGAATGGAACTTGGTTGCCATTGTTTCCACATTTGCTTTAAAAGACTCCTCTGTCATCTTCCAAGGTTTGTCATGTTGATGTAGTTATTTTTCTTTCCCTTTTAGTTCCCCCATCACACCAGGAAGAGGGAGTAAATTGTGTGAAAAGTCTGGCCAATGTAAATGTTAAGAATTCAAAAGAAGTGAGTGTCTGGAAAGAACAGTTAGTGGGGGGCAGGAGAGGGAAGACAAAAAAAAGAGTCTGGCCATGGTGGTAGAAGTGAAGGTACAGAACAAAACCAGATGCTTGCTCCTGGAAGAGCAATGGAAAAAAAAAGAATCAAAGTAAAATGCAGGAGGCAAAAGTTTTGAGAGGGATTTGTGGTCTACACAATTGTAAATAAATCTATCAAAGTATGAGAACTTCACTTCAGACATAGGAAACCCTCAAATATATACCTTAAAATAATGTTTGCTTTTATAAGTATCCATTTAGACACAAAAGGTAGGGATCTACTTCCATGGGTACTCATTTAATTTTCCCACAGCTTTTTGTACTACCCATTTGACTTCTAACCAACTCTTTCTCCTCCTTTTTCTCCTTCTCCTTCTCCTCTCCTTCTCCTCCTTCTCTTCCCCCTCCTCCTCTGCCTCCTCCTACTCCTCTCATTACACACACACACACACACACACACACACACACACACACACAAACATTTGGCACTGACACTAACAATTAGAGAGTTTCACAGGATGAAATGTGTGGTCGACTTTTCAGGTCTGTATCTCTCCCAGTCTACTTATTTTTTATTCTTGGTTGGAATCTATTATGGCCTGGGTATCACATCCAGCTTCCTTATCCATTATGGTATGCATAGGGTACTGGATACAGATTAGAGAATGTAGAATGGATGCTAGTTATTCAGAGGAATATTAGGAGAAAATAAAATATACCTGGGGATATGGTAGTACCTAGAGCCAGAAATCAACCAGATTGATGATGACAGTTAAGAAGAATAGGTCCAAAATTTTTCTGTCCAGCTTTCTTTATGGATGAAGGACTATACACAGTGTGCAGACAAGTAAATGTGATTTTCTTTGCTAGGGTTTTCAAATTACATTCCATGGAAACCTTGAGGTATCTCAAGGCACTGGAGAACAGTTCTCTATATCCACCTCTTTCTTTACCAGTGCATTTCCATTATTATGCATTTTTTTATATTAAGTCTCTATGAAAATTTTTGTTTGAAGAAAGTCAAATATGTTTAATAAGGACCATTGTTTTATACAGTGGAATGTCCAGCATTCATTGTTGGTAAATAGCAAGATTTCAGTAGATTTTTATTGCTGACACATGTCTTGGAAGTTAACTCTGATAACTGACACTTGTGTGGGTGATCTTCTACATTGTTTTTAATGAATGGTGTTGGCTTTGAGAAGTATGGAGAGAGGTTGGAAAGCACAGCTAAAAATAGATAATGGTGCAAATTAATTATACTGCTAGTGGCATACTTATTGACCTGTTTCTATGTGTGCATTCCTCATGATTAGATTTATCTACTTTGATTTATCTAACTAGGGGTAATATATTTAGAAGAAAAATACTTAAATGTTCTACAAGAAAATTCTCCCCTCTCAATAACTTGGAAATATACTGGCAAATATGGTTAAAAATTTACATTGCCCGTAAGGACATAACTTACTGGAGGAAAAAAAATGTTCTTTTATCTGTGATGGGGGGCAGGGATCTCAAGCTTCACATATAAGAGCACTATTGCATCTTAAGAAGGTGTAAAAAAGCCTTATTTACTTGTAGCATCAAAAATGATGCCACTAAAAGGACAAATACAAACTGAGGAAGTATTTGGTACACATATCATAGACAAAGAGTTAATTATACATATATTCCTTATAAACACATAAGCAAAAGCACAACTCAATAAGTAAACAAGCAATGGACATTAGCTGATAGTTCATAGAAAATAAAATACACATAGTATAAAGTGTATGAAAAACACACTCAGCATCACTCATAAAAAGATAAATTTGAATTAAAACTACATTGAGATCCAACAAAATAATAATTTTACCTATCTCGCCTTGCTTGATCACAAAACTCTTCAGTATATCCTCAGTATATAAGACTGATAACCAATATATCTCCTTCCAAAGTTGGTCATTTTTATCATATTTAGTACCTGTGTGCTGTTTTTCTAGATATGATCCCATATTATACATGCTTTTTTTTGGAGGGGGGTGCGGTTGCCTACACTATGTGTAATTCCACCTTTGAAAGAGTGGCCACTGCTGGAATGTGACCTTGTCTTTGAGACTGAACAATTCAAAATTCAGACCATAGAAGCTGATGCATAGTTTTTGTTGACTCTCACATAATTTAGTGTAGCCTGGGGGCATCGTTAGCTAAGTGTTTGATTGGTTCTCCTGACTTTATTTTCTCAAAGATAATGATGATCAAAATAGATGACACAAACCTCACTTCTATATGATAATGCTATGGACTTCTAGTTATTCAATCTTGGGCCCTAATGACTTATTAGTCATTCATACTCTCATAATACCAGTTTTTGAACAGGGGCCTATAACCAAAGGTTATTTATAAAATTTCTGGAAGGTCCAAAATCCACAAAAACATTAAAATGGATAATAGTGGTTTTAAAGTTCTTCAGCAAGAATTAACCACAAGATAAGTTATAAACTAATAGGTGTTAAGAAGACTGTCTCTTGGACTGGCTGGTGATGTCTTTATTGGAAGAATAAAATTATCTTCCTGGAGAAAATGTTGGCAATTGCTAAGCATTTCCTTATGAGGCATCTCACTTGCTTTTTAAAATTTTTTTAACATTTATTTATTTTTGTGAGACAAAGTGAGACAGAGCATAAGTGAGGGAGGGTCAGAGAGAGAAGGGGGACACAGAATCGGAAGCAGGCTCCAGGCTCTGAGCCATCAGCACAGACCTGACACGGGGCTCAAACTCAAGAACCATGAGATGACCTGAGCCAAAGTCGGATGCTTAACCGACTGAGCAACCCAGGCACCCCTCACTTGCTTTATATATATGTAAATCCATATCTCTATTGGTCTCATTCAGTTTATCAGAAATAAATCTAGACATATGTTTTTTTTTTTTTTTCAGAAGGCATTGGTTCATCTTATGTTAGGAAGTGTGAGAAGCTAGGTTCATATAATGGTGTGTTAAACAGGAATATAGTTTGGCAGAACTGGGCTTGAATGTTTCTCTGGAGCTGAAACTTGCACAAAGATCATGATTATAGTGTGGAATTAAAAACACAGACTCTAAAACCAGACTGTTGTCTTTCAAATATTAGCTTCACAACTTGCAATGTGACGTGCATCTCAGTTCCTACCTGTAAATGGTATTTACCCCATAGGAGTTGTTATAAGGATCAAATAAATAGGTATATATAAAGTGATTAGAAAAGTGCTTCATACTGAAGCAGCTAGATTGATGGAATGGTTGAATGGACTTTTGAAAATTTATTAACAGAAGAAACTATGTAGCAATACTTTGAGTGCTGGGGAGAGGTCCTCCAGGAAGCTCTATATTCTCTAAATCACTGTGTGATATATGCTATTGTTTTTCTCATTGCCAAGAATCACAGGTCCAGGAATGAAAAACTGTAAATGGCAGTAGCATTATTTAGTTTATTATTACTATTTATTAATTATTTAATAGAAATAACTCTCTATTACCCCTAGTGACCCATTTGCTAGTCTTTAGCAAGACTTTTGCTTCTTGTCCCCATAATCTTATGCTCTGCTGGCCTAGAAATCTTAGTAACAAGAGAAGAACAATTCCATCAGGAGAAAAAAAAATGATTCCATGAAACTAGAAGTTAAGACTACTTTAGTTTCCTCATGCCTCTGAATCAACAGGCAAAAAAAAAGTTGTTATGTTGACTGAGATGATTGATCCTGACTACCAAAGGGAAGTTGGACTGATACTCCACAATGAAGATAAAGAAGAGTATGTCTGGAATACAGGATATCCCTTAGGATATCTTTTAGAATTACTATTCCCTGTGATTAAGGTCAATGGAAAATTACAGAAACCCAATTAAGGAAGGACGACTAATGGCCCAGATCCTTCAGAAATGAAGGTTTGCTTTATTTTTTCAGGAAAGGAAACAAAGCCAGCTAAGGAGCTTACTGACAACAAAGGGAATAAGGAATGGGTAGCAGAAGTTAGTTATAAATATCAGATTAAACCATGTGAACAGTTACATAAATGAGGATTGTGATGATCACAATTATTTTTCCTCATGTATGTCTCACAGAAACAACATATATCATAGATATATCAGTATCTGCTACCATTTCTATCTATCTATCTATCTATCTATCTATCATCTATCTTATCCATATATCATCTATATCTTTGTTTTCTTTCTTCTATTATCCTTAATCATATAATGAGATGAGATTTATATCATAGTATTTTTTACATCAGAGTATTTAAGTTATAGACTGATAAGGAGAAGAGTAAACATCACCATACAAAAACTCTACTTCCTCTTCTAATGTAAAGTATTAGCACATTCCTGGTTGTTTATAAGATACTTGTTTCAAGTTAGGCAGAAGTATGACCTCATTATTGTCTTTATTTAGAGATTAAATATAGTTTACGGAGATGTGCGTGGGTGCCAAGTTGACAGGGGGTGAACTTTGATGCTTAATTATATAGGTCGACTTGTCAAGGTCATCGTACATATTTATTGGGTCAAACACTATTCTAGATGTTTCTGTGAATGTAATTTTTAGATGGTATTAACATTTAAATAAATAGACTTTTGTTACAGCATATTGCCCTCTATAATATTATGGATGGGCTTCATCCAATCAATTACAGGCTTTTAGAAAAAGACTACTTTCCCTGAAGAGAGAATTCAGCCAGCAAACTGCCTTTGGACCTGAACTATAACTTGTCCCTGCAAAGGCACATTGTGACCTTTGAAGGTTAACATCCTCACAAGGATGCACATATCTCATTTTGTTTCACATTGAATACTGCAAACAATCTATAAGAAGCATCTACAGCTGCCCTCTGAGAATAAGAAAATTTCTCCAGAATCTCCCCTCTACCCTCTTTGTATTTATACTATTTTATTTATTTTGTCTTAAATTGTATTTATCTTAAAATTTGCAAAAAGCCATGTATTCACTGTGAAATAATAAATATATGTATGGAAAATTAATATTGTATTTTTTCATCTTTATCATCCCTCCCATCCCCTTCTACTCCTGTGATAAAAGCCAACAGTATTATCTATATTCTTTCATAATGAAGTTCTCCATGTTCATTTAAATATATACTTTAAGAGGCTATTTTGTCCTGTTCATATTAGTCAAAGTTCTCCAGAAAAACAGAATCGTGTGTGTGTGTGTGTGTGTGTGTGTGTGTGTGTGTTGAGAGAGATTTAAGTAATTGTCTTACAATTGTGGTGGCTGACAAGTTCGAAATCTGCAGAGTAGGCCAACATACTGGAGACCCAGGGACAAGTTATAGTTGTTATATAAGATTATGTCATCTGTGATTAGAGATAATTTAACTTCTTCTTTTCCAATTTGTATGCATTTTCTTTCTTTTACTTATTTAATATCCCTGGCTAGAACTTCCAAAATAATGTTGAAAATAAGTGGCAAAAGTAAGCATATTGGCCTCTTAGCAATATTTAGGAGAAAACTTTCACTCTTTTATGATCAAATATGAAATTATTTTGTTTATTTATAGATATCTCTTATCAACTTGGGGGATTTCCTTTCTATTCTTAGTTTCCTGAGTGTTTTAATCATGAAAGTGTGTTGGATTTTTTCAAATGATTTTTTTTGTCTCAAATGAGATAATTGTGTGTTTATTTAACCTTCATTCTATTAATATGTTCTATCACATTGATTTATTTTTGTATGTTGAAGTACACTTGCATTCCTTGTACAAGTCTTGGTGGGCCATATTGTAGAATCCAATGATAGTTTTTCAACCTTAGTCATATCCTGAACATATACTAACTTTGGGAGAAAGTTAGTGTGTAGTTGAATTTTAGTTACTTTTATTTTCAGGTTTGGGGATTAATCTAAGTGATTATTTAAAAAGTACAAATGAATCAGGAGAACATTGGTTTATAAATATATAAATAAATATGACTGAAAAAAACATTTTAAAAACCTTAATTGGCTTAAGAACTAGTGGGAAAGGAAAACATTGTTCTCTGTAGGTGAGGAGCCATTATATCCAGACTTTCCTAAAAAGTCAGTTGATATATTTGCCTCTACCAGCATATATAACGTAGAGTAATGGGGAAAATGTGACCATTAATAGTAGCATTTCCCAGTTGAAACAAGGGGAGACGGTCTTTCAGAGCACTACATAAAAGCTGGTATGTCCTTTGAGAGCTGAAGATTGCAGAAACATTCTGCTAAACTTTCCTACCACTCCAGGTTCCTACTGCTTCAGGAGTTTCATGACAGAGCATAATCTTGATTCAGATAGGAGTAGACCTTTTAGAACCTTTACTTCCTAAAATTGTCTTATTAATTTAATGACTTGTTTTTGTCTGCCAATCACTACTAGAATGTAAGCTCCCTGAGAGCAAGAACCTTGATTAAATTGTTCTCCACATTACCCCCTACAGCTAACCAGTGCTGTGAATATAGGGTACAAGTGAAGAGTTATAACATTATAATAAAGAAATTATAAAAATGGCAACTGGGAGATTCTGTAATTATATGACAAATGAATGTTTTATTGAATGGTGAACATATAAATGGAATATCTCAGAGTGAGATCAAAATCTAAGCTAGATCATGCAATCAATACCAAACATATATGACTGATGCAATTGGAACCATTTACATTGTATTAATTTTATATTGCTGCTGTAAAAAATTATCACAAACTAGTAACTTAACATAAATTTATTATCTTACAGTTGTGGAGACCAAAAGTCTGATATGGGTCTTACTGAATTAAAACCAAGGTGTTGGCAATGCTGTGATGCCTTCTGGATGGTTGAGGGGAGAGTATGTTCCTAGCCTTTTCCAGCTGCTTCCTTGGCCCAGTGACCTTTTTGTTTGCTTTCAAATTCAGCAACATTGTATCTCTCTGAACTTTTCATGTGGTCACATCTCCCTCTGACTGACTACAGCCAAGAAAGGTTCTGTGCTTTTAAAGACTCATATGCTTAAATTGGATCCAGCCAAATAACCCGTCATAATATCCCTCATTTTAACATATGTAACCTCAACCACATCTGCAAAGTTTCTTTTCCTATAAGCAGCAACATATAAACAAGTTCTGGTTATTAAGTATGTAGACAATTTTGAGGGCCCAATATTCTGCATAGCACATCCATTCTCAGATTTTAGAAGATTGGAGGCAGAATATAATAATTTGTATTAAATTGGTGTAAATCAGCTTCATATTTTTATTCTTTAATATTTTATTTAGGTAAAATTGGTATATAACATTATATACATTTCAGGTGTGTATTATTATAATTCAACATCTGTATGCACATCTAAGTGAACACCACCAAAAGTCTAGTTACTATCCATCACCATATAATTGATTCATTCACCCATTTAATTTACTCCCAACCCCTTTCACATCTGGTAACCATGATATCTGTATCTATGAGGGGTTTTCTTGTACTGTTTTTTGTTCATTTATTTTTAAAATTTCTACACATGAGTGAAATTGTATAGTATTTGTCTTTTCCTATATCATGTATTTCACTCACTTAGCATAATACATACATAACATATAATACCCTTGAGGTCCATCCAGTTGTTACAAGTATCAATATTTTAATCCTCTTTATGGCAAATAGTATTCCATTGTATATACACCACATCCTATTTATCCATTCAGCTATTGATGGACACTAAGTTTGTTTCCATATCTTACCTATTATAAATAATGATGCAGTGAATATGGAGATATATATATATATATATATATATATATATATACATATAGTATTTTAAAATTTTTGGATAAACACCCAGAAGAAGTATGGCTAAATCATATGATAAATACATTATTAATTTTTTGAGGAATCTCTGTACTGTTTTCCATAGTGGATACACCAATTTACATTTTTATTAGCAGTGTACAAGGGTTCCATTTATTTCACATATTTTCTAAAACTTGATATTTCATGTCTTTTTGGTAAGAGCTATTCCAGCAGGTGTGAGGCAATATCCAATTTTGATTTTGATTTGCATTTTCCTAAAAATTAGAGATGTCGGAAACCTCTCAATTGCTTCTTGGCCATCTGTATATCATCTTTGGCATATATATATATATAGATATATATAGATATATATATGTATATGTATCTCCACTGCTGTTTCTTAGATTGATTGTTTTATCTTTTTTTTTTATGGATATGTTTTTTTTCTTTATGGATAAGGAAAATGTGGTATTTTTTTTTCAATATATAAAGTTTATTGTCAAATTGGTATCCATACAACACCCAGTGCTCATACCAAAAGGTGCCCTCCTCAATACCCATCACCCACCTTCCCCTCTCTCCCACCTCCCATCAACCCTCTGTTCTCAGTTTTTAAGAGTCTCTTATGCTTTGGCTCTCTTCCACTCTAATCTCTTTTTTTTTTCCTTCCCCTCCCCCATGGGTTTCTGTTAAGTTCCTCAGGATCCACATAAGAGTGAAACCATATGGTATCTGTCTTTCTCTTTATGGCTTATTTCACTTAGCATAGCAATCTCCAGTTCCATCCATGTTGCTACAAAGGGCCATATTTCATTCTTTCTCATTGCCACATAGTACTCCATTGTGTATATAAACCACAATTGTTTTATCCATTAATCAGTTGATGGACATTTTGGCTCTTTCCATAATTTGGCTATTGTTGAGAGTGCCGCTATAAATATTGGGATAAAAGTGCCCCTATGCATCAGTACTCCTGTATCCCTTGGGTAAATTCCTAGCAGTGCTATTGCTGGGTCATAGGGTAGGCCTATTTTTAATTTTCTGAAGAACCTCCACACTATTTCCAGAGTGGGTGTAACAGTTTGCATTCCCACCAACAGTTCAAGAGGGTTCCCGTTTTCAACATCCTTGCCAGCATCTATAGTCTCCTGATTTGTTCATTTTGGCCACTCTGACTGGCGTGAGGTGATATCTAAGTGTGGTTTTGATTTGTTTTTCCCTGATGAAGAGCGACGTTGAGCATCTTTTCATGTGCTTGTTGACCATCGGGATGTCTTCTTTAGAGAAGTGTCTAGTCATGTTTTCTGCCCATTTCTTCACTGGGTTATTTGTTTTCAGGGTGTGGAGTTTGGTGGGCTCTTTATAGATTTTGGATACTAGCCCTTTGTCCGATATGTCATTTGCAAATATGTTTTCCCATTCCATTGGTTGCCTTTTAATTTTGTTGGGTGTTTCCCTTGTTGTATAGCAGCTTTTTTTCTTCATAAGTTCCCAGTAGATCATTTTTGCTTTTAATTGCCTTGCCTTTGGGGATGTGTCAAGTAAGAAATTGCTATGGCTGAGGTCAGAGAGGTCTTTTCCTGCTTTCTCCTCTAGGGTTGTGATGGTTTCCTGTCTCACATTCAGGTCCTTTATCCATTTTGAGTTTATTTTTGTGAATGGTGTGAGAAAGTGCTCTAGTTTCAATCTTCTGCATGTTGCTGTCCAACTCTCCCAGCACCATTTGTTAAAGAGACTGTCTTTTTACCATTGGATGTTCTTTCCTGTGTTGTCAAAGATTAGTTGGCCATTCGTTTGTGGGTCTAGTTCTGGGGTTTCTATTCTATTCCATTGGTCTATGTGTCTGTTTTTGTGCCAATACCATGCTGTCTTGATGATTACAGCTTGTAGTAGAGGCTAAAGTCTGGGATTGTGATGCCTCCTGCTTTGGTCTTCTTCAAAATTCCTTTGGCAATTCGGGGCCTTTTGTGGTTCCATATGAATTTTAGGATTGCTTGCTCTAGTTTCGAGAAGAATGCTGGTGCAGTTTTGATTGGGATTACATTGAATGTGTAGACAGCTTTGTGTAGTATTGACATTTTGACAATATTTATTCTTCCAACCAATGATCATGGAATGTTTTTCCATTTCTTTATATCTTCTTCAATTTCCTTCATAAGATTTGTATACTTTTCAGCATACAGATCTTTTACGTGTTTGGTTAGATTTATTCCTAGGCATTTTATGCTTCTTGTTGCAATTGTGAATGGGATCAGTTTCTTTATTTTTCTTTCTGATGCTTCATTGTTAGTGCATAAGAATGCAACTGATTTCTGTACATTGATTTTGTATCCTGCGACTTTGCTGAATTCATGTATCAGTTCTAGCAGACTTCTGGTAGAGTCTATAGGATTTTCCATGTATAATATCATGTCATTTGCAAAAAGCGAAAGCTTAACTTCATCTTTGCAATTTTGATGCCTTTTATTTCCTTTTGTTGTCTGATTGCTGATGCTAGAACTTCCAACACTATGTTAAACACCAGCGGTGAGAGTTTTCATCCCTGTCGTGTTCCTGATCTCACGGAAAAAGCTCTCAGTCTTTCCCCATTGACGATGATGTTAGTTGTGGGTTTTTCATAAATGGCTTTTATGATCTTTAAGTATGTTCCTTCTAGGCCGACTTTCTCAAGGGTTTTTATTAAGAAAGGGTGCTGGATTTTGTCAAAGGCCTTTTCTGCATCGATGGACAGGATCATATGGTTCTTCTCTTTTCTTTTATTAATGTGATGTATCACGTTGATTGATTTGTGAATGTTGAACCAGCCCTGCAGCCCAGGAATGAATCCCACTTGATCATGATGAATAATTCTTTTTATATGCTGTTGAATTCGATTTGCTAGTATCTTATTGAGAATTTTTGCACCCATATTCATCAGGGATATTGGCCTGTAGTTCTCTTTTTTTCCTGGCTCTCTGTCTGGTTTAGGAATCAAAGTAATACTGGCTTCATAGAATGAGTCTGTATGTTTTCGTTCCCTTTCTATTTCTTCGAATAGCTTGAGAAGCATAGGTATTATCTCTGCTTTAAATGTCTGGTAGAACTCCCCTGGGAAGCCATCTGGTCCTGGACTGTTATTTGTTGGGAAATTTTTGTTGACTGATTCAATATCCTCATTGGTTATGGGTCTCTTCAAGCTTTCTATTTCCTCCTGATTGACTTTTGGAAGAGTGTGGGTGTTTAGGAATTTGTCCATTTCTTCCAGGTTGACCAATTTGTTGGCACATAATTTTTCAGAGTATTCCCTGTTAATTGTTTGTATCTCTGAGGGATTGGTTGTAATAATTCCATTTTAATTCATGATTTTACCTATTTGGGTCATCTCCCTTTTCTTTTTGAGAAGCCTGGCTAGAGGTTTATCAATTTTGTTTATTTTTTCAAAAAACCAACTCTTGTTTTCATTGATCTGCTCTACAGTTTTTATTAGATTGTATATTGTTTATTTCTGCTCTGATTATATTATTTCTCTTCTTCTGCTGGGTTTAGGCTGTCTTTGCTGTTCTGCTTCTATTTCCTTTTTGTGTGCTGTTAGATTTTGTATTTGGGATTTTTCTTGTTTCTTGAGATAGGCCTGAATTGCAATGTATTTTCCTCTCAGGACTGCCTTCGCTGCCTCCCAAAACGTTTGGATTGTTGTATTTTCATTTTCATTTGTTTCCATATATTTTTTGATTTCTTCTCCAATTCCCTGGTTGACCCATTCATTTTTTAGTAGGGTGTTCTTTAACCTCCATGCTTTTGGTGGTTTTCCAGACTTTTTCTTGTGGTTGATTTCAAGCTTCATAGCACTGTGGTCTGAAAGTAAGCATGGTATAATTTCAGTTTTTTTATACTTATGAAGGGCTCTTTTGTGACCCAATATGTGATCTATCTTGGAGAATGTTCCATGTGCACTCAAGAAGAAAGTATATTCTGTTGCTTTGGGATGCAGACTTCTAAATATATCTGTCAAGTCTATCTGATCCAATGTGTCATTCAGGGCCCTTGTTTCTTTATTGACCGTGTGTCTAGATGATCTATCCATTTCTGTAAGTGGAGTGTTAAAGTCCTCTGCAATTACCACATTCTTATCAATAAGATTGCTTATGTTTGTGAGTAATTGTTTTATATATTTGGGGGCTCCTGTATTCGCTGCATAGACATTTATAATTGTTAGCTCTTCCTGATGAATAGACCCTGTGATTATTACATAATGCCCTTCTTCATCTCTTGTTACAGCCTTTAATTTAAAGTCTAGTTTGTCTGATATAAGTATGGCTACTCCAGCTTTCTTTTGACTTCCAGTGGCATGATAAATAGTTCTCCATCCCCTCACTCTCAATCTGAAGGTGTCCTCAGGTCGAAAATGAGTCTCTTCTAGACAGCAAATAGATGGGTCTTGTTTTTGTTTTTTTTTTTATCTATTCTGATACCCTATGTCTTTTGGTTGGCACATTTAGTCCATTTATATTTAGTGTTATTATCGAAAGATATAGGTTTAATATCATTGTGATGCTCGTAGGTTTCATGCTTGTAGCGATGTCTCTGGTACTTTGTCACACAGGATCCCCCTTAGGATCTCTTGTAGGGCTGGTTTCACGGTGATGAATTCCTACAGTTTTTGTTTGTTTGGGAAGACCTTTATCTCTCCTTCTATTCTAAATGACAGACTTGCTGGATAAAGGATTCTCAGCTGGATATTTTTTCTGGTCATCACATTGAAGATCTCCTGCCATTCCTTTCTGGCCTGCCAAGTTTCAGTAGAGAGATAGGTCACGAGTCTTATAGGTCTCCCTTTACATGTTAGAGCACCTTTATCTCTAGCTGCTTTCAGAATTTTCTCTTTATCCTTGTATTTTGCCAATTTCACTATGATATGTCATGCAGAAGATCGATTCAAGTTACGTCTGAAGGGAGTTCTCTGTGCCTCTTGGATTTCAATGCCTTTTTCCTTCCCCAGATCAGGGAAGTTCTCAGCTATGATTTCTTCAAGTACACCTTCAGCACCTTTCCCTCTCTCTTTCTCCTCTGGAATACCAATTATGTGTAGATTATTTCTCTTTAGTGCATCACGTGTTTCTCTAATTTTCCCCTCATACTCCTGGATTTTTTTATCTCTCTTTTTCTCAGCTTCTTCTTTTTCCATAATTTTATCTTCTAGTTTACCTATTCTCTCCTCTGCCTCTTCAATCTGAGCCGTAGTTGTCTCCATTTTATTTTGCAATCATTGATAGCATTTTTTAGCTCCTCCTGGCTCTTCCTTAGTCCCGTGATCTCTGTAGAAAGAGATTCTCTGCTGTCTTTTATACTGTTTTCAAGCCCAGAGATTAATTTTATGACTATTATACTAAATTCACTCTCTGTTATATTGTTTAAATCGTTTTTGATCAGTTCATTAGCTGTTGTTATTTCCTGGACATTTTTCTGAGGGGAATTCTTCCGTTTCATCATCATGGATAGTCCCTGGTTGGTGGGGGACTGCAGGGCACTTCCCCTGTGCTGTCTTGAATAAATTGCGTTGGTGGGCGGGGCCACATTCAGACCTGATTTCTGCCCCTACCCCACCACTGGGGCCACAGTCAGACTAGTGAGTACCTTCTCTTCCCCTCTCCTAGGGGCGGAATTCAATGTGGGGTGTCGTGGCCTGTGGGTCACATGGGTCAGTGTGGGTTAGTTGCACACTGCCAGGCTTGTGCTGCTGGGGATCTGGCATATTAGCTGGGGTGGATCAGCAAGGTGCATAGGGGCAGGAGGGGCAGGCTCAGCTCACTTTTCCTTCGGAGATCCACCTCAGGAGGGGCTCTTCGCACTGGGAGGGAGTCAGACCTGCTGCTGGAGGGATGGATCCACAGAAGCACAGCCTTGGGTGTTTGCATGGTGCAAGCAAGTTCCCTGGCAGGAACTGGTTCCCTTTGGGATTTTGGCTGGGGGATGGGTGAGGGAGATGGCACTGGTGAGCGCCTTTGTTCCCCGCCAAGCTGAGCTCTGTCGTCAGGGGCTCAACAGCTCTCCCTCCCATTGTCCTCCATCCCTCCCGTTCTCCGAGCAGAGCTGTTAGCTTATAACCTTTCAGATGTCAAGTCCCGCTTGCTGTCAGAACACACTCCGTCTGGTCCTTCAGCTTTTGCAAGCCAGACTTGGGGGCTCTGCTTGGCCGGCAGGCCGCCCCTCCACCCTTGCTCCCTCCCGCCAGTCCATGGAGCGTGTACCGCGTCTCCATCCTTCCTACCCTCTTCTGTGAGCCTCTCATCTGCGCTTGGCTCCAGAGACTCCGTTCTGCTAGTCTTCTGGTGGTTTTCTGGGTTATTTAGTCAGGTGTAGGTGGAATCTAAGTGATCAGCAGGAGGCGTGGTGAGCCCAGCATCCTCCTACACCGCCATCTCTTTTATAAATTTTGTTGGGAAAACTGGAAAGCAACATGCAATATAATGAAAGTGGACCACTTTCTTACACCATACACAAAAATAAATTCAAAATGGATTAAAGGCCCGGATCTTCCTTTCACTTCATTAAAATAGTTCAAATAATGATGTGTCACTGTTTGTTAACTTATGTGCACATCCTAGGCTGTGTAATATCTTGGCGCTTTAGGCATGAAAGGGGTAGGCCTCTCTTGCCTCTAAGTGGCAGTCGTAAGGAGAACTTATAGGAATTCCAATTAAAGGTAAATAGTTTTGAGGGTGTTGTTAAGACAGAGATAAACTTATTGGGTGTGGTCATCCTCCTACAAGATATTCAGCCAACCACCTTCACAAAGCAAATTATAGGAATCCTACCCCTTTTGGCACTAATCCACAGAGCCTTTGAATCTCTACTACTGCTGTTCATAGGCATAAACCATGCAGAATCATCTAGGTGTGAGTGGAATTTTCAGGTGCAAGAATTTTCTAAAAAACATGAATGGAGCAAATAATTCTATCAAATATTTAACTTGGCAGTGATGTTTATGATGTGTATTTTACCTCTTAATAATTATAATTTGGACATGTTGGTACTTGTTCTGAAAGTGAAATTTTATTAAGACCCATGTTTATTTAACCAGGTAGAGGAAAACGGGATCATTAGAGAATAGCAATCTTGGAATAAGGAAGCATATGTATGTATTTTCATTTTTTACCCTCATAAATAGCACCTGGGTTTTGAAATTTTGTGTATGAAGTTGTATATGTTCTTATTTTAAAACTCTGAGAAATGGCTTTTTAAAAAAAAAAGTATGTTTACCATGGCTGCTGACATAAACATAGCATTTAAATTTAAAGAGTTAATTAAGAAGTACAAACAGAAAGTGTTTGAAATATGAATATTACTTTTTTTTACTTCAAGTGTTTATTTAAATTCCAGTCAGTTAACATACAGTGTAAAATTAATTTCGTGTGTAGAATTTAGTGATTCATCACTTACATACAACACTCAGGGCTCATCAAAACAACTGTACTCCTTAATACCCATCACCAATCTAACCCACCTCCTTTCCATCTCCCCTCCATTAACCCTGAGTTTGTTCGCTATCATTAAGAGTCTGTTTCCTGTTTTGCCTCTCCCTTCTTTTCTCCTGTGTTAATCTGTTTTCTTTCTTACATTCCACGTATGAGTGAAATCATATGGTATTTGTCCCTGTCTGACTTATTATGCTTAGCATAGTACTCTCTATGTCCAGTAATGTCATTGCAAATGGCAAGATTCCATTGTTTTTGATGCCAGAGTAATATTCCATTGTGTATGTATGCCACATATTCTTTACCCATTCATCAGTCAATGTAAATTTGGGTTCTCTCCATAGTTTGGCTATTTTTGATAATGCTGTTATAAACATCAAGATGCATGTCCCTTCAAACCTGTATTTTTGTATGCTTTGGGTAAATACCTAGTAGTGAAATTGTGGATCATTGTAGTTCTATTTTTAACTTTTTGAGGCACCTCCATACTGTTTTCCAGAGTGGCTGCACCAGTTTCCATTCCCACCAACAGTGTAATACTGTTCCCCTTTCTCCACATCCCCACCAACACCTGTTGTTTCCTGTGTTGTTAATTTTAGCCATTCTTACAGGTGTGAGGTCATATCTCATCATGGTTTTGATCTGTATTTCCCTGATGATGAGAGATATTGAGCATGTTTTCATGTGCCTGTCAGCCATCTGTATGTCTTCTTTAGAATAATGTGTATTCATGTCTTCTGCCCATTTCTTAACTGAATTATTTTGGGGGGGGTGTAGATTTTGATAAGTTTTTTATAGATTTTGGGTACTGACCCTTTTCCAGGTATGTCATTTGCAAATGTATTCTCCCATTCTGTAGGCTGCCTTTTAGTTTTGTTGATTGTTTTCTTGGCTTTGCATAAGCTTTTAAAAAAAAAAAAACTTACCTAAATTCAAGTTACAGACTGTGTAGTATTGGTTTCAGGAGTAGAACCCAGGATTCACCACTTCTGTATAACACGGAGTGCTTATACTTATAAGTGCCCTCCTTAATGCCCATTACCCATTTAGCCCATTCTCCCACCCATCTTGTCTTTCTCTGGATAAATTATTTTGCTTAGCATAAAATACTCTAGTTTCATCCGTTGTTGCCAATGGCAAGATTTCATTGTTTTTGATCTCCGAGTAATATCCTATTATGTATATAATGTTTATAGCAGCACTATAAACAATAGCCAAATTATGGAAAGATCCCAAATGCCCATCAAGTGATTAACGGATAAAGAAGATGTCAAAGAATGTGGTGTGTGTGTGTGTGTGTGTGTGTGTGTGTATAGTGCTGCTATAAAGAGCACAGTGCTCCTTCAAATCTGTATTTTTGTATCCTTGGGATAAATACCTAGTAGTGCAACTTCTGGGTCATAGGGTAGTTTATTTTTAATTTTTGAGAAACCTTCATACAGTTTTCGAGAATGGCTGCACCAGTTTGCATTCCCACCAATAGTGCAAAAGCTTTTCATCTTGATAAGGTCCCAATAGTTTATTTTTGCTTTTGTTTCCTTCAACTCAGGACACATATCTAGAAAAATAGTTTTTAAGACCAATGTCAAAGAGGTTACTGACTGTGTTCTCCTCTAAGGGTTTGATGATGTCCTGTCTCACATTTAGGTCTTTAAAATATGAATATTACTTTATCAGTTAAGCAAGAAGGCAGTGGGGATTTTGTGCAGAAGATTTATATTATTCAGAGGCATAAGATAACTAAATGTGTCTTTGGTACGTCAAGGCCTGGGGTAACGACAAGGGATAAGACCAGAAAGTAAAGATAGGAAAGATCAAAAGGCATTTTGAAGCTATGCTAAGAATTTTTTTCCTCATACTCTATATTATTGTTTCCAAAAATTAACTGGAAATTTTTAGTTTTATGAATATCTTCAGATGTCACCATGACCCCAGGTGTCAAGCAGACATGGTTTTAGGTCCAGAACTTCTGCTTTAATCATAAAAGTAACTTTTTAATTTTTGACACCCTGTTTTTAATAGACTCACATAGTAAAAATAGACTCTGTATGAGTTTATTGCTAAAACAAAGTGTAGAAATATTGTCATACATGATTAGGTGTAATGGAAAATTATTAAGCAAGATAATATGTAATCTAATTTACATTAAAAAATATTCTGGGGGCGCCTGGGTGGCTCCATCGGTTGAGTGTCCGACTTCAGCTCAGGTCATGATCTTACGGTCTGTGAGTTCGAGCCCCGCATCAGGCTCTGTGTGGACAGCTCAGAGCCTGGAGCCTACTTTGGATTCTGTGTCTCCCTCTCTCTGACCCTCCCCCATTCATGCTCTCTCTATGTCTCAAAAATAAATAAACATTAAAAAATTTTTAAAAAGTATTCTGGATGCTCTGTAAAGAATGGATTTGTATAGGGGCATGAGTGGTGACATGAAGGACAGTTTGGAAGCTGTTAACCAAAATAGGTAATAAGAGTGTCTGGGCATTGGGTACAGGTAATGGAAATTAAGATAAATGGATAATTGAAAATTAGATGATGGGATTTTTATGCCTATCTACATTTATAAAATTGCTTTTTCTTCTGGGGAAAGTGTTGCTCTTTTTCTGTTAACTCTCTGCTTAGTGTGGAAAATACCTAAAATATAAAAGTAAAATAAATACCTAGTAGTGCAATTGCTGGGTCGTAGGGTAATTCTACTTTTAATTTTTTGAGGAACCTCCATACTGTTTTCCAGAGAAGCTGCACCAGTTTGCATTCCCACCAACAATGCAAAAGAGATCCTCTTTCTCCGCATCCTCACCAACATCTGTTGTTGCCTGAGTTGTTGAATTGATAAAGAAGATGCGGCATATATATACACACACACACACACACACACACACACACACACACACACACTGGAGTATTACTCAGCAATCAAAAGAATGAAATCTTGCTATTTGCAACTACATGGATGGAACTAGAGGGTATTATGTTAAGCGAAATTAGTCAGAGAAAGACAAATACCATAAGACTTCACACATATGAGGACTTTAAGAGACAACACATGAACATAAGGGAAGGGAAACAAAAATAATATAAAAACAGGGATGGGGACAAAACAGAAGAGACTCATAAATATGGAGAACAATCAGAGGGTTACTGGAGAGGTTGTGGGAGAGGGAATGGGCTAAATGGGTAAGGGGCATTAAGGAATCTACTCCTGAAATCATTGCTGCACTATATGCTAACTAATTTGGATGTAAATTTAAAAAAAATTTAAATTAAAAAAGAGTAAAACATAATAAATAAAATAAAGGAAATAAAACTTATCTACAGTTTTATTACTGTAATGCAAGCACTGCCAATCTTTATTTTATCCTCTTGCATTCCTTTTTCTCTCTCTACCTCCTCCCTTTCTTCCATTAAATATCTATATCTATATCTATATCTATATCTATATCTATATCTATATATAGATATAGATATAGATATATAGATATAGATATATATCAGTCCTATATTTTAAATGTGCTCATCTCCAGTATTTCCTTTGTCTATAATGGAAGCTATTTTTAACCAGAGGGTATTTATTAGATATAACTGTATACAGATGGATATAGTAAATCTAATAGTTACATCACCTTGCCACAAAAGATGATTAAAAATGTTGCTTACTTTTGTTAAGAATAATTCTTGAGATTTTTTTTTTCCTCCAGTGAGTTGGTTGCTAGGTCACTCTATGGGGATCATTGAAATGTGACTACTAGCTATAATGATAACTCTTGAACATGCATAAATAAAACATAATGTATTCATTAGCAAATATAAGGATTTATAATAAATTCTGAAATTTTTATAAGGTGTCCAAAAGCATGAAATTTTCTTCTATAATGCTAAGATTAAATATGAAATACAATATATATTATTAATATAAGTAATACATAATTATTTTAAGGAAAGGACTAAATATCTGATGAAAGGGAAAAAAGTCAAAATTAGAAAATGAAAAAGTATCATATTTTTCCTCAATGCTTCAACTTTTATAGTATATAAAAATCATTCCTGGTAAAAAGTATTAGGAAAGAAAATTCATTTATAAGATATTAGAATTGGAAGGGACCTTAGATATTATCTAAAGTAAGGCTTCATTTTACAGTTGATAAAATTGAGGCCCAGAGAGGAGAGTGCTCAAAATTGTTGTTTGCAGAGCTGAGACTAGAACTCATTTCAATTATGTTTCTACTTTTTCATATTTCTACACACACACAAATAGACACATTTTCTAGTACACTTCTATGCATTTATCTCTGTTTTTACAATTGCCTACTCCTTACTGTTATCAATGTGTTTTTTTTTTCTGATGTCTTTCCTGTCTGAACCAATAGTTATATCCAGTCCATTCTACCATGTCTTCTTCAGGCTAGGGAGTAGGAAGGAAAGTAACCTCAGTTACTAGGTGTTCATAACCATTATTCTTCCAAATATGTAACACTTCATCCGATAACAAAGCTGAATAATATTATGTCAGAACACCTGTTTGACAATAGTTTCAATTAACTGAATGCCTGAGGTAGTTATTTCTTGGTGAATAAATTTGGGAGTTAACTGAGGCTTAAAAGAAAAAAAAATAATACACTTTGGCAGTCTTTACAAATTGCTGCAGGTTCACTTCTAGATATTATATAGTTGAGTGATTGTAATTTGATATCTTTTGTTCATATTTTTTTTTCCTACTGAAGATATTACAAGACCCGCTTGAATGTTACTTCTCATTTAGGACTAGAGACGTAAAGGATACACAAATGGCTGAGCTTTATATGTACTAAAGTGGTCCAGGTTCATTTTTCTGCATGTCGCTGTCCAGTTTTCCCAGCACCACTTGCTGAAGAGACTGTCTTTATTCCATTGGATATTCTTTCCTGTTTTGTCAAAGATTAGCTGGCCATACGTTTTTGTGGGTCCATTTCTGGGTTCTCTTTTTTGTTTCATTGATATGAGTGTCTGTTCTGGTCCCAGTACCATACTGTCCTGATGATTACAGCTTTGTAATACGGCCTGACATCTGGGATTATGATGCCTCCTGCTTTGGTTTTCTGTTTCAAGATTGCTTTTGTGGTTCTATACAAATTTTAGGATTGTTTGTTCTAGCTCTGTGAAGGATTCTGGTGTTATTTTGATAGGTATTGCATTGAATATGTAGATTGATTTGGGTAGTATTGACATTTTAACAATATTTGTTCTTCCTATCCAGGAGCATGGAATCTTTTTCCATTTCTTTGTGTCTTCTTCAATTTCTTTCATAAGCTTTCTATAGTTTTCAGTGTATATATTTTTCACCTCTTTGGTTAGATTTATTCCTAGGCATTTGGTGGGTTTGGTGTAATTGTAAATGGGATCAATTCCTTGATTTCTCTTTCTGTCGCTTCATTGTTGGTGTATAGGAATGCAACTGATTTCTGTGGATTGATTTTATATCCTGCCACTTTGCTGAATTCGTGGATCAGTTCTAGCAGTTTTTTCGGTGGAATATTTTGGGTTTTCCATGTAGGGTATCATGTCATCTGTGAAGAGTGAAAGTTTGATCTCCTCCTGACCGATTTGCATGCCTTTTATTTCTTTGTGTTGTCTGATTGCTGACCTAAGACTTCCAATACTATGTTGAATAACAGTGGTGAGAGTGGACATCCCTGTCTTATTCCTGACCTTAGGAGGAAAGTTTTCAGTTTTTCCCCATGAAGGATGATATTAGCATTGGGTCTTTCATATACGGCTTTTATGATATGGAGGTATGATTCTTCTGTCCCTACTTTCTTAAGAGCTTTTATCAAGAAAGGATGCTGTATTTTGTCAAGTGCTTTCTATGCACCTATTGAGAGAATCATGTGATTCTTGTCCTTTCTTTTGTTGATGTAATGAATCACATTGATTGTTTTGAGGATATTGAACCAGCCCTGTCTCCCACGTATAAATCCCACTTGGTCATGGTGAATAAATTTTCAATGTATTGTTGGATCCGGTTGGCTAATACCTTGTTGAGGATATTTGTATCCATGTTCATCAGGCAAATTGGTCTATATTTCTCCTTTTTAGTGGGGTCTTTGTCTGGTTTTGTAAACAAGTTTTCCATTTTAGTGGGGTCTTTGTCTGGTTTTGGAATTAAGGTAATGCTGGCTTCATAGAGTTTGGAAGACTTCCTTCCATTTCTATTTTCTGGTACAGCTTCGAGAGAATAAGTGTTAACTCTTCCTTAAATGTTTGCTAGAATTCCCTTGGAAAACGATCTGGCTCTGGGCTCTTGTTTTTTGGGAGATTTTTGATTAAAATTTTGTTTTATTTACTGGTTATGGATCTGTTCAAATTTTCTATTTCTTCTTATTTCAATTTTGGTAGTTTATATATTTCCAGTCATTTGTCCATTTCTTCCAGATTGCCCATTTTTATTGGCATATAATTGCTCATATTATTCTCTTATTATTGTTTTTATTTCTGCTATGTTGGTTGTGATCTCTCCTCTTTCATTCTTCATTTTATTGAATTGGGTCCTTTCCTTTTTCTTTTTGATCAAACTGGCTAGTGGTTTATCAATTTTCTTAATTCTTTCAAAGAACCAGCTTCTGGTTTCATTGATGTTTTCTACCGTTTTTTGTTTTATTTTTTGTTTTGTTTTGTTTTGTTTGTTTGTTTGTTTTTGTTTTCAATAGCATTGATTTCTGCTCTGAACTTTATTATTTCCTGTCTTCTTCTCATTTGGGTTTTATTTGCTCTTCTTTTTCCAGCTCTTTGAGGTATAAGGTTAGGTTGTATATCTGAAACGTTTCTTCCTTCTTTAGAAAGGTCTGGATTGCCATATACTTTCCTCTTATGACTACCTTTGCTGCATCCCAGAAGTTTTGGGCTGTGGTATTATCATTTTGTTTGGATCCCATGGACTTTTTAATTTTCTATTTAACTTCTCGGTAGCCCGTTCCTTCTCTTGTAAGATGTTCTTTAGTCTCCAAGTATTTTTTACCTTTCCAAATTTTTCTTGTGGTTGATTTCGAGTTTCAGTGCATTGTGGTCTGAAAATATGCACGACATGATCTTGATCTTTTGTACATGTTGAGGGCTGATTTGTGTCCCAGTATGTGATCTATTGTGGAGAATGTTCCATGTGCCCTGGAGAAGAATGTATATTCTGCTGCTTTTGGATAAAATATCCTGGATATATCTGTTAATTCCATCTGGTCCAGTGTGTCATTCAAAGCCATTGTTTCCTTGTTGATTTTCTGATTAGATAATCTGTCTATTGCTGTGAGTATGGTGTTGAAGTCCCCTACTGTTCTGGTATTATTATCAATGAGTTTCTTTATGCTTGTATTTAATTGATTTACATATTTTGGTTATTTAACATTTAGGGCATAAATGTTTACAATTGTTAGTTCTTCTTGGTGGATAGACCCCGTGATTATGATATAATGCCCTTCTTCATCTCTTGTTGCAGTCTTTATTTTAAATTCTAGGTTGTATGATATAAGTATGGCTACTCTGGCTTTCTTTTGTCAACCATTAGCATGATACATAGTTCTCCATCCCCATACTTTCCATCTAAAGGTGTCTTTAGGTCTAATGTGGGTCTCTTGTAATCAGCATATAGATGGATCTTGTTTTGTTTTTTTTTTAATTCATTCTGTTACCCTATGTCTTTTTATTTGAGCACCTAGTCCGTTGACATTTAGAGTGAGTAATGAAAGATATGAATTTATTGCCATTATGTTGTTTGTAGAGTTGAGTTTCTTGTGGTGTTCTCTGGTCCTTTAGAGTTTTTGCTGCTTTTGGTCTTTTTTGGTTGTCTGTTTGTTTGTTTCCATCATTTCTCCACTCAGAGAGTCCCCCTTAAAGTTTCATTCAGGGCTGGTTTAGTGGTCACAAACTCCTTTAATTTCTGTTTGTCTGGGAGACTTTTAATGTCTTCTTCTATTTTGAATGACAGCCTTGCTGGATAAAGAATTCTTGGCTGTGCATTTTTCCAATTCAGCATATTGAATATATCCTGCCACTCCTTTCTGGCCTGCCAAGTTTTTGTGGATAGTTCTGCAGCAAACCTGATCTGTCTTCCCTTGTAGGTTAAGGATTTTTTTTTTCTCTTGTTACTTTGATGATTCTCTCCTTGCCTGAGTATTTTGTGAATTTGACTATGATATGCTTTGTTGATGGTCGGTTTTTGTTGAATCTAATGGGGGTCCTCTGTGCTTCCTGGATTTTGATTTTTGTGTCTTTCCCCAGGTTAGGCAAGTTTTCTGCTATGATGTGCTCACATAACTCTTCTACCCCTTATTCTCTCTCTTCATCTTCTGGGACCCCTATGATTCTGATGTTGTTCCTTTTTAATTAGTCATTGCTTTCTCTAATTCTTAAATTCTGCTCTTTAGCCTTAGTCTCCCTCCTTTTTTCCCGCTTCATTGGTCTCCATAAGTTTGTCCTCTATATTGCTGCTCTGCCTCATCCTTCCTTGCCACTGTGGCATCCATTTGGGATTGCATTTCAGTTATAGCATTTTTGAAATTTCATCCTGACTACATTTTACTTCTTTTATCTCTGCAGGAAGGGATTCTAATCTATTTTCTACCCCAGAGAGTATTCTTATTATCATGATTCTAAATTCTAGTGAAGACATCTTGCTTGTATCTGTGTTGGTTAAGTCCCTGGCTGTCATTTCTTCCTCCTCTTTCTTTGGGGTGAATAACTTTGTTTAATCATTTTGAAGGAGAAAAGAAATTAATGAGGCAAAAAACTAACATTAAAAAATTAAAAATTAAAGACAACACACACACACACAAATAAAATAAATGATTATAGATCCTAAGTGTATTTTGGTATGGGTGTTGAAAAGGGCATTATAGATTAGAGAAAAAAGGAAACAAAAAGAAAGAAAAAGTTTAAAAATGTGAAAAAATGAATACAATGAAATAGAACAAAATGAAATGATGGAAATAAATTAGAATTTGAAAAATTTACAAAAAACTAAAATTATAGTAGAAAAAATTGAAGAACATATTTTTTTCTTATCACCGGTAATTTTTTTTTATTTTTTTCAATATATGAAATTTATTGTCAAATTGGTTTCCATACAACACCCAGTGCTCATCCCTAAAGGTGCCCTCCTCAATACCCATCACCCATTCTCCCCTCCCTCCCACCCCCATGAACCCTCAGTTGCTTCTCAGTTTTTAAGAGTCTCTTATGGTTTGGCTCTCTCCCACGCTAATCTTTTTTTTTTTTTTCTCCTTCCCCTCCCCCATGGGCTTCTGTTAATCTTCTCAGGATCCACATAAGAGTGAAAACATATGGTATCTGTCTTTCTCTGTATGGCTTATTTCATTTATTTCACTTAGCATCACACAATTCAGTTCCATCCACGTTGCTACAAAGGGCCATATTTCGTTCTTTCTCATTTGCATGTAGTACTCCATTGTGTATATAAACCACAATTTCTTTATCCATTCATCAGTTGATGGACATTTAGGCTTTTTCCATAATTTGGCTATTGTTGAGAGTGCTGCTATAAACATTGGGGTACAAGTGCCCCTATGCATCAGCATTTCTGTATCCTGTGGGTAAATTCCTAGCAGTGCTATTGCTGGGTCATAGTGTAGATCTATTTTTCAATTTTTTCAGGAACCTCCACACTGCTTTCTAGAGTGGCAGCACCAATTTGCATGCCCACCAACAGTGCAAGAGGGTTCTCGTTTGTCCACATCCTCTCCAGCATCTATAGTCTCCTGATTTGTTCATTTTGGCCACTGACTGGCGTGAGGTGATATCTAAGTGTGGTTTTGATTTGTATTTCCCTGATAAGCAGCGACTTTGAGCATCTTTCCATGTGCTTGTTGGACATCCGAATGTCTTCTTTAGAGAAGTGTCTACTCATGTTTTCTGCCCATTTCTTCACGGGGTTATTTGTTTCCGAGTGTGGAGTTTGGTGAGCTCTTTATACATATTGGATACTAGCCCTTTGTCTGATATGTCATTTGCAAATATCTTTTCCCATTCTGTGGGTTGCCTTTTAGTTTTGTTGATTGTTTCCTTTGCTGTGTAGCAGCTTTTTATCTTCATAAGGTCCCAGTAATTCATTTTTGCTTTTAATTCCCTTGCCTTTGGGGATGTGTCGGATAAGAGATTGCTACGGCTGAGGTCAGAGAGGCCTTTTCCTGCATTCTCCTCTAGGGTTTTGATGGTTTCCTGTCTCACATTCAGGCCCTTTATCCATTTTGAGTTCATTTTTGTGAATGGTGTGAGAAAGTGGTCTAGTTTCAACCTTCTGCATGTTGCTGTCCAGTTCTCCCAGCACTATTTGTTAAAGAGACTGTCTTTTTTCCATTGGATGTTCTTTCCTGCTTTGTCAAAGATGAGTTGGCCATATGTTTGTGGGTCTAGTTCTGGGGTTTCTATTCTATTCCATTGGTCTATGTGTCTGTTTTTGTGCCAATACCATGCTGTCTTGATGATTACAGCTTTGTAGTAGAGGCTAAAGTCTGGGATTGTGATATTTCCTGCTTTGGTCTTCTTCAAAATTACTTTGGCTATTCGGGGCCTTTTGTGGTTCCATATGAATTTTAGGATTGCTTGTTCTAGTTTCGAGAAGAATGCTGGTGCAATTTTGATTGGGATTGCATTGAATGTGTAGATAGCTTTGGGTAGTATTGACATTTTGACAATATTTATTCTTCCAATCCATGAGCAGGGAATGTCATTCCATTTCTTTATATCTTCTCCAATTACCTTCATAAGCTTTCTATAGTTTTCAGCATACAGATCTTTTACATCTTTGGTTAGATTTATTCCTAGCTATTTAATGCTTCTTGGTGCAATTGTGAATGGGATCAGTTTCTTTATTTTTCTTTCTGATGCTTCATTGTTAGTGCATAAGAATGCAACTGATTTCTGTACATTGATTTTGTATCCTGCGACTTTGCTGAATTCCTGTATCAGTTCTAGCAGACTTTTGGTGGAGTCTATCGGATTTTCCATGTATAGTATGATGTCATCTGCAAAAAGCGAAAGCTTGACTTCATCTTTGCCAATTTTGATGCCTTTGATTTCCTTTTGTTGTCTGATTGCTGATGCTAGCACCCCAGCACTATGTTAAACAACAGTGGTGAGACTGGGCATCCCTGTCGTGTTCCTGACCTCAGGGGAAAAGCTCTCAGTTTTTCCCCATTGAAGATGATATTAGCTGTGGGCTTTTCATGAATGGCTTTGATGATGTTTAAGTATGTTCCTTCTATCCCGACTTTCTCAAGGGTTTTTTTTACGAAAGGGTGCTGAATTTTGTCAAAGGCCTTTTTGCATTGATTGAAAGGATCATATCATTCTTATCTTTTCTTTTATTAATGTGATGTATCACGTTGATTGATTTGCGAATGTTGAACCAGCCCTGCATCCCAGGAATGAATCCCTCTTGATCATGATGAATCATTCTTTTTATATGCTGTTGAATTCGATTTGCTAGTATCTTATTGAGAATTTTTGCATCCATATTCATAAGGGATATAGGCCTGTAGTTCTCTTTTTTTACTGGGTCTCTGTCTGTTTTAGGAATCAAAGTAATACTGGCTTCATAGAATGAGTCTGGAAGTTTTCCTCTCCTTTCTATTTTTTGGAATAGCTTGAGAAGGATAGGTATTATTTCTGCTTTAAACGTCTGGTAGAACTCCCCTGGGAAGCCATTTGTTCCTGAACTCTTATTCGTTGGGAGATTTTTGATAACCGATTCAATTACTTCGTTGGTTATGGGTCTGTTCAAGCTTTCTATTTCCTCCTCATTGAGTTTTGGAAGAGTGTGGGTGTTCAGGAATTCGTCCATTTCTTCCAGGTTGTCCAATTTGTTGGCATATAATTTTTCATAGTATTCCCTGATAATTGTTTGTATCTCTGAGGGATTGGTTGTAATAATTCCATTTTCATTCATGATTTTATCTATTTGGGTCATCTCCCTTTTCTTTTTGAGAAGCCTGGCTAGAGGTTTGTGAATTTTGTTTAGTTTTTCAAAAAACCAACTCTTGGTTTCGTTGCTGTGCTCTACAGTTTTTATAGATTCTATATTGTTTATTTCCTCGGATCTTTATTATTTCTTTTCTCCTGCTGGGTTTAGGCTGCCTTTGCTGTTCTGCTTCTATTTCCTTTAGGTGTGCTGTTAGATTTTGTATTTGGGATTTGTCGTGTTTCTTGAGATAGTCCTAGACTACAATGTATTTTGCTCACAGGACTGCCTTCACTGCGTCCCAAAGCGTTTGGATTGTTGTATTTTCATTTTCATTTGTTTCCATATTTTTTGATTTCTTCTCTAATTGCCTGGTTGACCCACTCATTCGTTAGTAGGGTGTTCTTTAACCTCCATGCTTTTGGAGGTTTTCCAGACTTTTTCCTGTGGTTGATTTCAAGCTTCATAGCATTGTGGTCTGAAAGTATGCATGGTATAATTTCAATTCTTGTATACTTATGAAGGGCTGTTTTGTGACCCAGTATGTGATCTATCTTGGAGAATGTTCCATGTGCACTCGAGAAGAAAGTATATTCTGTTGCTTTGGGATGCAGAGTTCTAAATAGATCTGTCAAGTCCATCTGATCCAATGTCTCATTCAGGGCCCTTGTTTCTTTATAGACCGTGTGTCTATATGATCTATCCATTTCTGTAAGTGGAGTGTTAAAGTCCCCTGCAATTACCACATTCTTATCAATAAGATTGCTTATGTTTGTGAGTAATTGTTTTATATATTTGGGGGCTCCAGTAATCGGCGCATAGACATTTATAATTGTTAGCTCTTCCTGATGGATAGACCCTGTAATTATTATATAATGCCATTCTTCATCTCGTTACAGCTTTAATTTAAGTCTAGTTTGTCTGATATAAGTATGCTACTCCAGCTTTCTTCTGGCTTCCAGTAGCATGGTAAATAGTTCTCCATCCCATCACTCTCAATCTGAAGGTGTCCTCAGGTCGAAAATGAGTCTCTTGTAGACAGCAAATAGATGGGTCTTGTTTTTTTTTTATCCATTCTGATACCCTATGTCTTTAGGTTGGCGCATTTAATCCACTTACTTTCAGTGGTATTATGGAAAGATACGGGTTTAGAGTCATTGTGATGTCTGTACGTTTTATGCTTGTAGTGATGTCTCTGGTACTTTGTCTCACAGGATCCCCCTTAGGATCTCTTGTAAGGATGGTTTAGTGGTGACGAATTCCTTCAGTTTTTATTTGTTTGCTAAGACCTTTATCTCTCCTTCTATTCTAAATGACAGACTTGCTGGATAAAGGATTCTCGGTGGCATGTTTTTTTCTGTTTAACACATTGAAGATCTCGTGCCAATCCTTTCTGGCCTGCCAAGTTTCAAAAGAGAGATCAGTCACGAGTCTTATAGGTCTCCCTTTATATGTGAGGGCACGTTTATCCCTTGCTGCTTTCAGAATTTTCTCTTTATCCTTGTATTTTGCCAGTTTCACTATGATATGTCATGCAGAAGATCGATTCAAGTTACGTCTGAAGGGAGTTCTCTATTCCTCTTGGATTTCAATGCCTTTTTTCTTCCCCAGTTCAGGGAAGTTCTCAGCTATAATTTCTTCAAGTACCCCTCAGCACCTTTCCCTTTCTCTTCCTCCTCTGGGATACCAATTATGCGTATATTATTTCTTTGTAGTGTATCACTTATTTCTCTAATTTTCCCCTCATACTCCTGGATTCTTTTATCTCTCTTTTTCTCAGCTTCCTCTTTTTCCATACTTTTATCTTCTAGTTCACCTATTCTCTCCTCTGCCTCTTCAATCCAAGCCATGGTCATTTTCATTTTATTTTGTATCCGTTTAAAGCGTTTTTCAGCTCCTCGTGACTGTTCCTTAGTCCCTTGATCTCTGTAGCTTTAGATTCTCTGCTGTCCTCTATACTCTTTTCAATCCCAGCAATTAATTTTATGACTATTATTCTAAATTCACTTTCTGTTATATTATTTAAATCCTTTTTGATCAATTCATTAGCTCTTGCTGTTTCCTGGAGATCCTTTTGAGGGGAATTCTTCCATTAGGTCATTTTGGATAGTCCCTGGAGTGGTGCGGACCTGCAGGGCACTTCCCCTGTGCTGTGGTGTATAACTGGAGTTGGTGGGCGGGGCTGCAGTCAGACCTCATGTCTGCCTCCAGCCCACCGCTGGGGCCACAGTCAGACTGGTGCATGCCTTCTCTTCCCCTCTCCTAGGGGCGGGATTCACTGTGGGGTGGCGAGGTCTGTTTGGGCTACTTGCACACTGCGGCTTGTGGTGCTCGGGATCTGGCGTATTAGCTTGGGTGGGTTGGTAAGGTGCACGGGGGCAGGAAGGGCAGGCTTAGCTCGCTTCTATTTAGGTGATCCACTTCAGGAGGGGCCCTGTGGCAGTGGGAGTGAGTCAGACCCGCCAGAGGGATGGATCCACAGAAGCATAGTGTAGGGTGTTTTCGCGGAGCAAGCAAGTTCCCTGGCAGGAACCGGTTCCTTTTGGGAGTTTGGCGGGGGGATGGGCGAGGGAGATGGCGCTAGCGAGAGCCTTTGTTCCCTGCCAAACTGAGCTCTTTCATCACGGGGCTCAGCAACTTTCCCTCCCTTTGTCCTCCAGCCTTCCCGCTTTCAGAGCAGAGCTGTTAACTTATGACCTCCCAGATGCTAAGTCACGCTTGCTGTCGGAACACACTCCGTCTGGCCCCTCCGCTTTTGCAAGCCAGACTCGGGGGCTCTGCTTGGCCAGCGGGCTGCCCCTCCGCCCCGGCTCTCTCCCGTCAGTCCGTGCAGCGGCTCCACCTCTCTTCCCTTCCTACCCTCTTCCGTTGACCTCTCATCTGTGCTTTGTCCAGAGACTCCATTCTGCTAGTCTTCTGGTTGTTTTCGGGGTTATTTAGGCAGGTGTAGGTCGAATCTAAGTGATCAGCAGGACGTGTGGTCAGCCCGGCGTCCTCCTACGCCACCATCTTCTGCCTGTCCCCAAGAAAATATTTTTAAAAAATTGAAAATAAAAATATTTTTCTCTTTCTGTATTCAAGAAAAAGAAAATAAATGAAAAAAAAAATACATTGAATGGATAGACCAGGGAAGAACTGTAATATGATTGAAATTACATCATTTTCCTCTAGAAGTCAATATGAAGCACTTTGTAGTCCATAAAGTAAGCAGGTGGAGTGACGTGTGGTGTTCCTGAAGAGTGAGTTTTGCCCAGTTAGGCCAGGCTTGGTGCAATGGCTCCATTTTCCACTAGATGGCGCTGTTTAGCTTACTGGCGTGGATTTTTGTGGCACTTGTAGGTGTGTATGCACATGTGAGTGAGGGGTGAAAATAGCATCACCCTGCTCTATCACTAGTGCTACCCAGGCTCTAGTATCAGAGGTCTGTTCTCCCCAATCAGCAATTGTGCATCTGTCCTTTGTCTCTGGCTTCTGTCCACTCCTCACTTTTACACTCCCCATGACCCAGCCATCAGGTTGGCAGGCAGCACTTCCCTCCTGAGTTTTATCTCAGACATGGCTATTTTTCCTGACCCCTTTCTTCTGAGGGACTGAGGCTTTGACCCTTCTGCCACTCTGTGAGAGGGTCTCGCTAAGCAATGGCTGGGTGCTGGCCACTCTCAGCAACGTTTGGGGGAGCTTGATGCTGCTGTTGCCTAGCAACCATGGCTGGGTGCCAGCCCTCCCCAGAAAAAGTTCATGTGATCATGTAGCAACAACGTTTCAGGGCTTATGGAAAATCACATCACACATCTGGCACCAGGCTTCACCCTTAACAACATTGTCCAGCACAAGAGAACGTGGTTGTTCTCTGGGGTCCACTGGGGTCTTTGCCTATGGTGGGGCTGCACAACATTTACCAAATGTCCTCTCAGCAGGGGAACTGCCTCTCTCTGTGTGGCCTGAGGATCCCTAGGCTTCACTCTGTTCCTGGGGTTCTCCCTTCTCACGAGAGCATCACCAGGTATCAAGCTGTGGAGTTTCAGACTCTGCGCTCCCCTGTTTATAGAGTCTTAGTGGAGTTTAATCCCTCTCCTTTCTCCTTTTTTCCACTTTTCCACTTTCTCTCCAGCTGCTTTTGGGAAGGTGTTTTTCCCATAGTCTCCCCTCATCTCCATACTCTCTCCACAAACAAAAACAGTTCTCTGCCCTCTACAGTTTCTCTCTCTCCCAGTTCACCTCTCCATGTTGAGTACCTGGTGAGTTCTGTGGTTTGGTTTGTGCAGATTTTTGTTAACCTTAAATCAGTTTTCTAGATGTGCAGGATGGTTTAGTATTGATCTGGCTGTATTTCACGGACGCGAGACACACAAAGAAACTTCCATGCTGTTCTGCCATCTTGGTTCCTACCCAACATATTGTTTTTTAATATATTCTAGTATATGTGCTCTGGTAACTTGTGCCAGTTAGTACAAAATATATGTGCTCTACTAACTTGTCCAAGTAGCTACAAAGTGCAAGAAATGGATTTGAACCCAGTTTTTTAAATGTCTACTGTATGACTCTTTCCACCAATGATGATGTGTTTTATCATACTGTGAATAACAGAGGCTGTATTTTAAATTTTATTTTATATATTTGTCACTATTCTATTAGGAATATTTATACAAATAATTTCACAAATAAATATTTATTACATTTTAACTTAATTGTTACAATACTCATTCAAGAATAAAGCCAAATTTTGGTAAGAGCCCAATGTGCATAAACTGATGAATGGATAAAGATGTGGTATATATATACTATGGAATATTATTTGGTGATCAAAAAGAATGACATCTTATCATTTGCAACAACGTGGATGGAACAGGAGTGTATTATGCTAAGCTAAATAAGCCAGTCAGAGAAAGACAAATATATTATTTCATGCATATGTGTAATTTAAGAATCAAACAGATGGACATAGAGGAATGGAAGGAAAAATAAAATAAAAGCAGAGAGGGAGGTAAACCTTAAGAGACTCTTAAATATGGAGAACTGAGGGTTGCTTAGGGAAGGTAAGTGGGAGGATGGGTTAAATGGGTGATGGGCATTAAATAGGATTGCTGGGATGAGCACTGGGTGATATATGTAAGTAATGAATCACTAAATTATACTGCTAAAACCAAAACTACACTATATATTAAATAACTTGGATTTAAATTAAAAAAATAAAGGAAACTGACAATCAAAAGTGATTAGAAGCAACTATGTAGGGGCACCTGGGTGGCTCAGTTGTTTAAGCATCCAACTCTTTATTTTTTAAATTAACTTTAATGTTTATTTACTTATGAGAGAGAGAGAGAGCTGGGGAGGGGTAGAGAAAGAGGGAGACCCAGAATACGAAGCAGTCTCCAGGCTATGAGCTGTCAGCTTGGAGCCCAACATGGGGCTCAAACTCATGAACCACTAGATCATGACCTGAGCTGAAGATGGATGCTTAACCGACTGAGCCACCCAGGAGCCCCAGAGCATCTAACTCTTGATTTTGGCTCAAGTCACGATCCCAGGCTTGTGGGATCAACCTGTGCTTCAATGGAGCATACACTTTTAGCACAGAATCAGATTAAGATTCTTCTCTCTCTCCTTCTGTTCTCCGCCCTGATTGCACACTCTAAATAAGTAAATAAATAAAAACAAGCAGCTGGGTATCATAAGATATTAACAGCTTATCTGTGCTTTTTAATACAAATACTGAGATTTGACTTTGAAACATGTTGTGCTGAACAGAATAATTTCTCCTTTTTTAAAAAAGCACATTTAATCTATTACAACATGATTGTTTAACTGTGGCAAGTTTGTCTCCCTCACATACATATGTTTAGGTAATTCTTATAAACCAAGAGCTGCAACTGGTCAATATCATTATATGGTTTTCCTCTATTGTTCTTATATTTTTCTTATATTTGTTCTTATATTTTCTCTATTGTTCTTATATTTTTATTCCTTTTTTAAAATATTTTGTTTATTTATTTTGAGAGAGAGAGAGAGAGAGAGAGAGAAAGAGAATCAGAGGGGCAGGGACTCCCCGGGTATGTACCATTCTCTGTGCTGAGGCTGATGTTGAGCTCGATGTCATTACTGTGAGATCATGACCTGCACTAAAATCAAGAGTTGGATGCTTGACCAACTGAGCCACCCAGGTGCCCCCATTATTTTAATGTTTTAATTATAGGCAATCATTTCAGTGTTCTTTCAGATCTCACAGTCACATTTGTTTTTAATCATAGTAATATTAACTTATGCTAAAATTTTGTTTATTAATGGTTACCTATGCATAAACACTTCACTAGAAGCTAATTTTATAGAGGTCTGAAACCAAGTCTGTTGTAGACTCTGGGTCTGAAGTTCTCTCTTGTCCAACAAGAGAGTGGGATGCAGGGCTGAAAAATGCAGGAGAGTCTATTGTCCAGGAGGAGACAAGAGCCCTGAATAAGGGTCCTTGCTCCATTTTTTTTAGTATCAGCAGGCTTACAAGCGAGATGGATATACACAAAGAGACAATGAAACCATGGACATTAACTCATGGGCATGGGAAAAAGGGTTTGAACATATGTGGTATTAGGGATTTGGGTCCATACAAAACAAAATTCTGGGCTGGCACAAAAATCCCTTTGACTTATGTTGGGGGCCTTTGTCCTACTTACCTAATCTTGTTTACACAAACTTGGGTATGTACATTCTATGGCTTTCTAATTCTTTATGCCTTGTTAACTCATCAGTGCAAGCTCAGGGACTTCCTAAGCTTATTCCTCACACAAGTCCAAGTTATAGAAAAAACTATGCCTCCTCAGAAGCCACAAGGAGCATAGGTTTTTTCATCCATGCTCAAGAAAAATCAAGCCAATATCCATCTAAATAACCTATCTAGCACCTTTGTTTCATTACTACTTGTTCTTCAACTGTCTTTCACTCCAGCCACCTGTTTACATGCATACACTCTAAAGCTTAAAATAATTTAAAACTTCTCCATTTCTGAAATATTAAATTCCAGTATCTCATTTTCTGAACCATAATTTATTTGTCATTCCAGATTACTTTTATTTATTCAAAAATATTTTTAAGCACCTTCTATGTAAGAGGTGTTGTGCAAGACACTGTGGTAGAGTGATTGAATAATAGCTACAATTGTCTTAAATGCTGTGAAAAAAAGTTGTACAGGACATAACCAAATCAGTATGGTTACAGATTATAACAGTATTAAGGGAACACATTCTCAATAACTCTCAAATCAATCACTTCTTTGTTGTTCCAAAGCCCTTTCCTTAGATAGGTCTCTTATTCATGCTTGTCTCATTGTTGAATCAGTCCCTTAAGTTATATTATTATTTCTTCCTTAACACAGATTCTAAAGTGATCTTTCACAAACCTGTAACATGATTATGCCATATTCATGCCTAAAATAATTCAAATGGCTTCCAAGACACTCTAGATTAAAATCAATTTCCTGCATTTAGCACATAAGCACTTCATACTCTGATTAATATACACTTCTATGGTCAGATCCCCTGCCATACTTCATATTCACCTTCTCTCAGTATACTGAACATAGGTTCCAGAATGCATCTTTAATGCCTGATATCATCATGCTTTTGTATATGTTCATTTTACTGCTTATGGTGCCTTTCACCCCTCTTTATGAATCTCTAATATATTCTTTTTAATTGAGATATCACTGACAAACAAAAATTGTATATATTTAGGGGTGCCAGGGTGACTTGGTTAAGTGTCTGACTCTTGATTTTGGTTCAGGTCATGGTCTCATGGTTGTGAGATCGAGCCCTGCATTAGGCTCCACACTAGGCATGGAGCCTACTTGAGTTTCTCTCTTTTCCTCTCCTTCTGCCCCCCCATCTCTCTCAAAAAAAATATGTATTTATTTAAAGTGTAAAACTAGATGTTTTGCTATACATACACCTTTTGAAATGATAACCACAATCCAGTTAATTATCATATGTATCATCTCTGTATGGTTACCAGTGTGTGTGTGTGTGTATGTGTGTGTGTGTGTGTGTGTGTGTGTGTGTGTATCTTGGTTATTGTGAATAATGTTGCAGTGAACTCCTATCTGTTCTTTCAAGTTCATCATAAGCATCACAATTTCCAAGAAGCCTTCCTGATAATTTTCTCTAGTCTTATATATATGCCCATTCATTGTTTTCTTATGGCAGCAGTATCTCTATTATATTACTTGCTTTATAGTTTCTTTTAATTATAGCATGTTATACTGTACTTTTTGATGTTCACGTCCATTTATCTCTTGAAGTTGTTACTTTTTGAGGACAGGAACTTTGTCTTACTTGACATTATGTCTTCAATAACTCATACAGAGTAAAGGTTTAACAAATGTTCATGGGAATGTAGAGAGATGGAGATTGAAAGAAATAAATAAAGTGAGAGAAGAGGGGAGAGGATGGAAGGAAAAGAGAAGGAGGGAGAAAGAGAATTGAAATGTGGAAAGAATGGAGATGAAGTTGAGTAGGCAGACAGGAAAGCAGGAAAAAAAAGGAAGCAAAAAAGAAGGGAGGAAGGAAAGACAGAAAGAAAGTAGGACAGTAGTAAGGATGGCAACAAAGAAGGAAAGAAGGGAAGGAAAGAAAGAAGGACATAAGGAAGGAAACAAGGAAGGAAGGAAAGAGAGGGAGGGAAGAGGGGAGGAAGGAAATAGTAGTTTCTGAGAAAGCATAGAGGGCTTAAATACTGATTGGAACATGAAGGAGTAGATTTCAGAGTATATTCTGGACTCCTTTAAAAAAGTCACTTGAAGAGACAAGATAAAAATTTCATTACTTGATCTGTTATCACCAAGGTGTATAAAACTTTGAAGAGCTCTTGAGTGAAATATGAACACTGTTCATATCTTTTTGCTTGTTCTTTGTAGTGTCTCATTATTTTACATGTGTACTAAGGTTTCTCCAGTTTAAAAGTCTTCATTTGCTTGTCAATGAGATTGTAAAACATAATCACACTCCTCAATTAGAACAGACTTAAAAAAAAAGTACTATCCTTTCATTGTTGTGGGTAAATTGCAATTTAATGGAAAAGACTCTGCTGTTTTACATTTTCCAGAACTTCATCCATCCCTGCTTAGTAATTACAAATGGCATATAAATAAACACTTCGGATGATTTCCAAAATGTTTTGCACTTACTTATAAGGCTGATACTTCCATCACTGGGACACTTAAGTAGTTTTGAAAGATTGTATACAGGTTGATTTTTAATGTATTTGAAGTTTGTAATCTTGCTTAAATACACAAAAAATAGGAAGGATTAACAAACTGCTGCTTCTAGACCATGAGAAGATGGAGCTAAGGGCAATCAAGACAGGGCTTATGAGCAACATAAAATTGATTTGTCAAAAAGTGGAAGACTGTCAGCAAACATAACATGTTATGAACCCTTCAGTATTTCTGTTTATGCTAGTGGAAGTCTAAAATAATCTGTGTTTTTTGATGCTTGGTTTAGTTTTCCACAAGCTTAATTAACACCAGATTAAGTTTGCTGCCACTATATTTTATACTTGAGACTAAAAAATACTTGCTGTTTGTCTCCTGTATAGAAAGACTATACTGACATATTTAATAATACTGACAACAATATAGTATAGTCATACACAGAAATTTGTAGGATATTTCAATTATTTTTAGAACATCAGTTTTCTAATTAACAAAATTTCCCTGGAAATAATTAAGTCATCTCATGTGGTATCTTCATGTGTCCTGATTCAAGATGGGTCTCCTTTGTTTTAAGAAGACTGAATATGATGACAACATCTTTGAATTTCCCACAAAGTGCCAGTAACTTCTTCTTTATAAAGAATATACAAGAAAATTCAATTCAGGAATCTCTGCTTAAAATAATACATTGAGTAAGTGAATTGTAACACTGCCAACTATGATCTATCTAGGTTTCAGTTTTTCCAACACCAGAAAAGACTCCCTAATCCCACTTCTGTAACTGTTGGTATATATTACAATTCAGAGTCAAATTGAAATCATGCTACCTATTTGCTTTTCTTTGAATCTTTTTCTGTGCAAGAGTTCATAGGGACACAATAAATCAGAAGATGTTTCCTTACATATGGGACCAAATTGGAGGCCAGATTTTTATCTTGCTCTTTGAATGCTCTCCCTTGACTTCAGAGACAGATTCATACATAGAGGAGAGTAAAGCTGGGTAAGAAGTCAGTAGAAAGGACAAGATATATTATTCATAGAATAAGGTATGACATACCCTAGGGAAATATAGTCAACTCTCAACTGTCATGCTCATTTGAGAGGGGAGGCTTGAATAACACAATCCAAAAAATCAATTATTTCAAACTATGGTTTATACACACAAAATAGATATATAATCATTCCTATCTTTCTGGTCCCTTTTGGCCCAGGTTTTTTTGGTGGCCAAGGCTCAACAGCTCCTCAAAAACCATAATAAAAAGGAGGGTCATTTCTCTTTACTATGATTTATTCAACTAGTGAACTTTTTTTAGCTAATAAAATTCATCCAAAATTTATTTTTTCCAGTTTTTTTCCCTAAATTGTTATTCTGAGAAGTGTCAGAACATACATATCTCATTCCCCCAGATCTCTATACTTCAAATTTTTCAGGACACAGCATAGTTTATCAAGAAAATCATGGCTGGAGCAAATTTCTAAGGCCATTTGACTTCTTCCATTTCTATGGTATATTTTGCCTAATCCAAATATTGATACATAGTAAGCTTTTAAAGAATTTCAAAGTAAAATATAATAGTCACCTTATTGGTTTATTTAGTGTCTCAAACTGTCTTTTTGTGCTTCAAAATTCCATTTGAGCTCAACTACAGTGATCTGTGGACTATATATTTTTTAAAGTTTATTCTCTTAAAAGGTTTTAGTACTAATGTGTTGAAGTAGCAATAAAAATAAAATGGATGGATGTTTCTTTAATAAAATCTTAGGAGTTGATCCTAACCCAAAGCATTACAGTGTGTTAATAATATGGTCCTGAAACCAAAAAAAAAAAAAATGAAAAAAAATATGGTCCTGTAAGAATAAATACACTGTATACTACTCTTTGGCACATATGCCACCTCTTTTACTGCTTTGCCCCTAGATAACACTTTTCTTCCTTTTAAAAATGTTTTTTGAGGTATAAATACAGACATAACAGTGGACATATATTAAACTTACAACTCAATGAAAATTTACATACGTGTGCACATGTGGAACCACCCCAATGAGGACATAAAAAAATTTCCAGCACCCCAAAGACTCCTTTATGCCTTCTTTTAGTCAGTATCACCAGGTAACCATTATTCAGACATTAGTCAACATGGATTCATTTTTCTCAAAATAAATTTCAGGGGTGCCTGGGTGGCTCAGTTGGTTAAGACTTCAGCTCAGGTCATGATATTGTGGTTCATGAGTTCAAACCCCACATTGGGCTCTGTGCTGACAGCTCAAAACCTGGAGCCTGCTTCAGATTGTGTCTCCCCCTCTCTCTCTGCCCCTCCCCCACTTGCACTTCCTCTCTCTCTCTCTCTCAAAAATAAACAAACATTAAAAAAATTAGCTTCAAAATTAATTTTCATGTATATGGAAAAATTAGCATATAGTTTTCTTTTGTCTAACTTCTTTTACTCATAATGATGTCTATGAAATCTATCCATGTTGTTTGTTTCATTATTTTTTATTATTTCTTAAACTGTGGTCAAAATCTTTTGATAAAGAATATAAGTCACACCATTTCACTACATCATCTAAATGAATGTGAAAATTTGACTTCAGAATATTAATCACGTCCTGTTTAGCCCATAATATCAATGTCTCTGCTCTCATAAAATTGACAGTTTCAAAAATATATGTCTATTTTATGAATATACTAGAAATAGCTATTGATTTCCTTATCAAAAAGAATATCCCATTTTAAGGCTGTCTCAATTGTGTAATAACAGTATTATTGGTATGGTGGGGTAAGCAGTGTGTTACTGAAACTCTGTAACATTTCTCATTTTTCAATTAGTTTTATAGAATATTGAAATAATGTCATATTTTCAAGCTCTACCTTGGCATTTATTTTCTGGAAATCTTATATTCAAGCAACCAGTACATAATATCTTATCTGAATTATTAGGAGGCATATTCTTAGTAGAAAATTCTGGAAGTCCTGAAACTTTGAATGGGAAGTACTAAATTCCGAATACTTAATAATTAATTATATTTGCTGGGTCTCTGTATTAGAATCACACACAAACAATGACCAGCATATTTGGGGGAAACTTAAGAAAGAAAGCAATATTCTCAAAGAAATAATTGTTTTGCAGGCTGAGTAGCAGGGGGAAGAAATCATAGACAAATACAATTGTGCTTACTGCAAAGGTCTGGGCATAGATGGAATTTGTGATCTTTATCAGATATGTAAAAATTATTTGGTATTAGTTTTAATACACAAAATGAAGAGTTTTTTAATTTCTTTAAATATTTATTTTTGAAAGAGAGAGAGAGAAAGAGAGAGAGAACATAAGCTGGGGAGGGGCAGAGAGAGACAGAGACACAGAATACAAATCAGGCTCCAGGCTCTGAGTTGTCAGCACAGAGCCTGACATGGGACTTGAACTCAAAAACCATGATATAGATCATGACCTGAGCCAAAGTCAGTCGCTTAACTGACTGAGCCATCCAGGCACCCCCCCAAAAAAGGTTTTTGTTAATTTGTGGAATATATGAGAATATTAAAACCTTATTTTTATTCATTTCCCATAATTCTAGTACAATTTTTGGTACATAGGCATAAATTAATTCTCAATAATTGCTGGGTTAATTGAATTACCTTTGAATTCTGCCTATAATGACTACAAAAGAGCAAATGCTATGTTAATACTCCCTCAGGGAAAGAGTCACCATCCATGTGGACAGCTTGACAAAAAAAACAATTTAGAATAACAATGACATTATTCAATAAAATGTATCTATGTCATTTTGTTGGAGATCCCATGTTCAATATATGTGTGTCCCCTTCAGTTCCCAGCTCAGCTTTACTCCAGAATTTTTTATTTCTGATTCCAATTGGCTACTTGTAAATACTCACCATCACCTTTTTGTGTTAATTCTTGGTATTATTTGAGAAATATGACTTCTTTATTATGGTTGAAACTGAGTTCAAAGACTACAAATTACTACCTCATTTCAATACACCTATATATATATATATATATATATATATATATATATAATGGGAAATACTACATCAGAAGTTCAATTGCCCTTGCTTAGCCCACCATATCAACAGTACCATTACTGTGTCACTTGAGACAATCTCCAAAGTGATGCTGCATTTCTAGTTAAAAACTATTTGCTGTTGTGTATTCAGTTGTAAAATATAGTAAACTACCATTACATTACTCATGAAATTAATAAAGTGCTATGAAATGAACAGAGAAGGGAGAGTTATTATTCTGGCCCATTGCGTGTGAAACATGAACAAATAGTTGCTTCTTTATTTACTTCATTTACAGTGTACTTAGAAACCCCATAGTTTTGTCATCCTTTTATTTAAATTTATAACTTTTTTTCAAATACTATATTTTCTAAAGGGAACTTTCTCTGAAATCTTTGAGTAAGCTACAACTTCTTGCTGCAAGCATTATGGGGATAATCAACATACTTGTCTATTACATGATGTGAATTCTAAAAGTTCTTGGTGTATGTTTGAATGGATTTTGAAGAGTATGATCTCTCAAAGTACTTTGAGTACTCAAAGTACTTCTCAAAGTACTTTGAAGAAAGTACACCTCCAAAACACTAAAACACTCGTGTGACTTTCCACAGTGTAGACACTGTTAATATGTCTTAAAGAATTCATGTTATGAATCATGCTTTTCCAGTATTATGTGTTAGCAAAAATCCCCTGCATGATAGGAATGACATTTGAATGTTCAATAAAAAAAAAATCTAGGATCTTTTAAGCATGTAAAGAGGTTCTAGAGGAGGGGCTCTTGATGACCTTTAAAGCATTTCTGCCATGTCCCACTTGCAATATTATGACAGATGAGAATGCTCTGAAATATAAAGAATAAATTCCTCATTAGGGTTTTAGTTTTACAAGAAACTTGAATCTTAGAATAGTAAAACTCCCTGAAATACATTTTTCAAATGTCCTGGTCATAGAATGTTCACATTTTTAGGAAAGTTAGAAACACACCTCACCTCAGTTAAGAACTCCCTATTTTCTTGAATCTAAGATATAATCATTTTCAACAGATGAATTGTAACAAGCTGGCTGACTGACATGAACTATATAAAATGCTCAAAATGAGGCCTTTAAAATGCAAGATCTAGCAGTTAGGAAGTTTTAAGTTGCAAGCAACTCAACTCAAACTTGCTTAAAAATGTCAGAATTTATTGGTTTATATTTGGAAAGTCTAGCTATAGGGCAGGCATGCTGAAGTTCAATGATATCTACAAGGACTCAGTCTATTAGTCTATTCCCCTCTTTCTATTTTGCAGTGCATACTGTTGGTCCAGGGCCACATAATTTCTCATTCAAATCCAGTAAAAGAGAGGTAGGGGAGAAGGGAGAGAGAGGGAGAAGGAGAGAATTACTCCTCCAAATTATGGAAGTTCTCACCTTTAAACCGAATGGATCCCTAGTATTTAATTTAACTTAATCTCAGTGTTTAATACAATAGGATTACTCTAATTGGCTTAGGAACATCAGGGTCCACTCCTGGAGGTGCATATGGGATCTGTTGCTTTCAAATCTCTTGGCATCTAACCAATGGAGGATGAAATAATATTATAAGGATAATTCCTACTACACAAAGTCTATTAAAGTGCCAATCATTCTCCAGCTTCCCTTTGAAATGGTTCTCATTGTTGTTGCCAGAAAATTGTTTTCTTTGTTGGTAGTAAAGAGGTAAAGGACAATTAGAGTTTCAAGGAAAGTTTTTTCCTAGGACAAGAACTATCAAATGGACTCTTATTAAATATTTTCAGTTCGAAAGGGAAAAAGATACTTATCATAAACTTCAAGACACAATGCAGCATATATAATAGAATAATGGCAGTCACCTGGCTTAAAAGTAAAGTATGTTGATATGATATCTGCCCAACATTTTCAATTTTACTAAAATAAAGTGACAACAGCCAAGACAGTGAAGGGCATAGCAAAGAAAGTGAAGAACATGGTAAAGCCAAGAAAAAAAAGGATGACGATGGGCAAGTGGAAAGGAAGGAATATGGAACGCTTAACCTTTTTTTTTTTTCAATGTCTTAAACCTAAATCTTTCCCTGATACTGATATACTATTCAATTAGAAAAAAAATTTCCAGCAAACAAAAAATTCGGGTATATTCTAGCAAAATCCTGAAGTATAAGGATCATGTGAGAATGCACAAAAAGAATATTTTTTGTAGTTTCATTTTTTAAATTTTAATTGCCCTTAGTTAACATACAGTGTAATATTAGTTTCAGGTATAGGATTTAGTGATTCATCAGTTATATACAACACCCATTGGTCATCACAAGTGCCCTTTTTAATACCCATCACCTATTAATCACACATTTAACACATCCCCCCCAATCATGTCCCATCCAGCAAGTCATAGTATATTCCCTAAATTTAAGAGTCTGTTTTATGGTTTTCTCTCACCTTTTATCCCTATGTTCATCTGTTTTGTTTCTTCAATTCCACATGTGAGAGAGATCATATGGTTGTATTTCTTTGATTTCTCTTAGCATAATACTCTTTACCTCCATTCACATCATTGTAAATGGCAAGACTTCATTCTTTTTGATGGTTAAGTAATATCCCATTGTATACACACACACACACACACACACACACACATATATATAATTTATTCTTTATCCACTCAGCAGTCAATGGACATTGGGGGTCCTTTTTCCATAATTTGGTCATTGTTAATAATTCTGCTATAAACATTGGGATGCATGTATCCCTTCAAACCAGTATTTTTGTATCCTTTGGGTAAATACATAGTAGTGCTGGATTATAGGGTAATTCTACTTTCAACTTTTTGACGAACCTCCATACTGTTTTCCAGAGTGGTTGTGCCAGTTTACATTCCCACCAACAGTGTAAGAGTGTTCCCCTTTATCCACATTCTCACCAACACTTGTTTCTTGTGTTGTTAATTTTAGGCATTCTGACAAGTGTCAGGTGATATCTCATTGTACTTTTGATTTGTATCTCCCTGATGATGAGTGATATTCACCATGTTTTTATATGTCTGTTAGGCATCTGTATGTCTACTTTGGAAAAATGTCTATTCATGTCTTTTTTCTTATTTTTTTCACTGGATTATTTGTTTTTTGGGTGTTGAGTTTGGTAAGTTCTTTATAAATTTTGGATCTTACCCCTTTATTAGATATGTCATTTACAAATATCTTCTCCGTTTCCAAAGGTTCCTTTTTAGTTTTGTTGATTGTTTTATTTGCTGTGAAAGAGATTTTATCTTGGGGCATCTGGGTGGCTCAGTTGATTGAGCATCCAACTTCGGCTCAGGTCATGATCTAGCGGTTTGTGAGTTCGAGCCCTGCATTGGGCTCTGTGCTGACAGCTCAGACATCTGGAGCCTGCTTCAGATTCTGTGTCTCTTTCTCTCTCTGCCCCTCCCATGCTCATTCTCTGTCTCTCTCTGTCTCTCAATAATAAACATTAAAAATTAAAAAAAAAAGATTTTATCTTGATGAAGTCCCAATAGTATATTTTTGCTTTTGTTTCCCTTGCTTCAGGAGATGTGTCTAGTAGGAAGTTGTTACAACCAATCTCAAAGAGGTTACTGCCTTTGTTCTCTGGGTTTTAATCATTTCCTGTCTCACATTTAGGTCTTACATCCATTTTGAATTTATCTTTGTGTAGAGTGTAAGAAAGTGGTCCACTTTCATTATTTTGAATGTTGCTGTCCATTTTCCCAACACCATTTGTTGAAAAGACTGTCTTTTTCCTATTGGATATCCTTTCCTGCTTTGCTGAAGATTAATAGTCCATATATTTGTGGATTCATTTATGGGTTTTCTATTATATTTCATTGATCTATGTGTCTGTTTTTTGTGCCATACTGTCTTGATCACTACAGTTTTGAAATATAACTTGAAGTCTGGAATTGTGATGCTTACAGCTTTCGTTTTCTTTTTCAACATTAATGTGGCTAGTTGGGGTCTTTTGTGGTTCCATACAAATTTTATGATTGTTTCTCCTAGCTCTGTGAAAAATACTGGTGGTATTTTGATAGGGATTACATAAAATGTGTAGATTGCTTTGCGTAGTGTAGACATTTTAACAATATTTTTTTCTACCAATCCATGAGCAAGGAATGTCTTTCCATTTTATTTTGTTTCTTCTTCAATTTCTCTACTCTGTATTTTATAGTGTTTAGAGTACAGATCTTTTAACTCTTTGGTTAGCTTTATTCCTAGGTATCTTATGGGTTTTTGTGCAATCATAAATGGAACTGATTGTTTCCTTGATTTCCTTTTCTGCTGCTTAATTATTGGTGTATAGAAATGCAACAGATTTCTCTACATTGATTTTGTATCCTGCAATATAACTGAATTTGTGTATCAGTTCTAGCAATTTTTTCAGATTTTCTACATAAACTCTCATGTCATTTATAAAGAGTAAAAGTTTTACTTCTTCCTTACCCATTTTTGGGTGTCTTTTATTTATTTTTTTGTTGTCTGATTGCTGAGGCTAGGACTTCTAGTACTATGAAAAACAATAGTTTTATTTTTTTTTTATTTTTAGATATTTGGATTTATTCCTTTTTTTTCCAGAGGAGTAGCTGAATGAGAACATGGAGACAGTGCCAAAAGGCTTTACATCCGCTTATTATTTTTTTAAATATTTTTAATATGAAATTTACTGTCAATTTGGTTTCCATACAACACCCAGTGCTCATCCCAACAGGTGCCCTCCTCAGTACTCATCACCCACTTTCCCCTCCTTCCCACCCCCATCAACACACACTTTATTCTCAGATTTTAAGAGTCTCTTATGGTTTCCCTCCTTCCCTCTCTGTAACTTTTTTCCCCTTCCCCTTCCCCATGGTGTTCTGTTAAGTTTCTCAGGATATACATAAGAGTGAAAACATATGGTATCTGTCTTTCTCTGTATGACTTATTTCACTTAGCATAACACTTTCCACTTCCATCCACATTGCTACAAAAAGACATATTTCATTCTTTCTCATTGCCAAGTAGTATTCCATTGTATATATAAAACACTATTTCTTTATCCATTCATAAGTTGATGGACATTTAGGTGCTTTCCATAATTTGGCTATTGTTGAAAGTGCTGCTGTAAACATTGGGGTACAAGTGCCCCTATGCATCAGCACTCCTATATCCCTTGGGTGAATTCCTAGCAGTACTATTGTTGGGTCATAGGGTAGGTCTATTTTTAATTTTTTGAGGAACCTCCACACTGTTTTCCAGAATGACTGCACCAGTTTGCCTCCCCACCAACAGGGCAAGAGGATTCCGGTTTCTTCACATCCTCTCCAGCATCTATAGTCTCCCGATTTGTTCATTTTAGACACTCTGGCATGAGGTGGTATCTCAATGTGGTTTTGATTTGTATTTCCCTGATGAGGAGTGACGGTGAGCATCTTTTCATGTGCCTGTTGGCCATCTGGATGTCTTCTTTGCAAAATCATCTATTCATGTTTTCTGCCCATTTATTCACTGGATTATCTGTTTTTCAGGTGTGGAGTTTGGTGAGTTCTCTATAGATTTTTGGATACTAGCCCTTTGTCTGATATGTCATTTGCAAATATCTTTTCCCATTCCTTTGGTTGCCTTTTAGTTTTGTTGATTGTTTCCTTTGCAGTGCAGAAGCCTTTTTAGCTTCATAGGTCCCAATAGTTCATTTTTGCTTTTAATTCCCTTGCCTTTGGAGGTGTGTCAAGTAAGAAATTGCTGTGGCTGAGGACAGAGAGGTTTTTTCCTGCTTTCTCCTCTAGGGTTTTGATGGTTTCCTGTCTCACATTCAGGTCCTTTATCCATTTTGAGTTTATCTTTGTGAATGGTGTAAGAAAATGATCTAGTTTCATTCTTCTGCATGTTGCTGTCCAGTTTTCCCAGCACCATTTGTTAAAGAGACTGTCTTTTTTTTCCATTGGATATTCACAATTGCATCAAGAATCATAACATACCGAGGAATATACCTAACCAAAGATGTAAAAGATCTGTATGCTGAAAACTATAGAAAGCTTATGAAGGACATTGAAGAAGATACAAAGTAATGGAAAAACTTTCCATGCTCATGGATTGGCAGAATAAATATTGTTAAAATGTCAATACTACTCAAAGCAATGTACACATTCAATGCAATCCCAATAAAAATTTCACCAGCATTCTTCTTGATGCTAGAACAAGCAATCCTAAAATTTGTATGGAACCACAAAAGACCCCGAATAGCCAAAGTAATAATGAAGAAGAAGACCAAAGCAGGAGGCATCATAATCCCAGACTTTAGCCTCTAATACAAAGCTGTAGTCATCAAGACAGCATGGTACCGACACAAAAACAGACACATAGACCAATGGAATAGAATAGAGGCTCCAGAATTGAACCCACAAACGTATGGCCAACTACTCTTAGCAAATGTTTTAACTTGATAATTTCCTTTAGTGCTCTCAGTAACATCTACTGTTCCCCTTTTTCTCATTTTGTGAGTACAAAAGATATTACAGGACATCAGTTGGAAGGGCATAATTAGAAAAGCAGTTGTTTTGGTGTAAGCTTCTATTTGCTGTGTAAGATGGCTTTAAAATTTAACCTTAAAATGAATGCCATAGGCTACCAGAAGCTGGGAGAGGCAAGGAACAGATTCTTCCCTAGAGTTTCCAGAAGAACGTGGTCTTTGATTCAGTCCAGCAATATTCATTTAAGACTTAATTTGCAATGATAGTACAAAAAACACCCATATATTTTTTACCAAAATTCACTACTTTTTAACATTTTAATTTTATTATTTATTTTCTCTTGTACTACACATACACACACTCATACACACACACATACACACACACAATATATTTTTTCTGAGCTCCTTGAGGTAAGGTTGCATACCTTATATCTTTTTACCACTGCTTACTTCAGTGTACATTTATGAGGGGTTAATACATTCTTTTATGTTACCACAGTATAGTTATAACTTCAATAAATTTAACATTGATGCAACATATTTATCTAATATATTACCACTATTTCAATTTTGTCATTTCACATAATAATTTCCTTTATAAATATTTTTTTTTTCCTCAAGGATCAGATGTTAGTAAATGCTGTATTTTTGTGTGCCTTCATCATCTTTGCCACTCTCCTCAGAATGCATTTAGTCATCTTCATCCATATCCATTCAAAGCAACCTGATAGGATATAAATACATTATTCAAAGGGTGGTCCAATCATTATAAAGGAGAGAGGACTTAACCTATATTTCCTATATCTTACATATATATATTTTTTAAAAACAGCTCTATCAAGATACAGTTTCCAAACCATAAATTTCAGCTACTTAAAGTGTACTATTTAATGATTTTTAATATTTTTGAGGAGTTGTGAGATGACTACTAATTTTAGAACATTTTCTTCACTTTGAAAAGAAATAGCATACCCTTTAGCAGTTGCATCCCTCCCCTACAGCACCCTAGCTCTAGGCAACCGCAAATATACTTTCTGTTTCTATGAATTTGTCTGTATAGGCCACTTAATGTGTATGGTTTCATATAATATGTGGTCTTTCTCAATGGCTTCTTTTACTTGGCATAATGTTTGTAAGATTCATCCATGTTGTCGCATATGATAGTACTTTATTTCTTTTTATTGCCAAATAATATTACATTGTAAGTACATACCACATTTTATGTATTCATTCTTCAGGTGATAGACATTTGTGTTGTTTCCACTTTTTGGCTCTTGTGAATAATGCTTCTATGAATAATTATATAAGAACATATTTTTAATTCTTTTGGATATATATTTAAGAATAGAATTACTGGGATATATGATAACTTTATGCTTAGCATTTTGAAGAACTACCAAACTGTCTTCCAAATTCACTATATAAAGCTTCACATTTTATGAGGCTGATAATTCTAGTAATTTTATGTTTAATCCCTGAAATGTAATTACACTGACATTAGCAATTTCGCACAGATATTTGGAGGTCACGATTCTTTATATGGATTCCTGCTTATATACTTTAATTTGGTATCTATAAAATGATTACATTTATAGCATATGGTATATTAGTAGTAGTTTCTACAATGTTGTCTATTAAATTTTGTTTAAAAACTATTTTAATGTTTAAACTTTTAAGAGTTATTTCAGAACTTTAAAATGTTTTGATGAATGGCTTTACAGAACTGTTTACTTCTCTATTGTGAATGTTTTGACAGGACCCAGAAGAAAGGCAGTTCTTGAGAATTCTCCAATGTGATTATAAAGCCAATGTGACAGAAATCCCATTTCAAAGACTGTGTTCCTGAAGCTTCCTAAACAAATTATAGTTTCCAGAGGTGAGTCTCCTTCTGATTAGTTGAATGTAAGCAATTAGTCTTGGAGATAGAATTGCTCACATTCCTTCCTCCCAGACACCACCCAAGCACTAACAACTTCTGACAAAGCAAGAAACAAGGCCTGTTTTTCTCCTTGTGCAGCGTTCATTGCCACATCTTTGCTTTTGTTCTTGATCTTCATTCTTTTGTGCATGTGTACTGACTATGATCTTCCTCTTTAATAACCCCAGTCTGAATCATTCATCAAAATTCAACATGATCTCATTTGTCACAGTCTCACATTTCTCAAGCCTCATGCATCATTTTCTTTGTATCTCTTTGAAGTCTTAAAACATATTTTAACCATGAAATCTTGCATTTGAATATATGCCTTATATTTTTCTTTCATAAAATCATAAACCCTCTGAAAATAAGGACCACTCTGTTTCTCTTTTTGTGTCTCCTAGAGTGCTTTCTACATAAGAATTTATTAAATATATATTTGCTAAATGATTTATCACCATTTCAAAATTAGTTCCAGTAAAAAAAATTATTTCCTACTTTGAAAAGTGAACTGCTTTTGAGTAGGCAGATCCTAACGATGTTAGAGGGTGGCTGTGTGGTACAAAAAAAAATTAGAATTAGAAGGATGAGTTCTACTTCCAGAACTATCATTACAGCAGACTGGTTACAAACAAGGGATTTGGAGTCAGATAAACCTGGTTGGAATCCCAGCTTCACACTTGGCTAGCTATTTGACTCAGAATCACCAATCATCTTTAGGTATCTGTTTCCTTATCTATAAATTAAGGAACATAAGGGGCACCTGGGTGGCTCAGTTGGTTAAGCGTCTGACTTCGACCAGGTCATGATCTCATGGTTCGTGGGTTTGAGCCCTGTGTCGGGCTCTTTGCTGACAGCTCAGAGCCTGGAGCCTGCTTCAGATTCTGTGTCTCCCTCTCTCTGCCCCTCCCCCACTCATGCTATGTCTCTCTCTCTCTCAAAAAATGAATAAACATTAAAAAAATTTTAAATAAGGAACATAACTAAACCTGCTACTGTATCTTAAAGAATTATTGTGCTGATTAAATATTACCATTTATGAAAAACTTCCACGAAAATTAAATAGAGTAATACAGAACTGCTTAATATCAAACCATCATCTGGGGCACCTGGGTGGCTCAGTCAGTTAAGCATTTGACTCTTGGTTTCAGCTGGGGTCAGGATCTCATGATTCATGGGTTTGAACCCGCCATCAGGGTCTGTGCTAATAGCGCACAGCCTTCTTGATATTCTCTTTCTCCATCTCTCCCTGCCCCTCCCCACCTGGTGCTGTCTTCATCTCTCTCAAAATAAATAAATAAACAAACAATATCAAACCATTTGCTGAAGACAACTAAAAAAGCTAAACAAAATATAAGAAGCCTTTACTTTATAAAGAGTGGTGTGGGATTATGAAAGTGACCACACAAGCTGAAACCATGCAAAGTGATCTTAATAGTCAACGAGAAATACTATGATTGTTTTGTGACTTTATTTATTTTTTCTTTTTTTTTTCTTTTTTTTTTTTTTTAATTTTTTTTTCCAACGTTTATTTATTTTGGGGACAGAGAGAGACAGAGCATGAACGGGGGGGGGGCAGAGAGAGAGGGAGACACAGAATCGGAAGCAGGCTCCAGGCTCTGAGCCATCAGCCCAGAGCCCGATGCGGGGCTCGAACTCACGGACCGTGAGATCGTGACCTGGCTGAAGTCGGACGCTTAACCGACTGCGCCACCCAGGCGCCCCTATTTTTTATTTTTTAAAGAAAAAAAAGAGAGAATGAAAAGGGGAGAGGGACAGAGGAAGAGAGAGAATCTTTAGCAGACTCCATGCTCATCATGGAGCCCAACACAGGGCTCGAACCCATGACCTGACCATGACTTGAGCCAAAATCAAGAGTCAGACACTCAACTGAGTGAGCCACCCAAGCGCCCTTGTTTTGGGATTCTAAATAATTTCTGTAAAAAAAAAAATTCTCTTAGTTACAAATGAACAAGAAAATTTTTTTAAAAAGTAAAACAGATCCTGGGAAGATGGCGGCATAGGAGGACTCTGGGCTCACCTCGCATCCTGCTGATCACTTAGATTCCACCTACACCTGCCTAAATAACCCAGAAAACCACCAGAAGACTAGCAGAATGGAGTCTTCGGGAGCCAAGCGGTGAGAGAGATGAGAGGCCCACGGAAGAGAGTAGGAAGGGTGGAGAGGCAGTGCGGGCTCCACAGACTGGCGGGTGGGAGCCGGGATGGAGGGGCAGCCTGCTCGCCAAGCAGAAACCCCGAGTCTGGCTTGCAAAAGCGGAGGGGCAGATGGAGTGTGTTCCCACAGCAAGCGGGACTTGACATCTTGAAGGTTATAAGTTAACAGCTCTGCTTGGAGAATGGGAGGGCTGGAAGACAACGGGAGGGAGAGTTGTTGAGCCCTGGATGACAGAGCTCAGCTTGATGGGGAACAAAGGCGCTTGCCAGGGCCATCTCCCTCGCCCATCCCCCAGCCAAAATCCCAAAGGGAACCAGTTCATACCAGGGAACTTGCTTGCACCACGCAAACACCCAACTCTGTGCTTCTGTGGATCCATCCCTCTGGCGGGTCTGACTCCCTCCTGGTGCCTCAGGGACCCTGCCAAAGCAGATCTCTGAAGGAAAAACGAGCTGAGCCTCCCCTTCCCACCCCTGTGCACATTGCCGATCCACCCCAGCTAATACGCCAGATCCCCAGCACCACAAGCCTGGCAGTGTGCAAATAGCCCAGACGGGACACGCCACCCCACACTGAATCCCGCCCCTAGGAGAGGGGAAGAGAAGGCACACACCAGTCTGACTGTGGCCCCAGTTGTGGGCTAGGGGCAGACATCAGGTCTCACTGTGGCCACGCCCACAAACGCAAGTTATTCAAGACAGCACAGGGGAAGTGCCCCACAGTCCCGCACCAGTCCAGGGACTATCCAAAGTGACGAAACGGAATAATTCCACTCAGAAAAACATCCAGGAAATAACAACAGCTAACGAACTGATCAAAAATGATTTAAACAATATAACAGAAAGTGAATTTAGAAAAATAGTCATGAAATTAATCCCTGGGCTTGAAAACAGTATAAAGACAGCAGAGAATCTATAGCTACAGAGATCAAGGGAGTAAGGAACAGCCAGGAGGAGCTAAAAAATGCTATCAATGAGTTGCAAAATAAAATGGAGACAACTACAGCTCAGATTGAAGAGGCAGAGGAGAGAATAGGTGAACTAGAAGATAAAAGTATGGAAAAATAAGACGCTGAGAAAAAGAGAGAAAAAAAATCCAGGAGTATGAGGGGAAAATTAGAGAACTAAGTGGTTCACTAAAAAGAAATAATCTATGCATAATTGGTATTCCAGAGGAGGAAGAGAGAGGGAAAGGTGCTGAAGGTGTACTTGAAGAAATAATAGCTGAGAACTGCCCGGATCTGGGTAAGGAAAAAGGCATTGAAATCCAAGAGGCAAAGAGAACTCCCTTCAGACATAACTTGAATCAATCTTCTGCACAACATATCACAAACTGGCAAAATACAAGGATAAAGAGAAAATTCTGAAAGCAGCTAGAGATAAACGTGCTCTAACATATAAAGGGAGACCTGTAAGACTCCTGACCAATCTCTCTACTGAAACATGGCAGGCCAGAAAGGAATGGCAGGAGATCTGCAATGTGATAAACAGAAAAAAATATGCAGCCAGGAATCCTCTATCCAGCAAGTCTGCCATTTAGTATAGAAGGAGAGATAAAGGTCTTCCCAAACAAAAACTGAAGGAATTCGTCACCACTAAACCAGCCCTACAAGAGATCCTAAGAGGGATCCTGTGAGACAAAGTACCAGAGACATCACTACAAGCATGAAAATTACGGACATCACAATGACTCTAAACCCGTATCTTTCGATAATACCACTGAAAGTAAATGGACTAAATGCGCCATCCAAAAGACATAGGATATCAGAATGGATAAAAAAAACAAGACCCATCTATTTGCTGTCTAGAAGAGACTCATTTTCGACGTGAGGACACCTTCAGATTGAGAGTGAGGGGATGGAGAACTATTTATCATGCCACTGGAAGTCAAAAGAAAGCTGGAGTAGCCATACTTATATCAGACAAACTAGACTTTAAATTAAAGGCTGTAACAAGAGATGAAGAAGGGCATTATATAATAATCACAGGGTCTATCCATCAGGAAGAGCTAACAATTATAAATGTCTATGTGCCGATTAATGGAGCCCCCAAATATATATAAAACAATTAATCACAAACATAAGCAACCTTATTGATAAGAATGTGGTAATTGCAGGGGACTTTAACACTCCACTTACAGAAATGGATAGACACAGGATCAATAAAGAAACAAGGGCCCTGAATGATACATTCGATCAGCTGGACTTGACAGATATATTTAGAAGTCTGCATCCCAAAGCAACAGAATATATTTTCTTCTCGAGTGCACATGGAACATTCTCCAAGATAGAACATACTGGGTTACAAATCAGCCCTTTATAAGTATACAAGAATTGAAATCATACCATGGATACTTTCAGACCACAATGCTATGAAGCTTGAAATCAACCACAGGAAAAAGTCTGGAAAACCTCCAAAAGCATGGAGGTTAAAGAACACCCTACTAAATAATGAATGGGTCAACAATGCAATTAGAGAAGAAATTTTTAAAAATTTGGAAACAAATGGAAATGAAAATACAACAATCCAAATGCTTTGGCATGCAGAGAAGGCAGCCCTGAGAGGAAAATACATTGCAGTCTAGGCCTATCTCAAGCAACAAGAAAAATCCCAAACACAGAATCTAACAGCACACCTAAAGGAAATAGAAGCAGAACAGCAAAGACAGCCAAAACCCAGCAGAAAAAGAGAAATAATAAAGATCAAGGGAGAAATAAACAATATAGAATCTAAAAAAACTGTAGAGCAGATCAATGAAACCAAAAGTTCGTTTTTTGAAAAACTAAACAAAATTGAAAAACCTCTAGCCAGGCTACTCAAAAAGAAAAGGAAGATGACCCAAATAGATAAAATCATGAATGTAAATGGAATTATTACAATCACTCAGAAATACAAGCAATTATAAGGGAATACTATGAAAAATTATATGCCAACAACCTGGACACCCTGGAAGAAAGGGAAAAATTCCTAAACACCCACACGCTTCCAAAACTCAATCAGGAGGAAATAGAAAGCTTGAACAGACCCATAACCAGCGAAGAAATTGAATCAGTCATCAAAAGTCTCCCAACAAATAAGAGTCCAGGACCAGATGGCTTCCCAAGGGAGCTCTACCAGACGTTTAAAGCAGAGACAATACCTATCCTTATCAAGCTATTCCAAAAAAATAGAAAGGGACGGAAAACTTCCAGACTCATTCTATGAAGCCAGTATTACTTTGATTCCTAAAACAGACAGAGACCCAGCAAAAAAAGAGAACTACAGGCCAACATCACTGATGAATATGGATGCAAAATTCTCAACAGGATATTAGCATATCGAATTCAACAGCATATAAAAAGAATTATTCACTGTTATCAAGTGGGATTCATTCCTGGGATGCAGGGCTGGTTCAACATTCGCAAATCAATCAATGTGATACATCACATTAATAAAAGAAAAGATAAGAATCATATGATTCTGTCAATCGATGCAGAAAAGGCCTTTGACAAAATTCAGCAAACTTTCTTAATAAAAACCCTTGAGAAAGTCGGGATAGAAGGAACATACTTAAACATCATCAAAGCCATTTATGAAAATCCCACAGCCAACATCATCTTCAATGGGGAAAAACTGAGAGCTTTTTCCCTGAGATCAGGAACACGACAGGGATGTCCACTCTCACTGTTGCTGTTTAACATAGTGTTGGAAGTTGTAGCATAAGCAGGCAGACAACAAAAGGAAATCAAAGGCATCAAAATTGGCAAAGATGAAGTTAAGTTTTCACTTTTTGTAGATGACATGATACTATACATGGAAAATCCGATAGACTCTACCAGAAGTCTGGTAGAACTGATACATGAATTTAACAAGGTTGCAGGATAAAAATCAATGCACAGAAATCAGTTGCATTCTTATACACTAACAATGATGCAGCAGAAAGACAAATAAAAAAACTGATCCCATTCATAATGGCACCAAGAAGCATAAAAGAGCTAGGAATAAATTTAACCAAAGATGTAAAAGATCTGTATGCTGAAAACTATAGAAAGCTTATGAAGGTAATTGAAGAAGATATAAAGAAATGGAAAGACATTCCCTGCTCATGGATTGGAAGAATAAATATTGTCAAAATGTCAATACTACCCAAGCTATCTACACATTCAATGCAATCCCAATCAAAATTGCACCAGCATTCTTCTCGAAACTAGAACAAGCAATCCCCAAATTCATATGGAACCACATAAGGCCCCGAATAGCCAAAGTAATTTTGAAGAAGAAGACCAAAGCAGGAGGCATCACAATCCCAGACTTCAGCTTCTACTACAAAGCTGTCATCATCAAGACAGCATGGTATTGGCACAAAAACAAAGACACATAGACCAATGGAATAGAATAGACCCCAGAACTAGACCCACAAACATATGGCCAACTCATCTTTGACAAAGCAGGAAAGAACATCCAATGGAAAAAAGACAGTCTCTTTAACAAATGGTGCTGGGAGAACTGGACAGCAACATGCAGAAGGTTGAAACTAGACCACTTTGCCACACCTTTCACAAAAATAAACTCAAATAGATAAAGGACCTGAATGTGAGACAGGAAACCATCAAAACCCTAGAGGAGAAAGCAGGAAAAGACCTCTCTGACCTCAGCCGTAGCAATCTCTTACTCGACACATCCCCAAAGGCAAGGGAATTAAAAGCAAAAATGAATTACTGGGACCTTATGAAGATAAAAAGCTTCTGCACAGCAAAGGAAACAACCAACCAAACTAAAAGGCAACCAAAGGAATGGGAAAAGATATTTGCAAATGACATATCAGACAAAGGGCTAGTATCCAAAATCTATAAAGAGCTCACCAAACTCCACACCCGAAAACAAATAGCCCAGTGAAGAAATGGCAGAGAACATGAATAGACACTTCTCTAAAAAAGACATCCGGATGGCCAACAGGCACATGAAAAGATGCTCAATGTCACTCCTCATCAGGGAAATACAAATCAAAACCACACTCAGATATCACCTCACGCCAGTCAGAGTGGCCAAAATGAACAAATCAGGAGACTATAGATGCTGGAGAGGATGTGGAGAAACGGGAACCCTCTTGCACTGTTGTTGGGCATGCAAATTGGTGCAGCCACTCTGGAAAACAGTGTGGAGGTTCCTCAGAAAATTAAAAATAGTCCTACCCTATGACCCAGCAATAGCTCTGCTAGAAATTTACCCAAGGGATACAGGAGTACTGATGCATAGGGGCACTTGTACCCCAATGTTTATAGCAGCACTCTCAACAATAGCCAAATTATGGAAAGAGCCTAAATGTCCATTAATTGATGAATGGATAAAGAAATTTTGGTTTATATACACAATGGAGAACTACGTGGCAATGAGAAAGTATGAAATATGGCCCTTTGTACCAACGTGGATGGAACTGGAGAGTGTTATGCTAAGTGACATAAGCCACACAGAGAAAGACAGATACCATATGGTTTCACTCTTATGTGGATCCTGAGAAACTTAACAGAAACCCATGGGGGAGGGGAAGGAGAGCCAAAGCATAAGAGACTCTTAAAAACTGAGAACAAACTGAGGGTTGATGGGAGGTGGGAGGGAGTGGAGGGTGGGTGATGGGTATTGACGAGGCACCTTTTGGGATGAGCACTGGGTTTTGTATGGAAACCAATTTGGCAATAATCTTCATGTATTGAAAAAATAAATAAATAAATAGTAAAACAAATACAAATTTAGTCCACTGTGTTTTAGACATTTGAACCTAAAGTGTTTTATTTCTTTGTAAAAATGTATTAAGAATAGCTTGAACAGTGCTCTCCTTCTTCCAGTTATATAATTTATGACTTGAAGAAGGCATCTATTTTTATCTCTTAGTTAATTGGCATGCTCATTTGTAAGTTCGAATCAGCTTCCAAAATTTTTCCTTTTGCTTTCCATGTTGTGAAATCTCTCTCAAAGCTCATTGAATGTGAAATTTTTTCCAGGATTTCTTTCTCTGGGACATATTCATTCATTTATCACAGTCACTTTTCTTATTTATGTATACAAGGTTGCCTTAGCTAAGTTCCTCCAGCTCTAGAGTTTCTCAATGGTGACAGTATCAGCATTCTCACAGTCAGCTATTTCTTCTATAACTCCATTTACACTTGATTTGAATTTCACTTCCAGTATTATCACTCTGTTTTCCTTTGCTTCACTTTGATCTTTGTGGGCCAATTCTCTTTCAATTATTCATTGTTTTAAATTGACACGTGTTATTACTGAGATACAAGGAGGCAGCATAATTACATGCCTTTATTTCTGTACACAAACTGAATAATATATACACAGTGACCAGTTGCTGATAGACATTGAAAGAACCCATGTTATTAGTCATTGACGACGATGCAAATCTGCCGGGTTTTTTTTTTAATTTTTTTTTCAACGTTTATTTATTTTTGGGACAGAGAGAGACAGAGCATGAACGAGGGAGGGGCAGAGAGAGAGGGAGACACAGAATCGGAAACAGGCTCCAGGCTCTGAGCCATCAGCCCAGAGCCCGACGCGGGGCTCGAACTCACGGACCGCGAGATCGTGACCTGGCTGAAGTCCGACGCTTAACCAACTGCGCCACCCAGGCGCCCCGCCGGGTTTTTTTAATGTACTGATTTGTGGACTGAAGGTCTAGCAGCAAAATTTGTACCTTAAGCAAGTATTCATAGTTAATATACTGTTGAAAGTGAAATATAAACCATGTTGTAAGACTGGTGCTATTTAAACTCTTATGATCTTGTATATGAAAACCACACAGAAAGAGGTGTGTCTTTATTTAAAACATTATATTTCTAAATGGATAAAGACACAAGATAGAAGTTACTGGGCCAAGACATGTCAGAAGAAGAGAGCCCAGAAAAATTAGCCTGGCTTTTGGAACTCCTTATTCTGATTGTAATGAGGCACCTGAGAGGCTGAGTAGAACATTGAACAAGGCTAATGGGACAAAATTTTAAACCCAGGTTCTTCCAAGCCTAGGGACCCTAGTAAATCACCCTTCAATTAGAATAGGGGACCTGAAGAACTACACTCAAGAAGAAGGGACAAATCTGAATTAGTCCAGACCTCACATGTATTGTTGCCTAGTTTCAAATTATCTTGATGGCCCAGATAATCTCAAGTTCTGAAATCTGAAGTTTAGTCCTACATTGTTAGTTCCTAGGTACTGGAAAAAAAGTATATATTAGGATACCCTAAAGAAATATATAATATTACGTTTTAAATTATTTCCAGGAATATTATTTTAAAATACAATGTCTAACACTCAAGCAAAATATAATCAGATACATGAAAAAACAAAATGGCATAAATAAGCATTATCACAATCACAAAGCAATAGGATGAGACCCACAGGTATACCGGATACTGTAATTCCAAGACAACTTCCACATTCATGGAGATAAAAATATAAATTTCAGTAAGGAACTACAGAGTATAAAAATGAAATTACACATTTTGGAAAAAAAAACCCTGAAAATTTTAGAGCTGAAAATTACCAGAAAACTCAATGAATAGTAGACAACTAAAGAGTAGTTTAGTCAAAAGTAAAATAATACAAGAAGAAATCAAAAGTAGGAGTGTTATCAGCAAAAAATCACCACTCTATAAAAAAATGAAAAAAGAGGGCAAATTGTTAGAATTAACATTTTCAGAACTCTGGACATTAACCAAAGACTTCCAGAAACCTGACAAGCATTTAGTAAAAGAAAATATACATCTAAATCTCAGTAATAATAAGGAGCCTTATACTACTTAAATTTATTCTAGTCTCATCCCTGGATTATAATATAGTAGCCTTAGAAAATAACAGCCCACATTCCCAATGCTGAAGACAACAAAATAGAACTACAGCTTTATCTAAAGCATAATTCTTAAAGAATAGTCATTATTTGACCTGTATATTGGCTCCTTGGATGACCCTTTCAAAAGGCTTGTCTATATTTGATCTCATCATAACTTATCCAGCGACCCAGTGCTAAAAATATCTCCATACAGAGCATTTATTGAACATTTTAACATCACAGCTTCCATAGGTAATGATAAAGTTCAAACAATAGACAGACCAAGCTGTTTTACAGAAAAATATCAGGATGACATGTACATAGAAACTTTTAAAAATTCTAACATACTCTTGAGAATCTGGATGGGTAAAATAAATCATGTCTAAAGAACAGATGGAAAGTATAAGAACAATGTTCCACTAAAATTAAAAAAAGAAATTAAAAAAGAAACCAAACATAATTTCTGGAGTTTAAAATACAATACCTGAAATGAAAGATTAATAAAAGGAGTTCAACAGCAGATGTGAGCAAGTAGTATAAGGATACAGCAAACTTAAAGATTGGCCAATTGAGATTATCTAATTTGAGGACTAGAAAGAATAAAACAAAGAAAAATGAAGAGCAGCAGAGGCCTGTGAGATACTGTCAAGAGTACTATCGTACACAATGGAAGCTTCAGAGGAAAGTAGAAAATGCCAGAAAAAAATATTTGAAGAAATAATGGTCCAAATCTTCCCAAATTTAACAAAGCACATGGATCTATTCATTTAAAAGTCTCCATGAACTCTGAGGAAGTAAACTTTAAATTTTTTAATGTTTATTCATTTTTGTGAGACATGGCATGATCAGGGGAGGGGCAGAGACAGAGAGAGACATAGAATCTGAAGCAAGCTCCAGGCTCTGAGCTGTCAGCACAGAGCCTGATATGGGGCCTGAACCCATGAACCGTGAGATCATGACCCGAGTCAAAGTCAGACACTCAACCAACTGAGCCACCCAGGCGCCCCTGAGTAAGATAAACTTTAAAAAATTTATCACATACATTACCTCATTCAATCTTCTTAAACCTGTGGGGAATAGAAAATCATTATATTACCCCATTAGATAGAAAAAGAAGTTGAAGTTCAGATTATGGGGTATTATTAAATACAATCTAGTGAAGAAACTAGAAGTAGAAACTAAGTTTCCTGGCTCCTAGTCCAGTGTGCCTTCCACCATAACATACTAAAATATTATTTGAGCAGTCTTGTACTTCATACTTCAAGTTTAATGGTGATGTGGTTTAGACCTAAGGTTTATAAGGCATTCTTCTTTGTAAAATTGTCAAGCTAAAGTTTGATATCTTATACTTTTGTTCTTGCTACGCGTACATCACATTTAAAGCATTAATTTCAAAAAGGTGATCAAATTTCTAATGCTTTTAAATTCCTCTTGCTTTTTTCAATACTGGCCCAACCCAGAATGTTGACATATTCATAAGGGTTCATTGGTGACATGATCATGAAAATGGATCAGAAGCTTCTTATAAAACAACTGCATTATAGTGATAAAAATTAGAGATTTCCCAAAGATAACGAAGGAAAAAAACATTGAAATTCTGTGATGCTAAATTTTCTCAATGAACAAAATTATACCTTATGAAAATCACTTGAAACTCATGGAAACAAATAATCTTGAAATTTTCTGATATTTACTAAGATTTCATGTTGTTACTATTTTTCTGATGTAATGCAAGTATTGAAAGTAAAGACACTTGGTCTTAATATACTTATCTGCTTTTTAATACAATGTTTCTCCACCAAATGTTTAAAACTACATTAGGATAGAATACCAAACCTTTATTGGAAAGCAGAACAAAGAACATGGCTCATATGACCATGCCATGATCTGAATCTTGTGATGGTGATAGAATTCGATTAGTAGGAAGAGAAATCATTGCCCTCTACAATTTAGTCCCTAAATATCTATTTCGTTGCTCCCTTTTAAATAGTATTTGTCTTTTTAAAAGAATACAAATGCTGGGAAAAACTCAGATAAGATGATTAGAATCAAGGTGGGGGTGATGGAAATTGATCAAACAACAAATGACCCAGAATACAGCACTTAGCTCTGGATGCAAATGAGAGATTTTAAACAAAAGAGTCAAACCTTTAAATATGAGGTAGACAAATTTGGATTAAAATCAGTGCTCAACTGATTAGGCTCTTTGTATCTGTTTAGATGAAAAAAAAATGCCTCTTTCCAAATGAGATCTGTGTTCTTCCAAATGTAGGAAATTAGCGCAGAGTCAAACATAAAATTTTTACTTGGAAAAGATGCTACAGATGATTTTAGCTATATTATTTTACAAAAGAAGAGAGAGAAGCTGCCATAGTCTGAATATTTATGTCCCTTCCCCCAAAATGTATATGTTAAAGCCTAATCCCAAATGTAATGTTATATGGATATGGGACTCTTGGAAGATTAGGTTATGTGGGTATAATTCTCATGAATGAGATAAGTGCCCTTATAAAAGAGACCCTACTGAGCTCACTTACCCCTTCCATTATGTGAAAACACAGGGGAAAAAGATAACTGTCTATGAACCAGTAAGTGGACTAGACATGGAATCTGCTGGCACCTTAATTTTGAACCTCTTAGCCTCCAGAATTGTGAGAAATAATGTTTGTTATTTAATCCATTCAGTCTATACTATTTTTGTTACAGTTGTCCAAATTGACCAAAACAGAATTTGGTGCTGAGGAAGGGATTGCTGTTGTAACAAATATATAAAAATATGGAAGCAGTTTTGGAGCTGGGAAATTCTGGTGAGAGCTCAGAAAGAAAAGCCTACTGTAGAGAATGCCTCAATATTCTTGGAGAATACATGAGTAATTATGAACAGAATGTTGGCAGAAATATGGATGATAAAAGCCATTCTGATGAGGTTGCAGATGGAAATGAAGAACATGTTATGGGATGCTAGAGGAAAGGCAATCCTTGTTATAAAGTGGCAAAGAATTTGGCTGCATTGTGTCCATCTTTTAGTGTTTTGTATAAAGTAGAACTTTTGAGTGATCAAATTGGACATTTAGCTAAAGCTGTTTCTAAGCAAAGTGTTGAAAATGTGGCTTGGTTCTTACTGACTTCTTGAATGCAAGAAGGAAGAAATGACTTCAAGATGGAATTGTTAAGCAAAAAAGAAACAGAACTCAAATTTGGAAAATCCTCAGCCTATCCATATTGCAAACAATGAGAACACCTTTTCTGGAAAGAGCACAAAGAGTGTGGCGAAACAACTGTTTGATAAGGAGATTAGTACAGATCAATTTTCTCAACAGAAGCCAAGCACTATTGCTTAAGATGATGGAATAATGATCCTTAAGTCAATTTAGAGATCATCAGAGCCTCTACTGCCATCACAGACCCAGCATGCCAGAGATTGGGGGCAAAATATCTTCAAATAAGAGTCCACTAGCACTTGTGGGTTTTGGCTTAGTACTACCTCGCTTTGCAGGCTCTTCTCCCCACACTCTAGCATTAAACTCCTCGTCCACAACAATTACAGCTTCAGAAGACCCTGATGCAGTGCAGGCCTTTGTGGCCACTCCTTTGAGGGGTGCAGGCAGCAAACAGAGTATACATAGAATGCACAGGCCTTGGGGGCATGGCTTCTTCCACCTAGATTTCAAAGGACAAGACCACCAACCAGAGGCACAAGCTTAGGACCCCAACCTGGCAGAGGCATAAGACCAAGGCAGAAAATCACCACTGGAGCAGAATGCAGGCAGAAAGCCATGGCAGAAACTTTCCACTGAGCCTGTGGGTAACTTTGCCAACTCAATGGGCCTGGAAGGTAGAGGATTGAGCCCAAGATTATTTTTCAGCCTTAAGATTTAATGCTGTTTATCCCATTAGGTTTGGACTTACCTGGGATCTGTCCTTTAAATATATATATATTTTTCCATATATATTATTTATATATATTATATATATTTTTATATATATTTTTCATATATATATATATTTATATTTATTCCTGTCCCACCATTGCTTTTTGGAAACACATAACTTGTTTAGTTTTACAGGCTGACTTGAAATTGGAACTGAATTTACCTGAGATGAATGTTACCTTCAATCTCACCAGTATCTAATTTAGGTAATATTGTTTTTATATTCTTTTTCATGACACCATCTTAGACTTATTTTTTTCCCTAACACCATGTAAGGTAATATATTCACCATTTTGGGGAATTAGGATATAGATGCCTATGAGAGAGACCATTATTCAGCCTATTACAATCTGAAGTCCAATTCTCCAAAATTCACATTAACCTCACGTTCAAAACACATTTATCCAGGGGCGCCTGGGTGGCGCAGTCGGTTAAGCTTCCGACTTCAGCCAGGTCACGATCTCGCGGTCCGGGAGTTCGAGCCCCGCGTCGGGCTCTGGGCTGATGGCTCAGAGCCTGGAGCCTGTTTCTGATTCTGTGTCTCCCTCTCTCTCTGCCCCTCGCCCGTTCATGCTCTGTCTCTCTCTGTCCCCAAAATAAATAAACGTTGGAAAAAAAAAAAAACAAAACACATTTATCCAATTGCAAAGTTCACAAAAATTTAATACTATGGCACTATCAACACAAATGGAAAAATCCTTCTGAGTTTCATCAGATCAAAGTTCCTAATCTCCCTATCTAAATTATCTAATTATGTATAAGTGAGGATCTGGGTGTAATCCACACTGAGGCAGAATTCCTCTCTTATCTGTCCACTTATGAAACTAGAAAATGAGTTATCTGTTCACAAAATAGTTGGTGGAGCAAAAATAGGATAACAATTATAGATGATCCTGTTCAAAAAGAGAGAAAATGACAGAAAAAAAAAGAATAGTCATCAGTAACAATTCCAACCAGACAAACTCCATTATTTTTCAAGCCACATAATAATATCCTATGGCTTTCAGGTCTAGCCTTTACTTAAAGTTCATGGATCTACTCTCTGAGCCACGCTTATTTTTTCATGAAAGGTAGCACATATTTGAATCTGAATAGACATATCAGTCTGTTTCTCACCTGTGGAACGTGGGGAGTCCAACTGTCTTCTTTCATTTTGATTTAGGTAATGTTTGGATGAGACTTTTGGCTTTAGACTTTTACATTGATGTTGAAACAAGTTAAGACTTTTGGGGCTCTTGGAATAGAATGAATAAATTTTGCTTGCAAGATGTGAATTGTGGGGCATCTGGAATGGATTGCCATAGACCAAATGTTTGGGTCCTTCCCAAAAAACCCATATATTGAAAGATGATACCCAGTGTGATGGTAATTGGAAGTGGGGCTTGTAGGAAATAATTGTCATGAGGGCATAGCCCTTATGAATGGGATTAATGAACTTATAAAAGAGACCCAATTAAGCTCCATAATTCCTTCTCCCATGCAAGTGCACAAGAAGACAGCTGTCTGTAAATAAAGAAGCCAGCTTTCAGCACACACTGAATCTGCCAACACCTAGATCTTGGACATCCCTGCATCCAGAATTGTGACAAATAAATGTTTGTTGTTTAAGCCATCCAGTCTGTTATTTTTTTTAGCAGCTCAAGCTAAGACAGAAGCCATTTTTCATGGTTAAAATAAAAGTGATAGAATTGAGAATAAAATCCAGTGTTTTTCCTCCATATTAATTTTACAGATGACAAGTTGGAAACATTAGAGTAAGAAGAGAGAATTTTAATCTCATTTAATATTTGATTCCACACAAACGTCCCTCAGTTGTTGCCTTATGTGGATATTTTACATTATCATTAGTTGACAGCAAAAGGTTTTGGGGCAAAGATGAAAATAATTTGAGGTGGGCTATTCAAACTATATTTGCCTCCAAATGGTTCTTTTTCAATAAAAATAATTTTAAAATATATTTGGATTTTAATAATTCTTATACTAAAATTTGAAAACACAAATTGGTGACACACTCTCAACTAGAAAGCAAATGGATTGTTGTGATCCATTACGATGAATCTTAAAGTCTATATTGTCTTCCAGAGTCCATTGTTTTAAGTTCCACTGGAAGAGTTAACACAAAAGTCATTATCAATTATTAACCATTTACTTGAAGTTATATTATAATATTATTTTTATAATATAATAGTTGAGATCAAATCCTATAAGTGTGGAAGGCAAGCACAATATCTTAGGGATTGTGGAGACTATAAAAGCAGAAGAAAATAGACTGCTATTGAAATCTCTCATTTTCCTTTTAATTCCTTATGGAGAATAGTTCTCTTTGATTTATTTACCTCCTTCCAGATCAAGAAAATACTCACTGGCAATTGATAAGCTTTTATTAGCTACTACAAGGGTAGGCACACTGCTTACCTTTCCCTTTTTCTACAGAGATTGCATGGAGTTATCTGTCTTCATTTATTTAAAAAATAATGGGTGTCTACTGTGTGCTTTGTGTTTTTGGTGCTGAACACAAAGCAATTAATATATCAAATTTATCTCATGGACCTAACATCGCAGTCAAGAAGAGACATATGATTCAGTGGATAGGTCTGTGCAAAGAATAAAATAAGGTAATATGAAATGGAGTAACATGTTAGCTTTTTTTTCATTTTTAAAATATAAATTTTAGTTATTTAACATACATGCAATATTAGTTTATGGAGTAGAATTCAGTAATTCATCACTTACATTCAACACCCAGTGCTCATCACAAGTTCTGTCATTAATACCTATCACCCATCTACCGATTTCCCACCCACCTCCTTCCATCAACCCTCAGCATGTTCTCTATCATTAAGAGTCTTGTGATTTGATTCCATCTCTCCTATTTTCTTCCCCCCTTCCCCTATGTTCATCTGTTTTCTTTATTAAATTTGACAACTGAGTGAAATAATATGACGTTGTCTTTCTTTGAATGACTTATTTCTCTGAGCATAATACATTCTAGGTCCATCCATGTCATTGAAAAACGCAAGATTTTATTCTTTTGTTATGGTTTAGTAGCATACACACGCGCACACACACACACACACACACACATCACATCTTCTTTATCCAATCATCTGTCAATGGACATTGGGCTCTTTCCATACTTTGGCTATTGTTGATAATGCTGCTATTAACATTGGGGGTGCATGTACCCCTTCATATCTGTATTTTCATATCATTTGAGCAAAAATAATGCAATTGCTGGATCATAAGGTAGTTCCAGTTTTAGTTTTTTTGAGGAACTTCTATATTATTCTCCGGAGTGGCTCCACCCATTTGCATTCCTACCAACAGTACAAGAGGGTTTCTCTTTCTCCACATCCTTGCCAAAACCTGTTATTTCTTGTGTTATTAGTTTTAGCCATTATGACAGGTGTGAGGTGCTATCTCATCATGGTTTTGATTTGTATCTCTCTAATGATGAGTGGTGTTGAGCATGTTTTCATGTGTCTGTTAGCCATCTGGGTGTTTTCTTCAGAACAATGTCTATTCATGTCTTCTGCCCATTTCTTAACTGGGTTGTTTGTTTTTTGGGTTCTAAGTATGATAAATTATTTATAGATTTTGGATACTAACCCTTTATCTGATATGTCATTTGCAAATATCTTCTCCCATTCTGTCGGTTGCCTCATAGTTTTGTTGATTGTTTCCTTCCCTGTGCAGAAGCTTTTTCTTTTGATGAGGTCCCAGGAGTTCATTTTTGCTTTTGTTTCCCTTGCCTCCAGAGACGTGTTGAGTAAGAAGTTGCTGTGGCCAAGATCAAAGAGGTTTTTGCCTGCTTTCTCCTCCAGGATTTTGATGGTTTCCTGTCTTACACTGATGTTTTTGATCCATTTTTAGTTTATTTTTGTGTATGGTGTAAGAAAGTGGTTCGTGTTCATTTTTCTGCATGTCACTGTCTCAATAGATGCAGAGAAAACATTTTACAAATACAACATCCTTTCTTAACAAAAGCTCTTAAGAAAGTAGGGATAGAAGGATCATACCTCGAGATCATAAAAGCCATCTATGAAAGGCCCAATGCTAATATCATCCTCAATGAGGAAAAGCTGAGAGCTTTCCCCCTAAGGTCAGGAACAAGACAGGGATGTCCACTCTCGCCACTGTTATTCAACATAGTATTGGAAGTCTTAGCCTCTGCAATCAGACAACACAAATAAATAAAAGGCATCCAAATAGGCCAGGAGGAGGACAAACTTTCACTCTTCACTGAAGGCATGATACTCTATATGGAATACCCAAAAAATTCCACCAAATACTGCTAGAATTGATTCATGAATTCAACAAAGTTGCAAGATATAAAATCAATGCACAGAAATCGGTTGCATTCCTATACACCAACAATGCAGCTACAGAAAGGGAAATCAAGGAATCCATCCCATTTACAGTTGTACCAAAAAACATAAAATACCTAGGAATAAATCTAACCAAAAAGGTGAAAAATCTATACTTTGAAAAATATAGAAAGCTTATGAAAGAAATTGAAGAAGACACAAAAAGTGGAAAAAGATTCCATGCTTCTTGATAGGAAGAACAAATATTGTCAAAATGTTGATACTACCCAAAGTAATCTACATATTCAATACACTCTTCATCAAAGTAACACCAGAAATCTTCACAGGGCTAGAACAAATAATATTAAAATTTGTATGGAACCAGAAAAGACCCCGAGTAGCCAAAGCAATATTGAAAAAGAAAACCAAAGCAGGAGGCCTCACAGTCCCAGACTTCAAGCTACACTACAAAGCTGCAATCATCAAGACAGTATGGTACTGGAACAAGAACAGACACTCAGATCAATGGAACAGAATAGAGAACCTAGAAATGGACCCACAAACGTATGGCCAGCTAATCTTTGACAAAGCAGGAAAGAATTCCCATTGGAATAAAGACAGTCTCTTCAGCAAGTGGTGCTGGGAAAACTGGACAGCGACATGCAGAAAAATGAACCTGGACCACTTTCTTACAACGTACAAAAAAATAAACTCAAAATGGATGAAAGACCTCAGTGTAAGATAGGAAGACATCAAAATCCTGGAGGAGAAAGCAGGCAAAAACCTCTTTGATCTTGGCTGCAGCAACTTCTTACTCAACATGTCTCTGGAGGCAAGGGAAACAAAAGCAAAAATGAACTCCTGGGACCTCATCAGAAGAAAAAGCTTCTGCACAGGGAAGGAAACAATCAGCAAAACTAAAAGGCAACCGACAGAATGGGAGAAGATATTTGCAAATTACATATCAGATAAAGAGTTAATATCCAAAATCTATAAATAACTTATAAAACTCAACACCAGAAAATAAATAATCCAGTGAAGAAATGTGTAAAAGACATGAATAGACACTTCTCCAAAGAAGACATCCAGATGGCCAACCAACACATGAAAAAATGCTCCACATCACTCATCATCAGGGAAATACAAATCAAAACCACAATAAGATACCACCTTACACCTGTCAGCATGGCTAACATTAACAAGTCAGTCAACAACAGATGTTGGCGAGGATGCGGAGAAAGAGGGTCTTTTTTGCATTGTTGGTGGGAATGTAAGCTGGTGCAGCTTCTCTGGAAAACAGTATGGAGGTTCCTCAAAAAAATCCAAAGGATACAGGTACGCTGTTTCAAAGGGACACATGCACCCCAATGTTTATAGCAGCACTATCAAGAATAGCCAAAGTATGGAGAGAGCCCAAATGTCCAGTGATGGATGAATGGGTAAAGAAGATGTGGTATATATATATATATATATATATATATATATATATATATAATGGAGTATTACTTGGCAATCAAAAAAATGAATTCTTGCCATTTGCAACTACATGGATGGAACTGGAGGGTATTATGCTAAGTGAAATTAGTCAGTCAGAGAAAGACAAATATCATATGACTTCTCTCATATGAGGACTTTAAGATACAAAACAGATGAACATAATGGAAGGGAAACAAAAATAATATAAAAACAGGGAGGGGGAGAGTAACATAAGAGACTCTTAAATATGGAGAACAAACTTAGGATTGCTGGATGGGTTGTTGGGGGGGGGGGATGGGCTAAATGGGTAAGGGGCATTGAGGAATCTACTCCTAAATCATTGTTGCACTACATGCTAACTAACTTGTGCAGCCACTCTGGAAAACAGTATGGAGGTTCCTCAAAAAACTAAAAATAGAACTACCCTACGACCCAGCAATTGCACTACTTAGCATTTATCCACGGGATACAGGTGTGCTGTTTCTAAAGGACACATGCTCCCCCATGTTTATAGCAGCACTATCAACAATAGCCAAAGTTTGGAAAGAGCCCAAATGTCCATTGATGGATGAATGGATAAAGATGTGGTACACATTATATATATATATATATATATATATATATATATATATATACATATATATATATATATATATATATATATAATGGAGTATTACTCGGCAATCAAAAAGAATGAAATCTTGCCATTTGCAACTACATGGATAGAACTGGAAGGTATTATGCTAAGTGAAATTAGTCAGAGAAAGACAAAAATCATATGACTTCACTCATATGAGGACTTTAAGCTACAAAACAGATGAACATAAGGGAAGGGAAAGAAAAATAATATAAAAACAGGGAGGGGGACAAAACATAAGAGACACATAAATATGGAGAACAAACTGAGGGTTACTAGAGGGGTTGTGGGAGGGGGGGATGGGCTAAATGGATAAGGGAAATTAAGGAATCTACTCCTGAAATGATTGTTTCACTATATGCTAACTAATGTGGATATAAATTTTAAAAAATGAAAAATTAAATTAAAAAAAGAAAAAAGAAAACAAAATTAAAAAAATAAATATCATAAATTGCAAAAAAAGACTAAATAAGATAATCCACGTAAATCAATTGACACATAAAAAATGCTGTATGACTTTTACCTATAATAATCATTAATATAATGATTCTATACAATTGTTTCAATGAGAAAAATATTGAGCAAATGCTCAGATGACAGTTCTTTCAAGTGTTGAGATCTGTGTATTTTATTTCTAACATTGGGTAATGGCTTCATATTTTAAAATAAATTAAATAAGCAGGTTAAAAAATGTCAATACTACCCAAAGCAATCTACATATTCAATGCAATACCTATCAAAATAACATCAGCATTCTTTACATAGATAGAACAAAAATTACTAAAATTTGTATGGAATCAGAAAGGAGCTTGAATACCCAAAGCATTCTAAAAAGGAAACCAAAGCAGGAGTCATCACAATCCCTGACTTCAAGCTGTATTACAAAGATGTAATCAACAAGACAGTATGGTACTGGCACAAGAACAGACACTGAGATCAATGGAACAAAATAGAGAACCCAGAAATGGAGCCATACACGTATGGCCAGCTAATCTTTGACAAAGCAGGGAAGAATATGGAAGCAAGTGGTGCTGGGAAAAATATAATAATATTATTAAGTAATTTTAATTGTAAACTAATTATTTTAATATTTAGAAATAATACTTTCTATAGATCTTAGAATAAGTTAAGAAGAAGAATACTACTGGATTTTGCATCAAAAAATTTTAAGACTACTGGATTTGGAATCATAAAACTTAGAGTCCTGACACTTCTTGCTAATTATGTAACAATAGGTGGATCATTAAATAGCTTCCATCTTAAAATTTCTCATATGTAAAATTGTATTATCTCATCTACCTACTTCACTGAATGGCTGTGGTAAATGAAAAATAATTACTATATATTATTATAGTATATTATTATACTATATTACTCTAATATTATTGATAAAAATTTAATATATCAAAATAACCAGGACCATTGATTCAGGAAAAACTACAACATTTAATGTTGCTATGGAATTCCAGCATTGACACCTGTCCCCAGAGGATGATCTATGACACTGTATGTCTTTCTTAATTGCATTTCTACCTGAATCATTGCTCTGAGACTCCACTTAACTCTCAAATCTTTATCATAATTATAAATTTTGAGAAAGTTTGAATGTATAAAATGTTTCTATGCTGAATGAGGTAATTCCCTATGTTGTTTTATGACTATTTTCTGTCTAGATTTTTCAAGATTTCATAGATATACAAGACCAGGTGTGATATTTGAAAGTCATCTACTCTCTTCATATTTTAGATTTAAAACGCTTTTTGTATCAATATTTCCTGCTCAAACAATGCTGTGTCTCCTTGGGAATACTTCCAGAGTTCAGTCAAATACAGGGTCAAAAGGCAAAACAGTATTTTTCTTTAAACAATCCCCAGGTGATCTCCTCAAAGTTTTATATGAGCTGAGGCTTTAATATCACCATCTATTGTTTCTAGTGCCTTTTAATCATCAATGACTAGTATTTCTCCTTAGTTTAAGCATAAACATACAGCAGCTTAAATTTTATTAAACTACAAAAGTAATTATTTTTAAAATCACATATTATAGAATTTCAAAGTAAAATATGTTCTTCTGAGATAATATTACACATCCCTCAGCCCTTAGATATGCCTAAAGCATCCAATGAAGTGCCAAAAATCAGTTAGTGACTCTATTCAGAGCCTAACACTTAGGCTGGGTCTATACAAGTAAATTATTCTGAGATTAAAAACAGTCACTTTCTTTTCATTACATAGCTATTGTGTTAAGTGAATGTAGGAACAAAAGAATCCTAAAACTCCTAGAAGAAAGCATAAGAAAATAAGTTCATTAATATTGGTCTTGGCAAGAGTTTTTTGGATATGACATCAAAAGTACAAGGAACAAAAAAAAGTGACACTACATCAAACTAAAAAGTTTCACAGCCACAATCAACAAAATAAAACAGCAGCTTACAGAATGGGAGAAAATATTTACAAAACATATCTACTAAGAGGTTAATATCTAAAATATATAAGGAAATCATACAACTCAATAGCAAGAATTCCAATGAAAAAATGAATCCAAGTCACACAAATGGCCAACAGATAAATTAAAAGATGCTCAACATCACTAATCATCTGGGAAATGTGAATGAAAACCACAATAAGATATCACCTCATACCTGTTAGAATGGTTATTATATTAAAAAAATAGAATAGGCAAGGATGTGGAGAAAAGGAAACTTGTGCACAGTTGGCAGAAATGTAAATTGGTGCAGCCATTACAGAAAGCAGTACAGAGATTACTCGAAATATTAAAAATAGAACTACCATATGGTCCAGAAATTCCACTTCTGGATATATATCCAAAGGAAATAAAACCAGAATCTAGATGAGATTCTACACTTATTTTCATTACAGCATTATTCACAATAGCCAAGATATGGAAACAACCTAAGTGCCCATCTATGGATAAATAAAGAATATGTGAATATATATAATATTCAGGCATGAGAAAGAATGAACTTCTAATTTGTAACAATATGGATATAACTTGGGGGCATTGTGCTAAGTGAAATATATCAGACAGAGAAAGACAAATGCTTTATGATATCACTTATATGTAGAACCTAAAAAAGCTTAACTCATGGAAACAGAGTGTAGAAATGTGTTTGCCAGGGGCCAGGGGCTGGGCAGTAGAGGAAATAAAGAGATGTCCATCAAAGAGTACAAACTTCTAGTTACAAGATTAATAAGTTCTGGAGATCTAATATAGAGCACTTCTATTATGGTTAACAACACTCTATTGTACACTGTTTTTATTTTATAGACTCTCTGCAACAGCTTATTAGTTTTATGGCTATTCTGTCCTCAGGATGCATAATTGCCACCTCTCATTCTCAACTGAAAATTTCATATCTCCCTAAATAATACCATGCTCAAATTTGTCTGCCTTTGTAGACCCTCCCAAATACTCTCCGCCAACTGAACCATCTCTTTCTTGAATTCTACCACTTTTAATGCTTTTTATGCCATTGGTTTGTGTCTCCTCTATGTTATATTTCCTCATTGCATTCTTTGCCCTTTCAGGGCAGTGTCTTTCTTCTACACATCTCTATTCTGTATCTTCTGCAGTGTTTACTAAATAAATATTGGTAGCTGAAAAAATTATATAATATAACATATGATTAAGTGCCAAAGCAAGTGTGAACAGAAATAAATACTGTAGGAGTTCAGAGAAGAAAGAGATTACTGGGAAAAAATGGTTCACAGGGAGATGTTACATTAAACTGAACTTCCACGGGAAAGGTAGGTAAGAGACTAAAAATAGAGTTGACATAGTGAACACAAATTTCTCAATAATGAGACACATTTTAGATAGACTTACCAATTTAGGGGCAGGCATTATTTATCAACCACAAACATTCTCTGTGGGAGCAGTCTTTTAAAACCTAAGGCATGGTGTTGCAGAATAGAACACATGCCTTCTGCCAGAAAGTAATTTTTATTAGTAAATGAAAATAAGTGGTTTAGCTATGCATTTGAATTTTATAATTTCAAAGTTTCCAATCTGACTAAATCACTTCTTTTCTCGGGATGAACAAGAACCATAGGAAAGACTGGGGTGTTACAGTAGTATTGCCACCTCATGGGAATAAAATCAGTCTTGGGAAACCATTTTTCCTACCTCAAAATTCCACTTTTTTTTTCTTTAACCCAATGAGGTTAACCATTAAGCCTATATCCCATCAGAGGTGTGGCTAAATTTTTCAAGGGATATCACAGAAGCAATCCTGTCCCCAACTTAATAAAGCTGCTACTGTAATACTAAACACTGTTTCTTCAGGGACCACTGATGGGAAATTATGCCAGAGGCATTTGAAATGATCATGTACAGTATATCAATTAAATTAATTCTAAGTCCTCTCTGTACCCAAGGCCAAAATTCACTTTCTATTTTGTTTTCACTCCAGATTATGTCTAGCCATCTTGCCCAATATAGGCTATTAGATACTCTTCAAAAAGGTAAAATGACAAAACTAAGATAGTCCAATAATGCAATGTAAACATAAAAATGCCCCAGATATATTGTTTTAGTTTTTGTTTCAATTCCAGTTAGTTAACATAAAATGTAATATTAGTTCCAGGTGTAGATTTAGTGATTCAACAATTACATACAACACCCTGTGCTCATCACAACAAGTGCACCCTTAATCCACATCACCTATTTAACCCATCTTCCCACCCAATTTCCCTCTGACCTCTGGTAACCATCAGTTTGTTCTCTATAGTTAAGAGTCTGTTTCTGGGTATGCGTATCTCTTTTTCCCCTATGATCATTTGTTTTGTTTCTTAAAATCCACATATGAGTAAAATCATATGGTATTTGTCTTTCTCTGACTGACTGATTTTGCTTAGCGTAAAATTCTCCAACTCTTCCATCCACATCTAGGCAAATGGTAAGATTTCATTCGTTTTTATGGCTGAATAACATTTCTGTGTGTGTGTGTGTGTGTGTGTGTGTGTGTGTGTATTTTCTTTATTCATTCATCAGTTGAGGGACACTTAGGCTGTATACACAATTGACTATTGTAAATAATGCTGCTATAAACATCCTGATGCATGTATCCCTTTGGAATAGTATTTTTGTATGCTTTCGGATAAATTGCTGGATCCTAGTGTAGTTCCATTTTTAAATTTTTGAGGAACTTCCATACTGTTATCCAGAGCAGCTGCACCAGTTTACATTCCCACCAACAGTGCAAGAAGTTTCCCCATTCTCCACATCTTCACAAACAGCTGTTGTTTTTTGTTGTTGTTGATTCTAGCCATTCTGATGTGTGGTGTGAGGAGATATCTCATTATAGTTTTAATGTGTATTTCATTGATGACGAATGATGTTGGGCATCTTTTTATGCATCCTTTGGCCATCTGTATATCTTCCTTGGAAAAATGTCTATTTATGTCTTCTGCCCATTTCTTCACTGGACTATTTGTTTTTTGGGTGTTGAGTTTTATAAGTTCTTTGCATATTTTTAATACTAACCCTTTATCATAAATAAAGAAGATATTTGCAAATATCTTCTCCCATTCTGTTAGTTGCCTTTTTCTGTTGGTTGTAATATTTTACCCAAATTCCAGTTAATTACAACATAATATTAGTTTCAAGAGTAGAATTTAGTGATTCATCACTTACATACAGCACCCAGGGTTCATCACAAGAACTGACCTCCTTTATACCTATCACCCATTGGTTGCCTTTTAGTTTTATTGATTGTTTCCTTTGCTGTGCAGAAACTTTTATTTTGATGAAGTCCCCATAGTTTATTTTGCTTTTGTTTCCCTTGCCTCAGTAGACATGTCTAGTAAGAAGTTGTTACAGCCTCTGTCAAAGGGGTTACTGCCTGTGTTGTTCTTTAGGACTTCAAGGTTTTCATTTCTCACATTTAAGTCTTTAAACCTTTTGATTTTACTTTTTATTTTTTTAATAATTTAATTTTTTTAATTTATATCTAAATTAGTTAGCATATAGTGCAACAATGATTTCAGGAGTAGATTCCTTAATGCCCCTTACCCATTTAGCCCATCCAACCCCCACAACTACTCCAGTAACCCTCTGTTTGTTCTCCATATTTAAGAATCTCTTATGTTTTCCCCCACCCTGTTTTTATATCATTTTTGCTTCCCTTCCCTTATGTTCATCTTTCAATTTTATTTTTGTGTCTGGTCTTCAAAAATGGTGCAATTTCATTCTTTTGTATGTTCCAGACCATTTTAATTTAGGTGTGCCTTTCATAAATGTGATTCTCTCTTATTTAATAAATAATTTTGGTAAAGTTAATTTATTATAATCTCTGCTTTATTTTTATGTATTTGAAAATCTAAGTTTTTAATTTTTATTTACCATGTTTAATGTATATCCATATTAAGATTTGTTTAATAAAATGTTTTCTCTATACTCTCCTAATTCTTGAGTTTAACATTATCGTTTTATCCTGCTGGCTACTCTTAAAATTAACACGTCTTAAGCTTTTATTTCAGTAAACTAGTGTAGAGTTTATCGTTATCTGCATGCATATTCCCAAAAGTAAAAAAAAAAAAAAGAACTTTACCGTGTTTTACATATTGGAAGTGCCACTTTACCAGGAAATAAACAACAATAAGGAGAGAAGAAAAAGGAAATAATAGGAAAAAGTAAAAATGACATGGGAAGGATAAAATAACATAGATCATTAGTTAGATAATAGTGAGTGGGTATGATTGTTTATAAAAATGATTGATATTTAAGTATTTTAATGAAATATTTCTAGTTTTATTTTTCTTTCAGAATTTAACATATCAAGGATCCAAGAAATAAATAAGTAAGCATCTAAATAACAAAAACAATAAGCTTTATTTTATAGGGGGAGAAGTCTGTACCTCATAAACAATTATACGGTTTTTATGTCCCTGAATACTTTACAAAAAACTAATTATGTATTTAGCCACAAAAACTTAATAAAAAACATGTTTAACATCTTACATTTTCTAACAACTATTGAATACAGTTTGAAATACATAAATTTTGAAGTGACCAAATGATTAAACTCTTAGAAATTAAGAAATATGCTTATAACTTCTTCTGGATCAAATAATAAACTGTATGTTATGTAGGAAGTAACAGAAACAACAACATGGGCTGAAAACTTCAGAAACAAGTATTTCAAAGATCATTTATAGCATTACATATTTTCCTTATTTTAAAAATGCTAAAAGAAATAAACTCAGTATTCATTTTTTAAAAGATTTTTTGTGGGCCTGCCTGGGTGGCTTAGTCGGTTGAGCATCTGATTCATGTTTTAGGCTCAGGTCATGATCCCAAGGTCGTGGGATCAGGCCCCATCAGTCTCCGTGCTTAGCATTGAGCCTACTCGGGATTCTCTCTCTCTCTCTCTCTATCTCTCTGCCCCACTCCCCCCTCTCTAAAATATTTTTAATGTATAAAAATTGCAAAGAAAAAACAAATAAAAAAGAAAGTAGGATACGGGAAAAATATAAAAGTTTAAATTAATAAAAAGAAACATTTAAAAAGTTTTTATTTAAATTCCAGTTAGCTAACATACAGTGCAATATTAGTTTCAAGTATACAATATAGTGATTCAACACTTCCATACAACACCCAGTGCTTATCACAAGTATACTCCTTAATCTCTATCACGTATTTACTCCATTTCCACACCCACCTCCTCTCTGGTGGGTTCTCGAAAGAGTCTGATGAGGGGCGCCTGGGTGGCGCAGTCGGTTAAGCGTCCGACTTCAGCCAGGTCATGATCTCGCGGTCCGGGAGTTCGAGCCCCGCGTCAGGCTCTGGGCTGATGGCTCAGAGCCTGGAGCCTGGTTCCGATTCTGTGTCTCCCTCTCTATCTGCCCCTCCCCCGTCCATGCTCTGTCTCTCTCTGTCCCAAAAATAAATAAACGTTGAAAAAAAATTAAAAAAAAAATAAAGAGTCTGATGAGCACTGGGTGTTGTATGGAAACCAATTTGACAATAAATTTCATAATAAAAATAAATAAATAAATAAATAAATAAATAAATAAAAAGTTAAGATTCTGTTTTATCATTTTCCTCTATCTCTTTTTTTCCCTTTGCTCATTTCTTTCATTTCTGAAATTACACATATGAGTGAAATCATATGCTATTCGTCTTTCTCTGATTTATCACTCTTAGCATAATACTCTGTGGCTCCACCCATGTTATTGCAAATGGCAAGATTTCATTCTCTTTATGGCTGTTTAATACTCCATTGTGTGTGTGTGTGTGTGTGTGTGTGTGTGATCACATCTTCTTTATCTATTCATCAGTAGATGGACATGTGGACTCTTTCCATAGTTTGGCTATGGTAGATAATGTTTCTATAAACATCAGGGTGCATGTATCCCTTTGAATTACTTGTTTTGCATTCTTTGTGTAAATACCTAGTAGTGCAATTGCTGAATGGTAGGGTAGTTCTATTTTTAACTTTTTGAGAAATGTCAATAATATTTTTCAGATTGGTTGCATCAATTTATATTCCCACCAACAATGCAAGAGTTTTCCTTTTTTTCTGCATCCTTACCAACACCTGTTGTTTCTTGTGTTGTTGATTTTATTAAGCACTCTGACATGTGTAAGGTGATATCTCACTATATTTTTGATTTGTATTTCCCTGATGATGAGTGATGTTTAATATCTTTTCATGTGTCTCTTGGCCATCTGTATGTCTTCTTTGGAAAAATGTCTATTCACATCTTCTGCCCATTTGTAATTAGATTGTTCATTTTCAAAGAGAGTTAACAATTATCTTGAGCCTGAAAACGACTGCTTTAAAATAAGTAAATTCCTTACAAATCTGATTTTAAGAAGAAACAAGTAAACAAAATATGTACAATATTAAAATAGAAAGGAGTTAAACAAAAAGGGTAAATTTAATGGTATCAGACATTTTAATAGTCTACAATTTAGAAGTCAATGGAATTCTGCCTTAAAATTACTGAGGAAAGATTATTTTAATTCTAGACTTTATATCCAGGCAAAGTATAAAACTTCTTTAAAAGTATGTTGAAAGCATTATCCTCTATTTAAGGATTTAAAATCAATTAACTTCTTTCAAAGCTACTAGATTACATGCTCAAGAAAAATGGAGGAGACTAACCAAAACTGTGGGTAGGTAATCTATTTTTATACGAATGACCACACTATCTGGAGATTTTTAGCAATAATTCTTATTGCCTGAGTGACCAAAGAAAACCATTTCTCTTAATCTTTGTTTTCTTATTTGTAAATTGGGGATCATAATCCATAATTTACAGGACTACACACATATATATATATATATACACATATATGTATGTATACATATACATATATGTGTACATATACATATGTGTATGTATATATATGTGTATATGTATATACATATGTGTGTGTATATATATATAAGTACATACTCAGGAACTTATATATATATATAAAGTATTTTACTGTAATTTGACATATTATAATAGCACATGGTGTTTATAAGAATTATTAGTCCAGCTCCTGTCTTCAAGGGTTTTACAATCTAGTTTGAAATACAAGATTAACACACATAAGAATAACCTTGAACACAGTGAGAATTTCAGCCCCAGTAACCGTAACTAAATAAAATTAACCACATACAGTAATGTCTAGGTAGAATATATACATTGTTTTCCTTCTACCTATAAAATTATATTTAATATAAATATACTATAAAGATTTCTTTAAATAGCTTATGGGTGTGTAGCAAATAGTATAACTCAACACATTTTGAGAACAAGGGTAAGGATGTTATGTATAATGTTTTCTCTCCCCTTGTTTTCACTGACAGTGTTTAAAAATAAGAATATTCTTCATTTTGTGCCACAGAAGGATTCTGAACCAAAGTTATGTATATCATACATTTTTTTTCTCTTTATTGATAATGTTTTTTCATATACTTGTAAAGTTTCAAGCCTGGAATAATCTTTAGAGATAGAATTCATTCACTCTTAAATGGTGGTAGGGAAATGGGTAATGGATAAAGATATAATCCTGTAGGAGGTGTTTTCAATTGTGCGTGCTATCCACTGCAAGAAATGTGACACCACTCCTCTCCCATCATATGCACACATCATGGTAATAGTGACTGACAAAAAGTGTGTGTTGAAGGGAAAACTGTGGAGAAAAGAGTAAAACTTAATTTCCAAGTTGTCCACACACAAAGGGGCAGGTTCTATAATTCCCAAGTTATAGAACCCAGCCCACCAGCCTGGTCACTAGCTCAAGTATTTTATCTTCATTTTGAACATACTTAATGAAGTTTTCTCTAGTTTCCTAAGGCATATATGTGATCTTCTGAAATACAAAGCACTTTGATTTCATTCTTCTTCATGGAGTTATCATATTATATATTTATTATAATTATTTGTAAATGTCATTGTCTCACTTATTGGGTTATATTATAAATATTTCAATCCCATTCTTGCTGCCTAGCATCATATGCTGAACATTGAAAAAAATTAGTAAATATGTAATGTAAATAAATTTGTATTAATGTTATCTTTTTTCATATAAACCTGTGTTCATTATTAAGGATGGTGCATCAGCATTCAGTTGGGAAAATAAAAATACAGTATTTATTTTAAATAGGGAGGACTTTTATGCAGGTAATTGATTAAAACATGATTGAAATGAATGAAGGAGCAGAAGAAATGTGTTGAAGAAGCCAGAAAGAGAAGACTATACCAAGAAGTTAATACTCAATTACAACTCATGGGTTCAAACTCATGAGCTTACACTTGCCATCAATATAATGGAAGTACTTCAGGTGCCATTGCTTGTATTGGAATTGCACTGCTGATGAGATTACACCGTACAAATGCTGCTATTTCTAGAAACTACCACTGCTACTCCTAGAAGCTCAATGACCCTATATCATTTCTAGAGTTCTCAGTCAGTAACTGCTAATGTTGCCATTGCTGGATACTACCAGAATAAAGGAAAATATACACTTTTTTTTCTCTTTCTTTCAATTTCCACATAAATGCTCTCCACTGGCAAACTAGAAAACATTTGTCAAGAAGTATAAGTTTAAAAGATTTCAGGTGTCGTAGACTCTGGTTCTGAAGTTGTCTCTTGTCCAGCAAGAGAGCGGGATGCAGGATTGAAAATGTGAGAGAGGCTAATGTCCAGGAGGAGACAAGAGCCCAAAATAAGTGTCCTTGCTCCATTTTTATTATGATCAGAAGGCTTACAAGCATGATGGACATTCACAAAGAGACAATGAAACAATGAACATTAACTCATGGGCGTGGGGAAAAGGGAGTTTTGAGGTATGTAGTGTCAGGTGTTTGGGTCAATACAAAACAAGATTTTGGTGCTGGGTGGAAGGTTGTTTACATCAAACATGAGGCGCCACCTCTGTTTACCTGAACTGGTCTAGGGGACAAGAAAGACAGAGTATGCTACCTCAGGGTCAACAAGGCACGTTTCTTTTGCTAATTAGCTCCACTCTGGGAGACTTTGCCCTGCTGTTGTCTACAGTCCTGTTTACCTGCTTACCTATTTTTGTCCTTTCTTCCTGTGAAAGCAGCTTTCTGATATTGTATTAAGTTGTGGGGCGTTTCCACCCTGAATACCTAATCTTGTTTACCTCATCTTGCATGTTTTCATCCTGAGATTCCCTATGCCTATGCTTTTGTCCTATACTGGGGACCTTTGCCCCATTTACCTAATCTTATTTACCTAATCTTGTTTACTCAAACTTGGCTTTCTAACTCTTTATGCTTTGTTAACCCATAGGTGCAAGCTCAGGGAATTCCTAAGCTTATTCCCCACATTCCATCGTCCAAACTCTTGTGATACATAGAACATTGAAGTCTGAGAATGGAATTGAAAGTTAACTGAAAGGGTTATCCATCTTCCTTATGATACTACTGTCACCTGGCAGCTTTGTTTTAATGTAAGCAAGGACATATGTGGATATAAAACTGAATACAGCAACAAGTAGAAAGGTCTATGGGGAAAAGACAGATTTATATGGGTGGTGGTTATTCACATGAACTATGATTCAATCAATAATCAGCCAGATAATATTTACACAGTGCTATAAACATCTCCATTAATTGGCCTATGCAAGATACTATTAGGGTATTCAAATCTTGGTGCATACACAAAAAAGGAAGGACGAAACAAGCATTCGCTGTTTACTGTTATGCAAGGTGCTTTGTTTGTGTTATCTCTCTTCATCCTTGGATCAACCTTGTGGAACCCTGATTTACAGAAAACTAAAACATAAATAAATTAATATATGTAAAAGAAACATAAAAATTCCCCTATCTTTAACCTAAACAAAATCAGTCTTGGGAATTATCTTTGATAATTTAACCAAAGGACAAAATTAAAATACTTTTTTATAATGTAAAAAAAATATGGTTACCGAAAATCATGAAAGTTTTTGTAATGAGCACTAGGTGTTGTATGTAATTGATAAAGCCCCAAATTCTACACCTGAAAGTAATATTAAAATGTCTGTTAACTGGAATTTAAATAAAGACTTAAAAATTTTAAAAAAACTATAGAAATTTTTATTTATTTTTTATTTTTATTATTTTGAGAGTGAGAGAGAGAACATGCACTACTGGGGTAGCGGCAGAGAGAGGGAGTTGTTGCAGACTTTGAGTCTGGAGTTCTCTCTTGTCCAGCAAGAGATAAGATGCAGAAATGAATATGAGAGAGGCTAATGTCTGAGAGAAGACAAGAGCCCCGAGGAAGGGCCCTTGCTCCATATTTAATAAGATTAGAAGGCTTACAAATGTGATGGACTTGCAGAAAGAGAACAAAATATAGTAAGCAACTCATGTGTGTGAGAGAAAGAGGATTTCGAAGGTATGCAGTGTTAGGGGTTAGGCTCAATACAATCCAAAGTCCCAGCACTTAGCAGAAGGCCATTTACTGAAGGCACCAGGCATCATATCTGTTTATCTCAACTTTCCTAGGGGCTAAGTCAGATAGAGCATTCTACTTTGGGTTAACAAGGCATTTTTCTTGCTAAATAGCTCTGGACATTTTTGCCCTGCTGTGGGGGGTTTTCTGTTTCTACCTGTTCTCATACACTTTCATCCTGTGGAAGCAGCTTTCTGCCAGACACTTTGTTCTATGCTGGGGGCATTTTCACCTTGTGGTGGCTTTTTTCCCTAAGGCTTGTTAACCCTGTTAACCCATTGGTGCAAGCTCAGGGAATTCTTAAACTTATTCCCTACAGGGAGTGAAAGAGAATCCCAAGCAGGCTCACAGATCATGACATGAGGTTCAATCTCACAAACCAAGATATCATGACCTGAGCCAAAATCAAGAGTCAGATGCTTAACTAACTGAGCCACCCAGATGCTCTTATAGAGATTTTTTAAAGGCTTGTTATAATAATTGAAAACTTTACATACTGCATTGTAAGTAAATTATCCAAATTGACAAGACAGGAAAATGTAAGCAAAAAATAAGTGTGGTATGATATTTATTTATTTGTTTATTTATTCATTATTTTAATTTTTAATGTTTATTTATTTTTGAGAGAGAGAAAAAGAGAGGAGCAGAGAGAGAGACACACACACAGAATCCGAAGCAGGTTCCAGACTCTGAGCTGTCAGCACAGAACCAGAGAAGGGGCTCAAACTCACAAACGGTGAGATCATGACATAAGCCAAAGTCAGAAGCTCAACTGACTGAGCCCACCCAGGTGTCCCTGATATGAAAGTTTGTTTGTTAAAAGAGAAAATTGTCCATGTTCATACAGCTAGTAAAAAATAATACACCTATGCTTCAAAATCAAAATCAATTCTAATTTTAAACTCCAAGACCTTTCAAATAGTTTAATTTTATTAAAATTCATGCTTTGCCTCTTTAGGAAAACCTGGGATTATACTTAGATCTGACTCTCCCATCCCACCCAGGCAAGGAAACTGACTTAGATACACCTACTGCTTAGTGAAGTTACCAGCCCTGCCCAAACTGAAAGGCTAGCCAGAACATATGGAAAGCTGTACAGCCCAGTAAAACTCAAGCAGAGAGTCCAGAAGAAACAGCTAATAATCTGTAAAGCAGAGTGGCCTTGTTTGGCCAGGGAACCTTGAACATGGGTTGGCTTGAGTTAAAATCACAAAGAGTCTTTTCAGCCATAAACTTGTTATCTCACTGTGCCCAGTTAAGGAAACTAATTCACAGTCACACCCATTGTTGAATACACCCTTTAGCTTTATCAACCAGGCAACCTAACCAGAGCACATGGGAAGCTATGTAGCCCATCCAATAACCCTGCTTACAATGACACTTTAATAAAGAGAAAAACCCATGGTTTTCCCTATCTATGGAGCAAAATTGGTGGCCCCATGTTGCAGGGAATTTAGGGTACACTCTCACTTGATTTGGGTTCCTAAACAATCTGTGCAGATACTGGGGCCTGTCCCACTGTTCTTCCAAGACAGAAAAAATAATTCATACTTCATCTGACTCTGAGTATAGTACCCAGTCCTAAACATTTTTTAAGTCTGACCAAGAACCCAGACAACTGTGGAGCTGATACTATAGCCTCACTTAGGCAGGGAACCAGGTCAGCAGTTGTATCAAACTGTTTTCAGCCATTGTCACCCTCCCCTACCTCAGAGTTTGACCAGTGACCTTCCCAAAATAAACTTTTATAGCATGCCTCACCTACTTGAGGATTTTAACAGTAGACATAGGCTGAAGCCCAAACTGAGCTGACAGGTGAACAATGTCTCTGCTAAAATGAACCTATAAAGTCTGGAAGTGGATCCAGTTGGCTAAAGTACACAGATGCCAAAGGTAGGGAATCAGAAATCATGAAAAAAATCCAGTAAACATGACACCACCAAAGGAAACTAATAAAGCTCCAATAACTGACCCCAAAGAAATGGATATTTCTGGACTTCCAGACAAAGAATTTCCAATAATTCTCTTAAAGAAGTTTAGTTAGCTATAAGAACACAAATATAGGGACAACTAAATGATATTGAGAAAACAATGTAGCAACAACAAGAGTAGTTCAACAAACACATAGAAACTATCAAAAAAAATTTAGAGCAGAAGCAATAATTCAAATGAAAAGTTCAGTGTAGAGCTTAAAAAACAGACTTGATCATGAAGAAGAATGAATCAGTGACCTAGAAGATGGGACATTTGAAATTATTCAGTCAAAGAAACAGAAAAAAAAAACCTCAATACATACATTATACCTCATACATTTCACCTCAAAAAATGAATAATCCAATTAAAAAATGGGTAGAAGACATGAATAGATATTTTACCAAAGAAGACGTGCAGATGTCCAAGAAGCACATGAAAGATATTAAACATTACTCATCATCAAGAAAATACAAATAAAAACTACAATTATATATACCTCACATCTGTCAGAATAGCTAAAACCAACAATTCAAGAAACAACAGATGTTGGTGAGGATGTAGACAATAGTGAACCTTCCCGTACATTTGGTGAAAATGCAAACTGTAGCAGTCACTCTGGAAAACAGTATGGAAGTTCCTCAAAGAGTTAAAGATAGAGCTACCCTAGGGTTCAGAAATTTCACTGTTAGGTATTTACCCAAAGCATATAAACCTACTAATTCTAAGGGATGCATACTTCCTAATGTATATAGCATTATTATCTACAATAGCCAAACTGTGGAAAGAGCCCGTGTCCATCAACTGAATGGATAAAGAAGAGGAGGTACACACACACACACACACACACACACACACACACAAATGGACTATTAGCCATGAAAAAAAATGAAATGTTGCCATTTGTAATGATGTGGACAGGGCTAAAATTTATTATGGTAAAAACAATAAGTCAATCAGAGAAACACAAATACCATATAATTTCACTCAGTGTGGAATTTAAGAAACAAAACAAATAAGCATAAGAAAAAAAGAGAGAAAGAGGCAAAACAAGAAAGAGACTCTTAACTACAGAGAATAAATTGATGGTTATTAGAAGGGATGTGGTTGAGGGGATGGGTTAAATGGTTGATGGGAATTAAAGAGTGCACTTATTGTGATGAACACAAGGTGTTGTATGGAAGTGTTAACTCACTAAATTGTACACCTGAAACTAAGATTACACTGTATTGTTAACTAACTGGAATTTAAATAAAAAACTTAAAAAAATATTGAAAAAGAGTGAAGAAAGTCTACAGAAATTATGGAAGATAATTAAACAATATTCACATTATAGGATTTCCAGAGGAAAAAAGAAAGAGAAATTATCTTTAAAGCAATAATAGTTGAAAACTTCTCAAACCTGAGAAAAGAAATTTACATACAGATCCATGAGGCCCAAAGAACCCCAAATAGTTTGAATAAATAGGGTTATGCTGAGTCATATTATAATTAAATTGTCAAAAGTTGAAGATGAAAGAATCTTAAGAGCAGCAGGGAAAAAGATAAATTACATACAAAAGAACTTCCATAAGACTATTGACAGATTTCTCAACAATATTTCAGGAAAAGAAAAATGAGTAATATTTTCAAAATAGTGATAGAAAAAAAATCTGTCAAGCAAGAATTCTGTACCTGGCAAAGCTGTCTGTTAGAAATGAAGGAGAGGTAAAAACTTTTTAAAACAACAACAACAACAACAACAACAACAACAACGTGAGGTAATTTATCACCACTAGATACATCTTACAATAAATGCTAAAGGGAGTCCCTTGAATGGTATTAAAAGAATGTTATTTGAAATTACAAAAAATAAGAAGGTAACATAAAACTCAATGGTAATGGTAAATAGATAATCAAAGATAGATTTTGTAATATGGCAATGGTGATGCATAATTCCCCTACAACTCTAGTTGAAAAGGTAACAAAAACATAATAAAAATATCCATAACTAATATATCCAGTTAATTAGTTTCTTTGGATAATTTCAAATGTCCCATCTTCTAGGTCACTGATTCATTCTTCTTCATGATCAAGTCTGTTTTTGAAGCTCTCCATTGAACTCTTCATTTGAATTACTACTTCTGCTCTAATTTTTTTTGATAGTTTCTATGTGTTTGTTTAACTTCTCATGAGGTATGCCTCTAGTATTTTTATATGCTAAAGGTGAATTATCTGAAAAATATATGAAATGAGGAAAATAATCCTATTTACAATACCTTTAAGCATAATAAACTACTGGGGCACCTGAGTGGCTCAGTCAGTTAAGCATACAACTCTTGATTTTGGTTCAGGTCATGATCTCACATTCATGAGATCAAGCCCTACATAAGGCTCCTTGCTGACAACATGGAGCCTGCTTGGGATTCTCTCTCTCCCTCTCTTTCTGCCCTTCCCCTTCTCTCTCTCTCTCTCTCTCTCTCTCTCAAAATAAATAAATAAATGTTATTAAAAGAAATAAAAATAAAGCACTTAGAAGTAAATTTAACAAAGGAGACGAGAGCTATCTATTCTGAAAACAATAATTCATTGATCAAATAAATCAAAAAGACACAAATAAATGTAAAGGTATCCTGTGTTCATAGATTAGAGTAATTAATACTAGTAAAATATCAATACTGCCCAAAGCTATCTGGAGATTCAGTGCAAACTGATTTTTCAATGTGAGCTTTTAAAGAAAAAAAATCTAAAATTTATATGGAACCACAGAAGTCTCCAAATAGCCAAAGTAAAATCAGGAAAGAAGAAGAAAAAAATTTAGCATCACACTTCCTCATTTCAAGCTATACTTTATAGCTATAGTAATCAAAACAGTATTGTACTGGCATAAAAACAGATACATAGATCAGTAGAACAAAACCAAGATTTCAGAACGAATTCCACTCATATATGTTGACTAATTTTAACTATCGTTCATTAAATATTTAACAAAGGAGCCCAAATATTAAATAAAGAAAAGACAGTCTCTTCAATAAATGTTGTTGGAGAAAATTGGATATTCATGTGTAAAAGAATGAAACTAGACCCATATCTTACACCACCCACAAACATTATTTTGAAATGAATTGAAGACTTAAATATAAACCATAACAGTAAAAACAGAAAAATACTAAAAGAAAACATAGGAAAAATTCTTCTTGACATGGATTCTAGTATTGATTTTTTTTTTGATATGACACTGAAAGTACAACCAACAAAATAAAAAATTAAAAGGTTGGACTATATTAAACTAAAATTCTTCTGTATAGCAAAATAACATTCAACAAAATGAAAAAACAACTTGTAGAATGCGAAAAAAAATATTTGCAAACCATATACTTAATAAGGAGCTAATTACCAAAATATATACAACAGTAACAAACCTAAAGGTACTAATTGATAATAATACAATAAGAGTATGGGACTTTAACACCATGCTCACATCAATGGACAGATCATCCAAACAGAAAATCAATAAGGAAACAGTGGCTTTGTATGCCACACTGGACCAGATGAATTTGACAGATATATTTAGAATATTACATCCCAAAAGAGCAGAATGCACATTCTTTTCAAGTGCACATGGGACATTTTCCAGAATACATCACATATTAGGCCACAAATCCATCCTCAACAAATACAAAGAGATTGAGATAATACTATGAATATTTTCTGACCACAAAATTATGAAACTTGAGATTAACCACAAGAAAAAATCTGGACACACCACAAATACATGGAGGATAAATAGCATGCCACTATACAATGAATGGATCAACCATGAAATAAAATAAATAAAAAAGTACAAGGAAACAAATGAAGTGAAATAATAAAGAATAGAACAGAAATAAATGATACAAGAGAATAGATAAATGAAACCTGATGCTGGTTCTTTGAAAAAATAAAGCTTATAAAACTCTAGTCAGACTTATCCAGAAAAAAAAATGAAAGGACTAAAATAAATAAAATAACATGTGATAGAGGAGAATAACAACTAAAATCAGATAAATACAATTATAAGAGAATATTATAGATAGAAAACTATGTATCAACAAATTGGACAACCGTGAAGAAATGGAAAAATTCCTAGAAACATGTAAACTATCGAAACTGAAGTAGGAAGAATTAGAAAATTTTAACAGACCAATTAGCAGCAAAGAAATTGAATTAGTAAACAAAAAAACTCCCAACAAACAAAACCAGAACCAGATGGCTTCACAGGTAAATTCTACCATTTAAGAAGAGCTAATACCTATTCTTCTCAAACTATTCCAAAACATAGAAGGGAAGGAAAATTTCCCAATTCATTCTATGAGGACAGAATTACCCTAACACCAAAACCAGATAATGACACCATTAAGAGAGAGAGAGACAGAGACAGAGACAGAGACAGAGAGACAGAGAATGACAGCCTTTGGATCCCTGAGCAGTGCCATGGCAGTTAGCAGCAACTAAGCACCTTATGAATAGGTGGCAAAATGGGAGCCAAGAAGAAAATGGCCAATCCATTTTCTAAGGAAGATTGGTATGATGTGAAAGCAGTAGCTATGTTCAATAAAAGATATTGGGAAAACACTAGTCATAAGAATTCAAAGAATCAAAATCACATCTGATGGTCTCAAGGGTCATGTTTTTGATCAGCCTTACTGATCTACAGAATGATGAAGTTGCATTTAGAAAATTCAAACTAATTATTAAGGATGTTCAGGGAAAAAAATTGCCTTATTAGTTTCCATGGCATAGATCTTACCTGTGACATAAATTCCGAACTTTTAGGGTGCTTGTGTGGCTCAGTCGATTAAGCATCTGACTTTGGCTCAGGTCACGATCTTGCAGTCCGTGAGTTCGAGCCCCGCATCCGGCTCTGTGCTGACTGCTCAGAACCTGGAGCCTGTTTCAGATTCTGTGTCTCCCTCTCTCTCTGACCCTCCCCTGTTCATGCTCTGTCTCTCTCTGTCTCAAAAATAAATAAACATTAAAAAAATTCTTTAAAAAAATTCTGAACTTTCAATATTAACCTCTCATCAGATACATAATTTGAAAATATTCTCTCCTCTCTCTAAGTTGCCTTTTATTTTTATTGTTTTCTTTGATGTACAGGTTTTTTTAGTTTTATGTAGTTCCACTTGTTTATTTTTCCTTTTGTTTGTTTTTTTTGTTGTTGTTGTCATATCCAAATAACTATGCTAAGACCAATGTGAGGAAAATTTTCTCAATGTTCACTTCTAGGAGTTTTACATCTAAATCTTTCATCCATTTTGAGTTGATTTTTGGGTCATCCAATATAAGTTGATTTTGGGTACAGTGCAAAAGATAAATGTTCAAATGTATTCTTTTGAATGTAAATATCCAGTTTTCCCAAAACCCTTTGTTGAAGAGTAGCCATTCCTCAATTCTGTAGTCTCACCTCAGCATCCTTGTCTAAGGTTAGTTGAAATATATATATATATATATATATACACACACACACACACACACACACACACACATACACACACACACACACACATTTCTGGGCTCTCTATTGTGTTCCATTGATATATGTGTCTGATCTTATGCCAGCACTGTGATGTTTTAATTACTAGAGCTACGTAATACAATTGAAAATCAAGAAGTGTGTTGTCTCTGGCCTTGGTCTTATTGTTTAAGATTGCTTTTGGCTACCAAAGTATTTTGTAGTCCCATACAAATTTTAGAATTTTTTCTGTTGCTGTGCAATAAGCAAAGTTGTTACATTGAAATTTGTGATCATGAATTAAAGTGAAATCTGCCAGTCCAAATTATGTGGGTTCTCACACATATAAGACCTGAGATTGATTTCAACCAGGATTAGGACTTTCCAGGGAGAAATAGGAAGGGAAACAGGGGTAAGTGAGCTAAAGATATTTGTATCAAAGGGACTATAATAAGGAAAGATGTATTTTAAATTGGAAAAAGAAAAAAATAAAGATATTTAGAAGAATGGTTATCTTAGTTTGGGTTACCTTAGGAGCAAAGTATGAGATGAGCATTTATGTTCAAGTAGTTTATTTGACAGGTAATCTAAACAACAACAACAACAACAAAAAGCCCAGGAGCAGATGGCATTACAGGTGAATTTCATGAAACATTTGAAGAATAGCTAATACATATTTTTCTAAAATTATTCCAAAAAACAGAAGAAAAATAAAAACTTTCAAATTCATTCTATGAGGTCAGAATTACCCTGATTTCAAAACCAGATAAAGAAACCACACAAAGAGTACTTACAGTCCAATATCGCTGATGAACATAGATGCAAAAATACTAAAAAAATACCTTCAAACAATACATTTAAAATCCAACAATACATTAAAAACATCATTCACAACCCTCAGGTGGGAATTATTCCTGGGTTGCAAGGGTGGTTCCATATTTTTGAATCAATATTGAAATATCAATAAAGTTAATAAGAGAAAGGATAAAAAACATATGATCATTTCCATAGATGCAGCAAAAGCATTTGACAAAGTACAAAATGTATTCATGATAAAAACCTTCAACATAGTAGGTTTAGAGGGAACGTACTTCATAATAAAGGCCATATATGAGAATATTACAGCTAACATCATCCTTCTACCATCAGAACCAAGACAAGGATGTCCACTCTGACCACTGTTAACTAACATACTAATGAAAGTTCTAGCCACAGAAATCAGAAAACAAAAAGAAATAAAAGGCATCCAAATCAGTAAGAAAGAAATAAAACTTTCACTATTCACAGATGACATGATACCCTAGGTGGAAAACCCAAAAAGTTATGTAAAGAAATTGGTTGAATTGATACACAAATTCAGTAAAGCCCAGGATACAAAAACAACCTACAGAAATCTGTCGCATTTATACACACAAATAATGAAGCAACTGAAAGAGAAATTAAGAATACAATCTCATTTGCAATCCCACCAAAAATTATAAGATACCTAGGAATCAACCTAACCAAAGAAGTGAAAGATCTGTATTCTGAAAACTATAAAAACACTGATAAAAGAAAACGAAGAGGACACAAAAGATGGAAAGACATTTCATATTCATGGATTGGAAGAACAAATATTGTTAATATCTATACTCCCCAAAGTAATCTACAAATTTAATTCATTATTTATCAAAACCCCAACAACATGTTTCACAGAACTACAACAAACAATCCTAAAATTTGAATGGAACCGCAAAAGACCCCTGATAGCCAAAGCAATCTGGAAAAAGAAAAGCAAAACGGGAGGTATCGCAATCCCAGTTTTGAAGATATACCACAAAGATGTAGCGATAAAAACAGTATGGTACTGGCACAAATATAGACACATAGATCAATGGAACAGAATAGAAAACCCAGAAATGGAACCACAACTGTATGGTCAATTAATGTTCAACAAAGCAGGAAAAATATGCAATGGAAAAAAGACAATCTCTTCAACAAATGTTGTTGAGAAAACTGGACAGAAACATGCAAAGAATGAAACTACACCACTTACTTACACGATACACAAAAATAAATTAAAAATGGATCAAATACCTAAATGTGGTACCTGAAACCATAAAAATCTTAGAAGAGAACATATGCAGTAACTTCCCTGCCATTAGTCCTATCAAGTTTTTTTTTCTAGATATGTCTTCTGAGGAAAGGTAAACAAAAGCAAAATAATCTATTGGGATTTCATCAAAATAAAACACAATTCTAAAATGTTTATTAATTTTTGAGAGAGAATGGGTGGAGGAGGGGCAAAAAGAGAGGAAGACACAGAATCCAAAGCAGGCTCCAAGCTCCCAGCTGTCAGCATAGAGCTTGATGCAGGGCTCAAATTCACAAACCATGAGATAATGACCTGAGCCGAAGTAAGACACTTAAACAACTGAGCCACCCAGGTGCCCCAAAATAAAACGCTCCTGTATAGCAAAGGAAACAATCAACAAAACCAGGAGACAACCTACAGAATAAGAGAAGATAATTGCAAATGACATATGTGATAAAGGATTAGTACCCAAAATATATCAAGAACATGCATAACTTAACACCCAAAAAACAAATAATCCAATTAAAAATGGGCAGAAGACATGAACAGATTTCTCCAAAGAAAGCATACAGATGGCCAACAGACACATGAAAAGATGTTAATCATCACTTACCATCAGGGAAATGCAAATCAAAACTACAATGAGATATCACCTTACACCTGCCAAAAACTCAATAAACAACAAATATTGGTGAGGATGTGGAGAAAAAAGGAACCCTCATGCTCTGTGGGTGGGAATGCAAACTGGTGCAGCCACTCTGGCAAACAATATGCAGATTTCTCAAAAAATAAAAATAGAACTCCCCTATGATCCAGTAATCATGCTACTGGTTATATACATCTACATCTGCATTTATGTGTGTGTGTGTGTATGTATATATATACACATATATATATACACACATATATATATGTATATGTGTGTATATATATATATGTATATATATACATATATATCTGTCCGTATCTTATATATGAGAGACAGAGGCAGAGACAGAGACAAAAAATATTAAAAAAAATTAAAAATAATTACAAAAAGAAAATACATTTACAGTATTGTATTTATCAGTATTGGAAACATACATTTTTAAAAAAATTAATGTTTATTTCTGAGACAGAGAGAGACAGAGCATGAGTGGGGGAGGGGCAGAGAGAGAGGGAGACACAGAATCCGAAGCAGGCTCCAGGCTCTGAGCTGTTAGCCCAGAGTCTGATGCAGGGCTTGAACTCACAAACCGTTAGATCATGACTTGAGCTGAAGTTGGTCGCTCAACCAATTGAGCCACTCAGGCGCCCCAGAAATATACATTGTTTATATGATGAATCCCCTGTCAGCACCTATATTTATATTGTCTTATATGATACAAAAAATGTAGATGTTATATGTAGTACTAACACTAGACATCAAAAATGAAAGATGATGTGAAAAAGATATTCATATTTATTCACATGTATAATGATTTATACAATTAAAGCAATATGGTTGCTTTATGATAGCCTAGTGTAATTGATAAAATTGTTGCATGGTAGCCTAGCATATACACTAATGAATTAATTATTATAACATTTTCACAGCATATTGTGATCACAATTATGAATTGTGATCATATTCATAATACAATATTGGAAACATTGTTACATTGAACAAAACAACACATTCCTGATATGCAATATCTCAAATTATGAGAGAGGCACACTTTATGGAAATTTACTATAATACTTTGTGGGGATTTTTTGTTTGTTTTCAGTTTTGTATCTTTTTCCAAGTTTTTATTTAAATTACAATTAGTTAACATATAATGTAATATTAATTTCAGGTGTTATTAATCTACTGGCTTTGGGCTTCATTTACTGCTCCTTCTGGTGTAATGTTAGGTTGTGTATTTGGGACCTTTCATACTTCTTGAGATAGGCCCGAAAAATAATGTATTTTCCTCTTGGGACTGCCTTTGCTGCATCCCAAAGGGATTTAACCATCATGTTTTCATTTTCATTTCCTTCCATGTATTTTTAAATTTATTCTCTAATTTTCTGGTTAACCCATTAATTTTTTAGTAAGATGTTCTTTAACCTCCATTTCTTTTAGGGCTTTTCAAATTTTTTCTTGTGGTTGGTTTCAAGTTTTACTGGGGCAAGACTGAGTCTGAGCCAAAGAAGCCAGACTTCCTCCAAACAAGCACAGCCACTACCCCAAGACACCAACAGACAATTCTCTGGGTTCCTCCTCCTCCTCCTCCTCCTCCTCCTCCTCCTCCTTTTCCTTCTCCTCCTCATTGTCGTTGTCATTGTTGTCATCATTGTTGTTGTTGTTGTTCTTCTTCTTCTTCTCTTTTTTTTTGAATCAGACTCAGTTTCTGATTTGTTTTTGTCATTTATTTTTATTTTTATTGAGATTTTTTATTCTTTACTTTTCCTTCTTTTGTATTTTTTGTGCTTGTTTTCTTCTTTTCTTTCCTTTTTCTTTTCTTTGAATAAGCTTTATAGGTTTTTTTGATTCTCTGGTTTTATTTTCTCCCCTTTCCTTTTTATCTTTTTGGGTTTATCAGGCTTCCCCCCCCTTTTTCCAAGGTTACTTCAACAAGCAAATCAGAACACACATAGTTAAAGGTCCAAACACTCCACCACTGCAAGCAAGGAGGAGTTATGGAGAGGACTAATCAGTGGGATAGAGAAGCCAAAATGCAACAGCAGAGTACACACAACATACACCAGCATTAATTCCTATAGTTACATGCTCTGGACAGTGTAAGACCCATCTTAATATAGCAGTTCTCTCAGGTGCAGGAAACATAAGAAGCTTTCAAAACATGCAAAAGACAGAAACTTTGCCAAAATTCCAAGATGGTGGAATTCGAAATGTCAAGAAGAAACCACAGCCATAGACTTGCTCAAAACAAATATAGAAAATGTCTGAACAATAATTTAGAACAACTGTCATAAGACTACTAATTGGTATTGAGAAAAGCATACAAGACACCAAAGAAACCCTTGATGCAAAGATAAAAGACTTAAAAACTAGTAAGGATGAATTAAATAATGCTATAGTTGAGATGCAAAATAAACTAGATACAGTAACAGTGATGATTGAAGAAGCAGAGGAGAGAATAAGTGAAACAGAAGATAAAATTATAGAGAATAATGAAGCTGAAAAAAGATGGAAGGGAAATTACTAGATCATGAGGGGAGATTAGAGAGCTAAATGATTACATGAAATGAAATAATATCTGTATCATAGGAGTCCCAGAAGAACAATAGAGACCGAATATTTATTTGAAAAAATAGCTGAGAACATCCCTAATCTGGGAAGGAAACAGGCATCCAAGTCCGAGAGGTACAGAGAACTCCCTTCAAAAATAAACAAAAGCAGGTCAACACCACAACATATCATAATCAAGGTTGCAAAATACAAAATTAAGAGAGAATTCTGAAAGCAGATAGAGACAAAAGATCCTTAACCTACAAGGGTAGACAGACAAATTTAGTAGCATGCCTGTCCATGAAAACTTGGCAGGCAAGAAGGGAGTGGCAGGAAATATTCAATGTGCTGAATAGAAAAAAAATATGCAGCCAAAAGTACTTTATCCAGTGAGGCTGTCAGCACAGAAGTAAAGACTTTCCCAGACAAACAAAAACTAAAGGAGATCATGATCATTAAAACGACCCTGCAAGAAATTATAGGGGGGACTCTCTGACAGGAAAGCACCAACTACTACAAAGGACCAGAAAATATCACCAGAAACTCGAAATCTACAGATAACATAATGGCACTAAATTTGCATCTTTCAATAATCATTCTAAATGTAAATGAACTAAATGTCCCAATCATCTGTTACGTTTATTAAATTCTACATATGAGTGAAATCATATAGTATTTGTCTTTCTCAAACTGATTTTGCTTAGCAGAATATACTCTAGCTCCATCCATGTCATTGCAAATGGCAAGATTCCACTATTTTTTATGGCTGAGTAATATTCCACTGTGTGTGTGTGTGTGTGTGTGTGTGTGTGTGTACACACATACACATACATCTTCTTTATCCATTCATCAGTCCCCATATCTTCTTTATCCATTTATCAGTCCATGGACATTTGGGATCTTTCCATAATTTGGCTATTGATGATAATGCTGATATAAACATCTGGGTGAATGTGCTCCTTTGAATCAGTACTTTTGTACCCTTTGTGTAAATACCTAGTAGTACAATTGCTGGATTGTAGGGTAGTTTTATTTTTAACTCTTGAATTTCTCTGAGATCCATACCTTGAAAATTTTCACTCCTTACCTTTTTAGTGCCATATTCATAATATTTCTCATGTTTTCCTTGATTGGTTAATTTATAAATCCTGTTCATGTTGTCATGGACAGCATGTAGACACAGTTTTGTTTAGCAAGAATTTGTTACTTCAGGCTTGATGGCTTTATAGATTTTTATACAATGATATTGGCATTTTTATTCATGAAATACTTCCAAATTTTCATGATAGTCTCTCTATCAGGGTTCTCTTCCATAATATTAACAACCCTATCCATAGAGTACCATGTGTAATGAGCCTTAAAGATCCTTATGACCCAACAGTCTAGAGGATGCATCAGACATGTTGTGTCTGGGGACATGTAGACTATTTTGGCACCTTCAGTTTTGAAATTATGGGGTTCTGTGTGGCAAGGGGCATTTTTCAACATAAAAAGAACTTTAAAAGTTGCCCCTTACTGGGAGGATACTTCCTGACTCCCAGGAAAAAGTTTCAATGTAACCAATCCAAAGAAAAGCCTCTCACTGTCCAGGCCTTCCTGTTGAACAAGCAAGACTGATAGATGGTGTTTAACTTTTTCCTTCAAGGCTTGGATGTTATCAACTTCATAGGTAGGGAAGTCCTAATAATAAACCAGACTACCTGTACACAAAACAGTAGAGTTAGTGTAACAGCACTCGAACTAGTCTTAAGGCTTAATGTGCTTCAAGTTAACCCACTCCTTGCTTGCTGAACTAGGGCCTTTAATCTGTAACAGAACCAATTTACTTTCTTTGAGATTTTCAGATCACTGTACCCAGGGACTGAAGGACCAGAACTTTCCAAGGCCACAGAGGCCAGCAAGTATTTTTGAAATCCCTTTGACTTTCTGATTAGCCCAGAATTTTTTTTAGCAAAATGCTTTTCTTTTTAAGGTCATACAAATGACTTTACTGACCTCCCTTTGCACATCTGAATATCTTGTCCTCCTTTGCAGAAAGAATAGAGTACTCTTGCACAACCCTCAGGTACTAAGGAACCAGACCTTGTGCAAACCCACTGGGCACCAAGAAACTAGAACTTCTTTCATAACCTCAGAGCACTGAGATAACTCTGTAGCTGGCATCATCAAGTCTTCACATAATCAAAAAACGTCATAGACCACTGCATTCTCTTAACTGATCAAACCACTTTAAAAATCTCAGGACCAGGCCCAAACCTCAGAATTGACTTCTGTATAAGAGTACATCTTCTCCCCAGGTGGCCAGCATCATGAGTAAAGCTCATATTCCTTTGCAATCAAACTTGTCTTTTGAGTATTGGCCTTTCAAGCAAAAGGCAGATGAAATTGGGTTTGATAACATTAGCCTACGATTCCCTTCCTCAGAATCTGGTGCTTGCTTCTCTTTTTTACTAATAAATGTCTTTTGGCAGTTCTCCCCAGAATAAGGCACTTTTATCTGAATTTAAAACTTTTTCAGGCAGATATCCTTTCTTCTTGATGATTTTCTGGGAGCTCAACTGCTACCTCTTCATTGGCAGAAACTGCTTCTTCTATTATCTTGAAATTTTTAAAGCCAAACTTCTTTCTAAAATTATCAAACCAGGGGCGCCTGCGTGGCTCACTTAGTTGAGTGTCCGACTCCCTCTCAGGTCATGATATCATGGTTCATAGATCTCACGGTTTGAGTCCCACATCGGGTTCTGTCCTGACAGCTCGGAGCCTGGAGCCTACTTCAGATTCTGTATCTCCCTCTCTCTCTGCCCCTCTCTCATTCATACTCTGTCTCTCTCTGTCTGAAAAATAAATAAACACTAAAATTTTTTTTAAAAAATCAAGTCATCCTTTGTTAGCATTAAATTCCCCAGCTTTATATATTTTACTTTCATTTTACTTTAGGTTTTCATACAATATTTTAATTTCTCTTGAATTATATTAGAGACTATAAGTATGCCCTTTTTATAGTAATTCTGCATCCACATAAAAGCTGCATTTTCTTTGTTCATTTGTTTTGTTTCTTAAATTCCACATATGAGTAAAATCATATGGTATTTGTCTTTCTCTCATACAAAAAATGCTTCATTTTCAATATGAGATTAAGACAAGTATTTTGTAAAAAGTGCAAGGTTTTAACTCCTGCTAGTGTAGCTGAAGCAATGTTTTCATGAATTATCTTTTCTTTCTTTCTTTTTTTTATGATGATCCTTATGTCGAAACCATTTATCTAAAAAATGGTGAGCAAGTGCATCTGCAGACCTCCCTCTATGATACATATTATGCAACTCAAATTTTTATTATAATAGCAAGATTTTTCTCTGCTTCTTGGGAGTGCTTTCAGCATCACTAGTGGCACTTCGTATGTGTCTATTGGTATCATTCATGGTGTATAGTATTGCACTAAACACCATGAAAAATACACAAGAACTGTAAGAGATAACATTTTTACTATGATATACAACTTACTAGAGAAATGTACTGCTCATGCAGACATTATTAACATGTCATCTGTTTTTTTTTTTTAATTTTTTTTTAACGTTTATTTATTTTTGGGACAGAGAGAGACAGAGCATGAACGGGGGAGGGGCAGAGAGAGAGGGAGACACAGAATTGGAAACAGGCTCCTGGCTCTGAGCCATCAGCCCAGAGCCTGGCGCAGGGCTCGAACTCCCGGACCGCGAGATCATGACCTGGCTGAAGTCGGACACTTAACCGACTGCGCCACCCAGGCGCCCCACATGTCATCTGTTTTAAGCTGATATTCACAATACTTGAGCTCACTACCATAGCAACAGGAGATGGTTATGAAATTATTACAATAGTACACTTGTATTACAATTAATGCAGTTATCATTTAATACTGCATCTTTACTTTTTTATATTTCTGTCAACCGAGAATAGTAATTCTATGTAATTGTATGTAATTGTATAAGTTGTGACAAATGTTAACTTTTTATAATAGTTTTGTGCATATTTTATGATAGTAAATGATGAAATAGAGTATCTACATATATTTTATGTATTTATTTCATAATAACTTTTTATTTTTCTGATATTTTTAGTCTAATTGGTTCATCTGGTTTTTCAAATTGTCACATGTCTCTAAAAATTTTGCCAATATGCTATTTGAAAAAAAACCCTGCATATAAGTGGGCCCATGCTTTTCAAACCCATGTGTTTAAAAATCAACTGTAATGTTTTAAGTATGCAAAACTTCTACCCAAATAGCTACCAGACACTGATTGCCAAAATTAAATAGCATGTAAACAAATGGAGATATACAATATGATGATAACAAGATGAATGATTATTATTAAGATGTCTCATTCTCCTCAAATTGATCTATAAATTCAACATAATCCCAGTCAAAATTCTAGCAGACTTATTTTTTTAGAAATTGATAATCTGTCTAAAAATTGTAAATATTTATTCCCCCATATATATTTGCAAGCACCCAAATATATAAATCAATTAATAACAGGCATAAATAAACCCATCAATAATATCACAACAATAGTAGGGAACTTTAAACCCCACTTACAGAAATGTACAGATATAAGAAGAAAATGAACAAACAATGGCTTTGAATGACACACTGGACCATGTGGATTTAACAGATATATTCAGAAAATTTCATGCTAAAGCAGCAAAATATATATTCTTTTTGAATGCACATGGAACAATGTTGAGAATGGATCACATAATGGGTCACAAATCAGGCCTCAACACATACAAAAAGATTGAGATCATACCATACATATTCTGACCACAAAGCTATGAGTTTGAAGTCAATCACAGGAAAAAGTTTGGAAAGACGATGGAAGTTAAAGAATATCCTATGAAAGCATGAATGGGTTAAACAGGAAATTAAAGAATAAATAAAAAAAATACATGGAAGGAAATGAAAATTAAAGCATGAGAGTCCAAAACCTTTGGAATGCAGCTAAGAGGTCGTAAGAGGGAAGTATATAACAATACAGGCCTACCTCAAGAAGCAAGAACAATCTCAAATACACAACCTAACTTTACAACTAAAGGAACTAGTAAAGGAACAACAAATGAAACCTAAAGCCAGAAGAAGAAGAGAAATGATAAATATTAGAGCAGAAATAAGTGGCATAGAAAAAACAAAAAATCAGAACAGTTCAATTAAATCAGGAGCTTGTTCTTTGAAAGAATTAATAAAATTGATAACCCCCTAGGAAGACTTATCAAACAGAAATGATCCAAATAAATAAAATCATGAATGAGAGAGGCAAGACCACAACAAACACAACAGACATACAAACAATTATAAGATAATATTATGAAAAATTATATGCCAAAAATGGGGTAATCTGGAAGAAATGAATTAATTCCTAGAAACATATAAACTACCAAAACTGAAACAGAAAGAAATGGAAAATTTGAACAGACTCATAACCAGCAAAGAAATTGAATCAGTAATCAAAAATCTCCTAAGAAAAGAAGTCCAGGGCCAGATGGCTTCCTAGGGGAATTCTACCAAACATTCTTCTCAAACTGTTCAAAAAATTGAAATGAAGGAAAATTTCCAAACTCATCCTACAAGGGCATTACCTTGATTCCAAGTCAGTCAAGGACCCCACCAAAAAAATAGAATTACAGGCCAACATCCCTGATGAACATGGATACAAAAGTTCTCAACAAGATACTAGCAAAACGAACCCAACAGTACTTTAAAAGAATTATTCACCATGATCAAGTGGGATCTTTTTAATTTTTTAAAAAGATAAGATCCATATTATCCTCCCACTAGATACAGAATTAGCATTTAACAAAGTACAGCACCCATTCTTGACAAAACTCTAAACAAAGTAGAGATAGAGGGAACACACCTCAACATTATACCATATAAGAAATACCTACATCTAATGTCATCCTCAATGGGAATAAACTGAGAGCTTTTTTCTCCAAGGTCAGGAACAGGACAAAGATGTCCACTCTCACCATTTCACTTAGTACTGGAAGTCCTAGCCATAGCAATCTGACAACAAAAACAACAACAACAACAAAAAAGTCATCCAAATTGGCAAGGAAAGGTCAAACTTTCACTGTACACAGATGAGATGATACTTTATGTATAAAACTCAAAACAACCCAACAAGAAATTTATTGAATTGATACACAAATTCAGTAAATTCCAGTATACAACATCAACATTCAGAAATCTGTTTCATTTTTATACACAAATAATGAAGCATAAAAAAGAGAAATCAAGGAATCTATCCCATTTATACTTGCACCAAAAGCCATAAGATACCTAGGACTAAACCTAAGAAAATATGTAAAAGATATGTACTCTGGAAACTATAGAATACTTATGAAACAAATGGAAGAGAACAAAAAGAAATGGAAAAAAAATTCCATGCTCATGGATTGGAAGAACAAATATTATTAAATTTTCTATATTACCCAAATCAATCTACATATTTAATGAAATCCTTATAAAAATACCATAAACATTTTTCACAGAGCTAGAACAAGCAATCCTAACTTTTTTTTTTCAACGTTTATTTATTTTTGGGACAGAGAGAGACAGAGCATGAATGGGGGAGGGGCAGAGAGAGAGGGAGACACAGAATCAGAAACAGGCTCCAGGCTCTGAGCCATCAGCCCAGAGCCTGACGCGGGGCTTGAACTCACGGACCGTGAGATCGTGACCTGGCTGAAGTTGGATGCTTAACCGACTGCGCCACCCAGGCGCCCCTTAGGTGGATTCATTTTGAAAGAGAAAGAGTGTGTGTGTGAGCAGTGGAGAAGCAGAGAGAGAAGAGAGAGTATACCAAGCAGGCTCCATGCTCTCAGTACACAATCTGATGTGGGGATTGAACTCACAAACTGTATGATCATGACCTAAGCTGAACTCTATAGTCAGATGCTTAACCAACTTAGCCACCTAGGTGTCCTGCAATCCTAAATTTTTTATAGAACCATAAAAACCCTAGATAGCCAAAGTAATCATGAAAAAGAAAACCAATGATGGAAGAAGAAATTTCAGACATCAAACAATATTACAAAGCAATACTCATCAAAGCAGTATGGTACTGGCACAAAAACAGACACATAGATTAATGGGACAAAATAGAAAACCCAGAAGGGAATCCACAACTCTGCGGTCAACAGATCTTTGAAAAAGCAAGAAAGAATATCCAGTGGAAAAAAGACAGTCTCTTCACCAAAAGGTTTTGAGAAAATAGGACAGCAACATGCAGAAGAATTAAATTGGAACACTTTCTTACACTATCCCCAAAAATAATTTCAAAATATATTAAAGACCTAAATATGAGACAGGAAAACCTTCAAAATCCTAGAGGAGAAAACAAGCAGCAACCTCTTTTCCTCAGCTGGGGCAACTTCTTACTAGACACATCTCTGAAGGCAAGAAAAACAAAAGCAGGGGTGCCTGGGTGGCTCAGTCAGTTAAGTGTCTGGCACTTGATTAAAGCTTGGTCATGATATGGTTCTTGAAATCAAGCCTCTCCTCAGGCTTTCCACTGACAATGCTAAGTCTGCTTAAGATTCTCTCTCTGCCACTACTCCACTTGCACAAGCGTTCTTGCTCTCTCTCTCAAAATAAATATATAAATGAATAAATAAATAAGCATAAAAAAGAGAGAAACAAAAACGAAATAAAAAATGAACTATTTGGAATTCCTCATAATAAAATCTTCTGCACAGCAAAGGAAATAATCACCAAAACTAAAAGGCAGTGTATGGAATGGGGCAAGATACTTGCAAATGACATATCAGATAAAGGGTTAGTATCCAAAATTTACAAAGAACTTGTCAAGTTCAACACTTGAAAAGACAAAGAATCCAATGAAGAATAAGCAGAAGACATGAATAGATGCTTTCTCAAAGAAGACATCCAGATGACTAATAGACATATGCAAATTTGCTCAACATCACTCATTGTCAGGGAAATACAAACCAAGACCATGATAAGATATCACTTTTCACCTGTCAAAATGGATAAATTTAGCAATATAAGAAACAATAGATGTTGGCAGGGGTGCAGAGAAAGGGGAATCTTCTTGCTCTGTTGGTGGGAATGCAAACTGGTGCAGCCACTCTGGAAAACACTATGGAATTTCCAAAAAAAAACAAGCAAAAATAGAATTAATGTACAATCCAGCAATTGCACTACTATGTATTTCCCCAAAGATACAAAAACACTAACTTGAAGGGGAACACACATCCCAATGTTTATAGTGGTACTATCAAGAATAGCCAATAGCCAAATTATGGTAGAGCCCAAATGTCCATCAGCTGATGAATGGAAAAGAAGAAGTGTATATATATATATACATACACACACACACACACACACAAACATATACATACACAATGTAATATTACTCAGCCATTAAAAAAGAATTAAATCCTGGCATTTGCAATGACCAGATAGAACTAGAATGTATTATGCTAAGCGAAATCAGTCAGAAAAAGACAAATGACATAAAATTTAACTCAAATGTAGAATTTAAGAAACAAAACAGATGAACATATGGGAAGGGAAAATAAAAGAGAGAGTTAGACAAACCATAAGAGACTAGTAACTATAGAGAACAAATGGATGGTTACTGGAGGGCAGGAAGGCAAGGGTTGTACTAAATGGGTGGTGGGCATTAATTAGGGTACTTGTTTTGTTGAGCACCAGGTGTTTTATGTAAGTGATAAATTACTAATTATATTCCCGAAAAAAATATTACACTATATATTTTAAATAAAAACTTAAAAAATAAATAGAGGATAAAATAAAAGGTATAGCTGAAAAAAAAGGAAAAATACTTGGGTATTACCTGCTTTCTAGATATTCACAACTTTGTGTTTGGTATTTTCATAATGGAATTGTATTCAAAATGCAATTCTAAATACATAAATGATTACATTAAAATGTTAAATATTTAAAATAGTAATTGAAAATTGAGAATATATTTAAGTATTTTGTAATTGGGAAATAAAAAATAAATTATGGAATATCTATGTGATTGGATATAATCATGATATATTGACAAAGAGATCATGTAAATTCCTTAGCTTGAAATACTATATGAAAGGGATATGTAATTGCATGTAAAGCTTCTGAAGCATGTAAAACAATCATAATATGAATATGAAAGTTTTAATGGTTTGTAAGTAATCTTTTCCTTTTCTAATAATGTTCTATATTTTTATTGTTTTCCAGTATGCATGTTACCTTTATAATAAAAATAAAACAAACTTAGTTAAAATAAACCAAAAAATTATTTATTGACATTTTGAAATAAATCATATAAATAATAATAAATATTACCAAAGCCCAGAGACCTTTTGCTATAATGTATATGTATCATCAAACATGGTGTTACGTACTGAATTGTGTACTCCAAGAATTCATATTTTGAGGTCCTAATCCCCTGTACCTCAGAATGTGATTCTATTTGAAGATAGGGTCTTTAAAGAGCTCATTAAGTTGAAAGGAGGTTATGAGTGTAAGCTATAATATAATATGATTCACAAAAAAAAATATTAGAATATATACAGAAGGAAGACTATGTGAACATACATGGAGAAGACAGCCATCTACAAGGCAAGGAGAGATACTTCAGAAAAAATAAACAATCTTGCTGATAGCTTGATGTTAGATTTCTAGTCTCCAGAACTCCAAGAAAGTTAATTTCTACTGTTTAAGCCACTTAGTCTGTGGTAGTTCATTATGAGAGCCCCAGCACACTAATACACATGGTAAAATATTTCATTTGGACTGATGAATTAAATATTGAGCTTTTGATACACTTTTTCTGATTTTTGGGAAGTAGCTTAAGCCAAAGAAGTAAATGGAGGGAAACACTGAAGGACCATGATTTGCATTTTGGGTGTAGAGTGTGTCTCCACACACATCATTTATTGGGGATTCTGAATATGTAGCCAAAATTGGGAAAAGATTCTGAAGTTTATTTATCATTCAGCATCCTTAATCTTTTTTTTAATTTGCATTCTTCTCTTGACAGATAGTAATATGTTTTTGCCTGTAATTAAATTACCTAGATTTTTTGGAGGAGTAGAAAAAAGGAAAACAACTCAATTAAAACATGGCAAAAGATCTGAACAGATACTTCATCAAACAACATATAGAGGAGGCAAATAAGCATATGAAGATATGCTTGCTGTTATATGTCATTATGGAAATGCAGGTCAGAACTATATTAGATGCTATTACATACCTATCAGAATGATTTTTTTAATGATTTTATATCAGTAATACTGCACACCTATTCAAATGGCTGAATTTACTAAACTGACATGAAAACCTTACATACACAAATACCTTCATGCAAAAGTTTCTACAAGTTTCATTTATGATCATCCAAAACAAGAAACAGCAAAGTTTGTTTTTTAGCAAGTGAATAGATACACCAGGAAAAATAACTATTCAGCAATAAAAATAAATTTTATTAATAAATATAACATGTACAACGCTTAAATGCATATTGATAAATGAAAGAATCCAGTCTAAGTCTACATGCCATATGATTACATTTATGTGAAATTTTGGAAACATCAAAACTAGAGAAGGAAGAAAGATTAGTGGTTGCCAAGAATTTGGGGAGTGAGGGCAGTTGGACTAAGTGAAAGACAGGGAATATTTTAGGTCTGTGAAACTACTTTGTATGGTACTTAATGATAGGTACATTGCACTATACATTTGTTAAACACATAGAACTTTATAGAAAAATTAATGAACATAAGTTAATTAATTTTTTTTTACAAATAAACTCAGAGGCTAGAGGTACCCAAGATGGAATGCAGACTATGACAAAACTCTGTCTATATTGCAAGTGTAAGGCATAACCTCTGAAGGGGGTAGGACAAAAGAAGTGCTGATTTAAATAATTCTTGAAAACCTAGATTTGTGTAAGACTAAAAACAAAAATAACTGCACATAAGTAGTTGATAAATTGTTTCTCATGGAGGTACAAATTGACAATTCTGAAACTGTAGTTACATGTCACTGGAATTGGACAAATATGTAAAGGAATGGCAGGCAATATGCAATAGGTTTCTCACTTTTGGAGTGGGACTTTACAGATAAGCAAAGAGTAAAAGCTAGAATGAACCATGTGGCACTAGATTAGAGCTGGAGATATCATTAGATAAATGAATATAGACTTATGTTTTACTTAATATACATATGGATGAATGCATGAATATATATATATGTATACAGGGATAGGGAATGTACAATATAATCCTGAAGTGGGGCCACCTGGGTGGCTCAGTTGGTTAAGCATCTGACTTCGGTTAAGGTTATGATCTTGCAGTTAATGAGTTTGAGCCCCTCATCAGGCTCTGTGCTGACAGCTTGGAGCCTGGAGCCTGCTTCAGATTCTATGTCTCCCTCTCTCTCTCTTCCCCTCCCCTGCTCTCTCTCTCTCTCTCTCTCTCTGTCAAGAATAAACATTAAAAATATATTTTTAGGGGCTCCTGGGTGGCTCAGTAGGTTAAGCGTCCGACTTCGGCTCAGGTCATGATCTCACAGTCCGTGAGTTCAAGCCCTGCGTCGGGCTCTGTGCTGACAGCTCAGAGCCTGGAGCTTGCTTCAGATTCTGTGTCTCCCTCTCTCTCTGACCCTCCCCCATTCATGCTCTGTCTCTCTCTGTCTCAAAAATAAATAAAACATTAAAAAAATTAAAAATATATATTTTTAAAATATAATACTGGAGCATATTGTAGAGCTAGAAAATAATAAAAATCTAAAAAAACCCAAAAACTACTACCATGATAAAGTTATATTAGAGGAACAAAGGAGTCAACTGAAAAAGTTCTTAATAGCCATATCTGGAAAAATTTGAGTAATAAAATTAAAAAATATAATACATAATTTCAAATAATTTATGTATATACCCCTCTCAAGAAAGTGGAGCATAAATCTGAACCCTTTAAATGTGAGCTACATTTATGGACTTGATGACAAAGATTAGAGTGTGAAAAAAAGGGGGAAGGAAAGAAGGAAGACAATAAGGATGGTAGGTGGAAGGGAGGGAGGGAGAGGAATAAATTCATAGTAGAAAAAAACTTAGCCATGTGTGATCAAGGTAACATCACAATGATAAGTTACATTGATAGTATGTATCTTTGAAATTATGTAATAAAAATGGATCTTTAGCTCTGTGGTTTTCCTTCACAAAAATACTAACCTCAGTTTATTAGGAGAAAAAAATTCAGACAAATCTCAATTGAGAAACATTCTACAAAATATCTGACAGTTCTTTTCAAAACTGTCAAGGTCGTAAAATACAAAGAAAGTCTGAGAAATTGCCACAGCAAAAGAGAGCTTAAGGAAACATGACAACTAAATGTAATGTGCTGTAGTAACCTGGATAAGATCCTGGAACATAATGACATTAGGTAAAACTAAAGAAATATAAAGTATTGACTTTAGTTAATTATAATGTATCGATATTGGTTCCTAGTTATAGCAAATATAATGTAAGCTATTAATATTAGGGAAAATTTGTGTGGAATATATGGGAACTTTCTGCACTATCATTGGAATAATTTTATAAATCTAAGACTATTCTTAAATCAAATGTTTGTTTAAATATAAAAAAATAGATTTGATTACTCATGGGTTTGCTTTCTCCTACAGGCTGGTTCATGGATACTTGAGTAACATGGCTTCAACATTTACAAAAGACAACCTTGTGGAGAACAGCAGAACTGCAAGGTATAACCTAAGTCTCTGAATGTTCTTATGGAGCACCACCACTTAATAAGTTTAATATTGTATATTTTTGCCGATATAATGAGTGAAAATTGTATTTTACTAATTACTAGTGTATTGATCTTTACATTTTCAGTGGCTATTATTATTTCCTTTTCTGTGAATTACTTCTTATTTTAAATTTTAAATCTTTATTTTTTAAAAAGAGAGAGACAGAATGCAAGTAGGGGAGGAACAGAGAGAGAGGGAGACAGAATCCTAAGCAGGCTACAGGCTCTGAGCTGTCAGAACAGAGCCTGACGAGGGGCTTGAACTCATGAACCGTGAGTTCATGACCTGAGCTGAAGTCAGATACTTAACCAACTGAGCCACTCAGGCGCCCTGTGAATTATTTCTTTACATCTTTAGGCAAAGGGTTGATTTTCTTTTTTTATTTATTTTAGATTCTGAAAATAAATTTTTGTTGCATACTTTCCACATTGTGTCTTCTCTGTCTCTGTATTAATTATTGATGGTTTATTGTTTTGTAGAAGATATATATATATATATATTCAAATTTATATTCATATATATTCAAATTTATATATAATCAAATTTATATATATTCAAACTTATATATATATTCAAATTTATCAAGCTTTTGTCTAATAGGTTCGATGTTTTAATATGTTTACATGCCTTCCTTATCATGAGGTTATAAATACACTCCCTATATAATATTGTAATGCTTTCATGGCTTTATTTATGGAACTTTTTCAAAAATTTAAATCATTTAGAATTTTTTTAATAATGCGAAGTAAGGACCGTGTGAGGTGTCTATGGCAGGGAGAACCTTGGAATGATTGAAAAAAATTAAATAAACCTAGTGTGGCTAGAACATTGTAAATTGAGGAGGAAAGTGGTGAAAATTTAAGTTAGGGAAGTACGTGAGAGGCAAATCATGAGGCCTTGTACCATCTGAATTATTGTGCATGTTAAAGACATTGGAGACTATATGTTGCTATCTGTCTGCATGCAGCTGTAGTTATATGGACTAAAAAGACACATAGATCATTGGAAATAGGAGAGAAGTGGAATTATTTGGGCTATTTAGTCTGCTGACAAGCTGCTTCAGATACATCCTATTCAATAATTGAATTGCAATGGAGGTAATGTCTGGTATATTTTTGTAAGCTCCATATATAGACATATTTCTGTAACCTCCAATATGTAGACCTAATAGAGAACTTTTGATTCAGTGTCTTCTCTAACTTTATTATACTCTAATTAGTATTCCTATGCATTCTTAACGTGATTATGATATGCCAACACAACTGGGAAGAATTCTATTTGCTGAGTGTCAGAGGCTTTCATTTGCCTTAGTAGTACTCAACTGTTCAAAAAGAAAAAAAAAAGTAAATGCCAATAAATGATACCTAAATGCTGTAGGTTCTTTTCACTCTCAAGAAACATCCTGGAAGAGGCATATAGGTACTTGCACAATCCTCTTATTATATAAAGTCACTTGATATTCATTCAAATAATATTTGAAACACAACATGTAGAGTATGCAACTTAGAAAATGATTTTTTAAAAACCTTCTTCCAATTAGCAATTGTTTCCATATGATATAAATGTATTTTCTGTATAATAAAGAAATTAATTTTATGCTGTTGTTTGTTTTCTTAATTATAGAACGTTAGATCAGTCAAGTTTGTCTGGTTGGAACTACAGATAAGACAGATCCAGAGAAATGCATCTGGCAAGAGAGCAAAACTTTTTACAACAGAGAAGCTTAGCCATAGGCCTGCATTTTGTGAGCATACGGCCTTCATGTGAAATTCTGTGCTTTGTTTTCCCTTACTTAATTTCATTTATACTTTGGTGACTATTGTACAGAATGATCCATACACTTAAACTGTTTAAAATATAATTGCCATGGAAATTTGATAATGTCATCCTAAAGAAACGTTGAGGAAAACTCAGGAAGAGCTCCAATTACTGAAAACTGGAAAAAATTAATCTTGACTAAAGCACTTCCCCCATGAAAATAGGACCTCCTGAACTTTTTAAGGGTTGATTAAAGGAAGCTGTTCTTTGGAGGAATGCATTACTATACTTATTCCAGGACTTTCCAGGAATATTAAAGTGAAATAGTAGAAACATCAAAAAAATATCTTTAAAGATGTAATTTAGTGAAATGTTGGCAACAACTTACCTCAGTTCCTCTCTAAAATGAAGTGCCAAAACATGCAAACTGCTTTCCAAAACCATAATGGTTGTTAGGAATGCCTGTCAGCTGTCATCACCAATAAGGCTTTCCAAGTGAAAAAAATAAAAGAAACTGGAGGATTACAGGACAATTATTATTCACTTAAGTATCATATATTCATCATTAGGAATCTGGTGGGTTCCTTTCCTCTACTTAATAATTTCAAACATAAGACCTGGAAGGAATTTTCAAAGATTGGGTTACTTAAAATTTCTGTTTTGTTTTTTAGTGGCTTACTATCTTTATCAGATGAATCAGTAAGTATAACTTCAATTTATAACTATTTTAACCCAGGATAATAAACTTGCTTTTCATGTGACTCTATATATATATAATCTCTTGCAGTTCTCAGTGCTGAAATGACCTGAATTAATTTAATTTAATTGTAAATGTATCCTCTATGCTTTATAGCCCAATGAAAATACAGGAAATAAACATTGTCAACGTCTGAAGTTATTTTAAACGATTCTGCAGTGGTTCAAACCTGTATTTGCATTGTGTCCTTTAAATTCAGCATCTGACATGAGTGACAGGAAAATTTTCTATTTCAATACCAATTATATCATTTCCCACCACATTCTTTCCAGAAAATTGGAAGCTCTACACCACCTTCATTAAGTTTAATTAATAAATGTAAATGTTAAATATTTATATTGTAAACATTTGGTATGCAGACAAAGGACACTATAACATTTTTTTGAATATATTAGTTGTTATTGACTCCAGATCCTTTATAAGTTGAAAAGTATTCTTGTGTAAGTCCATTCTTGATGGGGAATGCAGAAAAAAGAATGGCAGTATGACCCAGGGTGTTTTCACATTGTCAGTTGCCATGGAAGATTTCAAAAAGATTTTGAAAGTTATTTTGGGGACATGTAACTAATAGTGTACACAATGTTACTAGACCCAACTGAACAATTAAGCATTTGAACCAAGTTCTGTCTTATTGGAAAGGATAATTTAAGAAGACTGAAGAAGTGTTTTTCCTTCTACCATGTGATATCAGAAAGGCCGTGCCTCTCCAGGACAACAATTGAAAAGCTTAAATTCATAGAAGCTTAGATTTGAAAGGGACACTAGAAGTAGAATTCACCTTCTTATATTTATGACCTCTCTAACAGATGATTATAACTCACTTAAACATTACCTCTGTGAGTAACTTATTCCTTACAGCAATCCATTTGATTGGATGGCATCTTTATTCTGAAGTTCTTCATGGACTGAACTAAGTTTGTTTCCTGATAACTACCCCCCAGTTGACCCTAATGTTTAGACCCAGAGTAACTCTCTTCTTATTTCACCTGACAGTTTTTTTTTAAATGTTTGCAATTATTTTGTTCTTAAAAATTCATTTCTTTCAGTTTATATATCCCAGGTTTCTTTAAACTTTCCTCACATGACTTTAATTCCAGATGACTTATGATCTGGATCACACCCTAAGAAGTACTGATTTCTCAATGTCCCTTTTAAAACATGCCTAAAAACTAAATACTTATCTCTGGAGATGAACACTACATTACAGATTCATCTGTCAATAGGCCTCCATTTCAAACTGGACTACCAAGCTATCATTCTATTCTATGCCATATTGCCTTAATATGCCAAATGCTTAATTGTTCAGTTGGGTCTAGTAACATTGTGTACACTATTAGTTACATGTCCCCAAAATAACTTTCAAAATCTTTTTGAAATCTTCCATGGCAACATATTGCCATATTGTATAATGTGACATTGTTCCTGCTACTTACACATGATATGCAATGATGGTAACTTTGTCAAAAACAGCTATTTCAGTTGTTCTGTGTTTCTATTTTTTTTATTTGAGGACACACAATGCTCCATTAGTTTCAAGTGTAAAGTATAGTGACTCAACATCTCTATACGTTATGCTATGCTCACCATAGGATCACTACCATCTGCCACCATACAGTTCCATTACGATATCATTGACTATATTCCCTGTGCTGTATCTTTTATTCATTTGACTTATTCATTCAATAACTGGAAAACTCCCGCCATATTTTACTCATCCCTCTAACCCCTTCCCTCTGGCAAGCATGTAATCTAAAAAAATAAAATAAAATAAAATAAAATAAAATAAAACAAAATAACAAACAAACAAAAAGCAGAATCAAACCATCTGTCTTTGCAGAGAAAACTGCTGGAGTCAAAGAGAGTATCAGAGGGGCGCCTGGGTGGCGCAGTCGGTTAAGCGTCCGACTTCAGCCAGGTCACGATCTCGCGGTCCGTGAGTTCGAGCCCCGCGTCAGGCTCTGGGCTGATGGCTCAGAGCCTGGAGCCTGTTTCTGATTCTGTGTCTCCCTCTCTCTCTGCCCCTCCCCCGTTCATGCTCTGTCTCTCTCTGTCCCAAAAATAAATAAACGTTGAAAAAAAATTAAAAAAAAAAGAGAGTATCAGAAAAGCAGAGACCTCTGATCTTCACATTTCACTGCAGTGAGATTATGTACAGAAAAATAAAAATTTAGGGAAGAAGTACAAATTCATGCAGAACTTCTGAGAACCACAGATACTTACTTCAACAATGAACAAGCAGAGATTGATTTCTCTTGAATGTTTCTTAGCCACTAAGAGTTAGGAAAAACAAGTGATATTTGGATAGGAAAATGCCGTAGGTTGTAGGAATAGCAAGAGCAAAGGTACTGAGTAGAGAATATGCTTTGAAGACGCAACTTATTTGCAGAGATTCTAAGTGGGAACGTCATAGGCAATATGACCATAGAGGTTGAGAGCAGATTGTGGAAGGCCATATGCCAGATTAAAGATTTTGGACAATTAAAAATACTTAAAGGGAACAAAATTTTCTTAGATCTAGGTCATATAAAATCTGTCTGCTGAGGACATATATAATAGCAATTATTTCCTCTGCCTCTCACATAATTTCACATAATTTCCTTTCTTTTTTCTTCAGCCAGGTTCCTCATGGACTTGCCAAACATGAGAAATTTCTCTTTTCTTTGCCACAGCTTTCAAATAGGAACCTGAGATCAGCTTTGCATTGTCAAAGGAAAATATGGGCCAAATTCAAATGTCAACAGAAGTAGGGCAGATCACATTTATCTACTAAGTTAAGTTTACCTATATTCTAAAAATCATTGACTTACTTTTGACTTTCTCTTCAGAAAAAAGATGGCTTATTCTTCAGAAAAAGAGATGGAGAAGATGAAGAAAGTGAAACTCAGAGATGTTGGTGACTTGATCCAATTACATAGTTGCTACTGGAGGTAGCTAAAGAAGGGAAATATCTGGGTTCAGCATTCTTTGAACTACATAAGACTAATTCCTCTTGATGCAGATATTCAGGATTGACAAAAATAAGCTCAAAGAAGGAACAAAAATTCTCACTATTTTCTTTATCTCTTCTTTTTTGATATGCCAATTTAAAATATATCATGGGTTGAGGCTAAAGACTATAATGGATAGTCATGTAATGTAACCAGGTAATGAATACTGGCATTCTGAATCACAATGGAGAGCTGGAATAGGACATGAGTCTTTATTGCTTTGTGGAATAGGCCAGAGGTATGAACATAGCTTCTGGAAAATTGAAATAACAAAATATTAAACTGTGCTTAATTACAGTTTCTTAATTATGTTTTAAAAGGTGACAATGGATGGCCATTGTGTTAAAGCCCATGCCAACTACGTTTGTTTCTCAAGGAAGGGAAAGCTTTGGGGTTGTTTCTACCTATTTTGCCATGGTTTGTACATAAGCAACCTAGTAATAAAATAATCTGGTGAAAATCAATCTTTTTTAGAGACAATGATAACTATTTGAGACACTTGGTAATACTCTTCATAAGATATTTTTGTCACATTGATAAGTTTGTTTCTGTTAGCCTATAACTTTTACTGGATGGAAGTTATTCAGCAAAAAGTTTGTAGGATATATATATATATATATATATATATATATATATACATACAGTGTTTTAAAGGCATGGTATCTGTTCAAATTCTCAATCAGACTCCACTTCATGTGGAATTTCATCAAAAGTGGCTGCTACTTATGAGACATTTAATTCTTTTCAAGAGGCTATTTTACCAGCATGCTGCTAAATACATTAGACATTTTAAAAATAAAGGCATGTATTCTAGTTTTACTTGAGTATATTTGTCAATTAAAAGCAAAGGTTTAATATTACTCATTAAGATAACTTATCAAACAAGATTTCTCATCATAAGGTTTTTCTCTTTTGAAACACCCAATGATTTTCATCAATGGCTTAATTCCCATAAACGTGATTTGTATGTTGCAACCTCTTCAAAGAGTAGACCACTTATCTTAAATAAAAGATAAATAATACTATAAAAATAAATCATAAATTAAAAAAGATTAAACTTTTAAAATTAATAACAAATAAACTGTATTATCTAGTAGAAACCACTATTTGGCCAAATGTTGTAGACCCTGAGTCTAATGTTCTCTCTTTTCTAGCAAGAGAGCAGGATGCAGGATGAAAAACGAGAGATGCCTAATGTCTGGGAAAAGACAAAAGCCCAGAATAAGGGTCCTTGCCCCATATTTATTCAGATCAGAAGGCTTGCAAATGTGATGGGAGTGCACAAAGAGACAAAGAAACTGTAAACATTAACTTGGGGATGTGAAGGAAGAGGGGATTTTGAAGATATACAGTGTTTGGGGTTTGGGTCAATATAAAACAAAATCCGGGCGCCGGGCAGTTGGGAGGAAGGTTGTTTACAGCGGTCATGAGGCAGCACCTCTGTTTATCTTAGCTAGCCTAAGGGATGAGACAGGTAGGGGGAATAACCTCAGGGTTAATAAGGCGCCTTTTCTTTTGTTAACCATCTTTGCTCTGGGCTGCTTCACCTGCAACACAGCGGTCCATAGTCCAATTCACCAGTTCTTTTTTTAATGTTTATTTATTATTAAGAGACAGAGGGAGACAGCATGAGCATGGGAGGGGCAGAGTGAGGAGGAGACACAGAATCTGAAGCAGGATCCAGGCTCGGAGCTGTCAGCAAAGAGCCTGATGCAAGGCTCGAACTCACAAACCACAGGATCATGACCTGAGCCGAAGTCGGACACTTAACTGACTGAGCCACCCAGGCGCCCCCCAATTCACCAGTTTACCTAACCTGGCCCTATCCTCCTGTGAAAGCATCTTTTCTGCTATAGTACTAAATTGGGGGTGCTTCTACCCTGAATATCTAATCTTGTTTATTTCATATACCTATGTATTGGACACCTTTGCACCATTCTTATTTTAAGCCTTTGCCTCTCCCTCTCTATTCTGGGGGCTCTTCAACCCGTCTCTATTTTGGGGTGACTTTGCACCTCCCTATTCCTGGCACCTTTGTGCCTTCCTATTATTAGGGTGCCTTTGTACCCCCTATTCTTAGGGTGCCAATCTTGTTTACCCAAACTCGGGTGTGAGCATTTTATGGCTTTGTATTTCTTTATGCCTTGTTAACCCATTGGTGTAAGCCCGGGGGATTCCTAATCTTATCCCCTACAGTCAAAATTTAATAATGTATAAAATTGAAGTTATTGAACTAGATTGATCATATCTAAAGTGATTTCCAGTTGTAGTATGCTATGATACTAAAAGTAAATAGATAAATTGAATCTTACATAAGACTATACTTCTTGATTCTAGTTAATAAACCAACTCTTGCCATGATCCTTTATGATCTAAATAATTCACTTTTTATTGTAATAAAATAGAACTTCCCCTGGCAATAAACAGTACTCACCTTGATCCAGGATAGGGTAAAATATAATATATATTCTTAATACTGTCAGGCTATTCCTCTTTAATTACCTTTAAAGGTTGTCATAAACAATCACTATTCTCAAGCCAGACAGAAAAACCAATCCTTTGTATTTACATGTGATTTCAACATTTCAGAGGACATTTATTTATGTTGTCCTCACAATAATCAGTCTTGTAAGTAAGGACTAATAACATTATCTCCATTTGGAAGATGTATAAATTAAAGCATAGAGCAGTTTAATGACTTTCTTCCAGTCACATAGGTAATGAGAGAAAAAAGTCTGTAAACCAGTCCTGTTTATTTCTATCCCTTTGTACTTTTCACTCTATTATTTCCCAGGCTTGACCATTGATAATTCCATTGCTGGTGATAACCAAATCAGTCAGAATAGTCTATGCTGTGCTGCCCAGCAACAATCACAAATCTCAGTGGCTCAAAACAAAAGTTTATTTCTCACTGATGCTACATATTTGGTTCATCCTTTTACCAAACTGGCAGAAGCTCTACCGTATTACAACTATATTATCTAGAACACATGGCCTACTTGGTCAACAGCACAGAGAAGCAGATGAAAATGAATAATTCATCTCTAGCTTTCTAGGTTTCAATATAGAAGTGACACATATTAATTTCACTTACAGCTTATGGGCCAAAACATTTAATACAACACAGTTTCACCTAACTATAAAGGGAATAGGAAATGTGAAAACTACATAGATATTTGGTAAGCAGTAAATGTCTCTGCCATGATAGCTAATATTTATTGAGTTCTAAATACATGCCAGACACTATGCTAAGCACATTGTGTCGTTGCCTCATTTAATTCTCATTTAGTCCTGTACTGTAAATATAACCATTATACTGATGAAAAAACAGAGTTTGAGTGATAATCTACACAATGTTTTATAGATGGTAAATAACAGATGCAGGATTCAAACCCAGATCATTCATATTCTAGAGCCAACTAGAAGTTAACTTATTCAAGTCCAAATCTGTTTCCTATGTCTTTTCTTTAGCCATCTTAAGATCTTTAATTTAAGTGAGGTATAGTTTTTATCTACTTCCTCCCACACTTGATTTTATTTTCACTCTAAATGTATAAAATATGATGAATGAGAAAGGGTAGATGGATGGATGATAGAGAGACCCCTTTTGTCGTATTTTTTCATCCTTTCCTACAATAGTACAGTGTCTTCTATAGGAGTCTCTAAAAATCATGCAGTAAAGGTATTTAATTGCTTGAGCTTGCTTACTGCTGCTTCAGTACATACCAGTCATCTCCCTTCTTGCTCTTCCTTTAATATAAAACAATGCTTCTTATTTGCCTTATATCTTCTATAAGAAGGGCTCAATGATAGTCTTAATAATGCAGAATATGCCTTTTGTAATAAACTTTCTTTTGTAGCTATTTACAATTAAATTCACTAAACTATACTTGGAATTAAAGAGAGGTAAACTCAAATACATATAAAATGATCATTTTCCACAAAAATAATTAAAATGAAAGTTTTTAGATAGTCCTCTTATCTTAAAATTCAATTATCCAGAAATTCACATATCTTTATAAAAATTCTAGATAATTTTATAAGTTGAAATTTAACACACTTATGAGATTCTAGCTAATGTGGAAATATTGACTTAATAGATACACTTAACCAAATAGTATCTGATTAGTGTCTCATAGATTCATTTAGTTTGGAAACTGAAAGTGACCTCCCTCATTTTGCCAATGAAGAAATAGGAGTCTAAAAGAAGTTATTGATTTACAATCAGGCAGGTAGTTAGAGGCAACACAAAGGTAAGAATCTGGCCCTCCTCAGACTCTCAGTCTGGGTTAATTTAAAATAATAGCCATATTGGGGTGCCTGGGTGGCTCAGTCAGTTGAACCTCTGGCTGTGGGTTTTGGCTCAGGTCATGATCTCACAGTTTCATGAGTCCCAGTCTCGCATCTGACTGCGCTGGCAGTGCAGAACTTGTGTGTGATTCTCTCTCTCTCTCTCTCTCTCTCTCTGCCCCTCCCCTGCTTAGGCTGTCTCTGTATCTCTCAAAATAAATAAATTAAAACCTAAAAAAATAATAGCCATATTTATAAAATCTTGCTTCTGGAAAGTTAAAATCACTCTTTTTATTGAATTATAGTTGACACACAATGTTACATTAGTTTCAAGTGTACAACATAGTGATTTGACAACTCTAGATGTTATGCTATGCTTACCACAAGTGTAGTTAACATTTCTCACCATGCAATGTTATTACAATATTAGTAACTATATCCCCTATGCTGTACCTTTCATCCCTGTAACTTATTCATTGCGTAACTGGAAGTCTGTACCTACTACTCCCTTTTACATATTTTCCCCATCCTTGTCTTCCCTGTTAACTATCAGTTTGTTGTCTTTATTTATGAGTCTGTTTCTGCTTGTTGTTTTTGTTAGAATCACTGTTAGAACATCATAAATGTTTATATAAAGCAAGGTAACACATTTCTATTATTATAAATTGTAGCTTACAAAATTACATTAAAATTTTGTCATTGGTTACTAGGAAGTGGCTGAGGATCTATTCAAAACAAGTATAGAAAGACAAAAGGTACAGAAACATAACTAGAATATCTTCATCATTAATTGGCGATGTATGTGTTTACTGAGATATTACAGCAGTTTTTAAATATATCTGTGTACCATTTGACTTACACAATGAGCATGGATTGCTTTTATAATTTAAAAACTTACAAGTTATTTTTATTTTCTGAGTATGGTTGACATAAAATGTTACATTAATTTCAAATGCACAACATAGTAATTCAACTTCCCTATATGTTACGCTATGTTCACCACAAGTGTGGCTACCATGTGTCAACATACAACATTATTACAATATCACTGACTATATTCCCTATACTGTGCCTCTTATTCCTGTGAGTATATTCCATAGGTGGAAGGCTGTATCTCCCACTCCCCTTCAGCAATTTTGTCCACTGCTTATCCCCTTCCCTCTGGCAACCATCAGTTTGTTTTCTATATTTACATGTCAGATTCTGCTTTTTGTTTCTTTGTCAGTTTATTATTTATTTTCATTCAATTTGCAACAATATGGATGGACCTGAAGGGTATCATGCTAAGTGAAATAAGTCAGAGTGGGAAAGACAAATGCATATTTTGACTTATATGTGGAATAAAAAACATTTACAAGGCTTTAAAACAAAATAGTACTTTGTGTTTGTTTAAAATCTTTTACCTGGTAATCTCAGTGCACTTTCTTGCCTTGAAAGGGCAAAAAGAGTAATTTTATGCAAAGCCAAAAAGAGATTATGTGTGGAGTATAAAAAAGAGCATCACAAATTTAAGATGTGGAATAAGGTAGAAGTCTGTACCTTATTGAATCACCTTATTATTAAAGAGTAGTAAATTATCTGAATTATTGTCTTAGTTGTATGAATTTTGCAAACAGGAAATAAGCAATTCAATATTTTTTTTTCATTTGTAAAATAGGGATAAAAATACCTGCCCTGTAAACATCACAGATCTGCTGTGTGGAATACATAATTTAATGTTTTGAAAGCTCATGGGAAAATGAAAATTAATTTATAAATTTAAGGTTTGATTTTTTTGTATTAACATACATACGCTAATATTCTCTTCATGTGCATCAGTATACGTATATAAATATTTACTCTACTCCATAGACTGTTCTTCTGTTCACATTCACAGAAGGCAGACAAAGACCAAAAAGTTAGATTACTTGTGCTAAGTTCTATAGGTGAAATGACAAATCTTAAAAGTTATTATTTTTTGGTTGGCTTTCATGTGCCTAGGTGTCAAGCACCACAATACTAGATACTTTACATATATATTATTCCCTCATTTTTGGTCTAACCGCATGCAATAGGTTTTATTTCCATATTATATGTATATTGAGACTATGAAGCTTGAGTAAGCTGCTTAAGGTCACACATCTGGTGAATAGCAGAGCCAGAATTTATATCCAAGTTTGTCATACTGCAAATCTCTTTCCTGATTTTGTGTTTTGTTTCAGAGATAGTCACCTATCTCTCATAGTCACCTGATAGAAACCTTCACTTTCTTTTGGCATGTACATGTGTTTTCCAGATATTGAAGTGATACAGAATAGCAATTTCTCTCTTCTCTTTTCAACTCACTTGCATTCTGTAACAAATGTCTTCATGCTGAAAATATTTTTTTTTGTAACTTGTCCTTTCTGAAAGATTGAAATGTTTCTGATTGGATTTTTCACAGTCCAGAAATGTGGAGATCTCTGAGTTTAAACTGTTTACAAGGGTAGCTTTTCCCCCTGGTTTTGATTATATCATTGACAGCACTTGATATCTTCAGGCATAGGAATGTATTTACTTATAGGCACATAAGTTATTCATTTATAAAATTGAATTATATGACTAGGAGATTGTGTGTTTTGTTTGTGTAGCAGTTCTTCTAAACATGACTTACAATTGATAAAAGCCAGATGGAAAGCGGAAACAGTCCATTTCATGACTCTTTAAACGTTTAAATTTGTCAACCCTTGAACTTAACATTTTTTTGAAGTTCAGTGGTAAGATGGAAACAATTTGTTGGTGAATTTTTTTTTTAATTTTTTTTCAACGTTTTTTATTTATTTTTGGGACAGACAGAGACAGAGCATGAACGGGGGAGGGGCAGAGAGAGAGGGAGACACAGAATCAGAAACAGGCTCCAGGCTCTGAGCCATCAGCCCAGAGCCCGACGCGGGGCTCGAACTCACGGACCGGGAGATCGTGACCTGGCTGAAGTCGGACGCTTAACCGACTGCGCCACCCAGGCGCCCCTGTTGGTGAATTTTTAATATGTAAAATGACCAGTAAATGTTTATAACATTCTGTATCAAGGGAAATAGTTCGGGCTTGAGAAGAGTTTCAAAGACAATGTTAATGGCTTATCATTAAATTCATTTCATGGTTCTTATTTTCCTTTTTTAAAATTTTTATTAAAGGTATTTTAATATGCATATTGTCTGCTAGTCCCTTTTTGGTGGGAAACAACTTCTTCTTAGTATCTCCAAAGTATCTCACTGTATGAACACATACTCAAATATTATTTGTTAAAATTCATTAAACATATAGTAAAATATTTGTCATTTTCCTACAATTATTGTTTAAATATTAGTTAATATCATAAGTAGTATTATATATTATAATTTAATCCTTGCAACAGCATTATGAAGTGGGTACCATTATTATCAACACTTATTTTTCAGACTGAGGAAATCAAAGCTTGGAGACTTTGCACAACCTTCCTATGATCACAAAACTAGGAGGCAGTGGGACAAGGATTTGAATCCAGACAGCCTGACTTCAGAGTCCTTACTATTAACCACTATTCTATATTCTTTCTTTTTTATTTATTAAGAAACTTTTCAAGGGGTGCCTGGGTAGCTCAGTCAGTTGAGTGTCTGACTTGATTTTAGCTCAGTGGGACCCCCCAAGGGTCGTGGGATCCAGCCCCACATTGGGCTCTGGGCTCCATGCTGATCGTGGAGTCTGCTTAAGATTATCCTTTCTTCTGGCCCTCTTCCCCTCTCTCTTTCTCTCTCTTTCTAAAAAAAAAAATCAAGCATGATGGTATAATAAGCACTATATGAAGAAAACAGATCACGTCTTTTTAAATTTAATAATGGCACCACCATTCCCCCACCTTCCTTAGCATAAAAAAAGAGTCATTTCTCATTTACTCACTTCTCACATGGTATGACTTGTCATGATCCACAAATTCTACCTTTACAATAATTCCATTATCTCTGCTACCATGCTAGTTAAAGCTTTAAACTCCTGTCACTTCTAGACTATTACTGTTTCTCTCCTTGTCCAATGATCTCCCAGACCAAACTATTCTACATACCACTACCAGAGACATTTTCTTAGTATATAGCTATAGTTATGTCACTAATCATAAACATTCTCATTACTTTCATAATTAAGTCCTAAATATTCAGTTTGACATTTAGAGTGTTCAATAATCTGCACTCAGTGTTTATTTCCATGCTCATTTCTTAGCTTTCATACATATGCTCTATGCTCTAACCTAAAAAAAACTACTCCTAATTCCAAGAGCACAACATTTTTTTCTGTCTTTATGCTTTTTAAAAATATTTTCCCCTCTATCTCCAATCCCCTTCTTTGCCATTTCTGCCTATTGATATTTTACTCAATATTTAAAAGCTCTTCTCAAATTGTACTATATCTATGATTTTATTCTCCCACATATAAAATGTTTATTTACTTTGCTCAGTTGGATATTCATCAGATTTTTTTGTACCTTCCCTTGACATGATACAGTTATTGGCATGATACAATTTATTTCTGCCCTTGCATTACCTTCTTTTTTATATGGTAAATTCTTAAGGTCAAGAGATATGCCTTCTTTATCTTATATTCTACACAGACCTAATCAAATTCCTTGGACTTAGTAGGTACGTAATATTTATTCAAGTGCATAGAGATGCCACCCAATATCGCCTAATGGCTTTTCATTTCTTAACCAAAAAGATTATGATGGCATGCTCTAAACCAATACAGAAGAGAGCAATCTATGCTTAAAATGCAACTATTTCTGAAAGATCTTCACGGAGTGTAAAAGAAATGATATCCCAGTATAAAATAAATCAAATGAGGAATAATCGTTCTATTTCTATGAGATTTCTTGGAAATACTGTCTGTCTACCACCTGGCTAAAATATAATTACTTCAAGTATGAAGCCGAGAGTAATTACATGACTCCATCAAGTAAACATTGGCTTTGTCTTTTATCAAGCATGCAAGAGAAAAAGTGAAGTAGATTCAGGTTTAGCAAAGTTTATGACTGGTATAAGATTTAAAGGTTATTCCACGTCCAGAAATGCCTATATCTTCTAGGTCCAAAATGCAGCAGAATCTGATACTAAATTGAACACTAACTGAAGAATTGGGTAGTTACTTGGCAAGAACATTGATATGACAATCAGTAGACTTGTGAACTAGACTTGGTTTATTACCAACTAGATGCTTGAGATAGAGTTTCTTTATCTTTTCATGAAATGAGGTGGTTACACTGAAAAAAAAAACAAACTTCTTTCATGTATTATTCTTTAAGAGTTAAATTGTGTATATTAATGCCTGTCAGAAATATGACACGCAGATGCAAGTTATTGCTGGGAGAGGTATTTAAAATATTTGTAATAATAGTTACTAACATTTCCTATGTGCTGTTTTCCTAAGTGCTTTACATAAAATACCTTTACATAAAATATATTTACATAAACTCCATGAGATAATTATTATTACAATCACCCTCATTTTACAGGTGAGGAAACTGAAGTACAGATAGTTTATATACCTTTCCAGAGGTGCCACAAATAGTAAGTTTGGCAGAACTGGAATTGAACCATAGATCAACCACCATATTATACTGTTGCTCCTGCTATACTACCACTCTTCCTGTATTTTCTAGACATTCAAACCTTTTCCCTGTTGCTCAGTCAATCATATTATCAAATAGGTGTCTCTGGATTTAATGTTTGTTCTTCATGGAATAATTGTCTCCTAACTTTTTGACCATCTAACTCTGTTTATTTTTCATATCTCAGAATATATATCATACTTACAGAAATGCCTTTTATCAAATCTCAATTTTGATTAGGTGTCCCTCTCATATACTGTTAAAAGAGTCTGTATGTAATTCCTTCTGAGCATGTCTCACAATTATAATACAAATTATTATAATTATATTCCATATGTATGTGTGTATATACATATTTATTTTTTTTCAGTCTCCCCTTCTAGAATTTCAGCTTTATGAGCATAAGAACTTTGATTTGTTTACAGCTATATCCACTGTGAATAGAATGGTTCCAGGCACAAAGTATGTTCTCATAACACTTGTTGAATAAGCCAATAAATATATAAAATATGCTTGTAGACCATTACATGTGTGTTTAGAGAAAAAATTGCTACATTTTTGTTTGAGAAAAATCTTTCTTGTGGTAATAATTACCTGGGTTCACAGACAGACCTGGCATATAGAGAAAGAGGGAAAATGCAGTACTGGCTTGACATCATTACTAAAAACATTCCTCACATCTTCTACAATGAGTTCAATATTTATACAAAGAAAATTCATTTCAGTTTGTTTTGAAGGATTTTTAGCCTCCAGAGACCTGTAACTGCTTGCTGAGAACAAGGTCTTTGAGGAATGGGGTACAGGATGGGCGAATGTCCACTAGGAAGGAGGAAAAGTGAAAGAAGAGCAAAATTAAAAATAATAATCCCAAAGATAAAAAGAACCATCCTATGACAAGCCACAGACATGGTACATTTTTAATCCCCCTTATTAGAGTAAATTCTACAATTCCCCATATAACAATTCCTGAAGAAGAAAACAGCATAATTGTCTCCACCAACAATGTAGTTTCAAGGTCAGAGTACTATAAGCTTGGATTTGATTGTAAACTTGACATGGAGTGAATACTTATAATTATTTACAACACATTTAAGGTAGAAATTTTATCACATTCTCATATTTATAATTATTTATGAGTAAACTTTCTATTATATTTTAGGCAAGTTTTGGTTTTTCTAAATGTCACAATGTGTTTACAAGTGGGAAACTAGTAGAGTTATTTTCTAAAGAAGTTTTTCTGAGGGTAAATTACTGAAAACAATGGCTAAAAAAGGTAGCTGAATTACTGAAAAGTGGTCAAATAGTTAATAATGTTGAAGAAAACAGACATTGAATTCTGGCACAATTTTGTAAATGATCTAAGGCAGACCTTCCCAAAATAATCCTATTTTTCATTTCCATCTGAAACCTGATATCAGATGTCAAAATTTTTAATTAAAGAGCTAGATACAATTTATAGGGTGTTTTACAATCCATAAAGTGCTTTGATATACACTATTTTAATTTAATTTTAAATGTCATTTAGTGTCAGGAGCATGAAGAATATTCAGCTTATATTTTCATTTCCTATTCTCTTTAATGTCAACGATTTATGGAAAGCTATACTTGAGAAGTCAACTGTTCAAAAAAAAAAGTATGAATGTGAGTTTCTAATTTATATACATATCTTTTAGCACCTATAAAGAAATTCAGCAGTTTAATAGATGTGTGAGGATAAAAGATACTTTTACTCTGTGGGATTGTTGAGGAAATGAAATTCAAGCAAATTTGCCAAATTAAAAGACACACTGAAATACAAATCAAGTCATGGGATATATCCAAAAGTAGAAGGGACTGAATCAATTAATTAGTTAATATAGAACTTTAAAAAAATTATGGAAAAATACCAACATAAAGAAAATAAAAATACAACCTGAGAGAAATGCTTGTATTGCATTAATTTATGAAAAACTATTTCAAATAAGTAAGAAAGGTAAAAAAAAAATTAAAAACCAGAAAATTAGGCAAACCAATGGAGAAGAAATTCACAGAAGAAAAGACAAATAGGTAATAAACGTAAAAATTATCAATTCTGCTTATAATTGTAAACAAGCTACAATATAAAACAGCTAAAGAATAACATCCAAAGTTTGTGACATTGTGGAGAAATGAACTGCTTGAGTCACCCAAGGTGTTTATTATATTTCCTTTATCCATTTTGTTCCCACTATATTTGCTTTACTTGTGTTCTTTCAAAGTAATTTTTTTCACTATGACATAATTGAAGAAACAAAGAGGGTAAACATCCAGATGTCATTTTCCTGCAAATTTTCCTATAATCCCTAAAAACATAGAAATAAAGAAAGATATATTTGGTTCTATTCAAGTTTGTTCAGTCCATGAAAGGAGTGCTACTGTGGTCCCTGGAATAGAATCCTTTGAAATCACATTTACAGTGGCACACTTTTGATTCTTTATAGACAGCCACAGTTAGAATACATCAAAAAGTGGAAAGTGAGTTTAATATTTTATTTGATTACTTTTTAATTCTATGATCAATATTTTCTTGAAATAAAAAGAAAGTGTGAAATAGAGATATAGAGAAGGAATCTGTAAACTTTTGTTTGCCTATTTTCTTTCCTCTCTTCCATTTTTGCTTTCTTCCAAAATTCACACTCTGATATAATTTATTTCACTGATTTCAGGTCTTTTTCATTTTAGGAGTTAGCAACATTTCAAAACTTACAGAGCATGACATGATGATACCAACTTTTTATTTTGTCAAGAAAATAGAATTTTAAAGCCAAGTACCATATACTATCATCATGATTTCATAAAAGGAATGACCTTTGCTCAGTGAGATAGAGATGAAAACATTACTCAGAGTCTAAATAGTTTGGAACAATGAGAGGACCGGAAGGACTGCACCAAGAAAAACTCCCTTAAGCAAGAGAGGGCTGGGTGCAGCCCTGACCTGAGTAGCTCTCTTGTATTTATTGGGGAGTGAACAATATTATGTGGAAATGAAAGCAGAAAAATAAGTTAATAAATCATGTGAGACATACCATGACTCTAGGTGACCACCTGCACATATACATTAGCAAACTCAGGAAAAAAGCAAGGGGCTTAGTAGGGGGTGAAGGTGGGCTCAATATTCCTTAATAACAGCATTTCAACTTGAAAGGAAAAACACTTTTGCTATTTTCATTGTATGCTATTTCCAGCACGTCTTTTTTCCTTGGTTGAGCAGCTGCTGTGCTCAGCGTGTGCTGCGTTCAGCACAGATTTCTCTTGCTTACTTTTTCTCTTTTGTCCTCTGTATTCCCACAGTTTTTGTTGTTGGCACTTACTTTTTAAAATTTTTTATTTTAAAATAATTATAGATTTGTAGGAGGTTTTTTTTTTAAAGTAAAGAGAGATTCTATATATCCTTTAACCAATTCCTCCTAATGGTAAGATCTTGCAAAATTATAATACAATAGCAAAACCATAAAAATAACATGATAAAATCAACTGGCCTTGTTCATATTTCATTAGCTTTATGTGTTCTCATTTGTGTGTGTATGTGTGCATGATTTTTTGCAATGTTATTACAATTGTGTGACTAAAACCACAATCAATATATTAACAGTAACATCACCTTAAAGTTACCTTGTGTTGCCAACTTATAAACATAGCCAAACCTCCACTACATCTGTAACCACTGGCAACAACTCATCTGTACTCCACATCTATAATTTTGATATTTTGAAAACATTCTATTAATTGAATGATATGGTATTGACCTATTATCTTTGGCTTTTTTTGCATAACATAATGTTCTTAAGATCCATCCAAGTTCTTGTGCATAGCAATAGTTTGTTGCTTTCTGTTTTGAGTATGGATGCACCACAGTTTATTTAATGACTCACATATTGAAGTATATTTTAGTATTTTCCAGTTTGAAGCTACTATAAATAAAGCTGCTATGAACATTTGTGTGAGGTTTTGGTGTGAACAGGTTTTAATGTATCTATGATAAATGCCCAAGAGTGCAATTCTTAGGTCACATGGTAGTTGTAGATTTAGTTTTTCTGTTTGTTTGCTTGATTTTTTAAAACATAAATTCCCTTTAAGGCGCCCGGGTGGTGCAGTCAGTTAAGTGTCCAACTTCAGCTAAGGTCATGATTTCATGGTTCTGTGGGTTTGAGCCCTGCATCAGGCTCTGTGCTGACAGCTCAGAGCCTAGAACCTGTTTCAGATTCTGTCTCTCTCTCTCTCCCCCTCCCCTGCTTGCAAACTGTTTATCCCTCTCAAAAATAAATAAACATTTAAAAAATTAAATAAATAAAAAATAAATTCCATTTATTATCTGAAGAATATTTTGCAGGATATAAAATTTGTGGTTGGCAATGTTTTTATTTCAGTACTTGAAAAATGTTTTGCCATTTCTTCCTGGACTCTGGTGTTCTGTATAAGAAATCTCCTGTTAATAAAATGTGTGTTTCCATATAAGTAATGTATTAATCCTCCCAGGCTGTTTTCAGGATATTTTATTTATTTTTGGGTTTCAGAACTTTAAGTCTTAGGTGTTTTGGCATGGATTTATTTTGGTTTATCCTATTTAGGGTTTTCTCAACTTCTTGAATCAGTATGTTTATGATTTTTATCAAATTATGCAAGTTTTAAGCCATTGTTTATTTGAAAATTTGTTTTATTTTGTCTTTCTTTTTCTGAGATCCTGATGGTATACCTCTTTCATGGTATTCCCACAAGTCCCTATGCTCTGTTTTGTTTTCCCACTTTATTTTCTTTCTGTTGTTCACATTGGGTAAGTTCTATTGCTCTGTTCTAAAATTCACTGATTTTATCCTCTGTCATTTCCACTGTACTATTCATCCCATTGAGTGATCTTTAAATTCCATTATCAGGGGTGTCTGGGTGGCCCAGTCAGTTAAGCAGCTGACTTCGGCTCAGTCATGATCTCGCAGTCTGTGAGTTCGAGCCCCGCGTTGGGCTCTGTGCTGACAGCTCAGAGCCTGGAGCCTGTTTCGGATTCTGTGTCTCCCTCTCTCTAACCCTCCCCCATTCATGCTCTGTCTCTCTGTATCAAAAATAAATAAATGTTAAAAAAATTAAATTCCATTATCTAATTTTCTATTTATGTAATTTACCTCTGGTATTTTTTTTATATCTTCTATTCCTTTGCTAAAATTTTCTGTTTTTATTTGTTTCAAATTTGTTCATGAAAACGTTGCTCATGAAAACCTTTTTTTTTTTTACAGATGGATTAAACCCCTTGTCAGATGATTTTAACATCAGTCATGTAAGTATTGGCATCTTCTGACATTATTTTCTTTATCAAGTTGACATTGTCCTAGTTCTTAAAAAACCAAGTGGTTTATATTGTATCCTGGGCATTTAGGTTAATTTTTGAGACTTTGGGTCTTAATCCTTTTTAGCAGGGATTCATCTTATTTAAGTGTAGCACACAGGTCATGGTGAATGGAAGTTGTTTTCCCTTGGACTCCACTGACTGCACACAATAAAAAAGTGTACTACTGCCTCATATCACCTCATTGAAGATGTGTAAGCTGTAAGCTCAATTTCCTTGCCTAAACTATGGATTACAATAGTAGAAATATATCACCTAGCCCAGTTCCCACAGCCTTTTAAACCTTTTTAACATGAGTGATAATGGAAGTTCAGTTCACTACGGGGATATGCTGACAGAATGGAGATATGAAATGGTGTGGAAGCTACCAATCCTTCTTAATACCACTTTATTTACTTTCACTGTTGCTGAATGTGGGTGGATACTCATTTCCTTTTGAAACTCTGCTGACACTGGGGGGAATGAAGAATCAGAATGCCAACTAGGCTGTCTTAAGTTTGGGGTTGGTGTGGAGATCAAAATCCCTGCTTGATCCCATTGAGATTACCAAGGTGAGGGAATTGAAGCACTGCTTGCTGCAATTACATGGTGAATGGAAAAGTAACTTTCTTCTCAGTTATTCCAATATTACTTTGGATGGGATTTGAGAGAAGCCTGGGCTGGGGATGGAAATGAGATCCTTGCTTGGTCCTGTCAACACCACCATACAGGGGAAATAAAACACCAGCCCCTGCTTCTCTATGAAAGAGGAGGAAGGCAGATAAACTCTCCACTAACCATACCAGGATTTGCATGGGTGGGGGGAATGGCAGTTTCTTCATTGGTGTTTGGCAGAAGTAAGTGGTACTGTAAACAAAGTTTTTCTGTTGTTAGGATAACCTTTTTCCAGCAATTTGGCTAAAGGGAACAGGTTTTTAAATTTATTTTTCCAACTGTGCTAATCGGTGGTTTTTAGATGGGAGTTTGTCCATTTTTCCATTCAGAATATATAAAAAGCAAAAAGAACTCTATTACAGCCTTATTGAAGCCTCATTTTCTTGCCACCTTAACCTCTTCTTCTCATCGTTCAGAGTCTTCTTATAACTTCTTGTGTTTATTTCGTTTTTTTTTTTTTTGCTTTGTTTTTGTTTTTTTTACAACCAGGGAATTCTATTTGTAAGAGGGAAGACTGGGAGAAATAGGATTCCCATCATGGAAAACCTGCAACTTACAAGGGGATTTTAACACAAAAAGAAGTAGAACATAATCTCAGAATAAAAGATAGTCCTTTTAAAGAAAAATAGCTAGAAATCCTATGCTAAAATATAAAATTAACATGCCCCACGGGTTTTTTTTTGTTTTTTACTTTATCAAAGACCAAAAAATCCAAGTAACTTACCAGCACGAAGCCTCAATTATTGGCAAGATTGGCACAAAATGTGTCACAAGTGTTTATATAGTTTGGCTTTTAAGCTGTTTAAATGGGTTGGATAGGTTGGAGATTTAAGCTAAAGAGACTACCAATGTAAAAATGTTTCCCTCACTAATTTCAGAGTAGGAATACAGATGATAGATAGATAGATGATAGATAGATAGATAGATAGATAGATAAATAGATAGATTGTAAATATATATGCAACCAAAATGGTGGTACCTGAATACACAAAAAAGTTAATAACAAACATAAAGTAACTAACTGATAATAATGCAATAATACTAGGGGAATTTAACACAGCATTTACATCAATGGATAGTTCACACAAACAGAAAATAAATAAGGAAACAATGGTTTTGAATGACACACTAGACCAGATGGATTTAAAAGATATATTCAGAACATTCCATTTTAAAGTAGCAGAAAGCACATTCTTTTCAAGTACACATGGAACATCCTTTAGAACACATCACCTATTAGGTCACAAAACAAAACAAGTCTCAACATATTCAAATGGATTGAAGTCATACCATGAATCTTTCTTGACCACAATGCAATGAAACTGGAAATTAACCACAAGAACAACTCTGGACAGAGCACAAATATATGGAGATTAAAAAGCATGCTGAAAAACAATGAATGGGTCAAAAAAGAAATCAAATAAGAATTTAAAAAGTATATGGAAACAAATGAAAATAAAAACACAACTGACCAAAATTTGGGGGATGCAGTAAAGTAGTTCTAAGAGGGAATTCATAGCAATACAGGCCCATCTCAATAAGCAAGAAAAATTAAGAAAAAAAAAAATAAAACCTAACTAACCTTATACCCAAAGGAACTGGAAAAAGAAGAATAAACAAAACCCCAAACCAGCAAATGTAAATAATAAAAATTTCAGCAGAAAAACATTTTATGGAAGCTAAAAATTAGAATATATCAATTAAACCAAGAACTGGTTCTTTGGGAAAAATCAATACATTGGTAAACCTCTAGCCAGAATAACCAGAGAGAAAGAGAGAGAGAGGATTCAAACAAAATCACAACTGAGAGATGAGAAATAACAACCAATACCTGAAAAATACAAATAATTTTAAGAGGATAGTATGAAAAAATTTATGCCAACAAATTGGACAACTTAGAAGAAATGGATAAATTCCTAGAAACAGATAACCTACCAAAACTGAAGCAGGAAAAAATATAAAATTTTAACTGACCAATTACTAGTGAAGAAATTGAATCAGTAATACAAAACTCCCAACAAACAAATGTCTAGGACCAAATGCTTTTACAGTGGAATTTCACCAAACATGTAAAGAAGAGTTAATACTTATTCTTCTCAAACTATTCCAAAAAATAGAAGAGGAAGGAAAACTTCCCTATTTATTCTATGAGGCCAGCATTACTCTGATACCAAACCAAATAAAGACATTACGAAAAAGAAGACTACAGGCCAATAATTCTGATGAACATAGAAGCAAAAACCCTTAGCAAAATACTTTCAAACTGAATACAATATATATTTTTTAAAAATCATTGATCAAGATCAAGTGGAATATATTCCCCGGATTAAAGAATGAATCAATATTCTCAAATCAACATGATATATAACATCAATAATAGAAAGGGTAAAAACCACATGATCATTTATTTCAATAGACACAGAAAAAGCAATTGACAAAAAAAGTAGGGGCACTTGGGTTGTTCAGTCAGTTAAACGTCCGACCTCAGCTCAGCTCATAAGCTCATGGTTCATGGGTTTGAGCCTCATGTCGGGCTCTGTGCTGACAACTCAGAGCCTGGGGTCTGCTTCCAATTCTGTATCTTGACCTCTCTCTGTCCCTCCCCTACTCGCACTCTGTCTCTCTCTGTCAAAAATAAATGAACATTGGGGGTGCCTGGGTGGCGCAGTCGGTTAAGCGTCCGACTTCAGCCAGGTCACGATCTCGCGGTCCGTGAGTTCGAGCCCCGCATCAGGCTCTGGGCTGATGGCTCAGAGCCTGGAGCCTGTTTCCGATTCTGTGTCTCCCTCTCTCTCTGCCCCTCCCCCGTTCATGCTCTGTCTCTCTCTGTCCCAAAAATAAATAAACATTGAAAAAAAATTAAAAAAAAAAAAAAAAAAATAAATGAACATTGAAAAATAAATTTAAAAATCCTCAACCATCTAGGTTTACAGGGTAGATATCTCACCATGATAAAGGCCATAAGTGAAAAAACCCACAGCAAATATCATACTCAATGGAGAAAAACTGGGAGCTTTTACCCTAAGATCAGGAACAAAACATGGATGTCCACTATCACCACTTTTAATCAACACAACACTGGAAATCCTAGCCATAAATAATCAGACAAGAAAAATAAATAAAAGGTATACAAATCAGTAAGAAGTAAAACTTTCACTATTTGCAGATGACATAATACTATATATAGAAATATTGAGAGACTCCGCAAAAAATGCCTAGAATTGATAAATGAATTCAGTAAAGTCACAGGATACAAAATCAATGTACAAAAATCTGATGCATTTTATATGCTAATACAGAAGCAGTGGAAAGAGAAATTTAAAAAAAATTACAATTGCTCCAAACATAATAAAGTACCCGGGAATAATCCTAACCAAAGAAATGCAAGACCTGTACTCTGAAAACTATAAAACACTGATGAAAACCAATTGAAGATGGCACAAGGAAACAGAAAGACATTCCATGCTTATGGAGTGGAAGAACAAACATTGTTAAAATGTCTATACTACCCAAAGCAATCTACACATTTAATGCAAACTTTATCAAAATACCAGCAGCATTTTTCACACAATTGGAAAAAATAATCCTAAAATTTGTATGGAACCAAAAAAGACCAACAATAGCCAAAACAATCCTGAAAAAGAAAAGCGAAGCTTAAAATATCACAGTTCCAGACTTCAAGTTATATTACAAAGCTGTAGTAATCAGTACAGTTTGGTACTGGCACAAAAATAGACATATAGATCAATAAACCCTAATAAAAACCCATAAATAAATCCACAATTATATGAGCAATTAATATTTGAGAAAGTAAGAAAAAGTATGCAATAGGAAAAGGACCGTGTCTTCACTAAATGGCATTGGGAAAAACGGACAGTTAAATGCAAAACTATGAAACTGGACCATTTTCTTATACCATATAAAAATAAATTCAAAAAGGATCAAAGAACTAATTGTGACACCTAAATTCATAAAAATCCTAGAAGAGTGCATAGACAGTAATGTCTCTAACATCATTCATAACAACATTTTTCTAGATATGTATCCTGAGGCAAGTGAAATAAAAGCAAAAATAAACTACAGAGACATCAAAATAAAAAGCTTTTGCACAGTAAAGGAAAAAATAAAAAAAACTAAAAGGCAACATAGTGAATTGGAGAAAATTTTTGCAAATGACTTATCCAATAAAGACTTTAGCATGCAAAATATGTAAAGAACATATACAATAAAACACCCAAAGAATAATACAACTAAAATATGGACAGAAGACATGAACAAACATTTCTCCAAAGAAGACATCTGGATGTCTAACAGACACATGAAAAGGTGCTCAACATCACTCATCATCAAAGAAATGCAAATGAAAACTGCAATGAAATGTCACCTCACACCTCTCATAATGGCTAAAATAAAAACAACAGGAAACAACAAGTGCTGGCAAAGATGTGTAGAAAAAGGAACGCTTCTGCACTTTTGGTGAGAAGGCAAACTGGTGCAGCCACGGTGGAAAACAGGACAGAGGTTCCTTCAAAATTTAAAAATAGAACTACCCTATGATAATGAAAATGTACAAAAAAACCCACTAGTTCAAAGGGATACATGCAACCCTACGCTTATTGCAGCATTGTATACAACAGACCAATGACATAAGCAGCCTGTGTCCATTGATAGGTTAATGGATAAAGAAGATGTAATGTGTGTGTGTGTGTGTGTGTGTGTGTGTGTATGTGTATACTAAATGGCATTGGGAAAAATGGACAGCTAAATTCAAAACAATGAAACTGGACCATTTTCTTACACCATATAAGAATATACATACACATACATACATACATGTATATATGCATACATATATATACACACATATTATATATACAATATGTAATATATATACATATATATGTACATATATATAATTAGATTTTACTCAGCCATAAAAAGGAATGAAATCTTGCCATTTTCAATGACATGGGTGGAACTAGAGAATGTAATGCTAAGAGAAATAAGTTGTGAGAGAAAGACAAATACCATATGACTTCATTCATATGTGGAGTTTAAGGAAAAAAAAAACAAGCAAAACGAAGAAAAGATCGCAATAAACTAAGAAACAGATTCTTAACTGTAGAGAACAAAAAGGTGGTTACGACAGGGAAAATGGGTGCAAGGATGGGTGAACTAGGTGACAGGGATTAAGGATGGCATTTATTGGGGCATCTGGGTGACTTAAGTGTCCAACTCGTGGTTGGGCTCAGGTCATGATCTCATGGTTTATGAGATTGAGCCCTATTTGGGCTGTGTGGTGATAGCGTGAGACCTGCTTGAGATTCTCTGTGTCTCTCTCTCTCCCCACACACACACTCAAAATAAACTTTAAAAAAAAACATTAAAAGAAAAAAGGATGGCACTTGTTGTGATGAGCACTAGGTGGTTTATGAAATTATTGACAATTACTGTATTGTACACCTAAAGCTAACACTGCACATTTACTATAATGGAATTAAAATTGAAACTTAATAATAAATATAGAAAAGTAGATAGATAGATAATAGATAGATACCATTAAATTATATTACTTTCATGCATTTCATATTGTATGACAGGAATATGCTATAAAATAGAAATATAAAATAAAACTACACAAAAAATGATTTAAAATAAACTTGTTTTTTCAGCTTTTAAATATTCAACATTTCTTAAATTAAGAAGCTACATAATATCATAATTTATTAAGAAAAATAGAATAATGCCCAACCCTAGTTGATTCTTTTAATAATTATTTCCAGTAATGTGTAGTTAACCTTTGAACAGCATGGATTTGAACTGCACAAGTCACTTATGTGACTTATGTGAAACTTATGTGACATAGTGCAGTACTATAAATGTATTTTATTTTCCTTATGTGACACAGTGCAGTAATATAAATGTATTTTATTTTCCTTATGAGTTTTTAAAAATATTTTTCTCTACTTACTTTATTGTAAGAATACAGTATGTGATACATAAAATATATAAAATATGTTTTGACTTCTTATGTTATCAATAAGGCTTCTGGTCAACAGTAAGCTATTGGCAGTTAAATTTTGAGGGTATCAAAACTATATGTGGATTGTCAACTGTGCAGGTCAGCACCACTATTCTCCATGCTACTTAAGGGTCAACTGTCATTTCTTTCACTACAATCTCCAGGTACCTTTGGTAATGTATATCACTTGCTAACCAAAAGCTTTAATTTTTCATAAATTTAATGATAATTAGTATTAGGTGATAATACAGGAAACAAAAAGTGTTTATTAAGCAAAACCAAAGAAGAAAATAAACAGAGTTATATTCTTGCTGTTATATGCTATTTCAGAAGACACAGAGTAATTTCTGTACTACAGACACAGAGGAAATCTAAAATAAAAAGAAATTATATAAACAATATAAAGTTAACAAGGAAAATATTTATGGGAGCTTTTTTTTATTTTTCATAGAAAGGAGTTAAGGTATAAAATTTTTAGTGTTGTAAGAATATGGCAGAGTAGGAGATTCCCAGCTCACTCCTTCCACAAAGACACCTTGATAAAAGCCACATCAGAGCATCAAACCTAGAAAACAACCCAAAGTTTGGCAGAACAGACTTTCCACAGTTAATGATAAAAATGAGGACACATTAATAAGTGTAGCAGGGTTGGAGACATACTTGGGAACGAAATCCAACAAATGGGAGGGACCCAACAAGCATAGAAAAGGAAAAGAAGCAGGCCACACACCAGGGACCCCAGACATAGGGAACCTTTTGGGGAAGATGCGTCCTCATAACATTTGGCTTTGAAAACTAGTGGGACCAAGCTCTTTAAGTTTTTATAACTGGTGGGACTTACTTTGGGGTACTTAAAAAATCACCAGGCTCTACTCTGGCAGAGCCAGAGGGTGATAGAAAACTGAGTCCCCATCCTTATAAAACAACCCCACTGAGATACATCATAGAAGTAGCAGCTTATTTTTTTAAGTTTATTTGACAGAGAGAGAGAGAGAATGAGAGAGCAGGGGAGGAAAAGAGACCAAGAAGAGAGAAAATCCCAAGAAGCCTCAACGTAATCAACACAGAGCCCAATGTGGGGTTCAAACTCACAAACTGTGAGATCATGGCCTGAACCAAAATCGAAAGCTGGAGGATGAACCAACCGAGCCACCTAGGTGTCCCTAGAAGTAGAAGTTTAAAAATTCTTATCTATCTATCTATCTAGAAACTTCTCCAAGAACAAAAGAACTGGCATACATCATTTCTCTGCCTCCACCCCTAATCCAGATAGCCAGATAGCTGCAGAAAACAGCACAAACGCTCTCCACCTAATGTGCTAACACTGTATAACCTTCCCCCACATTCTCCTGCTGATCCACCCCATCCAACTCACTTCACTAGGCAGAGGTCCTTCCAAACTGGCTCCTGCCATATCTCATATTAAAGCAGCCTCAGCAGGGACCAGCACCACTCCAAAGTGACTCCTGCCCTGGGGAGAGGGGAAGATGGTCACACACACCTGTAAACTCACAGTCCCATCAATAGAACATGCAGAGAGAGTTCTCAGACTATCAGTGCACCTGCAGACCCAGCAGGCATCTGACATGGCTGTCAACCCCACCTACCAACAAAGCCGAGAACACCTGGCAAGTCTTTGCTATGGCAGCCTTAACAGTTTGACTGGGGACAGACATTGGGATTACCTATAAGTTCCATCCACCAACAAAGTCCTTTCAGGGGACAAGGCAGGGTCAACACCCTATAGTTTGGTGTAACCAAGCCTCAGCATATTTCCTAAAGGCAGGCATCTAGACAGAGTGCTGACACTATCCAATTACAAGTCCAGGATGGCCCCAGACTAGCCCCTTAACAGCACAGGGATTAAACCCTGTCCACAACAGGTAAAATGGGCCCCTGAAGCTGATTGGATTAAAGGCACACAAACTCAGACACAACAGTAGGGTGCACACAACCCACACAGAAAGCACCCCTGAGGCTCCTGGTTCTAGTGAACAGGGGACATTTTGCTATAGGATACCAAAGGATCTCTTCTTATAAGGCCACTATCAAGATGAGAAGACATAAACAACTTTCCTAATACACAGAAACAAACACAGAGGGGCGCCTGGGTAGCTCAGTCAGTTAACTGTCTGATTCTTGGTTTCAGCTTGGGACATGATCTCACAGTTCGTGAGTTCAAGCCCCTGCTTGGGCCTCTCTCTCTCCTTCTCTCTCTCCCCTGCTCATTCTCTCTCTCAAAATAAATAAACTTTAAAAAGAGAAACACAGAAAGACAGACAAAATGAAGAAACAGGACTACTTTCCAAATGAAAGAATAGGACAAAACCACAGCAAAATAGCTAAGTGCAATGGGAATAAGCAATATGCCTGATAAATAATTCAAATAATGGTCAAAGAGCACATACGGGACTTGGGAAAAGAATGGAAGACCTCAGTGAAACCTTTAAAAAAGAGAAGATTTTGGGGCGCCTGGGTGGCGCAGTCGGTTAAGCGTCCGACTTCAGCCAGGTCACGATCTCGCGGTCCGTGAGTTCGAGCCCTGCATCAGGCTCTGGGCTGGCGGCTCAGAGCCTGGAGCCTGCTTCCGATTCTGTGTCTCCCTCTCTCTCTGCCCCTCCCCCGTTCATGCTCTGTCTCTCTCTGTCCCAAAAATAAATACACGTTGAAAAAAAAAATTTAAAAAAGAGAAGATTTTTTAAAAATAAGAAATTAAGAACTCAGTAACTGATATTAAAAATACACTAGAGGAAATCAACTGTAGAGCAGAAGAGGCAGAAGGATGGATTAAAAATCTTGGAGACAGAATATTGGAAAGCAACCAAGCTGAACAGCAATCTGTAGTAGTAGTAGTAGTAGTAGTAGTAGCAGCAGCAGTAATAGTTGTAGTGGTAGTAATGGTAGTAGTACATGAGATTAGGTTTAGAAACTCAGTGACAATCAAGTGTAATAGCATTTTCATTATATGAGTTCCACAAGAAAAGAGTAAAAAAGAATCAGAAAGTTTATTTGAAGAAATAATAGATGGAAAATTTCCTAACCTGGGAAAAGAAACAGACATCAAGCTCCAGGAGGCACCAAGAGTCCCCAGCAAAATCAACCCAAGAAGAACCACACCAACACACACCATAAGTAAATGGCAAAAGAGTTACAATGAGAGAACTTTAAAAGCAGCAAAAGAAAAGAGTTACATGTAAGGGAAACCCCATAAAGTTATCAGCTGATTTTTCAGCCTAAATGTTGCAGGCCAGAAAGGAGTGGCATGATATACTCAAAATACTGGAAAGATAAAACCTTCAACCAAGAACCCATCAAGTTTATCATTCAGAATAGAAGGAAAGACAAGCAGTTTTTTAGACAAACAAAACTTAAAGATGTTCATCACCACTAACCCAGTCTTACAAGAAAGGTTAGAGGGAATTATTAGACTGAAAAGAAAAGGCCATAATCATAAGAAAATTATGAAAGGAAAAAAATTCACAAGTAAATAAAAGCATACTAAAAGTAGTAGAATAATCACTTCAAAAACCACTGTAGAGGTCAAAGTACAAAATCGGTAAAGTAATTTATATGTGCAAAATCAATCAAGGGGTTCACAAAATCAAAGGATGTAAAATATGACATCATATACAGAAAAAGGGGAGAGTAAACATTTGATGTTTTTAGAATGGTTCAAACTTAAGTACCTATCAAATTAATATAGCCTGGTATATGCATAAGATATTATATATGAACCTAATGGTAACAACAAATCAAAAACTTATTATAGGTATGCAAAAAATAAAAAGAAGGAATCCAAGCATATCACTAAAGAAAGCCATCAAATCACAAGGGAAGATGTCAAGAGAAGAAGGGAACAGGGAACTATAAAAATGACCATGAAACAAATAACAGAATGGTAATGGTAATAAGTACATACTTATCAATAATTACTTTAAATGTAAACAAACTCTATGTACCAAGCAAAAGATAAAAGGTGAGCAAATGGATAAAAAAAGCAAGACCCATGTATATGCTGTCTACAAGGGACCACTCAGAATTAAAGTCACATGCAGACTGAAAGTTAAGGGATGGAAAAATATTTACCATGCAGATGGAAGCAAAAAGAAAGTGGAGGTTAGCAATACTTATATCAGACAAAATAGACAATAAAATAAAAACTGTAACAAGAAACAAAGGAGGACACTACATATAATGTATAATTTATACAAATTTATACAATGTATATAATGTATAAATTATTTACATGTAATTGTAATTATATATATATATTATATATTTTATAATTATAAAAGGAACAATTAAACAAGAGGATATAACAATTGAAAATATTTATGCACCCATCAGGGAAGCAGCTAAGTACATCAAGCAGCTGTTAACAAACACAAAAACATAAATTGACAGTAATACAATAACAGTACAGTACTTTAATACTCCACTTACATGAATGGATGGATCATCCAGACAGAAAATGAGCAAGGAAACGGTGTTTTTGAATGACATATTGGACCAGATGGACATAACAGACATACCCACAGACTTCCAAAACTCACACGGGAAGAAATAGAAAACTTGAACAGACCCATAACCAGCGAAGAAATTGAATCAGTTATCAAAAATCTTCCAAGAAATAAGAGTCCAGGACCAGATGGCTTCCCTGGGGAATTCTACCAGACAGTTAAAGCAGAGATAATACCTATCCTTCTCAAGCTGTTTCAAAAAATAGAAAGAGAAGGAAAACTTCCAGACTCATTCTATGAAGCCAGCATTATTTAGATTCCAAAACCAGACAGACACCCAGAAAAAAAAGAGAACTGAAAGCCAATATCCCTGATGACTATGGATGCAAAAATTCTCAACAAGGTACCAGTAAATCGAATTCAACAGCAGATAACAAGAATTATTCACCATGATCAAGTGGAATTCATTCCTGGGCTGCAGGTCTGGTTCAATATTTGCAAATCAATCAAGGTGATACATCACATGAATAAAAGAAAAGATAAGAAACATATGATCCTGTCAATCAATGAAGAAAAAGCATTTGACAAAATTCAGCATCTTTTCTTAATAAAAACCCACGAGAAAATCGGGATAGAAGGAACATACTTAAACATCATAAAAGCCATTTATGAAAAGCCCACAGCTAATATCATCCTCAATGGGGAAAAACTGAGAGCTTTCCCCCTGAGATCACTCTCAACACTGTTGTTTAACATAGTGTTGGAAGTTCTAGCATCAGCAATCAGACAACAAAAGGAAATAAAAGGAATCAAAATTGGCAAAGATGAAGGCAACCTTTCACTTTTCGCAGATGACATGATACTATATATGGAAAACCTGATAAACTCCAGCATAACTGGAGAGTGTTATGCTGAGTGAAATAAATCATACAAAGTAAGACAGATACCATATATTTTCACTCTTAGGTGGATCCTGAGAAACTTAACAGAAAACCATGCAGGAGGGGAAGGAAAAAAAATAAGAGAGGGAGAGAGCCAAAGCATAAGAGACTCTTAAAAACTGAGAATAAACTGAGGGTTGATGGGGGGTGGGAGGGAGGGGAAAGTGGGTGATGAGCATCGAGGAGGGCACCTGTTGGGATGAGCACTGGGTGTTGTATGGAAACCAATTTGACAATAAATTTCATATTAAAAAAAGAACCTATAAACCGAGAATAAAGAGCAGATCCAAGATGGGGTCCATTAACTAGAGTCTTGCAGGAATCAGTGAATCTTATTTTTAACTTGTAACCTCATAAATTCTGGAAAGAGAAAAAAAATCGCTCCAAAACAAAGCCTGGAAATTCAGAAAATTAAGTGGATCCATGCAGATAGATTTTATAATTTAAAATTGTTTAATAATAAATGTGATTTTAAAATAATTAGTAAGTTTTCATTTACTTATAATAATCATAAATCAGCAGAACAAAGGGATATCCAGTATATATGCTTTCCCTTTTTATAAGGTCAACTTAGAAGTTAGAGAGAGAGGAAGTGTACCTTAAATAGGGAAAACATTTACATAAACATTGCTGGAGATTAACAGGACTGTAATAATTGTTGGGTTTGTACACAGTGTCTCCTTCAGTGACACTGACACCAGCGCCAATCCCATCTAATAAAAAAATAGCTTTTTTACTCTTGTCATTAAACATTGCATATTTTTGTCATCCTCATATTTATAAAGAAATAGCAATTGGAAGTAGTGAGAAAGTGTCACACTTGTAGCACCTAATTGCTTTTTCCTGAGCTTTATTTTGAATATTTTTTCAGCTTAATTTTCTCTTTAAGAAGCTTTGTTGAGAGTTCACTGTGAGAAGAACATACCCATCTTGTTCCACATTCTAAAGTTTAGCAGAAAATACTGCTGCATAGAAGGGCTTTTGAGCACGAAACATCTATACAAATTTCCAATGATGGGCTGACCAGAATGAGTCATTTTATGTCTAATAAAATGAAGCAGCTATGTAGATCTCTAAATGAATCTTTTTTTCCTGGCTGGTGTTGGCATAATGTTGGTGAAACGTGGTACCAAAGGAGAACAAGGCATCTCTGCTTTCTCTGTGTGTTTCTTACACAGGACACATAAAAATATAGATTCTGTTGCCATCAGTTATGTTTATTTATGTATGTATTAATTGGCTGCATGAGAAATGAAGTTTTTGTAGCATGTACTTTTATAAATATAAAAATCCTTGTGGAGTGTCATTTTGCATGCTATCAGCCTATACATTTTTGCATTTGACAGGAAAGAGGGGTTCTTGGGTCAGATACTTGTTATTCATGAAAGCAAAGAGAATACTCAAAAAAAGATCTGAGTACTTTGAGTTGGTAAATTACTGCTACCTTGACTACATGAGCATTTGTGCCTTCTCATTTGTGACGACCTTCTAAGATCATTTATGTTTTTTGGACTCATACATTTTGGAGTATCAGCTGAGAGTAATATGAAATGCCTTAAATTATCTGCATAAAATCCTCATGACAGAATGAATAATAGGCATATAATTAATTATATGTTAGCATGAGGCCATGGCTGGTGTTTTTGAGCCTTCCCTTTTCTGATGGCTTAGATATGCATGACTGTTATTCTCTTTACTCTAGACACTGTAGCCAACAGTTGTCTCTTAGTATTAAGGTTCCTTTCTAGCCATTCATGTTACAATGTAAATCATAGTTTACTCTACCCAGGGGCATTTGAATTTTGATAGATGGCAAAATCCTTAAAACTATATAGTATATTATGCATATTTCATTTAAAACATATCAGAAAACATAAAATAATGCTTTTAATCATAGGGACCTTTGAAATTACATAAAGTAATCTGAATATAATAATAATTATCATCATTCAAATTTTGAATGCCAAGAACTTTACATGCGTTACCTCATTTGGGCTTCAGCAACCCTATAATGTAGTTGCTAATATTATTTTTATCGGACATTTATTGTTTCATTCCACTTATTATTAATCAGTTAATCAGTGATGGGAACACATTAGCAAATAAAAGAAAAAATACTCTCACAGTGTTAACATTTTAATGGAATAACATAGGTTAAAAGGGATGAAGTATACACTCATTTTGATGAGAACTGAGAAATGTATATTAATTGTTGAAACATTACATTGTACACCTAAAACTAATATAACACTGTATATTAATTATACCTGAATAAAAACAATTCTCATGATGTTAACATTTTAGTAGAGTAATACAGATTTAAAAATGACTAAGATATAGGATATTAGTATATTATATAGAGATAAGTAACATGGACAAACAGAAAAAGGTAAAGTGTATCAGAAATAAATATATAAAGGAAAAGGACATAAGCATGATGGTGGCATAAGTTATCCCTCCTTTTTGTCCCCTTTTTAATAGCTAGTTAGGCATTCATGCATAAACAAAAGTGCCTCTGTAAGAGTTGTGGTATTAAACACCATATGCCAAGGGCTATTGATGGAGTCTTCCCCACTTGCACATCTGGCAATTGGCAGATAAACCTCAGTATGAGATGTAGAACCAGTGGAGTCAGCAGTCTTGCCCCAATCCTTCAAGTTTCAGTCAGGGCTGATTCAGGCAGATACACAAGAATGAAATAAAATTTGAAGAAATCCATCTTTCTTAAGTGGAAATTGCAGCATGCCATTGTAACTAATAATATAGCAATTTGGACACAGTAAAGAGTGTAAGAGGAACTTTGCCAGTGCTATGCTCCATGAGAACAGAATATGGCCCTCAAATATCTGGTTGTAATTTCCCCTAGGGAAAATAAAATTATAGTGAATAAATGCCCAGCTACCCCAGATATGTGGGATGCTGCTGGAGAAACTTCTTTCTGTCTAGCAGCACCCAGAGTACTGAAGTGAGATATCCATGACTGGAATTGGGGAGATCAGAAAAGAAGCAGATAAGAATACCAAAGGACATTAAAGGGATGTGATTTCTTCCAACTGCATATGCGATTTCATCAGCAAGTTTTTCCACAAGCCTTTTAAATAAATTCACCTGAGGACCCTTACTGGGCCTGTGGGCACATCCAATACTCCAAATGCTAAGCTCACATCTTCCCCTACTCTGAGTCAGGTTCCTTGTGTACACACCTGAGTGATACAGCAAGAGCATGTCTGGCAAATTAGTGTTATCAGAAAAACAAACAAGGATATGTGGGAAAGGATAAAACATATACTTGAGCTGTAGTGCCACCCTTGGGAAGACAAGAAAGGTTTCCAGCAGACAGGTGAATAATAAGAACCAGAGAAGATATAAAAGCTTAAGAATTTGCTACAAGAGTAATCAAGAAGAGCAAATCATAAAGGCAGAGAAAGCCCCAGATATAACACTACTATGAAAAGCATACCACATCTGAAGGCAGTTAATAATTAAAGAGGTGTATATTACTTCAAATGTGAAAGTAACAACACAAAACTACAAAAGACATGAAAACCAAGGTAAATGTAATTTCTGAAAGTTAGCAATAATTCTTTAATAACTGAGTGCAAAATCATAAAATTCTGCAATCTAGGTAGTAAAGAATTCACAATAGTTGTTTTGAAAAAAAATAACTCAAAGAGCTATAAGAAAACTGAGACAATTCAGCTAAACCATGAAAAACATACAGACTTAAAATGAGATATTTGCCAAAAAAGATAAGTTTTTAAAAAAGAACCAAACAACAATTCTGGAGCTCAGGAACTCAATGAAGAAAATTAAAAAGCCATATAGAGCATCTGTAACAGAGTAGAGCAAATCGAATACAGAATAAATAAACTAGATGACAGGGATTTAGAAGTAACAGTCAGAAAAGAATATCAGCAACAACATAGAATGAAAATTACTGAAGAAAGCCTACATGATTTTTGGGAATTCCTCAAAAGAAGAAAGAGAATAAGCAGAATTTCAGAACTAGGAGACAAAGAGAAATGAGCAGAAATCTTATTTAAAAAATAATAGCTAAGAACCTCCCAAACTTGGGAAAATACTTGGATATCCAGGTTCATGAAGCTAACAGGTCACCACAGTATCTCCATAAGGAAAAGACCTTCTCCAAGATGTTTTGCTGAAACTGTCAAAAGTCAAAGATAAAGAGAGAATCCTAAAAGTAGGAAGAAGGAAAAAAATTGTAATGTTCAAATAACCCACATTAGTTTCAGGTAAAAATCAGCTGATTTTGGAGCAGAAACCTCACAGGCCAGGAAAAAATGAAATGACATATTCAGCGTTGAAAGAAAAAAAAAATTCCAGGCAAAATTCTATCCAGCAAAGTTATCCTTCAGATATTAAGGGACATAGACTTTTCTAGACAAAAGCCTGGGGAGTTTATTGCCACTACATCTCCCTTGAAATGAATGCTGAAACATCAAGATGAAATTAAAGGTGATGATGAATGTATATGAAAGTATAAAAGGATAAAGGTGAATATACAGTCAGATATAGTAGCTTTAATTCTGAAATAGGATGGCATGTAAAACATTTAACTATAATATAAAAGTTAAATACAAGGATTATTATAAATCATTATACAAAAAATATAGCTATTAAAATTAATTAATACACAATATAATAGAGGAAGGGACATCAAGAATAAAAATAAGGTAAAGCAAAATGGTGGAGCTTTTGTATATTATCAAGATTAATTTGTTATCATATTAAAATGGAATGTTTTATTTATAAGATATTTTATATAAGCCTTGAGGTAACCACAATTCAAAAACGTACACTAGATGAATCTAGTGTAAGATAAGATAAGAAAGGGGACAGATAAGACAGGATAAGAAAGGGGAGACAGAATAAACAACCATGGAAAATCACCAACTTACAAAGTCGGCAGAAACAAAGGGGAAAAGAAACAAAAGGAATACAAAACACCCAGAAAGTTAATAATAAGATGGCATTTGTCTTTACATATTAATAACTACTATAATGTAAATGGTTTGAATTCACCAGTTGAAAGTCATGGAGTGGCTGGCTGGATTAAAAAAAAAGGAATCAGGGCACTTTGGTGTCTCAGTAAGTTAAGCATCTGACTCTTGATTTCACCTCAGTAATGTAAATTGGTTCAGGCAATATGGAACACAGTATGGAGGTCTTTCAAAGAATTAAAAATGTAACTACCCATATTATCCACCAATTCTACTATTGGTTATATATATATATATGAAATGAAAATAGGACATTGAAGGGATATCATCACTCCCATGTTTACTGCACGATTTTTCACAGTAGCCAAGATATGGAAACACCTTAAATGTCAGTGGAAAATGGATAAAGAAGATGTAACTAAATATTTACCAATGTGTTAGAAACAAACCTTGCCATTTGTGAAAACATGGCTGGCTAAGGGCAGTATAATAATAGAGATAAGTCAGTGAGGCTGGTAAGATGGTGGAGTAGGAGTAGTGTAACTTTCTCTTGTCCCATAGATACAAATAGATAACATGCACAGTGTAAATAACACAGAAAATGAAGTGAAGAATGGCAGTACAAACTCCATAACTATGGAGAAGAGGATACATTGAAGAAGGTCTGAAGAGCAGAGACACAATGGGGAGCTCAATGGGCCCAGGCCATCTGCAGTCAGGATGGAGCCAGGGGCACAGAAAAAGGTGACAAACAGACTACCACACTAGGAGCCCACATTGGGAAGACAAATACTCATAACATTTGGCTTTGAAATTGAGAGGGACATAATTTTCTGAATTATTAACAATAGAATTTTTTAAATCAGTGAACTCATCTCTGGGAGAGCCTGAGGGCCTTAGGAAGCTGAGCATCTGCCCTTAAAAAGACAGTATAACAAACTGCCCACAGAGATACAACATAGAAGAAGCAGTTTAACAATGTCTGGAGAATAAGTGAGAGTGGTTCACTCATCTCAGATTGTGGCCCAGAAAGACAGGGATTGCAGGGTGACCCCTCCCGAAACAAAGAGCTGGCAGGTGACATTTACCACCCCCAGCCTTCAGCATAAACACAAGGCCACCTGGAGGAAGCAGCACAGCACCAACACTTTCTGCATAATTTGCTTACACCATGCACCAACACCATGCAGTTGAGTGGATCCACCCTTGCCAATCACACTTGCCTCAGTCCTGATGGTGTGAGTCCCCTCCACCTGAAGACTGGTGCAAAAATCACCAACCACAGATCTCCCAAACAATACATTTTTTGAGGTCTCTGTTCCAACAGAAGTGCCAGGTCACCTCCTGAAGAGGATGAATGCAACTTGTGAAAATTGCAATCCATCACATGTGCACACTTTACAGAGTGGAAACAGCTGGCTCTGGACTCCACCACAGCTAGGAAACCCTTGTAAAAGAGGACCAGCACAAGATTTTAAAAACTCCATGGGACACCTACTACTTTCAAGGGCAAGAGACATACCTGATTTTCTTAACGCACAATACAGACACAGAGAGTTAGACAAAATGAGGAGACAGAAGATTATGTCCCAATTGACAGAATAGGACAAAACTACAACCAGACACCTAAGTGAAACAGATATACATAAAATGATGCATAGAGAATATAAAGTAGCAATCAGAAGAATACTCACTAGGCTTGAGAAAAGACTAGAGGACATCAGTGAGACCATTAATAAAGAGATAAAAAAGAACCAACCAGAGATGAAGAACACAATAAATGAAATTAAACATACATTTTATGGAACAAATAGCAAGCTAGAGGAAGCAGAGGAATGACTCATTGACCTAGAAGGCAAAGTAATGGAAAACAATCAAGTTGAGCAGTGAAAGAAAAAAATATGCATATTGAGAATAGACATAGGGAACTAGTGATTTCATCAAGCATATCACGTTCACATTATAGGGATCCCAGAAGAAGAAGAGATATAAAGTAGATGAAAATGTATTTAAAGGAATAATACCTGAAAACTTCCCTAATCTGGGGAAAGAAAGATATCCATATTGAGAAAACACAAAGATTTCTTTAAAAAAAAAAAAAAGAAAGAAAGAAAAAAAAAGAAAAGGAAAAGAAAAGAAAAGAAAAAAGAAAGAAGACAAAAAACCTGAAGGAGGTCCACACCAAGATACATAGTATTTAAAATGGTAATAAGTAGTAATAAAGAAAAAAATTAAAGCAGAAAGAAAAAAAGAACACAGTTACATACAAGGGAAACCTTCTAAGGCTATAGACTGATTTTTCAACAGAAACTTTAAAAGCAAGAACAGAAAAAAAATAAAAGATGGGAGTGACATGATATATTAAAGTGCAGAAAGGGAAAAATCTATCCACAAAGAATATCATTCTCTATCTACCAAGAATACTCTATCCACCAAGACTATCATTCAGAATAGAAAGACAAAGACATTCTCAGAAGAGCAAAAACTAAGAGTTAATGACCACTAAACAAGCCCTACAAGAAATTTGAAAGGGCACAGTATGAATGGAAAGGAAAGGACATAACAAAGAGTATAAAATATTTAAAATACAAAAGCAATAAAAAATAAGTATATCTGTAAAAAGCAGTCAGTGAAAAGCAGTCAGTGATTTCACAAGATAAAATAAATGTAAAATATGACAGCATATGCTTAAAATGTGGTTGGGGTGCACGTTGAGTAAAGAATGAGTTCATGCCTAACTGACCATCAACTTAATATAGACTGCTATATACAGAACATATTATTTTTTTTAATTTTATGTTTTTTATTTTTTTTAATTATATCCAAATTAGTTAGCATATAGTGCAACAATTATTTCAGGAGTAGATTCCTTAGTGCCCCTTACCCATTTATCCCATTCCCCCTCACACAACCCCTCTAGTAACCCTCAGTTTGTCCTCCATATTTATGAGTCTCTTCTGCTTTGTCCCCCTCCCTGTTTTTATATTATTTTTGTCTCCCTTCCCTTATGTTCATCAGTTTTGTCTCTTAAAGTCCTCATATGAGTGAAGTCATATGATTTTTGTCTTTCTCTGACTACTAATTTCACTTAGCATAATACCCTCCAGTTCCATCCACATAGTTGCAAATGGTAAGATTTCATTCTTTTTGATTGCCGAGTAATACTCCTACATATCTATATCTATATCTATATCTATATCTATATCTGTATCTGTATCTGTATCTATATCTATATATATAGGAGATATACATCTTCTTTATCCATTCATCCATTGATGGATATTGGGCTCTTTCCATACTTTGGCTATTGTTGATAGGGCTGCTATAAACATAGGGGTGCATGTGTCCCTTGGAAACAGCACACCTGTATCCCTTAGATAAATGCCTAGTGGTGTAATTGCTGGGTCTTAGGGCAGTTCTATTTTTAGTTTTGTGAGGAACATCCACACTGTTTTCCCGATTGGCTGCACCAGCTTGCATTCCCAAAAAATAAATTTTTTTTGATAATTTTGTATTGTCAATTATGTCTGTCTTCATAATTTCTTTTTCTTACTAAAGATATAGATTTTACCTAGGGGCACCTAGATGGCTCAGGTGGTGATGTGTCTGAGTCTTGATTTTGGCTTAGGTCATGATCTCACGATCTTGAGATTGAGCTCTGCATCGGGCTCTGTGCTGAATCCCAGCACAGAGCCAGCTTGGGATTTTCTCTGTCCATCTCTCTCTACCTGTCCCCCTCTTTTTTTTTTTCCTTCCCCTCCCCCATGGTCTTCTGTTAAGTTTCTCAAGATCCACATACGAGTGAAATCATATGATATCTGTCTTTCTCTACATGACTTATTTCACTTAGCATAACACTCTCCAGTTCCATCCACGTTGCTACAAAAGGCCAAATTTCATTCTTTCTCATTGCCACGTAGTATTACATTGTATATATAAACCACAATTTCTTTATCCATTCATCAATTGATGGACATTTAGGCTCTTCCCATAATTTGGCTATTGTTGAAAGTGCTGCTATAAACATTGGGGTCCAAGTGCCCCTATGCATCAGCATTCCTGTATCCCTTGGGTAAATTCCTAGCAGAGCTAATGCTCGGTCATAGGGTAGATCTATTTTTAATTTTTTGAAGAACCTCTACACTGTTTTCCAGAGAGGCTGCACCAGTTTGCATTCCCACCAACAGTGGAAGAGGGTTCCCGTTTCTCCACATCCTGGCCAGCATCTATAGTCTCCTGATTTGTTCCTTTTAGCCACTCTGACTGGCGTGAGGTGATGTCTGAGTGTGGTTTTGATTTGTATTTCCCTGATGAGGATCGACGTTCAGTATCTTTTTATGTGCCTGTTGGCCATCTGGATGTCTTCTTTAGAGAAGTGTCTACTCATGTTTTCTGCCCATTTCTTCACTGCATTATTTGTTTTTTGGGTGTGGAGTTTGGTGAGCTCTTTATACATTTTGGATACTGGCCCTTTGTCTGATATGTCATTTGCAAATATCTTTTCCCATTCTGTTGGTTGCCTTTTAGTTTTGTTGATTGTTTCCTTTGGAGTGCAGAAGCTTTTTATCTTTACGAGATCCCAACACTTTATTTTTGCTTTTAATTCCCTTGTCTTTGGAGATGTGTTAAGTAAGAAATTGCTGCGGCTGAGGTCAGAGAGGTTTTTTCCTTCTTTTTCCTCTAGGGTTTTGATGGTTTCCTGTCTCACATTCAGGTCCTGTATCCATTTTGAGTTTGTTTTTGTGAATGGTGTAAGAAAGTGGCCTATTTTCATCCTTCTGCATTTGCTGTACAGTTCTCCCAGCACCATTTGTTAAAGACACTGTCTTTTTTCCATTGGATATTCCTTCCTGATTTGTCAAAGATTAGTTGGCCGTATTTTTGTGGGTCTAATTCTGGAGTTTCTATTCTATTCCATTGGTCTATGTGTCTGCTTTTGTGCCAAGACCATGCTGTCTTGATGATTACAGGTTTGTAGTAGAGGCTGAAGTCTGGGATTGTGATGCCTCCTGCTTTGGTCTTCTTCTACAAAATTACTTTGGCTATTCGGGGTCTCTTGTGGTTCCATACAAATTTTGGGATTGCTCGTTCTAGCTTCGAGAAGAATGCTGGTGCAATTTTGATTGAGATTGCATTGAATGTGTAGATAGCTTTGGGTCATATTGACCTTTTAACAATATTTATTCTTCCAATCTATGAGCACGGAATGTTTTTCCATTTCTTTATATCTTCCTCAATTTCCTTCATAAGCTTTCTATAGTTTTCAGCATACAGATCTTTTACATCTTTGGTTAGGTTTATTCCTAGGTATTTTATGCTTCTTGGTGCAATTGCGAATGGGATCAGTTTATTTGTCTTTCAGTTGCTTCATTGTTAGTGTATAAGAATGCAACTGATTTCTGTACATTAATTTTGTATCCTGCGACTTTGCTGAATTCATGTATCAGTTCTAGCAGACGTTTGGTGGAGTCTATCAGGTTTTCCATATATAATATCATGTCATCTGCAAAAAGTGAAAGCTTGACTTCATCATTGCCAATTTTGATGCCTTTGATTTCCTTTTGTTGTCTGATTGCTGATGCTAGAAACTTCCAACACTATGTTAAACAACAGCGGTGAGAGTGGACATCCTTGTCGTGTTCCTGATCTCAGGGAGAAAGCTCTTAGTTTTTCCCCATTGAGGATGATATTAGCTGTGGGTTTTTCATAAATGGCTTTTATGATGTTTAAGTATGTTCCTTCTATCCTGATTTTCTCGAGGGTTTTTATTAAAAAAAGATGCTGAATTTTGTCAAATGCTTTTTCAGCATCGATTGACAGGATCATATGGGTCTTTTATTCATGTGATGTATCATATTGATTGATTTGCAAATGTTGATCCAGCTCTGCAGTCCAGGAATGAATCCTATTTGATCATGGTGAATAATTATTTTTATATGCTGTTGAATTTGATTTGCTAGTATCCTGTTGAGAATTTTTTCATCCATATTCATCAGGGATATTGGCCTGTAGTTCTCTTTTTTTGCTGGGTCTCTGTCTGCTTTAGGAATCAAAGTAATGCTGACTTCATAGAGTGAGTCTGGAAGTTTTCCTTACCTTTCTATTTTTTGAAAGAGCTTGAGAAAGATAGGTAGTATCTCTGCTTTACATGTCTGGTAGAATTCTCCAGGGAAGCCATCTGTTCCCGGACTCTTATTTGTTGGGAGATTTGGATAATTGATTCAATTTCTTTGCTGGTTATGGGTCTTTTCAAGTTTTCTATTTCTTCCTGTTAGAGTTTTGGAAGTGTGTGGGTGATTAGGAATTTGTCCATTTGTTCCAGGTTGTCCAGTGTGTTGGCATATAATTTTTCCTAGTGTTCCCTGATAATTGCTTGTATTTCTGAGAGATTGGCTGTAATAATTCCATTTTCCTTCATGATTTTATCTATTTGGGTCATCTACCTTTTCTTTTTGAGAAGTCTGGCTAGAGGTTTATCAATTTTGTTTATGTTTTCGAAAAACCAACTCTTGGTTTCGTTGATCTGCTCAACAGTTTTTTTTTTTTTAGATTCTATATTGTTTATTTTTGCTCTGATCTTTATTATTTTTCTTCTTCTCCTGGGTTTGGGGTGTCTTTGCTGTTATGCTTCTATTTCCTTTAGGTGTGCTGTTAGTGTATTTGGGATTTTTCTTGTTTCTTGAGATAGGCCTGGATTGCAATGTATTTTCCCCTTAGGACTGCCTTTGCTGCATCCCAGAGAGTTTGGATTGTTGTTTTTTCATTTTCATTTGTTTCCATATATTTTTAAATTTCTTGTCTAATTGCCTGGTTGACGCATTCATTCTTTAGTATGCTTTTGGAGGTTTTCCAGACTTTTTCTTGTGGTTGATTTCAAGTTTCATAGCATTGTGGTCTGAACATATGCATGGTATGATCTCAATTCTTGTATACTTATGAAGGGCTGTTTTGTGATTCAGTATGTGATCTATCTTGGAGAATGTTCCATGTGCACTAGAGAAGAAAGTACATTCTGTTGTTTTAGGTTGCAGAGTTCTAAATGTATCTTATACAGAACATATTATAAACAAACTGAATACTAACTCCAATTCAAAAACCAATTACAGGTATGAAAAGATTAACTAAAAAGGAATCCAGGTATATCACTAAAGAAAGTCAACAAATAATGAAAAATAGCGAAAGGAGAAAGGATTAAGGAAAAACTGCAAAAACAATCCAAAGCAAGTAAGAGAATGGAAGCTAGCACATATCTATCAATAATTACTTTGCCTGTAAATGGAATAAATGCTCCAATCAAATGACATAGGGTATCAGAGTGGATGAAAAAATAAGACACATCTATATGCTGCCTAGAAGAGACTCATTTCAAAACAAAGACACTTGTAGATTTAAAGTGAGAGGAGGGAGAAACATGTATATTAAAATGGATGTTAAAAGAAAGCTGGAATGGCAATATTTATATCAGACAAAATAAACTATAAAGAAAAGTTAGAAACAAGAATCAAAAAGAATACTGTATAATCATTTAGGAGACACTCCAACAAGAAGATCTAACAATTATAAATATTTATGCACCCAACATGGAGTACTCAAATACACAAAACTGTTAACAAAAAGCGTAAAGGAACTAATTGATAGTAATAAAATAATAGTAGGGGATTTTAACACCCCACTTAAAATGATGGACAAATCATCTAAACAGAAAATCATCAAGGAAACAGTGGCATAGAATGACACAATGGAACAGACGAATTTGACAGATATATTCAGAACATTGCATCCTCAAACAGCAGAAAATATATGTATATATATATACATATATACATATATATATGTATACATGTATACATATATGTATATATATATATAACATTCTCCAGAATAGATCACATATTAGGCCACAAAACCAGCGTCAAAAAATTTAAAAATACCAAAGTCATACCAAGCATCTTTCCTGGTCACAATGCTATGAAACTAGAAATCAACCATAAGTAAAATTTGAAAAGATCACAAGCACATGGAAATTAAATAACACACTACTAAAAATGAATGGAACAACCAGGAAATAAAGGAAAAAATTAAAAAATACATTGATAGAAAGGAAAATTAAAACACAATAGTACAAAAGTTTCGGGATGCAGCAAAAGTGATTCTAAAAGTGAAGTATATAGCAATACAGGCCTAGCTCAAGTAGCAATAAAAATTTGAAATAGAGGGAAATAGAAAATTTGAGCATACCAATTACCAGCAATGACATTCAATCAGTATTCAAAACACTCCCAATAAAGAAAAGTCCAGGACCAGATGGTTTTACAGCCAAATTCTACCAAACATTTAAAGAAGATTTAATAACCACGGGACTTGGAGCCTGGAAGTCAGCTGAGTCAGCAATGGGTGAGCCAGGAGGATGTGAGATAGCTGGGTTGCCACCCATGAGGGGACAGCAGGCTGAGAGGAGAGGCAATATAAAAACAGCAGTTAACACAATGTTGGGTGCAAGCAAGAGACAGAATTGTTCATACTGCTTGTGGAGAATGTTAGCGGACTTTTCTGAAAATGGGACTAGAAGGCACAATTTTGCTCCTCTGCTTCCTAGCATAAGAACCACACAGGACCATCTGCAGGAGTTGGGGCTGCACAGACACTTGATAACTGATCTGCTAACAGTGAGCCAAGCCCAGGAGTTCTTGTGTGGATTCTTCAACTCCAAGCCTGATAGATTTGGTCCTGGGATCAGGGCAAACTTTGTTAAACCCTGTGTGTACCCTACCCAGCCACTGGGTGGACAGCTGTGACTGCATGCCACACCAAGTTGCTGCCCCATGCCGAGTCACATGCCCCCAGCCACCATAGTTCATGGGTCCCATCAGTGTTCCGCCATTACCATGCAATACAACCACCCTCACCCCACATGCCAACCTGAGGCAGAGGCCTCAGCCACCACAGTGTTTCTGGGTATCTTGCATGGGACTAGTGTCCCAGTGCAAATTTTTCTAACACCACCTTCCAGGAGCCATGCTGCCCTGAAGGGATGCCCACTGAAAGCTGGCATGTTTGAGTCCCACTAACACCACAAAGACCAAGCACAGCCCACAACATGCAGTCAGTGAAGATGACTGCACTGACAGGAAAAGTAACAAACACACAATAGCAGTGTGTAAGCAATACACACGGAAGATTCTCCTGAAGTGCCAGGTTCTGGCACTTAGGACAGACTACACTGTAGAATCATTCCAGGACCTTTTCTTCAACCACTTTATTCAGTTTTATTTTTTAAAAGTTTATATATTTTTGAGAGAGAGAGAATGTGGGTGAGGGGCAGAGAGAGAATCTCATGCAGGCTCATGTTGTCAGCACAGAGCCTGGTATGGGGCTCGATCTTATGAACTGTGAGGTCATGACCTGAGCCAAGATCAAGAATTGAACATTTAACTGACTGAACTACCCAGGCACCCCATAAAGTAACTCCTTTTTTTTCATTTATTTTATTTTATTTGTATTCCAGTATAGTTAACCTATGGTGTTAACTATTTCAGGTACATGATATAGGGATTCAACAATTCCATACATTACCCAGTGCTCATCACAAGTGCACTTCTTAATCCCCATCACCCATTTAACCCACATCCCCACCCAAGTACCCTTTTGTAACCTCTTGTAATAATTAAGAGTCTGTTTCTTGACTTGTCTCAGTCTCTCACTCTTTCTCTTTCTCTCTCTCTTTTTCACTCGTTTTGTTTCTTAAATCTGACGAATGAAATCATATGGTATTTGTCTTTCTATGACTGACTTATTTCACTTAGCATTATAATATTATATATTAAATATAGTAACTACTTTAAAGTACAGAAGACATATCTGGCATTCTTAACAAAGAAAAAAACACAGAGAGGTAGACAAAGCAAGGATACAGACATTTATCCCAGATTAAAAAAAAAAAAGTCAAGGCCATGGCCAGATATTTAAGTTAAACAAATACAAGTAACATGCTGGATAGAAAATTTAAAGCAATGATCATAGGGATACTCACTAAACTTGAGAAACAGTGAAAGACATGAGTGAGATCCTTAACACAGAGCTAAGTAACAACATAGCAGAAATAAAGGGCTCAATAAATGAAATGAGAAACATTCTTGATGGAATGAACTGCAGGCTGGAATAAGTAGAGGAATGAATTAATGGCCTAAAAGAGTAAAGTAATCATGCTGAAAAAAGAAATAAAAACAGAATAATGGAAAACAAAAATATACTTAAGGAACTCAATTATTCCATCAAATTTAGTAACATTTGTATTATAGGAGTCCCAGAAGAAGAAGAGAGGAAAAGGGGGACAGAAAATTTATTTGAAGAAATAATAGCTGAAAACTTCCTTAATCTAGGGAAGGAAACAGATACCCTAATCCAGTAGGTGCAGAGAAACACCGTTAAAATGAACAAAAGCAGATCCACACCAAGAAAAAGTGTAATTAAATTTGCAAAAATAGTAATAAAAAATATTTAAAGCACAAAAAAAAAAAAAAACAGTAACATACAAGGGAAAATCCGTAAGGGTAGCAGGGGATTTTTCAGCAGAATCTTTCCAAGAAATAATGGAGTGCCATGATATTTTCAAAGTACAAAGTGGGAAAAATCTTCAGCCAAGATACTTTCTACAGAAAGGTTAACATTTAAAATAAAAAAAGAGATAAAGAGTTTCCAAGACAACCACAAAAGGAGTTCATGTGCACTAAATGGGCCGTGCAAGAAATGTTAAAGTGTGGTACACTTCGAGTGGAAAAGAGATACAAAAAGTGACAGTATAAAGGTAAGAAACCCAAAAGCAGTAAAAATGAATATTTATGTAAAAAATTAGTCAGGGAAATCACATGACAAAATGATCTAAAATATGAAATCATATAACTCAAAAGTGCAGAGGAGAGGAATAAGAAATGAGTTCAAACTTAAAGAATCATCAACTTAATGTAGACTGCTATATACAAAAGAGGTCTTAAACCAAACAAATGATAATCATATATCAAAATCCACTAATTAATTTGCAAACAATAAAGAGAAAGATTCAAATATGTCACTAAAGAAAATAAGCAAAACAATAAACACCAACACTTGCTGCTGTTACCAGAAAGGAGGTGGATGGGGGTACGGATGAATAGGTGAAAAAAGAGTGCACATGTCATGATGAGCTTTGACTAATGGATGGAATTGTTGAATCACTATATTGCTCATCTGAAACTATATAATATATAAAGAACTTATACAAATCAATACTCAAAAAATAAATAATACTATTTAAAAATGAGCAGAACATGAAAATTCATTTCTCCAATGAGAAATGGTTATTGTGGTACAATGGTACAAATGGTACAATGGTTATTGTAAATAATACTGCTACAAAAACCACTGATTGATGAATGGATAAAGAGGATGTGGTATGTTTATAAAATGGAATATTATTCATAAAAGGAGTGAATTTGCTATTTGCCCTGATGTGGATGGAAATAGAGTATTATGTTAAGCAACAAAGTCAGAGAAAGAAAAGTACCATATGATTTTTCTCATTTGTGAAATTTATGAAACAAAACAAATAATCAGAAGAAATATAGAAACAGAGATATACCAAGAAACAGATTCTTAACAATAGAAAACAACCTGGTAGTTACCAGAGGAGAGTGGGGGGGGGATGGGTTAAATAGGTGATAGTGATTAAGGAGTCTACTTGTCGTCATTGGCATTGGGTGATGTACAGAATTGTTGAATCACTATATTGTGCACCTGAAACAACGATATCACTATATATTAACTACACTCTAATTAAAAGGAAGACTTAATAAAAACATTTCTGTAAAGTTTAATGTAAGATTTAAATACAAGGATGTCTCATATTTAAGTTTATGATATCATCAATACATCCTATTATGTGAAAAAGTACACAGGTAAATGCACTAAGTTGCAAGTTCTACTTTGGTAAATCCATATAAAAACTGTAAAAGTAGGTTTTACAGCTAAAGTGACTCCAGATTTGCTTTACTTTTTGTTTTAATGGCATGATAAGTCTCACCCTTCCACTATTATTAGTTTTACAGCATTGATGTGAACGTTTATGTTATTACAGTTCATAATAAGGAATGGCTAAATTACAGTTTGGTTGACCCCATCTTTTTATATTAATGTCAGATATAACCACATGTGGTTCAGTTATTTCATTCACAATAATGACAATAGAGATGCCTAATTCCTAAAGCACAGTTTAAATAATATCACTTCTGTGCTCTAAACCATTTATTAATACTTAACTAATTAAAGGATAATGTCTAAACACCTAGGGTGGAATTCAAGGCCCAAAATAGTTCCCAGTGTAATTTCTCCTTTGCCTTCTTGACATAGACTGTGGTTCCATTAGATCAGATTATTTCCATTACTAGAAAGACTAAACTATTTTTGCTTCTGTGACTTCACTCAGGTTTCTCCTTCCAAATAGAATTTTTTTTCTAGATTTGCCTTTCAATTCAGACAATTCTTCACATTTCTGTGCAAATACCACCTCTTCCATGTACTCTTCTGTGATCTTATATAGATCTAAACTTTATTTTCTTTTTTTGTGAATATAATTTATTGTCAAATTGGCCTACATACAACACCCAGTGCTCACCCCAACAAATGCCCTCCTCAATTCCCATTACCCATTTTCCCTCTCCCACACCCCCCCATCCACCCTTGGCTTTTCTCTGTATTTAAGTCTTGTGTTTTTTGCCTCCCTCTCTGTTTGTAACTATTTTTCCACCTTCCTTTCCCCCATGGTTTTCTGTTCAGTTTCTCAAGATCCACATACGAGTGAAAACGTATCTGTTCTTCTCTGACTGACTTATTTAACTCAGCATAATACCTTCCAGTTCCATCCACATTGCTGCAAACAACATGATTTCGTTCTTTCTCATTGCCAAGTAGTATTCCATTGAATACATAAACCACATCTTTCTCCATTCATCATTTGTTGGACAATTAGGCTCTTTCCATAATTTGGCTATTGTTGAAAGTGCTGCTATAAACATTGGGGTACACGTGCCCCTATGCATCAGCACTCCTGTATCCCTTGGGTAAATTCCCAGTAGTGCTATTGCTGGGTCTTATTCTTATTTTCTAAACTTACATGAAATTTTGTGCCTCTATTTTGGCACTTTTCACACACTTCATATCACAAACATATTTTTGTAGAAATCTAATCTCTCCAGACAGTTCTTTCATGAATGTTTTTTCATCTCTTTTGCTATATTATGCACTATAAGCAGAGGAATGTATTGCATATAATAGGGGCCTACAAACTACGTATTGCTTGCCCAAGTAATTTTTAAGCAATGAACTGGAAAATAATTTGGTAAATAGATAGATTACTCACAAAATCATTGAGTTCATCCAGCAGTATAAATGCGGAATAAGTAAGCATTAATGTTCTCATTAAAGAAGCAGAAATTATAGCACATAGAAATTAGGTGACTGCTGACATTTATAGATTTGCAAATTAATTATCATATTCATGTTCTTTTCTATATGTTCCCTTTAACTATGAAATAAGTTAAGATTTACTATGATAGAAGAGGAAAGAATGTATTTTCCAGAATAATTATGTGAAAGATGTTGGCAAGGTACATAATGCACAAATGTATGAATAATTTTTCTAGCATAGTTGCTAAGTAAAACAGACTAGTTTTGTATTCTGACTTTAGCATTTGCCAACTATTTAAAGTTGTGAATGTTTAATAACCTCTAAAAATTATTTTTCTCAATGATAAAATGAGAAGACTGGTAGTAAATAACTCATATTTTTGTAGTAGGAGCAAACTAAAATTACTAAGGATTTTCCCCACTGACAAAAGGAAGTAAGAAATTTTCAGAATGCAATAAGCTCCATTAGGTACAAATCTGTGCATATATAGGCATGCATTCCAAAACAGCTATGTAGAGTGGGTACTTGAGAAATGTCTGCATTCTAAAACATTAGAATAGGGGCACCTGGGTGGCGCAGTCGGTTAAGCGTCCGACTTCAGCCAGGTCACGATCTCGCGGTCCGGGAGTTCGAGCCCCGCGTCGGGCTCTGGGCTGATGGCTCAGAGCCTGGAGCCTGTTTCCGACTCTATGTCTCCCTCTCTCTCTGCCCCTCCCCCGTTCATGCTCTGTCTCTCTCTGTCCCAAAAATAAATAAACGTTGAAAAAAAAATTTAAAACATTAGAATAGTAGCTGCATTACAGCTAATATTTAATGTCAAAGTTTTAATATAGTAAAGCAGATCATTTGTATCTTACTATGAAATCTTTTCTCTCAACTTTACATGTTGGCAACAAATAACTTGAATATTATTTTCTTTTTAATGATTGAGGTAATAGGAGTAAAATTTAAATAGGCATTAAAACACTTAAAATACGTTTATTTATTTACTTTATTTACTGGGCATTTCAATTTGGCCTCTGATTTTAAAAAATACTATAGGAAGTACCTGACAACATTGCTGATTATGGATATTACAAAAGAAATATATTTGAAAAAATCAGTCTGTTTGTACAACTGAGATTTGTATGTTTTTACTTAGGATCGACATTGCAAAACTTCAACTCTTCTGAGACCCTAAAATATGTCACTTATAAATCAAAATTATGAAAATAATAACCATGACACTAAATTTTAACAGTATATTTTATTCCCTCAATTTAGCCTGTCAGTGTGGAATTTTAAGCATGAACTCCATACCAGGTGTTTTTTGAGAATTTGAAATCTAAGTTATAGGAATGATGTAGCAAAGGTGTGGCTCCTTTGCAAAGTGAGAAGAATTATTAAAATTACAGCCACCTAGTGTCTCTTCATACTGTATGTATTTGCATTCAGTGTTTTACTATTTGTTATTAATTCTATCAACTGTGACCAAAAAAAAAGACAGAAAGAAAGAAAGAAAGAAAGAAAGAAAAAAAAAACTCATCTCATGCACTCAGTTGTTTGACCATAGAGTGCCACAGACCATATGGATCTCATTTTGAAACTCTTTCAAATCTGGCAACTGATAAAAGCCAATTTACTTGGTGGTAGGGTAATGGAAGGCTGCTCTCAAGTCAAGTTCAAGGAGATCACCCTGTGGACTAAGTACTAAACTCAAGGGAAATTACCTCATTAAAATTTGATCCAGACCACAATAATGAATATCATGATGTAGCTAAAGTTCAACTAAGTTGACCGTATAGTACTGAAATTAATCCATCGGTATTGCAGCTCAATGAATTTCTAAGCTGTGGTGGTTTGGAGGCTGACTTCATTTTTACAGCCCCAGGTACTGAATCACATAATTGTGTCAATTAAGGATGTTATGAAAATGTTGTTAACTTTGTGATGATAATACCTGTGTTGCATGGCATAAACCTGTTAAATTTTGGTTTGCATCATACTCCTATAACTCCTATAACTCTGGTATACTGAGTCTCAGAAATTTCTTACTTCGAGTTCTAATTTGGTCAATTAGCTTGAATTGCAACTATACGACATAATGGAATTTTCCTCTATGTTTTTCTTTTCAAGAAGTTGTTTTACAATGGCATAACCTATCTCATTGCTTCTGCCTATTCCTCTCCCACACCTTCAATGTATTCTCAAAACAGCAGCTACAGCAAACTGCTTAAACAGTGGCAGATTATGTTGCATCAGCTCTGTGCTCAAGACACTTCAACAGTGTCACACTTCACTCCAAATAAAATTTAAAGTCTTTACAGTAATTTAAAGGTCTTATATGAACTTCTATCGTCCTCAACCCACTAGCCCTCTTAACTGATCGTCAGTTATTTCTCCCTATTTCACTCTGTTTTAGCCACACAAGCCTCTTTCTTATTCCTAGAAAACGTCAAGGCACATCTTTACTCAGAGCCATTGCTCTTTGTAATCTGTCTGCCTGGATTACTTTTTTAAAAGATATTGACAAGGTTCACTCCCTAATATATTTTTAATCTTTACTTAAAATTGACCTTCTCAATGAGAATTTTTCTGACCCTTCTCCTTACACGTTTACTGCTACCCCCACACTCCCTATCCCCCTTCCTTGTTTTATTTTGTTATTTTCAGAACTCGTAATGCCTTCTAAATATTACAAAATCTGTGTATCATATATTTGTTGTTTTTTGTTTATCTAGTCCCATTAAATGAAACTCTACAATGGTAAATATTTTTGTTTTGTTTTGTTTTGTTGTAAATATTTTGTTTTATTCATTGTTATATACTTAAGTCTAGAACCTGGGCATATGACAGGCACTCAATAAGTATGTTTAAAAGAAGTAATGATTGACCCAAACCAGTGTTAAGTCACAATCAGAGTGAAGTTTCTCCCACAGATACATAGTGAAAGGTAATACACCCATCTATTAGCATTCTTTCAATTAAGTGCAACTGAAAATACAAATATTTTAAACAGAGGCCTTCAAAATAGGATTGTTGGAATATGCATATGAAAATTTTTGTGATGATTGTCAAAAATGCAAGTTTTCTAACGTTAAAAAAATTTTTTTTCATAAGACGTATAATTTATTTTTATTTTTTTATATGAAATTTATTGACAAATTGGTTTCCATACAACACCCAGTGCTCATCCCAAAAGGTGCCCTCCTCAATACCCATCACCCACCCTCTCATCCCTCCCACCCCCCATCAACCCTCAGTTCTCAGTTTTTAACAGTCTCTTATGCTTTGGCTGTCTCCCACTCTAACCTCTTTTTTTTTTTTTCCTTCCCCTCCTCCATGGGTTTCTGTTGAGTTTCTCAGGATCCACATAAGAGTGAAACCATATGGTATCTGTCTTTCTCTGTATGGCTTATTTCACTTAGCATCACACTCTCCAGTTCCATCCACGTTGCTACAAAAAGCCATATTTCATTTTTTCTCATTGCCACGTAGTACTCCATTGTGTATATAAACCACAATTTCTTTTTTTTTTGATAGTTTTTATTTTTATTTTTTAATTTTTTTTCAACGTTTTTTATTTATTTTTGGGACAGAGAGAGACAGAGCATGAACAGGGGAGGGGCAGAGAGAGAGGGAGACACAGAATCGGAAACAGGCTCCAGGCTCTGAGCCATCAGCCCAGAGCCCGACGCGGGGCTCAAACTCCCGGACCGCGAGATCGTGACCTGGCTGAAGTCGGATGCTTAACCGACTGCGCCACCCAGGCGCCCCTAAACCACAATTTCTTTATCCATTCATCAGTTGATGGACATTTAGGCTCTTTCCATAATTTGGCTATTGTTGAGAGTGCTGCTATGAACATTGGGGTACAAGTGGCCCTATGCATCAGTACTCCTGTATCCCTTGGATAAATTCCTAGCAGTGCTATTGCTGGGTCATAGGGTAGGTCTATTTTTAATTTTCTGAGGAACCTCCACACTGCTTTCCAGAGCGGCTGCACCAATTTGCATTCCCACCAACAGTGCAAGAGGGTTCCCGTTTCTCCACATCCTCTCCAGCATCTATAGTCTCCTGATTTGTTCATTTTGGCCACTCTGACTGGCGTGAGGTGATACCTGAGTGTGGTTTTGATTTGTATTTCCCTGATAAGGAGCGATGCTGAACCTCTTTTCATGTGCCTGTTGGCCATCCGGATGTCTTCTTTAGAGAAGTGTCTATTCATGTTTTCTGCCCATTTCTTCACTGGGTTATTTGTTTTTTGGGTGTGGAGTTTGGTGAGCTCTTTATAGATTTTGGAGACTAGCCCTTTGTCCGATATGTCATTTGCGAATATCTTTTCCCATTCTGTTGGTTGCCTTTTAGTTTTGTTGGTTGTTTCCTTTGCTGTGCAGAAGCTTTTTATCTTCATAAGGTCCCAGGAATTCACTTTTGCTTTTAATTCCCTTGCCTTTGGGGATGTGTCGAGTAAGAGATTGCTACGGCTGAGGTCAGAGAGGTCTTTTCCTGCTTTCTCCTCTAAGGTTTTGATGGTTTCCTGTCTCACATTCAGGTCCTTTATCCATTTTGAGTTTATTTTTGTGAATGGTGTGAGAAAGTGGTCTAGTTTCAACCTTCTGCATGTTGCTGTCCAGTTCTCCCAGCACCATTTGTTAAAGAGACTGTCTTTTTTCCACTGGATGTTCTTTCCTGCTTTGTCAAAGATGAGTTGGCCATACGTTTGTGGGTCTAGTTCTGGGGTTTCTATTCTATTCCATTGGTCTATGTGTCTGTTTTTGTGCCAACATTAAAAAAATTTTAAAAAAGGGGGAGCGCCTGGGTGGCTCAGTTGGCTAAAGCGGCTAACTTTGGCTCAGGTCATGATATCACAGTTTGTTGGCTTAAGCACAGTGTCGGGCTTTGTGCTGAAAGCTCAGAGCCTGGAGCCAGCTTGGGATTCTATGTCTGCCTCTCTCTCTGCCCCTCCCCCACTCCCTGTCTCTCAAAATTAAATAAACATTTAAATTTTTTTAAATGCAAGTTTCTTGTTCTCAAAACTGTTCATTAAAAATTTGTAGCAGGAGACACTAGAAAACTGAATTTACCAATCATGACATATGATACTTTTGTGAATTAAGTTTGAAAATAAATTCTCTAAAAAGCAAACTACTGATGGATGTGTGGCCAATGTCCTTAAATAACTGTTTTCTTATTTAAGAAACAGCATTTCATATGATAATAATAAATTTCTTTTTCTTTTCTTTTAAGGTTTTTTAAGTTTTTATTTAAATTCCAGGTATTTAACACACAATGTAATATTAATTTCAGGTGTACAATATAATGATTCAGTACTTCCTGGGACACCAAGTGCTCATCACAAGTGCACTCCTTAATCCCCATCACCTATTTAACACAAACACCACCAACCTCCCCTCCAGTAAACATCACTTTTTTTACTATAGTTAAGAGTCTGTTTCATGGATTGCTTTTCTCTCTTTTTCCCTATGTTCATTTGTTTTGTTTCTTAAATTCCACCTAATAGTGAGATCGTATGGTATTTGTTTTCTAACTGATTTCCTGAGCATAATACTCTAACTGCATCCACATCATTACAAATGGCAAGCTTTCATTCTTTATATGGCTGAGTAATATTCCTGTGTGTGTGTGTGTGTGTACCACTTCTTCTTTAACCATTCATTAGTCAATGGGCATTTGGACTGTATCCATAATTTGGCTATTGTAGAAGATGATGTTGTAAACATAGGGGAGCATGTATCACTTGGTTTTAGCATTTTCGTATTCTTTGGGTAAATACCTAGTAGTGCAATTGCTGGATCATAGGGTAGTTATATTTTTAACTTTTTGAGGAACCTCCATATTGTTTTAAACAGTGAATGCACCAGTTTGAATTCCCACCAACAGTGCAGAAGGGCTCCCCTTTTTCCACAATCTTGCCAACACCTGTTGTTTCTTGTGGTTTTCATTTTAGCCATTCTAACAGGTGTGAGGTGTTATCTCATTTTAATTTTCATTTTTATTTCCCTGATGATGAGTGATATTGAGCATCATTTATGTTTCTGTTGACAACCCATATGTCTTCTTTGGAAAAGTGTCTTCATTTCTTCTGCCTATTTTTAATCAGATTAATCATTTTCTGGGTGTTGAATTTTATAAGTTATTTTTACATTTTGGATACTAACGCTTTATCTGGTTTTTCATTTGCAAATAACTTCTTCCATTCAGTACATTGCCTTTTAGCTTTGTGTATTGTTTCCTTCGCTATGAAGAAGATTTTTAGTTTGATGTAGTTCCAATAGTTTATTTTTTGCTTTTGTTTCCCTTGCCTCAGGAAACATATCATGTATGCATATCTGATGGCCAATGTCAACTAGGTTACTACCTGTGTTCTTTAGGATATTAATGGGTTCATGTCTCACATTTAGGTCTTTCATCCATTTTGAATTTATTTTTTGTGTATGGTATAAGAAAGTGGTCCAGTTTCATTCTTTTGCATGTTACTGTCCAGTTTTCCCAATATCATTTGTTCAAGAGACTGTCTTTTTCCCATTGGATATTCTTTCTTACTTTATTGAAGATTATATGGTCATGTAGTTGTGTGTTCCTTTCTGGGTTTTCTATTCTGTTCCATTAACCTATGTGTGAATTTTGTGCCATCGTGGTGTCTCCAGCTTTGATTTTCTTTCTCAAGGTTGCTTTGACTAGTCAGGGTCTTTTGTGACTCTGAACATATTTTATAATTATTTGTTCTAGCACTATGGGAGATACTGTTGGTCTTTTGATAGGGACTGCTTTAAATTTGTGTATTGCTTGGGACTGTATATACATTTTAACAATATTTTCTCTAATCCATAAGCATGGAATGTTTTGCCATGTTTTTGTGTTGTCTTGAATTTCTTTCATCAGTTTTTACATAGTTTTCAGAGTACAGGTCTTTCACTGTTTTGGTTAGGCTCATTCCTAGGTATATTATGATTTTTGATGAGATTTTTCTTCTTAATTCCTCTTACTGCTGCTTCATTATTACTGTGTAGGAATGCAGCATATTTCTGCACATTTATTTTGTATCCTATGACTTTACTGAATATGTTTATCAGTTCTACCTGTATTTGTTGGAATCTTTCAACTTTTCTATATATAGGGTGATATCATTGGTAAAAGGTGATATTTTACTTCTTCCTTGCTGATTTGAATACCTTTTATTTCTTCTTATTGTCTGATTGCTGTGACTAGGAATTTCAGTATTGTGTTCAATAAAATTGGTGAGAGTGGAAATCCTTGCCTTGTTCCTGACCTTAGGGGCAAATCTCTTACATTTTACCCATTAAGGATGATGTTAGCTATAAGTATTTTATATATGGCTTTTATCATGTTGAGGTAAGTTCTCTTTAAACCTACTTTGTTGAGGGGTTTATTATGAAAGGGTATTGGACTTTGTCTAATGTTTCTTTGGTGTTTATTTAAATTATAATATGGTCTTATCCTTCCCCTTACTGATGTGATGCATCATGGTATTAATCTGCAAATATTGAACCACTCTTTCATCCCAGGAATAAATGTCACTTGATTGTGGTAAACTATTGCTTTTATGTATGGCTGGAATCAGTTTGCTAGTATTTTATCTAGGATTTTTCAATATATGTTCATCAGGGATAATGGCCTGTAGTTCTCTTCTTTGGTGGGGTCTTTATCCGGTTTTGATATCAGAGGAATTCTGGCCACCTAGAATGAATTTGGAAGTTTTCCTTTTTTTTTCCTATTGTTGGGCATAGTTTGAGAAAAAGAGGTACTAACTCTTCTTTAAATGTTTGATAGAATTCACCTGCGAAACCATCTGTTCCCAGTTTTGTCTTTTTTTGGGGGGGGGAATTTTTATAAAGAATTCTTTACCATGATCAAGTGGGATTCATTCCTGGGATGCAGGGCTGGTTCAATATTCACAAATCAAACAATGTGATACATCAAATTAAGAAAAGATGAGAACCATATGATCCTGTCAATCGATGCAGACAAAGAATTTGACAAAATTCAGCATCCTTTCTTAATAAAAACCCTCGAGAAAGTAGGGATAGAAGGAACATACTTAAACATCATAAAAGCCATTTATGAAAAGCCAACAGCTAATACTATCCTCAATGGGGAAAAAGTGATAGCTTTCCCCCGAGATCAGAAACACGACAGAGATGTGCACTCTCACTGCTGTTGTTTAACATAGTGTTGGAAGTGCATCAGCAATCAGCAATCAGACAACAAAAGGAAATCAAAGGCATCAAAACTGGCAAAGATGAAGTCAAGCTTTCACTTTTTGCAGATGACATGATACTATACATGGAAAACTCGATAGACTCCACCAAAAGCCTGCTAGAACTGATACATGAATTCAGCAAAGTCGCAGGACACAAAATCAATGTACAGAAATCTGTTGCATTCTTATACACTAATAATGAAGCAACTGAAAGACATATAAAGAAACTGATCCCATTCACAATTGCACCAAGAAACATAAAATATCTAGGAATAAACCTAACCAAAGATGTAAAAGATCTGTATGCTGAGAACTATAGAAAACTGATGAAGGAGTTTGAAGAAGATATAAAGAACTGGGAGGTTTTTTGCAAGATGGCGGCTTAGGAGGACGCTGGGCTCACCGCACGTCCTGCTGATCACTTAGATTCCATCTACACCTGCCTAAATAACCCAGAAAACTGCCAGAGGATTAGCAGAACAGAGTCGCCGGAGCCAAACGCAGACGAGAGGCCCACGGAAGAGGGTAGGAAGGGCGGCGAGGCAGTGCGTGCTCCACGGACTGGCGGGAGGGAGCCGGGGCGGAGGGGCGGCTCACCGGCCAAGCAGAGCCCCCGAGTCTGGCTGGCAAAAGCGGAGGGGCCTGACGGACTGTGTTCCCACAACAAGCGCGACTTAGCGTCTGGGAGGCCATAAGTTAACAGCTCTGCTCGGAAAGCGGGAAGGCTGGAGGACAAAGGGAGGGAGAGCTGCTGAGCCCCCTGACAACAGAGCTCAGTTTGGTGGGGAACAAAGGCGCTCGCCAGCGCCATCTCCCCCGCCCATCTCCCAGCCAAAATCCCAAAGAGAACCAGTTCCTGCCAGGGAACTTGCTCGCTCCGAGCAAACACCCAACTCTGCGCTTCTGCGGAGCCAAACCTCCCGCAGCGGATCTGACTCCCTCCCGCTGCCACAGGGCCCCTCCTGAAGTGGATCACCTAAGGAGAAGCGATCTAAGCCTGCCCATCCTGCCCCCGAGCACCTTGCCTACCCACCCCAGCTAATACGCCAGATCCCCAGCATCACAAGCCTGGCAGGGTGCAAGTAGCCCAGACGAGCCACACCACCCCACAGTGAATCCCGTCCCTAGGAGAGGGGAAGAGAAGGCACACACCAGTCTGACTTTGGTCCCAGGGGTGGGCTGGGGGCAGACATCAGGTCTGACTGCGGCCCCGCCCACCAACTCCAGTTATACACCACAGCACAGGGGAAGTGCCCTGCAGGTCCTCACCACGCCAGGGATTATCCAAAATGACCAAGCGGAAGAATTCCCCTCAGAAGAATCTCCAGGAAATAACAACAGCTAATGAACTGATCAAAAAGGATTTAAATAATATAACAGAAGGTGAATTTAGAATAGTCAAAAAATTAATCGCTGGCCTTGAAAACAGTATACAGGACAGCAGAGAATCTCTTGCTACAGAGATCAAGGGACTAAGGAACAGTCACGAGGAGCTGAAAAACGCTTTAAAAGAAATGCATAACAAAATGGAAACCACCACAGCTCGGCTTGAAGAGGCAGAGGAGAGAATAGGTGAACTAGAGGATAAAGTTATGGAAAAAGAGGAAGCTGAGAAAAAGAGAAATAAAAAAATCCAGGAGTATGAGGGGAAAATTAGAGAACTAAGTGATACACTAAAAAGAAATAATATACGCATAATTGGTATCCCAGAGGAGGAAGAGAGAGGGAAAGGTGCTGAAGGGGTACTTGAAGAAATAATAGCTGAGAACTTCCCTGAACTGGGGAAGGAAAAAGGCATTGAAATCCAAGAGGCACAGAGAACTCCCTTCAGACGTAACTTGAATCGATCTTCTGCACGACATATCATAGTGAAACTGGCAAAATACAAGGATTAAGAGAAAATTCTGAAAGCAACAAGGGGTAAACGTGCCCTCACATATAAAGGGAAACCTATAAGACTCGTGACTGATCTCTCTTTTGAAACTTGGCAGGCCAGAAAGAATTGGCACGAGATTTTCAGGGTGCTAGACAGAAAAAATATGCAGCCTTTATCCAGCAAGTCTGTCATTTAGAATAGAAGGAGAGATAAAGGTCTTCCCAAACAAACAAAAAATGAAGGAATTTGTCACCACTAAACCAGCCCTACAAGAGATCCTAAGGGGGATCCTGTGAGACAAAGTCCCAGAGACATCACTACAAGCATAAAACATACAGACATCACAATGACTCTAAACCCGTATCTTTCTATAACAACACTGAATGTAAATGGATTAAATGCGCCAACCAAAAGACATAGGGTATCAGAATGGATAAAAAAACAAGACCCATCTATTTGCTGTCTACAAGAGACTCATTTTAGACCTGAGGACACCTTTAGATTGAGAGTGAGGGGATGGAGAACTATTTATCATGCGACTGGAAGCCAAAAGAAAGCTGGAGTAGCCATACTTATATCAGACAAACTAGACTTTAAATTAAAGGCTGTAACAAGAGATGAAGAAGGACATTATATAATAGTTACAGGGTCTATCCATCAGGAAGAGCTAACAATTATAAATGTCTATGCGCCGAATACCGGAGCCCCCAAATATATAAAACAATTACTCATAAACATAAGCAACCTTATTGAGAAGAATGTGGTAATTGCAGGGGACTTTCACACCCCACTTACAGAAATGGATAGATCATCTAGACACACGGTCAATAAAGAAACAAGGGCCCTGAATGAGACATTGGATCAGATGGACTTGACAGATATATTTAGAACTCTTCATCCTAAAGCAACAGAATATACTTTCTTCTCGAGTGCACATGGAACATTCTCCAAGATAGATCATATACTGGGTCACAAAACAGCCCTTCATAAGTTTACAAGAATTGAAATTATACCATGCTTACTTTCAGACCACAATGCTATGAAGCTTGAAATCAACCACAGAACAAAGTCTGGAAAACCTCCAAAAGCATGGAGGTTAAAGAACACCCTACTAACAAATGAGTGGGTCAACCAGGCAATTAGAGAAGAAATTAAAAAATATATGGAAACAAACAAAAATGAAAATACAACAATCCAAACGCTTTGGGACGCAGCAAAGGCAGTCCTGAGAGGAAAATACATTGCAATCCAGGCCTTTCTCAAGAAACAAGAAAAATCCCAAACACAAATCTAACAGCACACCTAAAGGAATTAGAAGCAGAACAGCAAAGCCAGCCTAAACCCAGCAGAAGAAGAGAAATAATAAAGATCAGAGCAGAAATAAACAATATAGAATCTAAAAAACTGTAGAGCAGATCAACGAAACCAAGAGTTTGTTTTTTTGGGAAAATAAACAAAATTGACAAACCTCTAGCCAGGCTTCTCAAAAAGAAAAGGGAGATGACCCAAATAGATAAAATCATGAATGAAAATGGAATTATTACAACCAATCCCTCAGAGATACAAACAATTATCAAGGAATAGTATGAAAAATTATATGCCAACAAATTGGACAACCTGGAAGAAATGGACAAATTCCTGAACACCCACACTCTTCCAAAACTCAATCAGGAGGAAATAGAAAGCTTGAACAGACCCATAACCAGCGAAGAAATTGAATCAGTCATCAAAAATCTCCCAACAAATAAGAGTCCAGGACCACATGGCTTCCCAGGGGAGTTCTACCAGATATTTAAAGCAGAGATAACACCTATCCTTCTCAAGCTATTCCAAGAAATAGAAAGGGAAGGGAAACTTCCAGACTCATTCTATGAAGCCAGTATTAATTTGATTCCTAAACCAGACAGAGACCCAATAAAAAGAGAGAACTACAGGCCAATATCCCTGATGAATATGGATGCAAAAATTCTCAATAAGATACTAGCAAATCGAATTCAACGGCATATAAAAATAATGATTCACCATGATCAAGTGGGATTCATTCCTGGGATGCAGGGCTGGTTCAACATTCGCAAATCAATCAACGTGATACATCACATTAACAAAAAAAAAAAGAGAAGAACCATATGATCCTGTCAATCGATGCAGAAAGACCTTCGACAAAATCCAGCACCCTTTCTTAATAAAAACCCTTGAGAAAGTCGGGATAGAAGGAAGATACTTAAGGATCATAAAAGCCATTTATGAAAAGCCCACAGGTAACATCATCCTCAACGGGGAAAAACTGAGAGCTTTTTCCCTGAGATCAGGAACACGACAAGGATGCCCACTCTCACCACTGCTGTTTAACATAGTGCTGGAAGTTCTAGCATCAGCAATCAGACAACAAAAGGAAATCAAAGGCATCCAAATTGGCAAAGATAAAGTCAAGCTTTCGCTTTTTGCAGATGGCATGATATTATACATGGAAAATCCGATAGACTCCACCAAAAGTCTGCTAGAACTGATACAGGAATTCAGCAAAGTTGCAGGATACAAAATCAATGTACAGAAATCAGTTGCATTCTTATACACCAACAATGAAGCAACAGAAAGACAAATAAAGAAACTGATCCCATTCACAATTGCACCAAGAAGCATAAAATACCTAGGAATAAATCTAACCAAAGAAGTAAAGGATCTGTATGCTGAAAACTATAGAAAGCTTATGAAGGAAATTGAAGAAGATTTAAAGAAATGGAAAGACATTCCCTGCTCATGGATTGGAAAAATAAATATTGTCAAAATGTCAATACTACCCAAAGCTATCTACACATTCAATGCAATCCCAATCAAAATTGCACCAGCATTCTTCTCGAAACTAGAACAAGCCATCCTAAAATTCATATGGAACCACAAAAGGCCCACAATAGCCAAAGGAATTTTGAAGAAGAAGACCAAAGCAGGAGTCATCACAATCCCAGACTTTAGCCTCTACTACAAAGCTGTCATCATCAAGACAGCATGGTATTGGCACCAAAACAGACACATAGACCAATGGAATAGAATAGAAACCCCAGAACTAGACCCACAAACGTATGGCCAACTCATCTTTGACAAAGCAGGAAAGAACATCCAATGGAAAAAAGACAGCCTCTTTAACAAATGGTGCTGGGAGAACTGGACAGCAACATGCAGAAGGTTGAAACTAGACCACTTTCTCACACCATTCACAAAAATAAACTCAAAATGGATAAAGGACCTGAATGTGAGACAGGAAACCATCAAAACCTTAGAGGAGAAAGCAGGAAAAGACCTCTCTGACCTCAGCCGTAGCAATCTCTTACTCGACACATCCCCAAAGGCAAGGGAATTAAAAGCAAAAGTGAATTCCTGGGACCTTATGAAGATAAAAAGCTTCTGCACAGCAAAGGAAACAACCAACAAAACTAAAAGGCAACCAACAGAATGGGAAAAGATATTCGCAAATGACATATCGGACAAAGGGCTAGTCTCCAAAATCTATAAAGAGCTCACCAAACTCCACACCTAAAAAACAAATAACCCAGTGAAGAAATGGGCAGAAAACATGAATAGACACTTCTCTAAAGAAGACATCCGGATGGCCAACAGGCACATGAAAAGAGGTTCAGCATCGCTCCTTATCAGGGAAATACAAATCAAAACCACACTCAGGTATCACCTCACGCCAGTCAGAGTGGCCAAAATGAACAAATCAGGAGACTATAGATGCTGGAGAGGATGTGGAGAAACGGGAACCCTCTTGCACTGTTGGTGGGAATGCAAATTGGTGCAGCCGCTCTGGAAAGCAGTGTGGAGGTTCCTCAGAAAATTAAAAATAGACCTACCCTATGACCCAGCAATAGCACTGCTAGGAATTTATCCAAGGGATACAGGAGTACTGATGCATAGGGCCACTTGTACCCCAATGTTCATAGCAGCACTCTCAACAATAGCCAAATTATGGAAAGAGCCTAAATGTCCATCAACTGATGAATGGATAAAGAAATTGTGGTTTATATACACAATGGAGTACTATGTGGCAATGAGAAAAAATGAAATATGGCCTTTTGTAACAACGTGGATGGAACTGGAGAGTGTGATGCTAAATGAAATAAGCCATACAGAGAAAGACAGATAGCATATGGTTTCACTCTTATGTGGATCCTGAGAAACTTAACAGGAACCCATGGGGGAGGGGAAGGAAAAAAAAAAGAGGTTAGAATGGGAGAGAGCCAAAGCATAAGAGACTGTTAAAAACTGAGAACAAACTGAGGGTTGATGGGGGGTGGGAGGGATGAGAGGGTGGGTGATGGGTATTGAGGAGGGCACCTTTTGGGATGAGCACTGGGTGTTGTATGGAAACCAATTTGCCAATAAATTTCATTAAAAAAAAATAAAATAAAAAATGATTTCCAAATCCAAAAAAAAAAAGATATAAAGAACTGGAAAAACATTCCATGCTCATGGATTGGAATAATAAATATTGTTAAAATGTCAATACTACCCAAAGATATCTACACATTCAATGCAATCCCAATCAAAATTGCACCAGCATTCTTCTCAAAGGTAGAACAAGTAATCCTAAAATTTGTATGGAACCACAAAAGGCCCCGAATAGCCAAAGTAATTTTGAAGAAGAAGACCAAAGCAGGAGGCATCACAATCCCAGACTTTAGCCTCTACTACAATGCTGTAATCGTCAAGACAGCGTGGTCTTGGTATAAAAACAGACACGTAGACCAATGGAATAGAATAGAGACTCCAGAATTAAACCCACAAAAGTATGCCAACTAATCTCTAACAAAGCAGGAAAGAATATCCAATGGACAAAAGATAGTCTCTTTAACAAATGGTTCTGGGAGAACTGGACAGCAACATGCAGAAGGATGAAACTAGACCACTTTCTCACACCGTTCACAAAAATAACCTCAAAATGGATAAAGGACCTGAATTTGAGACAGGAAACCATCCAAACCCTAGAGGAGAAAGCAGGAAAAGACCTCTCTGACCTCAGCTGTAGCAATTTCTTACCTGACACGTCTCCAAATGCAAGGGAATTAAAAGCAAAAAGGAACTATTGTGACCTCATGAAGACAAAAGCTTTTGCACTGCAAAGGAAACAGTTAACAAAAGTAAAAGGCAACTGGCGGAATTGGAAAAGATATTTGCAAATGACATATCGGACAAAGGGCTAGTATCCAAAATCTATAAAGAGCTAACCATACCCCACACCTGAAAAACAAATAATGCAGTGAATAAATGGGCAGAAAACATGAGTAAACACTTCTCTAAAGAAGGCATCCAGATGGCCAACAGGCACATGAAAAGATGCTCAATGTCACTCCTCATCAGGGAAATACAAATCAAAACCCCACTGAGATATCACCTCATGCCAGTCAGAGTGGCTAAAATGAACAAATCAGGAAACTATAGATGCTGGCGAGGATGTCGAGAAATGGGAACCCTCTTGCTCTGTTGGTGGTAATTCACACTGGTGCAGCCATTCTGGAAAACAGTGTACACATTCCTCAAAAAATTAAAAATAGTTATACCCTACGACCCAGCAATAGCACTGCTAGGAATTTACCCAAGGGATACAGGAATGCTGATGTATAGGGGCACTTGTACCCCAATGTTTGCAGCACCACTTTCAACAATAACCAAATTATGGAAAAAGCCTAAATGTCCATCAACTGATGAATGGATAAAGAAATCGTGGTGTATATACACAATGGAATACTACTTGGCAATGAGAAAGAATGAAATATGGCCTTTTGTAGCAACATGGATGGAACTGGAGAGTGTTATGCTAAGTGACATAAGTCATACAGAGAAAGACAGATACCATGTTTTCACTCTTATATGGATCCTGAGAAAGTCAACAGAAGACCATGGGGGAGGGGAAGGAAAAAAAGAGGAAGAGAGCCAAACCATAAGAGACTCTTAATAACTGAGAATAAACTGAGAGTTGATGGGGATTGAGGGGGAGAGGAAAGTGGGTGATGGCGATTGAGGAGGACACCTGTTGGGATGAGCACTGGGTGTTGTATGGAAACCAATTTGACAATAAATTTCATATTTAAAAATTAAAAAATAAATTACTGATTCAATTTCTTTGCTGGCTATCAGTCTGTTCAAGTTTTCTTTTGCTTGTTTCAGATATCGTAGTTTCAGAGTTTCTGGAAATTTATTCATTTCTTCTACGTTGTCCAATTTTTGGCATACAGTTTTTCATAATATAGTTTTATAATTGCACTTCTATGATGTTAGTTGTTATTTTTCCTCTCTCATTTGTGATTTTCTTTTTTTCATCATTTTTCTCTTCTTTGTTTTTTAAATGTTTATTTATTTTTGAGAGTGCGAGAGCATGATTGGCAGGTGGGCAGAGAAAGAGAGAGACCAAGGATCCAAAGTGAGCCCTGTGCTGACAGCAGAGAACTCCATGTGGGGCTAGAACTCACAAACCATAAGATTATGACCTGAACTGAAGTCGGATGCTTAACCGACTGAACCACGCACATGTTCTGTATTTTTTTCTTGATAAGTTTGGCTGGAGATTTATCAATTTCATTGATGTTTTTTAAAGAATCAGATCCTGGTTTAATTGACCTGCTCTAATGGTTTGTGAGTGTGTATGTGTGTGTGTGTGTGTGTGTGTGCGCGCGCGCGCACGCGCATGTGTGTGTTTAGTCTCTGTGTCATTTATTTCTGCTCTAATCTTTACTTTTTCCTCCCTTCTGCTGGATTTAGGTTCTGTGTGTTGTTCATTTTCTAGCACCTTTAGTTGTAATGTTAGGTTGTTGTTTATTTGAGTGTGTGTGGTTTTTTTTTTCTTTTTTTGCTTCTTCAGGTAGACTTGCTTTGCTATATTCTTTTGTCTTAGGAAAACTTTTGCTGCATCCCCAAAATTTTGGGCCATTGTGTTTCCGTTTTAGTTTGTTTCCATGTTTTTCTTTTAATTTCTTTGATTTCTTGTTGACCCATATATTGTTTATGAGAATATTTTTCAACCTTGATGTATTTGGGGTCTTCCCAGATTTTTTCTTGTGATTTACGTCTAGTTTAATAACATTGTTGTCAGAAAAGTTGCACGGAATTATTTTAATATTTTTGTATTTGTTGAGGCCCATTTTGTGACCTTATATGCAAACTATTCTGAAGAATGTTTCTTGAACCCTTAAAAAAATATGTATTCTGCTGTTTTATGTTGGAACGTTCTGAATATATCTGTTAAGTCCAAGTGGTACAGTGTGTCATACAAAGCCATTGTTTCTTTATTGACTTTTTGTTTACATGATCTGTGTATAAATGTAAGTGGTGTTAATGTCCCCTGTTGTAATTGTATTATTATTGATTACTTCCTTTGTTTGTTATCAATTATTTAATACATTTGGATGCTTCCATTTTGGGTGAATAAATATTTACAATTGTTTTATCTTCTTGTTAGATTTATTATTATATAGGATCCTTCTTTGTCTCTTGTTACATTTGTTTTAAAGTACAGTAAAACCTTGGACTGTGAGTAACTTATTCTGTGAGTATTCTGCCAGACAAGCAAACATTTCTAATAAATTTTAACTTGATAAACAAGAAATGTCTTGCAATACAAGTAGTACGTGATGCCCAATGTCCCATGATCACACCTGAGCCAATGGTTTTTGAAATTCGCTTCCACATATGTGTGCTTTGTATTACAAGCATTTTTCCAGAATAAATTATTCCCACAAACCAAGATTTTACTGTATATTTTCTCTGACATAAGTATTGCTCCTCTGTCTTCCTTTCACATCCATTTACATTGTAGATGTTTTTCATACCCTTGCTTTCAATGTGAAGGTGTCTTTAAGTCTAAACTGAGTCTTGTTTTCTTTAACCTATTTTGCCACCCTATCCATGTCTTTTGACTAGAACATTTAGTCTATTTACATTCAATGTAATTATTGATACATATGGATTTATTGTTATTTTATTGTTTTGTGGTTCTTCCTATGATTTTCTTTGATTCTTTCTCATCTTTCTTTCATTGTTTGCTGGTTTTCTTTAGTGAGGTATTTTTATTTCTTTATTCTTTGCATGTATATTCGTGTTTTTTAATATATGGTTACCATTAATTTTATATATAACAACTTTGACAGATATCAGTTTTTATTAAGCTAATGGTCATTTAAGTTTGAACACACGCTTTACTTTTCTCTTCCCCACCTTTTAGTTATATATTGTTATAGATACATCATTTTGTGAGTTCCCTGAATGATTTTTTGCATAAATATTCACTTTTACTGCTTTTGCATTTCCTATCTTTATACTGTCACTTTTGGTTGCACTTTTACACTCAAAGAGTCCCCTCACAATCTCCTTTAGTATTAATTTGTCTGGGAAACGTTTTCTCTACTTCTATTCTGAATTACATCCTTGCTGGTTTGAGTATTCTTGGCTGCAGATTGTTCCCATTAGGCACTTTGAACATATCATACCACTCCCTCTGGGTTGGAAGTTTTCTATGGAAAACTCCCTTGCTTGCCTTATGGGTTTTCCCTTGTAACTTACTGTCTCCTTTTGTCTTGCTGTTTTTTAACGGGGTGGGGGGAGGGGCGTTTGATTAATTTTTTAATGTCACTGGACAAATACTTTACATTTTCTGTGATTAGAAGAATCAACTTTGTAAAGACATCAATTCTTCCCAAATTTATACATTTAATATAATTCCAATAAAATAATTCTAAAAAGTTTTTGTTATCAATAGACAAGTTAGTTCTAAAATTTTTAGAGAAATGCAAGGAAGCTAGAATATTTTTTACAATGTAAATATTAATTATTTAATATGTAAAGGTTAAAGAACACATTATTCACAAACAATGGGCCAAATAAGAAATCAAAGAGCAAATAAATATATGTCTCAAAAGAAAAGAAAAATAAAATACAATATTACAAAACTTATGGGATGTAGCAAAAGCAGATGTTAGAGTGAAATTTACACTAAAAATGCTTGTATTAATAGATAAGTTCCAATAAACAATGTAAAATTATAGCATAAGCAACTAAAAAAGAAGAAACTTAGTTGAAATTTAGTAGAGGAAGGAAATAACAAGGAAAAATCAGAAGTAAATAAGATAGAGACTAGAATAAGCAGTAATATAACATGGAAAGTAATGACCAGTTTTTTTCAAACAAACAAACAAAATCAGCAATGCTTTAACTACATTAACTAAGAAAAAATAAAGATAGGTTACTGAAAAACCAAAGCGAGAAATGGAAGAGAAAACAATGCAACCCACACCACCTGTTTTGTGATAACAAGTTAGTATAAACAATTATATAGTAACAAGTCAGATAACTTAGAAAAAATGATAATTTCTAATAACTTACTAGTTACCAATATTGAATTATGAATCTTGAATCCAAGAAATAGGAAATATTCGTAAACCAATAACAAGAAATAAAGTTGAATTAGAAATCAAAAATCTCCCAGCAAAGCAAATCCAAAGAGTACAGGGTCACATTGATGAATTCTAACAAACATTAAAAAAAAAATAAGTAATGACAATCTTTATTAAAACGTCACAAATAACGGAATAGAGAGAAGGCATTCAAAATCATTCTATGAGCCCAGTATTACCATGATATGAAAGCAACAATACAAGAACACAAAGAAAAGAAAAGAAAAGAAAGAAAAGAAAGAAAAGAAGAAAAGAAAAGAAAAGAAAAGAAAAGAAAAGAAAAGAAAAGAAAAGAAAAGAAAAGAAAAGAAAAGAAAATCTACTTTGTTTCATATAAGTATTGCTACTCTGGCTTTCCTTTGACATCCATTTGCATGATGTTTCTCCATACCCTCATGAGATACCTGAGATACATGAACCTATTGTAAGCAGCATATAGATGAGTCTTCTTTTTTTTTCTTAATCCATTCTGACACTCTGTTGTTCAAAGGGTTTTGTCCATTTACATTCAAAGTATTATTAATAGATATGTATTTATTGCCATTTCATTACTTGTTTTGCCATTGTTTCTGGAGATTTTCTTTGATCCTTTCTTGTCTTTGTTACTTTTGGTCTTTTCCTTCCACTCAAAGGGGCTTTTTAATATTTCTTGCAGGGCTGGAGTAGTTGTCACAAACTAGTTAGTTTTGTTTATCTGGGAAACTCTTTATCTCTCATTCTATTCTGAATGATAACTTTGCTGGATAGAGTATTCTTGGTTATAGATTTTTTTCCATTCAGCACTTTGAATATGTCATGTCACTCCCTTCTGGCTTGCCAAGTTTCTGTTGAGAAATCTATAGCTAGCCTTATGGGTTTTCCCTTGTAAGTTAAGAACTTCTTCAAGGGTGCCTGGGTGGCTCAGTCGGTTAAATGACCAACTTTGGCTCAGGTTGTCATCTCACAGTTCATGAGTTCAAGCCCCACATCAGGCTCTGAGATGACAGTCATAGCCTGGAGACTGCTTTAGATTCTGTGTCTCTGGTTCTTTCTGCCCCTCCCAAAATTGCTCCTTCTCTCTCTCTCTCTCTCTCTCTCTCTCTCTCAGAAATAAATAAACATTAATTTTTTTGAAAAGAACTTCTTATGTTTTATTGCTTTTAAGTTTTTTTCTTTACCACTATATCTTCCAAATGTAATTACAATATTTCTTGGTGTTGCCCTGACTTGGTTGATTTTGATGGGAATTCTCTGTGCCTCCCATATCTGAATGTCTGTTGCCTTCCCCCAGATTAAGGAAGTTTACTGCTATTATTTCTTGAAATTTATATTCTTCCCCCGCTTTCTCTCTCCTCTTCTTCTGAGACTCCTATAATAAAAATGTTATAATGTTTGATAGTAACTGAATTCCATAAGTCTAGTCTTATGCATATTTTTTTTTCCTTTCTGTTTTGTGCAGCTTCATTGCTTTTCATCATTTTGTCTTCTAGGTCACTAATTCATCCCTCTGTTTCTTCTAGCCTGCTGCTCATTTCATCAGTCTTGTTTTCCATCTCATTTATTGCATTCTTCATCTCTGATTGACTCACTTTTAAGTGTTTTACCTCTGTGGTAAGAATGTCCCTCATGTCTTCTATTTTTTTTTTCTTCAAGCTTAGTGAGTATCCTTATAATGCTTTAAATTCTCGGGGCGCCTGGGTGGCGCAGTCGGTTAGGCGTCCGACTTCAGCCAGGTCACGATCTCGCGCTCCGTGAGTTCGAGCCCCGCGTCGGGCTCTGGGTTGATGGCTCAGAGCCTGGAGCCTGTTTCCGATTCTGTGTCTCCCTCTCTCTCTGCCCCTCCCCCGTTCATGCGCTGTCTCTCTCTGTCCCAAAAATAAATAAACGTTGAAAAAAAAAAATTAAATTCTCTATCAGTCTTTTCACTTATAGCTCTGGCAGTGGCCAGAGGGAAATTGAAAGAAAATTATATAAAAAAGATAAAAAATAAGAATAAAAATATGATAAAAATAAGATAAAAAAGAGACTCTTAAATACAGAGGGCAAACTGAGGGTTCCTGCAGGGTAGGTGGGTGGGGCAATGAGCTAAATGGGTGATGGGCATTAAGGAGGGCACTTGTTAAGATGTGCCTGGATATTGTATGTAAGTGATGAGTCACTGGGTGACTCCTGAAACCAATTATACACTGTATGTTAACTAACTTGAATTTATATAAATAATTTTTTAAAAAGGGAAAAATAAAATCAACAACACAAGAAACAACAGGTGTTGGTGAGGATGTGGAGAAAGGGGAACCCTCTTACACTGTTGAAGGGAATGCAAACTCATGCAGCCACTGTGGAAAACAGTATGGGAATTCCTAAAAAAGCTAAAAATAGAACTACCCTATGATATATCAATTGCACTACTAGGTATTTACTCAAAAAGTACAAAAATACTAATTCAAAGTACACATGCACCCAAATGTTTACAGCAGTATTGTCTACAATTGCCAAATTAATAAAACTTCTGAAGTGTCCAGTGACTGATGAATGGATAAATAAGATGTGGTATGTATACACAGGGAATATTACTCAGACATAAAAAAGAATGAAATCTTGCCATTTTCAATAATATGGCTCCACCGAGGTAGAGAATATTATCCTAAGGGAAATAAGTTGGTCAGAGGAAGACAATTACCATATGATTTCACTCATTACCATATGATTCATATATGTGGAATTTAAGAACAAAATAAATTATTAAAGGGGAAAAAAGAGAGATAATCAAGCCACAGAAAAGACTCTTAACTATAAAGAACAAACTGGTTACCAGAGGGAATGTGAGTGGAATGGTAGGTTAAATATGTGATGGGGATTAGGATTGCCCTTGTGATGAGCACAGGGTGTTGTATAGAAGTGTTAAATCATTAAATTTTACACCTGAAACTAATATTACACTGTATGTTAAGTGACTGGAATTTAAATAAAAACTTTTAAAAAGTAAAACAAAAATGACTCAATTGTGAAAAAATAGAAAATCTAAATAGATCTATATAGCTACTAAGGATATTAAAACAGTAACCAAAAAACCTGGAAACAAAGAAAATCTCTGGATCACATGGCTTTGATATTGAGTTCTACCAATAATTTCAGGAAGAATTAATCTCAATGCTTCTGAAACTCTTCATAAATTTGAAGAGGTAAGAAATCATCTAACTCAACATTAACCTAATACTTAATATCCAAGCTAAACAATGGTACTACAAAAAAAAGTGAAAACAAAAACAAAAACAAAAAACTACACATCAATATTCCTGATGGATATTGATTAAGAAATCCTCAACAAAATAATGTCAATACAATTTCAACAACATATTAAAATGATTACATATCAGGACCCAATGGCATTTACTCACATAATGTAAGGATGCTTCAACATATGAAAACCAATAGTGCAATGTACCACATTAACAGAATAAAAAAAAACATGATTATTTCAATAGCTGGAGGAAAAGTATTTGATAAAATACATCATAGCATGATAAAATCAGTCAACAAACTAGTAATAAATAATAAATTATTCTACAAAATAAAAGCTATATCTCTGTTCACAGATAACATGATCTTATTTGAAGAAAACTAAAGTTTACATTAAAAAAACATTTTAGAACTAATAAATTCAACAAATGTAAAGGATACAAAATCAACACAAAAGTTAGTTGCATTTCTATATACGATAGCATAAGAGCCTAACAATGGGCTCTTTTGATTGTAATGTAAGTGTCAGACATTAAGCTTTTCTTTTCTTTTTTTTTTTAACGTTTTTATTTATTTTTGGGACAGAGACAGAGCATGAACGGGGGAGGGGCAGAGAGAGAGGGAGACACAGAATCAGAAACAGGCTCCAGGCTCCGAGCCATCAGCCCAGAGCCCGACGCGGGGCTCGAACTCACGGACCGCGAGATCGTGACCTGGCCAAAGTCGGACGCTCAACCGACTGCGCCACCCAGGCGCCCCCAGACATTAAGCTTTTCAAATTATCAAAGATCTTAAGCTTTTGATTGCCAAATGATCAGAGACATTTATTTATCTTGAAAGAAAAAAAAAACACATTTTCAGCTACCCAACTAGATAAAAAGCGAGGACACAATACCCATAAAGTTATTTTTCTTTCTTTTCTTTTCTTTTCTTTTCTTTTCTTTTCTTTCTCTCTTCTTTCTTTCTCTCTTTCTTTCTATCTTTATTTCAGAAAGCTTTAGGTGAAAAATAACAATATTTGATTGGCCACTTGGCTTTCACTTCATATATTAAATTCCTGCTTTTACTTTTTCAATTCACAAACAAAAAATAAATCCATGAATTTATGGGCACTGCATTCTTGACCCTAATAAAGGTATAACTCCAGGTCTGCATTGTTTCTCTCTGTACCCATGATCTCACTGTCGCGTTGGGAATGCCGTGTACCCACCTGAACAGGTGAGTAGCAAATCTTGTCTTTTTGAAGTTCCCTGATGGATGCTGCTGAAGGGCATTTTGCAATCATTATAAGATCCACAAGAGCTGGTCCATCCACAATGTTGGTTCTGGTTAGGGAAATGTCTTTGGGGGCTTAATACAAGTAGTACAGGTTAGTGCCCAGCATTTCTAGTCAAAAGCATCACTATCCATATACTGAGACCAACCAAAAACATACATTAACAATGAATAATTTCAAAAAGAAATTAAGAAAATAATTTAATTTATAATATATCTAGAAGAAAAAAATATTTAAGAATATATTCAGCCAAAGAGGCAAAAACTTGGACATCAAAACTATAAATCATTTTTGTGAGAATTTAAAGAAGCCACATGCAAATGGAAAGATATCATATGCTCATGGAGTAAAATATTTAATATCATATGATATTAATATAACTTAATGTGATCTACAAATTCATTGCAATACCTATCAAAGTCCCAATGAAGAATTTGAAAAAGAACAAATGTGGAGTATTCACACTTCCTGATTCCAAGAATTGCATGAGGATACAGTAATAAAATAGTACATTATTGACATAAAGACAGACATATAGAAAAAAATGTAATAGAGTTAATAAAATGTAATAGAAAGCCAACATTTAAAATTTGCATATGGTCAAAGAATTTTTGAAATGTTGCCAAGACCATTTAGTGGAGAAAAGGAAGGCCTATCAACAAATAGTGTTGAAAAAAATGTATATACACGTGAAAAAGAATAATGTTTGACTTAATAACCTTTACTTTATACTATATACAGAAATTATTCAATATTGATCAAAGACCTAAATGTAAGGACCTGAAACTATAAAATTATAACAAGAAAGCATAGGAAAAAATATTCATGACATTGGATTTGGCAACAATTTCTTGGATATGGCACCAAAACCTCAGGCAAAAAAGAAAATAAATAAATTGGAGTTTCTCAAAATTAAAAACTTTCATACATAAAAGGATAAATGTACATAATTAAGTCAGTGAAAAAAACCAAGAGAATAGAACAAAATATATGCATATCATAATAAGATAAAGGGTAGATATAGATAGATATAGATGATATAGATATATAGATAAAGATATAAATAGATAGATAGATAGATAGAGATAGAGATAGACTTCTACAATTCAGCAAAAACAAAAACAACAGTACCCAATGTAAACATGGGCAAAAATTTTGAATAAACTTTCTTTCAATAAAGATATAAATAATGGCCTTTAAGCACTTGTAAAGGTGTTCAAAATGACTAATCATGAGGGGAATACAAATATAAACCACCATGAATTACCACTTTATACTCATTAGGGCAGTTATTATGAAAACAAACAATAACAAACAGAAAATAATAAGAGTTGTTAAGGATATGAAAAAACTGGTACCCTTGTGAATTTCTGATGAAATGTAAAATAGTGCAGCTACTGTGGAAAACAGTAAGGTATTTCCTTAAAATATTAAACATAGAATTATATGATCAGTAATTCTATTCTAGATATATACTCAAAAGGATTTAAAGCAGGGCTTTAAGAGGTATTTTTACATCAATATTAACAGCAGCATTATTCAAAATAGCCAAAAAATGTACACAATCCAAATGTCAAAAGATAAACGAATAGATCAACTTCTGGGAAGATAGCAGAATAGAAAAATCCTAAGCTCACCTCATCCCACAGACACACCTAGATAACAGCCACATCAGTGTATCCAACCCAAAAAATGACCCCAAAACTGGCAGAACAGACTTTCCACAGTTAACCATAGGGAGGACACATATAAAAGGGTAGGAGGCACTGAGATGTGGCCAGAAACCAAACTCCCTGTGAGACTAACCACAAATGCTAAAAATAACAAAAGCAAAGAGAGGGAAGAGAAGCAGAACCCACACCAGGAACCCCAGACACAGGGGACTGCACTGGGAAGATGAGTCTCTGAAATATTTGGTTTTGAATGTCAGTGGAACTTAACTTCATGAGCTTTCATAACCAGTAGAGCTTAACACCAGGTATTTTAAAACTCAGAAGACCTGGCTCTGGGATGGCCAGAGGGCAATGGGGGACTGAGTCTCTGCCCTTAGGGGGGCAATGTGATAGGTGGCCAGGCTAAGGTACAGCATGGAGGCACTGGTTTGGGTGGCACCTTGAGTGTTCATGGATATTTGTTTGTGTGTCTCACAGCATGTGCTGGGAGGCAGGGGTCTTCAGGGGAATTTCTCCAGAAATGAGGGAGCTAGCAATCATCATTTCTCCCCAATCTTACAACAGGCTGGATGCTCTGATGCCTGTGGGAGGAAGCACAAATGCTCCCCACCTACACTGCTAACACTGCACGTCCAGCCCATATATTCTCCTGTGGATCCACTGTATCCAACACACTAGGCAGGAGTCCCTCCAAAAAAGCTCCTGTTTCAAGCAACCTCAGCAGAGATTATTGCCACTCCAAAGTGACACCTGCCCTAGGGATAGGGGAAGATAAATACACATGCCAGTATACTCACAGTTCCAGAAGCTGCACCTTATAATGCAGTGCAGAGAGATTGTGCTGTTAATCAGTGCATCTGCAGCAACAGGAGGCATCTTGCTTTACTGCCAGCCTCATCCACCAACAAAAGCTTCTCAGGGAACAAAGCAAGTAGAGAACCCTGAAGTTCAGTACTATGGGAAATCAATAATAGATTATAGGAGACAGAAGAAAAAAAAAACAGTGATCTGGAAGACAAAGTATTTGAAAGCATCAAAACTGAAGAGCAAAAACAAAAAAAAAAGGAAAAAAAAGAAAAAAGAAGAGAATATGTTAAGGGAACTCAGCAATGTCATCAAGCATAACCAAATTCACATTATATGGGTCCCTGAAGAAGAGAGAGAAGGGGGCTGAAAATTTACTTGGAGAAACAATAGCTGAAAACTTTCCTAGTCTGGGGAAGGAAAAAGATATACAGATCCACAAAGCATAGGGATGCTCAACAAAATCAATCCAATGAGGTCCACACCAAGACATGTAATAATTAAGATGGTGAAAAGTAGTGATAAATAAATAATTTTGAAAGTTTGAATTTCTAGCAATAATTTTACAAATGAGAAGGGAATGCCATGATATATTAAAATGCTGAAAAGAAAAAAAAACTGCAAGCAAGAACACACTACCCAGCAAGGCTATCATTTAAAATTTGGGGAGAGATAAAAATTTTCCCAGATGAAGAAAAACTAAAGGAATTTGTCGCTACTAAACCAGGGTTTACAACGTAAAAGGGAATTCTTTGAGTGGAAGTAAAAGGTCATAGTTGGGAGTAAGTTATAAAAGGAAAAAGTAACACAGGTAAATATAAACACAAAAAAGTAGTAGATTGATCACTTATATATATAAAAAACAGTATGGGCTTTAGATCACAACTGGACCAAAATGAATAAAATTCCTAGGAATAGACTTAGGCAACATGGTAAAAATAAAAAATGTGTACCCTGGGATCAATAAATTACTAATGACAGAAATTGAACATGACACAAATGAATGGAAAAATGTTACATGTCCATGGATTGGAAGAACCAATATTATTAAAATGTCCATACTACTCAAAAGAATGTACATATTAATTGCAATCCCTATCAAAACACAGACAACTTTCTTTTTTTTTCAGAACTAGAAGAAATAATCATAAAATTTGTATGGAACCACAAAAATCCCAAAATAGTCTAAGTACTCTGGAAAAAGAAAAAAAAACTGGATTTATCACAATTCCATATTTCAAGTTATACCTCTACTAATTAAAACAGTATGTTGGAAAGTTGTACACTTAGAATCATTTGGTAAATTTGGGTAAAATGGTAAGTATTATGTTACATATACTTTATCTCAAAATAGGGGATCTTTAATAAAAGAGGAAGATCCATCTATATTTTGTTTGTAAAAGACAAAACTTAAGAGCAAAGTAAAAAATAGCTTAAAAGTAAAAATGGTATACACACACACACACACATTCACACACACACTACAAACAGTGAAATAAAGTCTCTATTTTAACATAAGAGAAAATAGATGGTAGGTAAGAAATATTAATAGAGAAAAATAAGGCATTGCATTATGGTTAAATAGGTAATACATCTGGAAGATATGTTATTTATAAATGTATCTACAACTAATAAGACAGTCCCAAATTACATAATGCAAAAACAACAAAAATGAAAAAAGAGAAAATTCAACAGTTATTACTGCATATTTCAATATCCCATTCTCAATCATTGTTAGTTATCTAGACAGACACTGGGAAAAGATATGGAAGATTTAAATAACTCTATCAACCAATTTACATAAGTAAAATTACATTACACTCCATTCAACACATAAAAACATGCATTATTTTCAACTGTATAGAGGGCAGTTTTTCACAATAGACCATATGGTAGGTCATACAACAAGTCTCACTAAGTATAAAATTTTTGAAATCTTTCAAAATATGTTCTGTGCTTACTATGGTACTAAAATAGAATTCAACAATAGAAGTAAATCTGGGGATTCCTTGAATATTTGCAAAGTTCTAAAATACACTTCTAAGTAAGTCATGGATTGGACAAAAATCACATGTAAAATTTTAAAGCATTCAAAACTTATACATAAAATACACAAATTTATGAGACACAAGTAAAGCTGTGTTTGGAGAAAAAATCGTAGTTTTTAACACCTATATTAGAAACAAAATAACAGGTCTCAAACCAATAAACAAAATCCACACACACACACACACACACACACACACAAACTAGAGGAAAATGATCAAGGTAAACTCAAAAAAATCATTAAAAAAGAATAAATATCTAATAAAAATCAATTAAGAAACAGAAATATAATATGGAAAATACGGAATATCAATTAAAGCGAAATCTGGTTCTTTGAAATTTTTAAGCAAAATTTTAAAACCTTAATCTAGACTACAACAAAGAATTAAGAGAAAGGACATGAATTTACAAATCTGAAATTTAAAAAAAAGCAAGTATTACTATTGCCTCTGACAGAAATTATAAAGTAATAAAAGGGAATATTATGGAAAACTTTATGCCAATAATGTATACATCTTAGATGAAATGGATAGATTTGAAGAAAAAATGGCCAGAATGAATGGAAAAATTTAATATACAGGTAGAAGAACCAATCAAACACAATTCAAAGACATTTAGCAAACTAGAAGATATTTAAAAATAAAAATATCCAGAAGGTATCAAGGAGAGAAAAAAGAAATGGAGAATATAAGAAATGAAGTTTACAGAGAAAAAGGATAAGCTAAGATTTAATTTTAATTTTATGTTTTTTAGAGAGAGAGTGCAAGTGGGCGAGAGGATCAGAGAGAGAATCCCAAGCAGACTCCATGCAGCATGGAGACAGATGGAGGGCTTGATCTCATGACACTGGCATCAAAATCTGAGCTAAAACCAAGAGCTGGAAATTCAACCAATTGAGTCAACGAGGCAATCCACTAAGGAGATTTTAAATAATATTATCTAAATTACAGAAGATAATTATGTAGACAAGGTAGAGCAGGCACTATTTAAAGATATAATGGCAGTCAATTTTTCAGAATTTATTAAAGACATGAATTATTATATTCATGAAATAGAAAAATTTCCCAGGAGTACAATTAAAATTCAGTATTCATCTTAGATCATTTAAAAAAATGTGCCAAATATTAAAGCAGAGAGATATTAAAAGGAGAAAAAGAAAAATAACAGGTTATTACAGAGGTGCAATAGCTAGATTGATGGAAGTCTTCTTAACAACAAATTAAATGAGGGGACCATAAAACCATATCCTAAAAGTAAAGGAATAGTATTGTCAACCTAAAATTGCATTTCCAATTATTCTACATAGTCATATTTTCAGACAGCCAAATTTTTAAAATTATAATAATTAGAGCATTACTAAAGGGAATTCTAGGAGGATGGACCTCAAGAAAATGAAATTTGATGAAGAAGGAATGTTGAAGGTTCCCGAAGGTATAGTGAACAACAACAACAAAAAGTATACACATGTGTAAATTAAACAAATATTGTGTATGCAAATTAAAATTGTAACAACTAACTTTGGAATAAAGGCTGACGTAACTAACATATTAAACAATTGTAGCATGTAAGTATAGATGGGAGTGATCAGACTTAAAATATTTCAAAATATTTATAGTGCTTAGGAGGGTAGCAACACTGATTAACTTCAGTTCTTAATGTTATTTTAAGAGTAAATACCAGAAGAAAAGAACAAGTGGATAACTTCCAATGAATAATGAAGGAACAACTAAAAAATTTTATTAGTCCAAAAGCAGAATAAGGAGTGTAAATATCATAAAAATGGTAAATAGCACAAACTAAAATGTTAGATATGAGTTCAAATATACCGTCAATCATAGTAAGTGTAAATAAACTAAATCTCCATTTAAAATATAAATTGTTAAATTAATAAATGAACAATATCAGTTACCTATGTTTACAATAGGAAAACACCTAAACAACAAAGATAGAAAAAAAGGATGAAAGTAAAATTAAAAAAAAACATATTGGATAAATATGAAACAAAAGAAACTGGAATATCTATGTTAATATTACATGAAATATACTTTATTTATTTATTTATTATTTTTTATTCTCAAGTTAGTTAACATGGATTGTAATTTTGGCTTCAAGAGTAGAACCCCGTGATTCATCTCCTACACATTCATCTCCCACTGCTCATCCTGAAAAGTTCCCTCCTTAATGCCCATCACCCATTTAACCCATCTACCACCAACCCCTCCATCACCCCTCAGCTTGTTCTCTGTATTTAAGAGAAAATTATGGTTTTTCTCCCTCTCTATTTTTGTCTTATTTTTCCTTCCCTTCCCCTATGATCATCTGTTAAGTTTCTCAAATTGCACATAGAGCGAAATCATATGATCTCTGTCCTCTGACGAATTTTGCTTAGCAGAATACCCTCCAGTTCCATACATGATGTTGGAAATGGCGAGATTTTCAAGTTTTTTTTTTCATTGCTGGGTATTATTCCATTGAATAGATATACCACATCTTCTTAATCCATCCATCAGTTGATGAACGTTTTGGCTCTTTCTGTGATTTGGTTATTGTTGATAATGCTACTATAAACATTGGAATGCATATGCCCCTTCGTTTGTTTTTTTTTTAATTTTTTTCAACGTTTTTATTTATTTTTGGGACAGAGAGAGACAGAGCATGAACAGGGGAGGGGCAGAGAGAGAGGGAAACACAGAATCGGAAATAGGCTCCAGGCTCCGAGCCATCAGCCCAGAGCCCGACGCGGGGCTCGAACTCACGGACCGCGAGATTGTGACCTGGCTGAAGTCGGACGCTTAACCGACTGCGCCATGCATATGCCCCTTCGAATTAGCATTTTGGTATCCTTTGGGTAAGTTCCAAGTAGTACAATTACTGGTTCATAATGTGGTTCTATTTTTAATTTTTTGAGGAACCTCCACACTTTTTTCCAGAGTGGCTGCACCAATTTGCGTTCCCACCAACAGTGCAAGAGGGTTCCCGTTTTTCCACATCCTCACCAACATCTGTTGTTTCCTGAGTTGTTAATTTAAGCCACTCTCACTGGCGTGAGGTGGTATCTCAATGTGATTTTGATTTGTATTTCCCTGATGATGAGTGATGTTGAGCATCTTTCCATGTGTCTCTGTTGGCCATCTGAATGTCTTCTTTGGAAAAATGTCTATTCATGTCTTTTGGCCATTTGTTTACCATATTTTTTTTCAGGTGTTGAGATTGGTAAATTCTTTATAGATTTTGGATATTAACCGTTTATCCAATATGTCATTTGCAAATACCTTCTCCCATTTCATCCCTTGCCTTTTAATTTTGTTGATTTCCCTCACTGTGCAGAAGTTTTTTATCTTGAGAAGATCCCAAAAGTTCATTTTTGTATTTATTTCTCTTGTCTCCAGAGGCATGTCAAGTAAGAAGTTGCTGCAGCCTAGGTCAAAGAGGTTGCTGCCTGTTTTCTTCTGTAGGATTTTGATGGTTTCCTATATCAAATTTAGGTCTCTTAACCATTTTGATTTTTGTGTGTGTGTGTGTATAGTGTATGAAAGTGGTCCACTTTAATTCTTCTGAATGTTGCTGTTTAATGTTTCCAGCATCATTTGGTAAAAAGAATGTCTTTTTTCCATTGGATACCCTTTCCTGCTTTGTCAAAGACTAGTTGGCCATACATTTGTAGGTCAGTTTCTGGGTTCTTTATTCTATTCCATTGATCAAGATGTCTGTTTTTTGTGACTCTTTGGGGTCTTTTGTAGTTTCATACAAATTTTAGGATTGTTTGTTCCAGCTCTGTGAAAAATAGTAGTGGTATTTTAATAGGAATTACATTGAATGTGTATTTTGCCTTGGATAGTATGGACATTTTAATAATATTTGTTCTTCCAATCCATGAGAATGAAATGTTTTCCCATTTCTTTGTGTCTTCAACTTCTTTCATAAGCTTTTGATAGTTTTCAGCATAACATCTTTTCAATCTTTGGTTGGGTTTATTCCTAGGTATTCTATGGGTTTTTGTGCAATTGTAAATGGGATCGATTCCTTGATATCACTTTCTGATGCCTCATTATTGTACAGAAATGAGACTGATTTCTGTACATTGATTTTATATCTTTCAACTTTGCTGAATTCATGTATCAGCTCTAGCAGTTTTTTATTGGAGTCTTTGGGTTTTCCATATAGAATATCATATCATCTGTGAGAAGTGAAAGTTTGACTTCTTTTTTGCCAATTTGGATGCATTTTATTTCATTTTGCTGTGTGATTGCTGAGAACAGGACTTCCAACACTACGTTAACCAACAGTGGTGAGAGTGGACATCCCTAGCGTGTTCCTGTTCTCAGGGGGAAAGCTCTCAGTTTTTCCCCATTGAGGTTGATATTAACTATGGGCCTTTCATATAAGGCTTTTATGATGTGAAGGTATGTTCCTTCTATCACGACTTTCTTGAGGGTATTTATCAAGAAAGTGGGCTGTATTTTGTCAAATGCCTTTTCTGAATCTATTCACAGGATACTATGGTTCTTATCCTTTCTTCTATTAATGTGGTGTATCATGTTGATGAATAAGAGAATATTGAACCAGCCCTGCAGACCAGAAATGAATCCCACTTGATCGTGTTGAATAGTTCTTTTAATATACTGTTGAATTTGATTTGCTCATACCTTGTTGAGAATTTTTGAATCCACGTTCATCAGGGGTATTGGCTTGCAATTCCCCTTTTTTGTGGGGTCTTTGGGTTTTGGAATCAAGGTAATGCTGGGTTCATAGAATAAGTTTTGAAGCTATATATATATATAGATAGATAGATATGAAACTTGAAATGAACCACAAGAAAAAAATTGGAAAAACCCCAAATATATTGAGGTTAAAGAACATCCTATTATCGAATTTGGTTAACCAAGAATTTAAAGAAAAAAATTAAAAAAATACGTGGAAGCAAATGAAATATATATATATGTATATATATATACATATATATATACACATATATATATATATATTTGGTTTGAGAAGAATAGGTAGTAACTCTGCTTTTTTTTGAACTTTCAATTTACTTTATTGTTTTAATATGAAATTTATTGTCAGATTGGTTTCCATACAACACTCAGTGCTCATCCCAACAGGTTTGCTCCCCAATACCCATCACCCACCCTCCCCTCCCTCCCACCCCGCATAAACCCTCAGTTTGTTCTCAGTTTTTAAGAGTCTCTTATGTTTAGCTCCCTCCCTCTCTAACCTTTTTTTTTTCCTTCCCCTCCGCCATGGTCTTTTGTTAGGTTTCTCAGGATCCACATAAGAGTGAAAGCATGTGGTATCTGTCTTTCTCTGACTTATTTCACTTAGCATAACACTCTCCAGTTCCATCAATGTTGCTACAAAAGGCCATATTTCAGTCTTTCTCATTGCCATGTAGTATTCCATTGTGTATATACACCACAATTTATTGGTAGTAACTCTGCTTTAAATGTCTTGTTGAATTCTCCTGAGAAGCCATTTGGCCCAGGACTCCTATTTGTTGGGAAATTTTTGATAGCTGATTCAATTTCTTCACTTGTTATAGGCCTATTCAAATTTTCTATTTCTTCCTGTTTGAGTTTTTGGTAGTGTGTGAGTGTGTAGGAATTTGTCCATTTCTTCTGATTGTCCAGATTGTTCGCATATAATTTTTCACTGTAAACTCTAATAATTGTATTTCTGTCATGTTGATTGTGATCTCTCCTCTTTCATTCTTGATATTATCTGTTTGGGTCTTCTCTCTTTTTAAGATGCCTGTCTTAGGGGTTTATCAAGTTTTTATTCTTTCAAAAACCAGCTCTTAGCTTCATTGACCTGTTTTACTGTTTTTTGGGGTTATTTTTAATTCTATATTGTTTATTTCTACTCTAATCTTTATTATCTCCTTATTCTGTTGGGTTTGGATTTGCCACTGCTTTTCTAGCTCCTTTAGGTGTAAGTTCAGGTTGTATATTTGGGACCTGTGGCTTCTTGAGATAGGCTCGAATTGCAATGTATTTTCCTCTTAGGACTGCCTTTGCTGCATTCCAAAAGATTTGGACTATCATATTTTTATTTTCATTTGCTTCCACGTATTTTTTTTATTTTTTCTTTAATTTCTTGGTTAACCCAATTCTTCAGTAGGATGTTCTTTAACCTCAATATATTTGGGGGTTTTCCAATTTTTTTCTTGTGGGTGATTTCAAGTTTCATAGTGTTGTGATCTGAAAATGTGCATGGTATGATCGCAATCTTTTTGTACTTGTTGAGGTCTGTTTTGTGACCCATTATATGATCCATTTTGGAGAATGTTCCATGTGCACTTGAAAAGAATGTGTATTCTGCTGATTTAGGATGAAAAGTTCTGAATATATCTGTTAAGTCCATCTGGTCCAATGTGTCATTCAGGGCCATGGTTTCCTTATTGATTCTCTGCCTATATGATCTGTCCATTATTGTAAGTGCAGTATTAAAGTCACTTACAATTGCAGCATTATTATCAATAAGTTTACTTATATTTGTGATTAATTGATATATTTGTGTGAATTCATGTTGGGGCATAAACATTTACAATTGTTATATATTCTTGATGGATAGACCCCTTAATTATGATGTAATGCCCTTCTTTATCTCTTGTTACAGTCTTCATTTTAAAATCTAGTTCATCTGATGTAACTATAGCTACTCCAGCTTCCTTTTGACTTCCATTAGCATGATGGATATTTATCCACCCTCCCTCTGTCAATCTACAGTGTCCTCAGATCTAAAATGAGTCTCTTGTAGACATATAGATGGATCTTCTTTATTTTATTCATTCTGATACCCTCTTTGTCTTTTGATTGGGGCTTTAGTCCATTTTCAGAGTGATTATTGAAAGATATTAATTTAGTACCATTGTGTTATCTGTAGATTTCCTTGTTTGTGATGATGTCTCCCATTCTTTTGTAGTCTTTGCTGCTCTCCACTTACAGAGCCCCCTTAGGATCTCCTGCAGGGCTGGTTTAGTGGTCACAAACTCCTTTAGTTTTTATTTGTCTAGGAAAGTCTTTATCACACCTTCTATTCTGAATGATAGCCATGTGGGCTAAAGGATTCTTGGATGTATATTTTTCCTATTCAGCATATTGAATATTCCTTGTGCTCCCTTCTGGCCTGTCAAGTTTTAGTAGAAAGGTCTGCTACTACTGTTATGTGTCTACCCTTGTAAGGTAAGGACAGTTTGTCCCTAGCTGCTTTCAGAATTCTCTCTTTATCTTTGTATTTTGCCATTTTCTCTATGATATTTTGTATGTTGACTTGTTTTGTTTATTTTTGAAGGGAATTATCTGTGCATCTTGGACTTGGATTCCTGTTTCCTTCCTCAGATTAGGGTTCTCAGGTATAATTTGTTCAAATAAACTTTCTGCCCCTTTTCTCACTCCTCTTCTGAAACTTCTATGATATGGATATTGTTTCATTTCATGGAATCACATAGTTTGCTAATTCTAACCTCATGATCTAGCAATTTTCTTTTTCTCTTTTTTTTCAACTTCACCATATTCCATAATTTTATCTTCTATTTTGCCTATTCTCTCCTCTGTTTCTTCCATCTTCACTGTCACTGTATCTAGTTTATTTTGTACCTCTGCTATAGCATTTCTTAATTCATCATGACTAGTTCTTAGTTCTTAGATCTCTGTAGCAAGGCTTTCTCTTGTGTCTTCAATGCTTTATTTCAAGTCAAGCTATTAGTCTTTATGACTGTTATTCTAAATTCTTGTTCAGATATATTGTTTATATCTGCTTTGAGCAATTCTCTGGCTGTGATTTCTTCCTGTATTTTCTTTTGGAAAGAATTCATCCATTTGTCATTTTGGCTAAGTTTCTGTGTTTTGTGTGTTTTAAATGCTTGTTATGTGACCTACACATGAGACTACTACTATATTAAAAAGAGATCATACCTGTCCAGAACCTTGCACTTCAGGAGGTGTTTTTTGTGTATGTTGCATGCACAATGTTTTTGTTGTATTTTGGATGCTCTATCCCACTGGTAAGTCCTCTGCAGAGCTCCTTCTTGTTTGTACTGGTGGAGTGCTTGGACCTTTAGTCAGGTGTGCTTTGATTTGTTGTAGTAATCGTGGAAAAAGCAAAGAAACATGAGGGGACAGGTGAAGCCTGATCTCATAAAAAGAGAAAAATTAAAGGAGAGAAAAGAAGACCAAACAGAAAAAAAAAATTACCACTAAATCCAGAGAAATAAAAAGGAAAATAAAGAAGAAAGACAAAAGGTGGAAAAATAATATAATACAAATGCCTAACTATCTATCTATCATCTATCTATCTATATATATAATTGACCAAAAACAAATCAGAAATTATAAGCTGGATTCTAAAAGATAAAAAGAATAGGCAATAAATAAAAATAAAATAATATAAACTAAAATTAAGAACAAAGAAACAGTTGTCTGTTGGTGTCAAGGACCAGTGATTCTGCTGGTCTGGAGGAGCATCTGCATCAGGTCAGTCAGTCTTGAGTCAGTGGATAAGCAGTTCCTGGCACAGAGGGGAAGGGTCTGATTAAGTGGGACCCACCTCCACTGGCGGTCACTATGCTACTCTCTGAAGTTGCACTGTGTTCATGTTGGGGAGAAAAAAATAGTGACACCCCAATATCTCCTCCCCAAACCAGGTGTCTCAAACCAGACTGCTCAGGTGGCCCTCACAGAATAGCAGGGACAGCCAGCTTGCCTTGCTCCACAGTTCTCCTTGCCTTTTAGGTGTTGGGATTCAATACTCAATGACTTAAAGGACCCTGCATTGTGTGGACCCTGTTCTGGAGTAACACCACTCTACCCTGCTGATAAAACTCCTTTGGCTGGCACCTAAAGAGTGTGTTGTCCTTGGGGAGACAATAAACCCTCTTCCCAAGGTACTATGGGAAGGGGACTGTTGTCTCCCACATGTACCTGAGGTCACTACACCATGCTATGAGTTCTGAGGTTGGCTCCCTCCTCCCAAGGAGTGCAACCACAGTTTCCAGCTCCATTCGGAGATAGTCATGCACTTTTGTACCTCTAAGTTTCAGTTCCAGAGGATAAATTCTGACAAGGTGCCTCCCTCCAACTATGGAAATCTTTCTGCCATTCCACAGAGTGGAAAACAGATTGTTTTCCTTGGTGTTCCAAGTGATCTTACCTCAATAGAGCTGGGTTTGAGGGAGAGAAAAATCCCAGTCCCCCTACTTTACTGCCATCTTAACCTGACCCCCCTACATGAAATATACTTTAAATTAAAAGGGATTTTTAGGAACAAAGTAGATTATTATTAATGATATTAAGGTCATTTACAAGATAAAATTTCTAAACTTACAAGCTTCTAATAACACAGATTCAAATACATAAGGGAGAAAACAAAATCAATAAAAAAATGGACACATTCACAATACTTATTTAGTATTTAAGTATTTTTGTCACTTAAAACGTTAATTTCACATAAAAAAATTGTATGGAGAAAATCATGAATAGCATGAAAAATAGCAAGTCTGAACTAATAAACATATATGGAAGCTTGCACCCAACTTTTAGAGAACATGTGTCATTTTTACATAGCAAAAGGATATTTTAATATAATTTGCCATATATTAGTTTATGAAACAAACACATTTTCAGAAATCTGGAAAAACACAATTCTCTGCTTACAATTCAATAAATATTTAAATTAGTAAGCAGATATTTTAAGAATCATAATACGTGAATTTGGTTTTTTGAGTATAGTTGACACACAATGTTACATTAGTTTCATTAATGTTCACTAATTTTCACTATGTAGCATAGTGATTAAATTTTTCTATAAATTGTGTCATGTATAGAGATTCAACTTTTCTATACATTATTCTAAATCAAAAGTTTAGCTACCATGTGTCAACATAAACAGTATTAATGTATCAATAACTATAGTCCTTTTTTTTTCAATATATGAAGTTTATTGTCAAATTGGTTTCCATAAAACACCCAGTGCTCATCCCAAAAGGTGCCCTCCTCAATACCCATCACCCACACTCACCTCCCTCCCATCCCCCATCAACCCTAAGTTTGTTCTCAGTTTTTAAGAGTATCTTATGCTTTGGCTCTCTCCCACTCTAACCTCTTTTTTTTCCTTCCTCTCCCCCATGGGTTTCTGTTAAGTTTCTCAGGATCCACATAAGAGTGAAAATATATGGTATCTGTCTTTCTCTGTATGGCTTATTTCACTTGACATCACACTCTCCAGCTCCATCCATGTTGCTACAAAGGGCCATATTTCATTCTTTCTCATTGCCACGTAGTACTCCATTGTGTATATAAACCACAATTTCTTTATCCATTCATCACTTGTTGGACATTTAGGCTCTTTCCATAATTTGGCTATTGTTGAGAGTGCTACTATAAACATTTGGGTACAAGTGCCCCTATGCATCAGTACTCCTGTATTCCTTGGGTAAATTCCTAGCAGAGCTATTGCTGGGTCATAGGGTAGGTCTATTTTTAATTTTCTGAGGAACCTCCACACTGTTTTCCAGAGCGGCTGCACCAATTTGCATTCCCACCAACAGTGCAAGAGGGTTCCTGCTTCTCCACATCTTCTCCAGCATCTATAGACTCCTGATTTGTTCATTTTGGCCACTCTGACTGGTGTGAGGTGATATCTGAGTGTAGTTTTGATTTGTATTTCCCTGATGAGGAGCGATGTTGAACATCTTTTCATGTGCCTGTTGGCTATCTGGACATCTTCTTTAGAGAAGTGCCTATTCATGTTTTGTGCCCATTTCCTCACTGGATTATTTGTTTTCAGGTGTGGAGTTTGGTGAGCTCTTTATAGATTTTGGATACTAGCCCTTTGTCCGATATGTCATTTACAAATATCTTTTCCCATTCCATTGGTCTGGGATTTTGATGCCTCCTGCTTTGGTCTTCTTCTTCAAAATTCCTTTGGCTATTCGGGGCCTTTTGTGGTTCCATATGAATTTTAGGATTGCTTGTTCTAGTTTTGGGAAGAATGCTCGTGCAATTTTCATTGGGATGGCATTGAATGTGTAGATAGCTTTGGGTAGTATTGACATTTTGACAATATTTATTCTTCCAATCCATGAGCATGGAAGGTTTTTCCATTTCTTTATGTCTTCTTCACTTTTCTTGGTAAGCTTTCTATAGTTTCAGCATACAGATCTTTAACATCTTTGGTTAGATTTATCCCTAGGTATTTTATGCTTCTTGGTGCAATTGTGAATGGGATCAGTTTCTTCATTTGTCTTTCTTTTGCTTCATTATTAGTGGATAAGAATGCAACTGATTTCTGTACATTGATTTTGTATCCTGCAACTTTGCTGAATTCATGTATCAGTTCTAGAAGACTTCTGGTGGAGTCTATCGGATTTTCCATGTATAATATGTCATCTGCAAAAAGTGAAAGCTTAACTTCACCTTGCCAATTTTTTTGCCTATTATTTCCTTTTGTTGTCTGATTGCTGATGCTAGAAATTCCAACACTATGTTCAACAACAGCGGTGAGAATTGTCATCCCTGTCGTGTTCCTGATCTCAGGGAAAAAGCTCTCAATTTTTCCCCATTGAGGATGATGTTAGCTGTGGTCTTTTCATAAATGGCTTTTATGATGTTTAAGTATGTTCCTTCTATCCCGACTTTCTCAAGGGTTTCTATTAAGAAAGGTTGCTGAATTTTGTCAAAGGCTTTTTCTGCATCGATTGACAGGATCATGTGGTTCTTCTCTTTTCTTTTATTAATGTGATGTATCACGTTGATTGATTTGCAAATGTTGAACCAGCCCTGCATCTCAGGAACGAATCCCACTTGATCATGGTGAATCATTCTTTTTATATGCTGTTGAATTCGATTTGCTAGTATCTTATTGAGAATTTTTGCATCCATATTCATCGGGGATATTGGCCTGTAGTTCTCTTCTTTTGCTGGGTCTCTGTCTGGTTTAGGAATCAAAGTAATACTGGCTTCATAGAATGAGTCTGGAAGTTTTCCTTCCCTTTCTATTTCTTGGAAGAGCTTGAGAAGGATAGGTATTATCTCTGCTTTAAACGTCTGGTAGAACTCCCCTGGGAAGCCATCTGGTCCTGGGACTCTTATTTGTTGGGAGATTTTTGATGACTGATTCAATTTCTTCTCTGGTTATGTGTCTGTTCAAGCTTTCTATTTCCTCCTGATTGAGTTTTGGAAGCGTGTGGGTGTTTAGGAATTTGTCCATTTCTTCCAGGTTGTCCAGTTTGTTGGCATATAATTTTTCATAGTATTCCCTGACAATTGCTTGTATCTCTGAGGGATTGGTTGTAATAATTCCATTTTCATTCGTGATTTTATCTATTTGGGTCATCTCCCTTTTTGAGAAGTCTGGCTAGAGGTTTATCAATTTTGTTTATTTTTTCAAAAAACCAACTCCTGGTTTCGTTGATCTGTTCTACAGTTTTTTTTTCATATTCTATATTGTTTATTTCTGCTCTGAACTTTATTATTTCTCTTCTTCTGCTGGGTGTAGGCTGTCTTTGCTGTTCTGCTTCTATTTCCTTTAGGTGTGCTGTTAGATTTTGTATTTGGTATTTTACTTGTTTCTTGAGATAGGCTTGGATTGCAATGTATTTTCCTCTCAGGACTGCCTTCGCTACATCCCAAAGCATTTGGATTGTTGTATTTTCATTTTCGTTTGTTTCCATATACTTTTTAATTTCTTGTCTAATTGCCTGGTTGACCCATTCATTCTTTAGTAGGGTGTTCTTTAACCTCCATGCTTTTGGAGGTTTTCCAGACTTTTCCCTGTGGTTGATTTCAAGCTTCATAGCATTGTGGTCTGAAAGTAAGCATGGTACAATTTCAATTCTTGTATACTTATGAAGGGCTGTTTTGTGACCCAGTATGTGATCTATCTTGGAGAATGTTCCATGTGCACTTGGGAAGACAGTATATTCTGTTGCTTTGGGATGCAGAGTTGTAAATATATCTTTCAAGTCCATCTGACTCAATGTATCATTCAGGGCCCTTGTTTCTTTATTGACTGTGTGTGTAGATGATCTATCCATTTCTGTAAGTGGAGTGTTAAAGTCCCCTGCAGTTACCACATTCTTATCAATAAGGTTGCTTATGTTTGTGAGTAATTGCTTTATATATTTGGGGGCTCCTGTATTTGGCACATAGACATTTATAATTGTTAGCTCTTCCTGTTGGATAGGCCCTGTGATTATTATATAATGCCCTTCTTTATCTCTTGTTACAGCCTTTAATTTAAAGTCTAGTTTGTCTGAGATAAGTATGGCTACTCCAGCTTTCTTTTGACTTCCAGTGGCATGATAAATAGTTCTCCATCCCCTCACTCTCAATCTTAAGGTGTCCTCAGGTCGAAAATGAGTCTCTTGTAGACAGCAAATGGATGGGTCTTGGTTTTTTTTTTAATCCATTCTGATACCCTATGTCTTTTGGTTGGCGCATTTAGTCCATTTACATTCAGTGTTATTCTAGAAAGATATGGGTTTAGAGTCATTGTGATGTCCGTAATTTTCATGCTTGTAGAGATGTCTCTGGTACTTTGTCTCACAGGATCCCTCTTAGGATCTCTTGTAGGGCTGGTTTAGTGGTGAGGAATTCCTTCAGTTTTTGTTTGTTTGGGAAGACCTTTATCTCTCCTTCTATTCTAAGTGACAGACTTGCTGGATAAAGGAGTCTCAGCTGCATTTTTTTCTGTTCATCACATTGAACATCTCCTGCCATGCCTTTCTGGCCTGCCAAGTTTCAGTAGAGAGATCAGTCACGAGCCTTATAGGTCTCCCTTTATATGTTACAGCATGTTAATCTCTAGCTGCTTTCAGAATTTTCTCTTTATCCTTGTATTTTGCCAGTTTCACTATGATATGCCATGCAGAAGTTCGATTCAAGTTATGTCTGAATGGAGTTCTCTGTGCCTCTTGGATTTCAATGCCTTTTTCCTTCCCCAGATCCGGGAAGTTCTCAGCTATGATTTCTTCAAGTACACCTTCAGCACCTTTCCCTCTCTCTTCCTCCTCTGGAATACCAATTATGCATATATTATTTCTCTTTAGTGCATCACTTAGTTCTCTAATTTTCCCCCTCATACTCCTGGATTTTTTTTATCTCTCTTTTTCTCAGCTTCTTCTTTTTCCATAATTTTATCTTCTAGTTCACCTATTCTCTCCTCTGCCTCTTCAATCCGAGTCGTAGTTGTCTCTATTTTATTTTGAAATTCATTGATCGCATATTTTAGCTCCTCCTGGCTGTTCCTTAGTCCCTTGATCTCTGTAGCAAGAGATTCTCTGCTGTCCTTTATACTGTTTTCAATCCAAGCGATTAATTTTATGACTATTATTCTAAATTCACTCTCTGTTATATTGTTTAAATCATTTTTGATCAGTTCGTTAGCTGTTGTTATTTCCCGGATGTTTTTCTCAGTGGAATTATTCCGTTTTGTCATTTTGGATAGTCCCTGGAGTGGTGTGGGACTGCTGGGCACTTCCCCTGTGCTGTCTTGAATGACTTGCATTGGTGGGCGGGGCCACAGTCAGTCCTGATGTCTGCCCCCAGCCCACCACTGGGGCCACAGTCAGACTGGTATGTGTTCTCTTCCCCTCTCCTGGGGTGGGATTCACTTTGGGGTGGCATGGCCCATCTGGGCTACTTGCACACTGCCAGGCTTGTGGTCCTGGGGATCTGGCGTATTAGCTGGGGCGCATTGGCAAGGTGGTAGGGGCAGGAGGGGCAGGCTTAGCTCGCTTTTCCTTCAGAGATCCGCTTCTGGAGGGGCCCTGTGGCACCAGGAGGGAGTCAGACCCGCTGCTGGAGGGATGGATCCTCTGAAGCACAGCTTTGAGTGTTTGCACCGTGCAAGCAAGTTCCCTGGCAGGAACTGGTTCCCTTTGGGATTTTGGCTGGGGGATCTGTGAGGAAGATGGCACTGGTGAGCGCCTTTGTTCCCCGCCAAGCTGAGCTCTGTTGTCCGGGGCTCAACAACTCTCCCTCCCGTTGTCCTCCAGCCCTCCTGCTCTCAGAGCAGAGCTGTTAGCTTATAACCTTCCAGATGTCAAGTCCCGCTTGCTGTCAGAACACACTCCATCCAGCCCCTCCACTTTTGCAAGCCAGACTAGGTGGCTGTGCTTGGCCAGACGGCTGCCCCTCCAGCCCGGCTCCCTCCCGCCAGTCCGTGGAGGGCACTGCATCTCCGCCCTTCCTACCCGCTTCCATGGGCCTCTCGTCTGAGTTTGGCTCCGGAGTGTTCTGCTCCTCTTCTAGAGGCTTTCTGGGTTATTTAGGCAGGTGTAGGTGGAATCTCAGTGGTCCGCAGGATCCGCGGTGAGCCCAGCATCCTCCTACACAGCCATCTTCCCAGGATCCCAATAACTATAGTCCTTTGATGTAGCTTTTATTCCCATGACTTATTCATTCAATAACTGGAAGCCTGAATCTTACATCTCCCTCCCCTCTGGCAACCATCAGTTTGTTCTTTTTATATATAGGCATGATTCTGCTTTTTGTTTGTTTTTTTGTTTCATTTTTCTTTGGTTTCCACATATAAGTAAATCATCTGGTATTTGTCTTTCTCATTTTAACTTATTTAACTTAGCATAATACCCTCTAGATCCTTTGATGCTGTGACAACATGTGAATATTTTTTAATTTTAATTTATTTACCAAGTAATATATCACAACATAAATTTAAATACACAATTAAGGTCTACTTAGAATTTCATAACTAAAATACCACATATCAAAAATTATTGAATATAGCTGAATAGTATTTGTAGAAATATTATAGCTGAAAATGTGTCATAGTAAAGAAAATAAAAGCTAAAATTCATAAGATATGTCAAATTTAAGCAATTATAACTTCATATTAAATCCAAAGCTTTTTCTGGTTCAGCCATTTTTGTATTTGAGGGCAACACATGCCATATTTTAGTGTACTGTACTGACCTTTTTTATCACATAACCCATAAGACTATTAACTTTGAGTAAAGCTGAAGCAAAATTGATCTATGCAACAGATACAAGCTGTGTGCAAATTTGACTGACACTTGAATTAAATGCTGAAAGGAGAAAGTTGTCTTTGAAATGCCATTGTTAAACAAACTTTTTGTATAATTTTATAATAAAGCCATGATTCCTCTGTCTATAAATCTTCCTTTCTTGAGAAGCAATGCTTGGCTTGCTGCTGGGCCCTTGCAAAAAAGGTCAACATTTCTCGATAAGACAGCAAGGGAGCATGCATTTGAGCTACGAAGCTGTGTGCTATCTGACCCACAAAGCCATAAATGTGGGAATGAATAGTAGGTATCCATTATTAAATAGTTCTGATTTGCATAGGTTCAGAAGGCAAACTAATTTATATTAATAGTGGGCTCAGCATCCCACAATACTTACTCCATCTGCACTGCATCCCCACTCTGTGACCCATTCATGAGGCCTCATGGGCATTCTAGAAAGAGGAAAAAACAACTGGACCTTAGTTACAGAGAGTCTGTATAATATGCTGGCACTTGCTGGAAATGAAATACTACTGCATTACAACCACACTCAAGGGTGTCTCAAAAGGACAGTGGTGAAGGGTAATACTCCAAGTGGGAAAAATTCCAGGACACATTTTGTACACTTTTTGAAGAAAAAAAATCTGTCCTAAGTTATAAATATACAGATTCATGTACAGTTGTAAATGATTTGAATGGTTTGTGAGTCGTTCGGAAGAAATAAAATTGATTATAAAATAATCTGGGAAGAAGATATATAAATACACATTTAAGAATAAGTTTATCAAGGATATACTGCTTTACTTTCTGTTAGAGGATGTCTGATACCTACAATCTGTCTTTCTCAGTCTCTCATGTCAGCTGGCTTTTGGCTGAATTTGACAAAAAAAGGAAGCAAGGTATTTTAGGGGAAGAAATAAATGAATCCATAATACTTATCCTCCTACCTCTCTACTTTAGGAAACACATTTGAGGATGCAAGTTCATCTCTGTGATTACATCTCCCCTCCAATTAAAAAAAATAGAGTAATGCATGAATGTGAAAACAAAAAAGTTGAAAATGGCACAAATGACCACATTTTATGTTCTACTCATATTTAACAATATATTTTAAAGACATTAGCCAATAATCTGTCACAGACATAAAAACATTTTCTTTCTCTGCAAAGATGCATATAGTCTCATTTATAATCATAAGGAAAAAACCTAACATGGGCAACAATCAGTTGTGTGATCATGGTTCCCTACAGACTACTGACCTAATAATAAAATTGAAAAGTTAAATAACAAAAATATTCAAAAAATACTAGGATCATACTATATTATTCCACTTATATGAAATACCTACAGTAGTGAAATTTATAGAAACAGAAAGTAGAAGGGTGATTGCTTGATACTGTGGTGAGGAGAAAATGGGAAGTTGTTGTTTAATGAAATTGTAGTTTAAGTTTGCAAGATGAAAAGAGTTCCAGAAATAAGTTACACAACAGTGTGAGTGTACATAAAACTACTGAACTGTAAACTTAAAATTACTTAAGATAGTAAATTTCATACCATATATATTTCATCACAAGAAAATAGCAGCATGGATATGGAGATATATAGATCAATGAAAAATACTTTAGAGTCAAGAAACAAACCCACACATGGATCATTTTTCAACAAAGTTGCCAAAACAAGTAAATAAAAGAATAATATCTTAACAATTGGTGTTGGGACAACTGGATATCCATATAGCAAAGAATAGCATGGAAAACACACAAAACTTAATTAAAATATATCAAAGACTTAAATGTAAGAACTAAAATTATTAGAAGAAAGTATAGGAGTAGATCTTCATGATTTTGGATTTGGCAATGGATTCTCAGAACATCAAAAGCACATGCAACAACAAAAAAATAGATAAATTATACATCTTCAAAATTGAACATTTTTGTGCATCAAAGAATTATACCAAGAAAGTAAAAAATACAACCTAAATAATTGAAGATAATATTCACAGATTACGAGTTTTTGGCTAAAAAAACAGGAATACCATGACCTCATCTCCTCCATGGAACACACCAAATTACACCTATTTACAGAGCAATTCTTCCTAAAAAATAATGGAGAGGCAATTAAACAGCTTTAGAGAGAATGGCAAAAGAGAAGATGGAGCAAAAGAGATGGAGACATGGTAACAAAGAGAACCCCCTCTCATGATGCTGCAAGCTGCAGTGGAGAGGCATAGTGCTGAAGTACTTGGAGTAGATTCTTCTGTCCTTGGGCACTGAAAAATAAGCTGTGACTTAAAAGAGCACTTAACATATCAAAGACCCAGCCCTAGAACGCTTCCAAACCATGGAGAAGAATGGAAAACAGTCTGGAGCAGAGGGACTAGAAAGAGATGAAGTTTACCCTACACTTCCACCTTAACGGTGCTGAGCAGAGCAGGGTCTGGACACTGTAGCCAGCTGACTTCCTCAGTGAGACCTATGTCCATAAGCCCACATTAACCCCAAACATGTTTAGACACCAAAAAAAAAGCTGTGGTTTAGAATATCACTTAATATATAAAAATCCAGACTTAGAACTCCACAGAGAGGTGGGAGAGTTGATGGAATGCCTTCCTGGTGAAAGTGGCAGACATGGTTTATATTCCCCTCCACCTCAATACCAGGAGTGAGAGCAGAGTCTTAGCTCCCTAGCCGGCTTGCTGCATCAGCAAGTACAAGGTTCCCTTAACCCATGGTAACCACAAACCCAAAGCCTATGATAGATACAAAAATAAACAAAGAGAAAGAAAGCCAAGTAAAACACCAAAGAAACACATTAGTTACAAAGAAAGTAAGCAATTGTAGAAAGGAACAGAGAAAAACTACAAAAATAACCAGAAAACAATTAATAAAATGGCAATTAAGTATGCAATGATAAGTGATTACTTTAAATATAAATGGCCTAAATGATCCAATCAAAGGACATAGGTGGCCAAATGAATTAAAAACAAAAGATTCACCTCAGATCTAAAGACATATATAAACCGAAAGTGAAGGGAAGAAAAGACACTGACAATGGAAAGGGAAGTGGAAAAAAAAGGAGAAGTGGCAATACTTAGGCAAAATAGACTTAAAGCAAAGACTATATAACAAGAGACAAAGAAAGACATTATGTAATGATAAAGAGATCAATCAAACAAGAGAATATAACAATTGTAAATATTAATACACTAAACACTGGAACATCTAAACACATTGAAACAAATATTAACAAACATAAAGAGAGAAAATGATGGTAATACAATAATACTGTGCAGTATCACAGTATGGGTATTGATATTAATAGGATCAAGATCAAAAACATTTTCATTGCTAAATGAATTTCTAATGTTTTAGCCAGATCTATATCCTCATCCCCTCCTCAACTCCTGGCCATCACTAATTTGTTCTCATTTATAATTTGTGACCTAAAGAATGTTATATAAGTGGAATCATACAAGATGTAATATTTAGATTTTTTTTTCATTCATCAATTTTTTTTTGGAAATTCAGTCATTTTGTTTAGTTTCAATTGTTCTTTTTTTTTTAGTGATGAATAACATTTCATATTATATATGTTCCACAGTTTGTTTAACCATTCATCTAAGGAGACAATTGTGTTGTTTCCAATATTTTACTCTTATAAATAAAGGTGTTGTTAGGGGGGTCGTCAACATGACAGAGAAATAAGGGGGCTGAAAGATACCTTGTTCCTCAAAACAGCAGTATTGAAGGCAGAAGACTTGGAATTTCTGGAATCTGGGCTACAGAGGGACAGAAATATCTCCAGAGGCCCTTGGGGACCACCTAGCAGGCATCAGTGCATGATTGTGAATTAGGATACATAAAATGGGTGGCACAGGCACAGAGGGGAGGGATCCCCTTCTGTGGAGAGACAAAAGGGAGAGAAAGAGAGGCTGTGGAACTGTAGAAATTTGGACAAGAGAAAAACCATGGAATGCGGAATGGAAAAAATGAAAAAGACCAGTTTCTAGCTTGCAAAGAGTCTCAGGGGTGACAATCCAGGGTTGTGAGACTTTCTCCAGACTAGGACCCGCTGCTCTGCACACACACCTGGGAGGGAGGGGGAGCGAACCCTCTGCTAGGTTGTGAGCTCAGAGGTGCAGCTGTGAGAGAGAAGCCCCCTCCCTTGAGTGCTGTCAGAAGAAGGCATATAGCTGTTCCAAGGACAAAAGACTCTTCAGGAGCACACTAGCCAGAGACCCTTTGTCTGCTGGCTGGGCTGAGTGGCACTACCTCAGAACCCATGCACACAGAGCAGGATCCTTTAAGACATCAGGGTTTGAATCCCAGCTGAGCACTGGGATTCATTATATACATAATGTATATGTATGTATACATCATACATATACATACACACATACATATATTTTCTTCCTTATTTCTTCCCTACTCTTCATACATTTTTTTTTCTTTTTTCCTTCCTCTTATTTCTTCCTTTCTCTATTCTGGTTTTTGGTTTGTTTAATCGGAGAGTTTTAATCTATTCTTTTTACAACCCTTCTGTATCTCCATCTTCTTTATTTTCCTCTCTCTCTCTCTCTCTGGATTAAGCCGTATAGTTTCTGTGATTGTCTGCCTGGTCAATTTTCCTTCTTTTCTTTTTCCCTCGCCCTGTCATTTCTCTCTTTGTATGGTATAACATTTCTTCCACCACCCTCAGTTTTACATTGTTTCCAGGGTTACTTTAACAAATAAAAGCACACCTGGTGGAAGGTCCAAACCACCACTACAAGTATGGATATAAAGCAACGAGAGTCACAACAACAGAGAGCATGTAACACAGTCCACAAACACCTCCTGAAAGGCCAGGCCCTGTACAGTGTATGACCCCTCTATGCTATAATAGTGCTTGCAGGTAAAGGACACATAAAAAGCTATTAGAACACATAAAGGACAGAAAACCAGCGAAAATGATGAAAGGGAAGAATTCTCAAAAGAAATTCCAGGAAGTAATTACAGCTAGAGAATTGCTCCAAACAGATATAAACAATATATCTGAGCAAGAATCTAGAATAAGTAATAAGATTAATAGCTGGGCTTGAAAAAAGCATAGAAGACTGTGGAAAATATATTGCTGCAGAGATCAAGTAACTAAGAAATAGGTCACAACTAATTAAGAAATGTTGTAAATGAGGTGCAAAATAAACTAGATGCAGTGACAGCAAGGATGGAAGAAGCAGAGGGGAAAATAAGTTAAATAGAAAATAAAATTATAGAAAATGATGAAGGCAAGCAAAATAGAGATAAGTAAATATTAGACCATGAGGGGAAAATTAGAGAACTAAGTGATTCAATGAAATGTAATAATATCTGTATCATAATAGTTACAGAAGAAGAAAGAGAGAAAGGGGCAGAAGGCTTACTTGAACAAATTATAGCTGAGAACTTCCTTAATCTGGAGGAAGAAGAAGACATCCAAATTCAGGAGGCACAGAGAACTCCCTTCAGAATCAATAAGAATAGGTCTTTGCCACAGCACATTATAGTGAAACAGGCAAAATACAAAGATAGAGAATTCTGAAAGCAGCTAGGAAGAAAATGGGCCTTAACCTACAAGGTTAGACACATAAGGGGAGTAGCAGACCTGTCCACTGAAACTTGGCAGGCCAGAAGGGAGTAGCAAGGAAAATTCAATGTACTGAATAGGAAAAATGTACAGCCAAGAATCCTTTACCCAGCAAGGTTGTCATTCAGAGTAGGAGAGATAAAGGTTTTCCCAGACAAAAACCAAAGTTCATGACCATTAAAACAGCCATGCAAGAGATCCTAAGGGGGACTCGGTGAGTGGAATGCTGCAAAGACAACAAAGGACCATAGACATCACCCTTAAGCATGAAACCTACAGATAACACAATGACACTAAATCTGTGTCTTTCAATAACTCTGAATGCAAGTGGACTAAATGACCCCATCAAAAGACATAAGGTGTCAGAATGGATAAAAAGACAATATTCATCAATATGTTGTCTACAGGAGACCCATTTTAGACCTGACAACTCATTCAGATTGAAAGTTAGGGGATAGAGAACCATCTATCATGCTACTGGAAATCAAAAGAAAGCTGGAATAGTCACACTTATACCACACAAACCAGATTTTAACTAGAGGCTGTAACAAGAGATGAAGAAGGGCATTATATCATAATTATGGGGTCTATCCACCAAGAAGAGCTAAAAATTGTAAATGTTTATGCCCCAAACTTGGAAATCTAAACATATAAATCAATTAATCACAAATATAAGCAATCTTATTGATAAGAATATGGTTATTGCAGGGGATTCTAATTCTCCACTTACAACAATGGACAAACAATCTAGGCAGAAAATCAATAAAGAAACAATGACCTTGAATGATACACTGGACTGTATGGACTTGACAGAAATATTCAGAACTTTTTATCCAAAAGCAGCAGAATACACCTTCTTCTAGAGTGCACATGGAACATTCTCCAAGAGAGAACACATACTGGGTCACAAAACAGCCCTCAGTAAACATAAAAGAATTAAGATCATGGGGCGCCTGGGTGGCGCAGTCGGTTAAGCGTCCGACTTCAGCAAGGTCACGATCTCGCGGTCCGTGAGTTCGAGCCCCGCGTCAGGCTCTGGGCTGATGGCTGGGAGCCTGGAGTCTGCTTCCGATTCTGTGTCTCCCTCTCTCTTTGCCCCACCCCCGTTCATGCTCTGTCTCTCTCTGTCCCAAAAATAAATAAATGTTGAAGAATTAAGATCATACCATGCATATTTTCATATCAAAATGCTATTAAACTTGAAATCAACCACAAGAAAAAATGTGGAAAGCCTCCAAATTCATGGCAGTTAAAGAACATCGTACTAAAAAATGAATGGGTCAACCAGGCAATTAAAGAAAAAAATTAAAAAATATATGGAAGCAAGTGAAAATGAAAACATGACAGTCCAAACCCTTTGGTATGAAGCAAAGGCAGTTTTAATAGGAAAATACATTGATATCCAGGCCTATCTCAAGAAACAAGAAAAATCCCAAATACAAAATCTAACCTTACACCTAAAGAACTATAAGCAGAAGAGCAAAAAAAACATCATACCTAAAGGAACTATAAGCAGAAGAGCAAAGAACTATAAGCAGATGAGCAAAGCCAGCAGAAGAGAAATTATAAATAGAGCAGAAATAAACAATATAGAATCCCCAAACAAAACAAAACAAAACCCAGTAGAATGAAACAATAAACCTAACAGCTGTTTTTTTGAAAGAATAAAACAAAATTGATAAGCCCCTATTCAGAATTCTCAAAAAGAAGAGACATAAACCAAATAAATAAAATCACGAATGAAAGAGGAGAGATCACAACAAACACCACAGAAATACAAACAATTATTAGAGAATACTATGAAAAATTATATGCCAACAAACTGGACAACCTGGAAGGATGGACAAATTCCTAGATACCCACACACTACCAAAACTCAAAGGGACAGAAATATAAAATTTGAACAGACCCATAAAAAAGCAAGGAAATTGAATCAGTTATCAAAAATCTCCTAAAAAATAAGAATCCTGAGGCATATGGCTTCCCAGGAGAATTCTACCACATATTTAAAGCAGAGTTAATATCTATACTTCATAAGCTGTTCCAAAAAGAAAAGGAAGGAAAGCTTCTGGACATATTCTATGAAGCCAGCATTACTATGATTCCCAAACCAGACAGAGACCCCACTAAAAACAACTACAAGTCAATATTCCTGATGGACATAGATGCAAAAATTCTCAACATGATAATAGAAAATCCAATTTCACAGTGTATTGAAAGAATTATTCACCATGATCAAGTGGGATTCATTCCTGGGTTGCAGAGCAGGATCCATATTTGCAAGTCAATCGACGTATTACATCACATTAATAGAAGAAACGATAAGAACCATATGATCCTTTTAATAGATGCCAAAAAAGCATTTGACAAAATAAAGCATCGTTTCTTAATAAAAACCCTCAAGAAAGTTGGGGAAAGAAGGAACATACCTTCACATCATAAAACCCATATATGAAAAGCCCACAGCTAATATCATCTTCAATGGGGAACAACCGAGAGCATTCCACCTGAGATTAGGAACATCACAGGGATGTCCACCCTCACCACTTTTGTTTAACATAGTGTTGCAAGTCCTACCCTAAGCAACCAGACAACAAAATGAAATAAAGGCATCAAAATTGGAAAAGAAGAAGTCAAACTTTCACTTTTCACAGAAGACATGATACTCTACATGGAAAACCTGAATGACTCCACCAAAAGGCTGCTATAACTGACACATGAATTCATCAAAGTCACAGGATACACAATCAATGTACATAAATAGGTCTCATTTCTATACACCAATAATGAGACAACAGAAAGAGAAATCAAGACATTGATCCAATTTACAATTGAACTAAGAACCATAAAATACCTAGGAATAAACCTAACCAAAGAGGTAAAAGATATGTATGCTGAAAAATATAGAAAGCATATGAAATAAATTGAAGACACAGAAAAATTCAAAAACATCCCATGTTCATGGATTAGAAGAACAAATATTGTTAAAATGTCAATAGTACGCAAAGCAAACTACACATTCAATGCAATCCCAATCAAAATTGTACTGGCATTCTTGTCAGAGCTAGAACAAACAATCCTAAAATTTGTATGGAACCACAAAAGACCCCAAATAGCCAATGCAATGTTGAAAATGAAAACCAAAGAGGGAGGCATCACAATCCCAGACTTTAGCCTCTACTACAAAGCTATAATCATCAATACAGCCTGTTAATTGCACAAAAACAGACACATAGACCAATGGAATAGAATAGAGAACACAGAATTGGACCCACAAATGTATGGCCAACTAAGCTTTCATAAAGCAGGATCCAATGGAAAAATGACACTCTCTTCAGCAAATGGTGTTGTGAACGCTAGTCAGCAACACGTACTACAATGAAAGTCGACCACTTTCTTATACCCCACACAAAAATAAACTCAAAATGGATGATGAAAGACCTAAATGTGAGAGAGGAAACCATCAAAACCCTAGAGGAGTAAGAAGGCAACAACCGCTTTGACCTGCAGCAATTTTTTACTTGACATGTCTCTGGAGGCACGGAAAATTAAAGCAAAAATGAACTATTGGTACCTCATCAAGATAAATGCTTCTGCACTGCAAAGGAAAGAATCAACAATGGGTGGGCCAACATGGCAGGGAAGTAAGGGAATGCTTACTTCCCATGTCTCTCAAACAAAGAAGTGCTGAAACCAAAGGACTTTGAATCCCAAGAGTCTTGGAGGTAAAGAGACTGAGTCTCAATGGGAGACACCAGAGCATCTTTGACAGGCTGTAGGTGGATAATTGTAAACTGGAGGAGATAAAATGGGCCACGTAGGCATGGAGGGGAGGGATCCCTTGTTGCAGAGAGACAGAGGGAAGAGAAAGAGCAGTTGAGGAAGCATAGTACTGTATCTGGACAAGAGAAAAACCTTGGACTAGGACTGGGAGGGATCCCATCTCTAACTGCGGGACTTTCTTCAGACTGGAGCCAGCTGCCCTGTTCGAGCACCTGGGGAGGAGGGGATCCAGCCCCAGTTTCAGTGGTAAGTCAGGGGCACAGTCCGCAGTAAGAGAAAACAGACCCCTCCTTGAAGTGCTGTGGGACAGGACAAAGACTGCCTGTGTCTGCCACCCCCAGGCTCAGTAGTGAGGTCAGCAGCACAGTACACAGCAGGAAATGCAGCAGCACAGACAAAGCCAGCCAGGACCACATATCAGGCCAAACATACTGGTGCTTCCCCAGTGCCAGAGCACACACAGGGGTACTTTGAATCCTAGCCAAGCACCCGGGTCCAGGTAGTCAGCAGAGCAAGAAAGACCACCCCGTCTGTGCTGGCGGCACAGTGAGGATGACTGGAACAGAGTCCACCAGATCCGTGGAGAAGAGACTGGGGGATCGCCATTTTACCCCCAACAACCACCAAGGCAGGACCTCAGGGACCGGTTCATGGGGCCCATAGTGGAGGTGGGACCAAACATGCCCCTCTAAACCAGGTAACTGCATTTCTACTTGAGCAGGATAGAGGCTGTGGAACCAGACGGCTCCATCATCCAGACCAGTGCTGTAGCATAGGCTGTATTAATTCCAGGACAATTCTTGTTATTTAGATATATTCTTTCTTCTTGTCTCTTCCCTCCTCTAAACTGGTTACTCTGGTTGTTGGTTTTTTTCAGCAGATACATTTAATCAATTCTCTTGATACATGTTCTACAATTCCTTCTGTACTTTCCTTTCTGTCTGGAATAATCGAGCCATATGGTTTCCCTGGCTGGGTAACTTTATCTTTGTTCTAGGATTCAAAGTACCCCTGTGTGTGCTATGGCACTGGGGAAGTGCCTCTATGTTTGGCCCGATATGTGGTCCTAGCTGGCTTTGTCTGTGGTAACCACCTCCTTCTTTATTTTCTTTTTTATCTATCTGGATTAAGCCATCTAGTCTCTCTGCCTGGTCAGTGTTTATTTTCTATTTGTCCCTGGCCCCATCATTTCTCTCTTTGTATGTGCTCTTTCATCAGCACCCCCTCCACCCTGTTCTTTACTTGTAGCTGGTGTTTCTGGTTTTTTGCTTTTGGATTGTGTGTGTGTGTGTGTGTGTGTGTGTGTGTGTGTTGTCTGTTTGTCAGTTTCTTTGTTCCCTTTATTTGTCTGTGTGTTTGCGTGTCTTTGTTTCCTGTTTGTCTATTTGTTTTCCATTCCAGGGCTACGTAAAGGAAGAAATCAAAGCACACCTCATGGAGGGTCGAAAACAGCTCTATGAGCAGAGAAATAAAAACACCAAAGTCACAACAACACACAGCAAGTAACACTTTCCAAAATCCACCTCCTGAAGGGCCAGGCCCTGGACATTGTATGACCCCCCTTTAATATAGCAGTGCTCCCAGGTGCAGAGCACATAACAAGATTTTTTAACTCACAAGGGACACTTCCCCTCAAAAGAAATTCCAGGAAGAAGTGACAGCTAAAGAATTGATCAAAATAGATATAAGCAATATAACTGAACAATAATTTAGAATAATAGTCATAAGATTATTCACTGGGATTGAAAAAGGCATAAAAGACAGCAGAGAATCTATTACTGCAGAGATCAAGGAACTAAAAAATAGTCATGATGAATTAAGAATGTTATAAATGAAGTGCAAAATAAAATGGAGGTGGCCACAGCATGGATTGAAGAAGCAGAGGGGAGAATAGGTGAATTAGAATCAATCTTCTGCATGACATATCATAGTGAAACTGGAAAAATACAAAGATAAAGAGAGAATTCTGAAAGCAGCTAGGGCTAAACAGGCTTTAACATACAAAGATAGACACATAAGGGTAGTAGCAGACCTATGTACTGAAACTTGGAGGGCCAGAAAGGAGTGGCAGGAAATTTTCACTGTGATGAACAGGAAAAATATGCAGCCAAGAATCCTTGTTCCAGCAACCCTGTCATTCAGAGTAGAAGGAGAGATTCCTAAACAAGAAGGTTTTCCTAAACAAACAAAAACTGAAAGACTCATAACCACTAAACCAGCCCTACAAGAGATCCTAAGGGGGATTCTATGAGAGCAATGTAGCAAGGACCATAAAGTACCAGAGACATCACTACAAACATGAAACCTAAAGATAACACAATGACTCTAAATCCATATATTTCAATAATAACTATGAATGTAAATGGACTAAATTCTCCAATCAAAAGAGATAAGGTAGCAGAATGGATAAAAAACAAGACCCATCTATTTGCTGTCCACAAGAGACTCATTTCAGACCTGAGAACACTTTCAGATTGAAAGTGAGAGGATGGAGAACTATCTATCATGCTACTGGAGGTCAAAAGAAAGCTGGAGCAGCCATACTTGTATCAGACAAACTAAACTTACTTTTTTAACTTTTATTTATTATTGAGAGACAGAGAGAAACAGAGCATGAACAGAGGAGGGGTGTAGAGAGAAGGAGACACACAATCTGAGGCAGACTCCAGGCTCTGAGCTGTCAGCACAGAGCCCAACATGGAGCTTGAACTCACAAACTGCAAGATCATGACCTGAGCCAAAGTCAGTCATCTAACCAACTGAACCACCC